>NC_133896.1:19891876-20568841 GCF_964199755.1 Larus michahellis
AAATGTAGTTTTGAGGGAGTATTTTTAATCTAAATATTATTGAAAAATGGTACCTCTCTTTCTCCTCTATTATTGACAACAGTTGCCTTCTCTTTTATTCGTGCTGTATTCAGAGTAGCAGGACTTTGTACACGACTTTTAAATAAATAGAATTACAAAAATAACAACAATGGGAAATCAAAACAAAACAGTGGGCTTGAGCATCATTTTCTCCCATAACTGAATCCAATTTATATGGCTCGACTTTTGGCCAGATACTTATTACCAAAAGAAATAACAATACTAGTACTATGACATTGCAATGCTGAAAAAATGAAACAGTAACAAAACAGCGATGGTAACAAAGTGAGAACACAGTGCTGTTTTGTTGGAACACTGAAAATGTATAAATCCAGTCTGTTTACTTGAGACTGTCAAGTCATGAAACCGGTTCTTGAGGATGAATCTGTTTCCAGAAAAAGGCAATGACAAGGTACTGAAACATAATGAAAATGTCTGAAAGAGCACTGGAAAGCATTGAAGAGCATGTGGCTGTCAGATGGTAATATTTGCCTTAGCATCAGAATTGGAGCAGTGCTAACCCACCAAAAAAAAAAAAAAAGGAAATCTCTGTTGTATTCTGTGGACTATATTGTGTATATTCTATATTCTGTGGATTATATTGTGTATATCTTCTCGGCTGTACGATGATACAACTGTAATTCTTTTAAAGTGTTCTGAAGTTACTGTGTATATGAGCATCAGAGTTAGAATTATTCTGAGTTCTGAAAGTATCTGCTCATTCCGAAAAGGACATATGACTATATTCGTGTCAAGGAGTGTAATGAGAAAATAAAATAGTATAAAATTAATTCATCCTGTGACAAAGATTATAATGGAAGTGGAGATTAACTCTGTGGAATAAAATAGTCTGGTATTTAATTCTCTACTTACACGTCTTAAAATAGATGTATGCAATCCAGATCTTCAGTTTTAACATCTGCATTTCCACATCCTTGAATTCGTACGTGGTTCTGTCTTCTAGGAAAATATGAAACCAAGCAAATGGATACAATAAAAGCTTCTTCAAATTATATCATTTCATAAATACTTTTGAGGCAGCTGTGACCCAAATAAATAAAAAGGTGTTTAAAGTATTATTGTCCTTTCAATCTATGGCCATTATCAGTTCAATGCTGTAATTTCAAAACTAGATCAAGCATCAAACCCATATTTGCACTGACAAATAAACAAAAAAAAAGGTATAATTTCTTTAATACATCTACTAAGGTCTACCTTTTTTACATAATTTAGAAATACTGATCATAGAAATAAATCAATCCAAATAATACTTGTGTAAAATCAATTATGCTTTTCATGTTATAACTACACCATTTTATACATTAGAAGGCCTTTCTAAATTGTAATATAGCAAGTTACTCTTAGTCGTTTTCAAGACTCAATTGAAATACAAATTACACACTTTTTGACATTGTAAACATATTTCTGTAAAACACAGCGACATTTGAAATGACAAAACCTAAAGTTCACAGACAGGAAAAAAAAAACACCCCAAAAGAACAGAACCCACTAAGACATACTGTTACTACCTTTTCATATGAAAAAAAATCAAAAGATTTGTCGATGGACAGTCAAAAAAGACAAGAAAATAAAAAAAAAAAAACAAAAAACAGGTTATAAACTATTCACAGCATTTGTCTTTAATTATACAATTTTTATTTCCTAATTTCTGTTTTATACTGCCTGCAAGACTCCAGTGGCTGTGACCCTTGAGTCTTCATAGTCTAGGTCTAGTCAGCTGTGTGCATATTACATTTTGTGACATGCTTGCTTTAAATACAAACACCCTGGAAGGTGTGCCAATTACCATCCAGCCATAATAGCAGTATAGTAAATCACCAATAGGAGCATCCGTCTCCAGAGAATGTCCTCCAGCTGTTCCTGTAAAACATGTTTGGGTTTGGTATTGAGAGAAAATCTGGTCTTGAGGAAATGTCACAGATCTGTCAAAACCCCTAAGGGTGTAGATATATCACTGATATTTATAATTATTAGATATTACAGCTATTAAATAAATGTTTTAGACATCACATGTAAAAAAAAGAAAAAAATCTCACCGTCTTTAAAGTAAAAAAATGCCCAAATAATTTGATATTAATATGCTTTTCCTAATATATGAGAAACTGATCTCAATGTTTGTGGTCTCCATGTGTGTATTACTTCTAATGAGTTAGATGTTCCAAACCACATGGAAGCATGGGAAAGGTTAAGAGGAGAAAAATAGTAAGTCTGTACTTATTCTTTGGTCCAAAGAAGTTCTGTAATTCACACTAAATGGAAAAATCACAAGATTATGTTGCTTGCTGTGTATTAGATTCACCTGATATACAATAAGCTATGAAAATTATTATGTGCAATGTAATGAGGATATTAAACAGATTAACTATATTGGGGCCGTAGAATCAACTTTTGAAGTAGAGAAACCACCTTTAATCACAGAGATTCAGGTTTTACAAAAACAGACACAGATGTCTGGGTTTATGTTGTGAAGTACTGTATTACCTACATATTTCTGGCAATTAGGTTCTTTCTTTACATTGTACCAGCTGTTACAGCTACCAGCTTATTTGTCAGTATTTTGTATATTGTTGCAAAAATATACCAGGATTTTAAACAAGTCCTTTCTGAAATAAAAGAAAGAAGCCACCAATACATTTTTTCTGCAATTTTAATGACTTACTGATTATTATTTTTTCTTAATCTCCTCTCTGTCATGCTAGTGACTGTGTGCTTTTTACATTTGCATTCTGCTTTATAAAAGTCAGAAAGCTCTAGAATAAACATTATAAGCTTGTGCTGCCCTGTGTCCTATAGCTGAGTTGGCCATAGATCTTAGAGAGATATACAAAAGAAAGTCAGACTACAAAGAAACAGCTGCTAGTGTAAGTAGGAAAAGGAGATCATCCATCTCATAGGACACCTCATTTCCACAGCCTCATTTTAAGAACAGTTATCAGGAAGGGACTGACTATAGCAGCCCATATGAAGTGCATTAGACTTCACTTCCCTAAGCCACTGTTAACAGCAAAAATAATATTTCAAATATCCATTTTGCAGATCTGACTGGGTGGGAGTTTGTAAAAGCCAGAAAATAAGATGATAACTGAAATTTGATCCAGAGAAAAAATATTCTTTCAGAGGGAACTCTGAGCCCTGTGTTTGTTTCAAGGGGAACAGTAAGGAACATTTTAGCTCATCCCATCTGCCTGGATAAGTCACCATTTGGCCATCAAAATTGAGGAAAAAAAAATAATCACTGAGGAATGCAGGCAATATCGATACCTTCAGATAATATTACTTCTCCCTTAAAAAAGAGAGTTTTCTCTCAACATCGCTCACTTACTTCCTATGAAATGTATATGCATACATAAAAGCTGCTGCTGGACTTAACAACTGAAGTGCCTCTGCCTTGCTTTCAATTGTGTACAGTGCCAAGCAAACCCCTTGCTTTGCCTTAGCAAGCATATGTCCTTTCAGGAGCACACTTTACAGTCCTGTAAAATGGTGTATGGATAATATACTTGAGCATGATTCTATTCAGACAGACATTTTGAGAGACCCAAGTGTTTGCTCAGCTAAAAAAACAGAGACAACCTTAGAGAGCTCTTTGTGTCCAGTACTCTCAGGGAAGAAATGCTTTTCCACTTAGCATAGCACCCCTTTTTTTCTGGAAGGGGTGCTGTACTGGGAACAAAGATGCAAAGAGCCTGCCACCAGCATATTAGAAAAGCAGCAAAATGCATATTCAGAACAGAAAAGTATAGGAAAAAAAGTCCTAAATTAAATATCCTACTCTTCAGAAGATGCATGTAAATATACTTTAAAACTATACTAAACTCAGTGGGAGTACGAAGGAAATACAAAAGCTGCTGGCTACAGTCTGTGAAGCTGAAAACAGAGATGCTGCTGTAAAACCAAAACAGCAGAGCCTCAGGCACTTTGCTCACTCTGTGGAGACAACACCTCGAGGCTCAAGAAGGCAAGCTTGACGTGTAGCAGGTACCTTGTGAGGCGCAGGATATTTCTTTCACCTAGATATCAGTTTTATCAGGGAGAAGGAAGCCTGAAATAATGCACAAAGTCAGTGCTTAGCCATTTTAAGAGCAACAAAGTCACTGCAAAGAAGCCAGGGAGCCTTTTATTGCCCTGACAGGCAGGGCAAGAGAAAAAGTTCTCTTGTTAGAATTAACATCCCTACTTCTCTGTAGCAGAGGCTTCCCACAAGTCTTGTGCTCGAGGTTTGAAGCCCCAGCCTAACACATCAGACATACAACATAATGGCTGCAAATGAGGACAAAAGAAGGAGCTTGCTTTACTTACTGTTCTCTTTTCCTCATAAAGTGTAAATAGCTTCTACTGCCATGTATTTTGTCATTAAAAACCTCACTGACACGGGTCTGAAATTTCATCTCTTCCTGGAGGAAGAGATTCATCCCTTGGAGGTGAATGCTCTTTCTTTGGAAGAAAGTCAGTCAGGTGGAACATTCTAGGCAGAAACTTTTCTTTGAGAGAGAGAGAGAGTTGCTTTAGGGACAAGACTATTTCTTTATTCTAATGTATTCCTTTTTTCAGTGCCAGTGACTCTTTCGATTCTTTATCAAAGTCAGAGGACAGCACAGCCTTATAACTGACTGTTATTTAATCCCCTAAAGGAGAGGCCTTTAATATTTAAATTATATTAATGTACCACATTATTTTTTTTCTTACCATCTTTATTAGCCAGTAGTTTTTCCCAACTCAAGCTGGAGATTTTAGGGAGTTGTTTTTATTATAAGGTTACCCTAATATAATATTCTATTTTTATCTGCTCAGAAAAAGACACTTCACATTGAAGCAATTTCTATTTATATGTAGCTCTATGAACATAAAGAGAGATCTTCCTCTAATTACATTCTTTTTGCAGTGTGTTTTATTCTTTCTACCATTCCAGTAACATATTTAAAAAAGAAAAAAAAAAGAAAGAAAAAGAAAAAGAAAAAGAAAAAGAAAAAGAAAAAGAAAAAGAAAAAGAAAAAGAAAAAGAAAAAGAAAAAGAAAAAGAAAAAGAAAAAGAAAAAAAAAAGAAAAAGAAAAAGAAAAAGAAAGAAAAAAGGCAGCTGAGGGCCATTGCCAATCACCAACTGAACAAACCTGCGAGACAGCTTGCCAGGTTATCTGAAAAGGTTCATGGGGCGTACAGTACTATTTGATAGTAAATGTGTATTTATAACACATTTTGTAACATCTGGTGTACTAGAAAAACTATTTGGGAATCCGCATCTACAGCAGGAAATTAATATTTTTACTTAGAAATATTGAGATATGGCTATTGAGGTTGCCAATTTTCTGTATGTTGTTATTTCAAACAGGAAGGCCAAAATGTAGCCTGGGAGATATCTTGCAGTTTCCATATGTGTCTGTCCTTGTGTTCATATGGTCCAAATGCAACCCCTTTTCCAGTGTGAGGCTCTTCATGACTGTTTTTTGCAGGTGAGTATGAACGTCTTCCTAAATTACTGTTATATCCAATAAAATACCATGAAAAGATTTAGATTCTTCTGAGCTGGGTGAAAAAACATCTTTTAAGTGCCTGAATCCTCTACTGGAATACAAACACCAAAATTATGCAGTATGATCACATGTGATTATAGTTATAATGGTCAGATGAATAATCTAGAATATTTGGAGCCTCTTTAGTGCCATCCTTCTTGAAAAACATGTTTAATCTGGTTTCCTAGTTACCCAGAAGCTTGGCATAAACTATTCTGTGGCCAATCAGATTGCTTTTTTTTCTTAATTATTTATTATTTAAATTCTTGGAGTGTATTAGCTTTTATATTTATTGGCTGTAACTTTATCTGTTATGCTGGGCCTGCCTCTCTTTTATGCAATATGAATATGGATTCTGCTTTTGCATTAATCTTCAAGTCTTTCCTTCCAATTTTAGTTTCACCTGTGACTGTGTATCAGGTGTTTTCTCTTCATGCATTCAGTTCCTAAATCCTTATTCTCTATTTTTCTGTCCTGAGAATTCTCTCTATCAGTATTCTTGTCCTCTGTAAACTAATCTCCATTTAACATTTCCCAGCTACCTTCTTCAAGGCAGGCCAGCTTTCTCCTTGATTGTACTTGGACGCCTATTGACTTGTCTATCTATTGACCTGTTCCCTGGAAACACTTTTTTCAGGTTCAAATTCTTCTTGTTCCTCCTGTCTTGCTTAGATTGAAACTGACCACCAACAGCTTCCTCTGCTATTCCCTGATCTGTACTTTGCTTCTCAATGAGCACTTAGTCATGAACTATTTGAATTCCTTTTTCTCAGCGTCAGCTCTGAATCCATCTGTAACTCCAGTGACACTTCCTTGTCAGCAATATCAATTACAGAAGCATCTTTAATTTGTTCTTCTTTATCTGTCCCAAATTTGCAAGGCTCAGCCAGTTCAGACAAGGGCTTGACAAATGTTTGGTGTTATAAGTGGAAGTGAATAAATACACTAAATACATCTTAAGATTCCCTGGTAGAGAATCCTCCAGCAACTGCTTTCATATATGAAATGTTCCAGAGACCTCCTTCACTGGGATGAATTGTATGATTATTTTTGTTTGCAAAGTACTCCATTAATTTGAGAAAGAAAGTCAGAATGCTACTCATACGTACAACAGTTCCATCTTGTAATGCAAACATAGTCAAATGTATCTACATATATATGTTCTGGTTAAGATGTAACTGCCTCAGAGCTGGCTAATAGGAACCAAAGCAGATCCACAAAACCTTTGTACTCAGATCGGAAACTCATTCACGGAGGACTTGAAATAATGAGATGCTTTTTCTTTTCAGTTTTAGTTATGCTAATTATTCTGTTTGTGTTCATATTTCAATGATTTTGTAAAGCACAGACAGTGTTAACATCTAATGAGGAAGTGATCATCATTGCTTCTTTTATGTCTTAATCATGACTACATTTTGCCTTTGATTTACAATAATTTTAACTTAAATATAAGTTTCTGAATAACTCAGTTGCTACATAAAACAGATAGCATGCAATGTGGCAATATACAGGATGAAAAATCTGTTCTATGGTTCCATGCTGGTCTCTACAATGAGACTTCTACATAGAAGGTTTTAATGAAAGTATTATGTATCTAATTTATCTATTATTAAATTCTTCAGAACTCAGGAAAATCCATCAAAAATATTTGATGCATTATTATTTGAGGCCATATTTTAAAAGTCTTAAAAGTCTTTAGCTTTTGAATTTGATTCCTTTCTCCTATCTAACTTTGCACTGCGGAATTGCAGATCACTTACATTCCTTGTTTAAGTGTGAAAGTATTAGAAATTATAATTAAAGATTTTCAATGAAAACAAGTAGAAAGGGGAACAGCAAAAAGTACTCCACACCAAGTCCCAGCTTCAATGTCAAGATCTAACATAAACCATCAGTTTTATTAAATGAAAGATTATATGTCAATTACAATATTTTGACCTCTTGTGTTGGAAAGAACTAGGAATTGACAATTAAAAAATCAATTTGTACAGTAATGCAGGTATTGATATTTATTCTAAAAGAACTACAAGACTAGGTAATAAATGACTATTCCTCTGCCCTCTGCCGTATATATTAAAAAATGTTTTGCTACAGCTATTTTTTTCCATCTCCAAAAAGATTTCTGGTTTTAAGTAATTTTCAATTTTGGGATGAATCAACATGCTTCAAAGATGAAAAAAACCCACAAAAAAACCTTTGAAACTATGACCCAATAATTGGACATTCATTTTGATGTGTGAAAATGGAGTTGGGTCTCTTGCTTCATTTATATCACGTAGGGTTAGTAGGCAATGGAGAACCTCACGGTTATTGGTAAGATTGTCAGGAGGGCAGCAGATGGGAAAGAAAGAAGCCAGGGTAGGTGTATATCTATAGATAAACACAGACGTGTAAGTATTTATACATGAATACATAATGGAATATGACTCAGAAAATGTAGAGGTAGATCAAATGGTGTAGGTCTATGCAGAGTTCTAATTTAGATTCTGAAAGCCAGCTCCATGTTTTCTTAACAACTGCACTGATGCAGCTATAGTGCATCAGCTCTGGGTACAACTCAGGTGTGAAGAGCTTTGTGACGCTGTAAAGATCCACATGTGTATTCAAGTTTAAAGCATCAGAGAAAAAGTACTTGCAAAGTTAGAGCTGGATTCTGCAGTGAGTGCCTGGATCTTGGAGTTGGCTATTCTGGGCTCTGACAAGCATTTCTGTGAATTTGACCAGAAATATCTGTCAGGTGAAACTGATGGACTGCTTCATAGAAATATCTTCTCTTTTTTTTTTTTTTTTTCTTTTGTCACAAATTTTAGAAAAACAGAAAGACTGCTGTGCTAAAAAGAAAAAAACTCCATCAAGTGTGTTGGGTGCATCTGGGACTGAACATTTCATTGTCCACCTGTCTCCCTCTGTTTACATTTGGTGAAGAAGACAAACAGCTGTACCAGAAAACTGGCTAAAGGTTATCAGAATCTTCATCATTAAATCAGCTACACAGAGAACAGAGTTTGTAATAATTTTATGGCTGAAAGTTCATATCACACATGAGGTGAATTAATAATATGGATATGAAGAAAAACAATTTATTAATGTTAATAACTCTTCCAATAAAATTTCCAGGAGGACCTATAGTGATAAATTGAATAATTATGAGTATAATTATGACTAACTAGAACCATAATTTCGTACTAATGCAATAATAATGACACAAAAGTGTAGATCATGAATTTTAACTGCTCAGTTATTCCAAAGTTCCACAAGGAGAGACAAAAAAAAAAGAAATAAAAAAGCCAAAAAAATTCCTCAGCCTTAAAATCTGATCAAGTTATGCTTTGCTGCCAAAGAAAAACTATTCATTGCTTAAATAGACATCACTGATTATTTTTAGTGGACTGAAAAAAAATTCTTATTTTAATTAGAAATCTAGTAATATCTTGAAAGCAGAAAATGGATAGTCTGTGGAGCACACCATGAATCATCTATTAATCCTCTCGTGGCCTCTGAAGAGAAAAAAGAATACACAGAAGAATTATGGTCAAGTTTCATTTTAAACAAAGAATTGTCACACTTGAGTTTTACTTCATTTTTGGGGAGGTTTGTAGAGAGGATAATCACCCTAGAAAAGCCGAGCAAGTGTTCAGTAGTGATGTCAAGTGTAAGCCACTCCCCACAAGCAAATGTAGCTGAAGGTCAGCTTAATTTTTTACCAAATCATTTTAGGCCAGGGGATAGTGAAGTCAACAAAAATGAGAGGAGCTGGTGAAAGATTTCTCTGAAATAAGTTTAATTCCTGAGAATTTTTCACAAAAACTAATGAATCTCTACAACTCCAGGATGACTCAGAGCAATGTAATGCAGAGTCCAAGGCAATTGCTATAGCTTTGGTTTAACATGGAAGAGACCTGATTTAGTGGGTCCCACTTATGGTGTAAACTGTTTGCTGGGAATTAAAAGTAGTGGAGCAAAACTAATATATATATTACAAGCACGTGTCATGAGTTCTGTATTTTATTTTGGTAAGAGGAAAAGATTTTCTATGCTTATTTTTCACCATATAGAGAAAAAGTATTGGCTTAGAACATGATGTAAAACATGCATATTTGTATATTGCAGGCAGTGACTGTAGCTACTTATTTCCTCTGCCTATGGATTCAAGCATATGAGAACAAACATATTTATAAAAAAATACACGTATGATTTAATTGTGTTTCTCTGATGACTAGCTGATTCTCCCAAATGCCTTGAAGGAAAAAGACTGTTTTTTCTAACCAGTAATCCCTGGGGATTACTTGTAAAAGCAGCAGTTGGTGTTGGCCAAATTTATACCAGGGAACATGCTGACACTATATCTACAAGGATTTTTCTTATCAATGTTTCAGCCCATCTCCTGGTCCTGTTTAGTTAAAATAGGTAGCTTTTCCCTTCCCTTCCCTGCCCTTCCCTTCCCTGCCCTCCCCTCCCCTTCCTTCCCCTTCCCTCCTCTCTCCTGGCCTGCTGCCTGTCTTGACACTTCACATTGAAGGCCATGTCTGGAGAAAATTATAGGTGATTTGTTTTCACGTATCTCAGGTCAAACCATTCTCCTTGTAGGTTTTTTTTTCTCACCACAAAACAAACCTATGAGGTTTTGAAGATAAATTTTAAGGAGTACTTAAAGTGCTTCTAATGGCAGCAAAGTATTTTCTTCCATCAAATAAAAAATACTATTAGCAAGTCACTCAATAGTTGGTTACAGACTGTACAGTCTATAGCTAAAGCTATAGAAAAGATGAAGATTACCACATTCTGACATGAAATAGTCTACTCTGCACTCTGAATCCTTTGTCCATTCCTCACACAACTTTGTTAATGACCAAAGAATGAAATCAGTTTTGAAACTGTGAGATATTTCAACATCTGTTGCTGATGATCTCAAGAATTCTTGAACATAATTGTCAACCAGAGAAGACCATCAAGCATAATTTTATGGGTATCAATTTTTTTGTAGATTAAGATATGTTAAAAATACAAAGGATGTGCTTTAAAACCCTACTGAAATCAATTAGACTTAAGTACATAATTAAATGTAATCACATGCTTAAGGGCTTTTTGAAGACAGATGGAAAATTGAACACAGACCAAATCAAATTAAGAGAAAGGGGAAGTAAATCTGATAATAATAAATTATGATCATGTCACTCTATCTACTGTGACATTCTATGGTTCTATCCTTCTTTCTTTCTTTCTTTCTTTCTTTCTTTCCTTTCTTTCTTTCCTTTCTTTCTTTCTTTCTTTCTTTCTTTCTTTCTTTCTTTCTTTCTTTCTTTCTTTCTTTCTTTCTTTCTTTCTTTCTTTCTTTCTTTCTTTCTTTCTTTCTTTCTTTCTTTCTTTCTTTCTTTCTTTCTTTCTTTCTTTTTCTTTTTTTTTCTCTTTCTCCCTTCCCTTCCCTTCCCTTCCCTTCCCTTCCCTTCCCTTCCCTTCCCTTCCCTTCCCTTCCCTTCCCTCTAGCTTGGATTCATCACAAAAATTAAAACAGGGCAGCAGAAGGGGAAGGAGAAGGGGAAATACAATGGGAGAGAGAACAGGAAAATGAATGAGAAGGGGAAGGGGAATGGGCAGAAAATGGGCAGGGAAAGTAAGGGAAGGGGTGGAAAGAAATAGAATGGGAAGAGAAGGGAAAGGAAGGGAAGAAAAGGCAAGGCAAGGCAAGACAAGGCTAATGGAAGCCTAAGAAAACCTTTTACTGGAATATATGTAAAAAAAAAAAAAAAAAGAAAAAGAAAAGGTAATTTCTTGGTTTACTTGATACATGATCTACTTTCATAAGCGCTTATGACTTATGTTGTTGTCCTGGTTCTGGTGGGGATAAGGTTAACTTTTCCTGGTATTCCATGCCATGTGAGCCACGCCCACCCTGAGCTGCCGGGGGAGGGGGCAGGAAGTTGCTGCGTAAAAGCGGGCTGGGGCGTCCCGGGTCCGGCCGGTCGGCGAGCGGCGGGGAGCGGCGGTTCCGTAATCGTGTTTGTATATTCCCCTGTCCGTGTTGTTGTTGTTGTTTGCCTGTTCCCTTTGCTGTTCTGTTAAACTGCCTTTGTCCCAACCCAAGAGTCTTGCCTTTTCTTACGATCCTTCCTGTATTAGGAAGGCACGTGCGAGCGGCACGTGGTTCTTTGTTGCCATCTGAGGCTAAACCACGACAGTTGTACACAATGTAGAAGCATTAATTGAAGAATTTTATTTAAATTAGATTTTACAAATTGGTTGAAATAAAGCAGAAGTAACGAATGGTAGAATCCATTATGTACAGTCACAACACTGATTGTATCAATAATATTAATAAAGAATGTCTGATACATTACTTTATTCCTATGGGGAGAGAGAGGAGCAGAGAAAGTAAACACCAGTGTCTACACCAGTACTTGCTGACAAGAGAACCTCCAGTACTTTTTCATGACTGTGAAGGAAGTTGTATTAAAAGTATTAACTTTTAGTTAATACCAACCTAAATAATATATTAAATTTTGTTTCAGTAGGATAAAGATTCCTTAAGAGAAGTCGAAACCAACACAGTTACACAAGGTCAGAGATAATAAAATTAAAATTAATCTTAAACCGAGAAGCCAAGATTAAAAATTTTATATTTTTAAAGTTTAAACATTAGATGTTACAATACCTGAACTTCCCACATCTCAGATTAATGTCCAGATCTTCGGATCTGTTCCATATTTAGACTTCTAAGTAACAATATTTTTTAGCAATTTTCTTGCCATTTATACATGACCAATGGGATAAAAAATTAAGACTTGGGCTTTCATGGATAAAATCTGTGGACTGAGGTTCTTCAAATGACAATCAGGAGTTCAAAGCTGTTACATTTACTCAACCGAGAAGACTCTTCAATCACCCACTGAGACTTTCCTGAGATTAATTATTTTTCCATACTTATAGAAATGAAGCAAATCTAAGATGGTAGGTCTTTGAGAGACCTGTGTTGTGGATAACTTTATGGGCCCTTTTTATATTGAGTGATTTACATGCAGTCAGGAAAGCAAAAGACAGGAACAGCCACAGTTGCACAGGGATCATAAAACCAGTCTAGCAGTATGTTCAGCTTTATGGTACTTGGTCTAAGGCAATGAACCCACTGGAAAAAAAAAAAAACAAAAACAAAAACAAACCACCGCCTTTATTATTTTTTTTTCTCTATACAGCCATTTTTTTTCTGTCATTGACAAGAATATGGTAATGTCAGGGTAACATCAGGGTTTTCTGAAGAGTAAGTAGGGGAATGATCAGTGAAATAAGAAGAGAAATGGAAAATGATAGCCATATGAAAGTAATGAATTGTTCAGTGCTTCAAGAGAGAGTTTCTGAATAAGAGTTTAAAGTATCAGAGAAATAAAGTGGGGTAGAAAACAAGCCACAGGATCACACTAGGATAAACGAAGAGGATGGAAACCAGCCTGAGGGATGAACAAGAGATTGTTCCAAATTCTGCAAGGTTTTAACTCTCATCTGAATAACCTAATTTCATCTAAACGCTAGAGCAGGATATAGTGATATTGTGTGTCAGCCCCCTTCCTGGCATTTCCCTTTATGGTTCCCCTGAAACTAGGAACATTTTAAAGCATTGATCCCACATCTCCCTCGTCAGTTTTCAGGAGCCAACAATATTAAGTTTTAATTTGTAACACACAATGGCAGTGTGGTTTCAGCTAAAATGGAGCCAGATAACATTTCCTCTTACACAGGCAGATAAGATATAAAAATGAACCTGATCAAAGGTTAATAATTAATATAATTCCCAGGAATGCTAGACTTTTAAAAAATATTGAGGATGGACTACTTAAATAAAAAGAATAAATTTCTAGTTCAAAGGCTTTTGTGTAAAGATTAATAACTCTAGTAGATAGAAATTAATACAAAGTAGATAGTACCTCCCTTATGCATTTCTTTCTTTCTTTCTTGCTTTGTATTCTAGCTATTGGGACTAAGTCAAAGAAGTTTACAATGAAATCTTTGAGATTTGACTTAACTTGATGATGTCTTTGGAAGGGAGAAAAGCTATAAAAATCATCTCATAGGATACTTGATGCAATAATATTGAAGATTTTGTTTTACGGACTCACATGTTTCAACCAAAGTTTTAAATATTATTATTACTATGCTATGTTTTATAGTTTCAAACAAAAATTGCATTTCTTCAGGTCCATCTTTCTCTGTTGAATCTGTGAAGCTGTCTATCCATTTGAAAACAATATCTTTTTTCTACCCTGAGAGTTTCCTAACTTTCTTCATGTTGCATGTGCTGTTTGGATAATACTGTTGGGAAATACATGTTCTTAATGAGAATATGAAGATGGAAAAGTTTTTACTGTCACTTTGGAGTTTTTATTTTGCTCTAAAATAAGTATCAGCAGTACTGAACATATAAAAAAATTTTCACACATGTTTAGAAGCTCGTCTATAATTTCAAGTAGTCGGCCATTCCCACAGAAAAAACGCAAAAAAAAAAGGAATCACCATCTAATATTCAAATATTATCCAATTGCATGTATTTTTAAAAGATTAAATGTGTGTATTTTTGAAAGATGGAATTTCTTTCATTTCTGAGGAACTTCTAAGCAAGAGTTTTCACATTTCTTTAAAGATTTTAATTTTTAATACTCATGCCCTGTGCTGGGTTGACCCCAGTCAGCAGCTAAGGACCACACAGACACTCCTTCACTGCTCCTTCTGCAGCAGGATGGGGCAAAGAATAGGAAGAGCAAAAGCAAGAAAAGTTGTGGTTAGAGACAAAGATAGTTTAAGAAGTGAAAGGAAGAGGAAAAAAAAGAGGGGGACAGGGGGATTGGGGGGGGATGATGGGGAACCAACCAGAACCCTGGAAAAACCAAATAGTGCAAAGGCAATCACCACCTCCCACAAGCAGACTGATGCCCGGCCGGTCTCCAAGCAATGGATATGTACCCCAAATCCACCTCCTTTCCTTTCTTATTGCTGAGCATGACATAATATGGCATGAAGTATCTCAGTTGGGGTCATCTGTCCTAGCTGTGTCTCCTCCCAACTTCTTGCACATCCCCAGGCTACTCACTAGTTGAGGCAGAGTGAGAGAACAGAGAAAACTTTGTTGTACAAGCACTGTTCAGCAATAGCTAAAAAACTGATGTGTTACCAACACTGTTTTGGTCACAAATCCAAGACATAGTAACATATGGATTGCTATGAAGTTGACTCCATCCCAACCAGACCCAGTACAACCCCCTTTCTCACAAAAGGGGGCAGGTCTCAGAAAAATGAGACACTGAGCACCAGTTTTTGAAAAAAAATAATAAAAAGTTCTTAAGGTATCCCTTAATCTCCCTCAGTGTGGGGGAAAAAAAAAAGTTGTCTCGCTCTATGCTCTTTCACTGAGTTAATTTTCTTTTCACACCAAAGTAAAGGAAGTAAGTCTTTCAAATTGTAGTTTTGTGGGTTCCTTCTGCACACAGAAGAAAAGCACAGAGCAGACTATTAGCTAAATATAGAGTTTCATGCTTAAAATCTCCTCTTTACCAAAGTAAATTATAACTTGTACATTAACAATTAAGGAAAACGCGAGTATGATCATCATGAAGAATTGTTCACCAATAAAAAGTTCTGGCACTTTTGTTTAGGTCTGACTTATCCAGATGAGAGAAGATTAAATTATTTGCCTGAAAGACATCTAATCTTTACTCTCCAGGTTAAACTACCATTTACTTACTGGGTTGTATATAAAACACCTAACACAGACAGTTGGAACACTGATGCAAAAGAAAGATCAACAACAGAAGGAATGATACTCAATAGTTGTGTAAGGACAATGAGCCAAGTCTTGTTTTCTTAATACTTCCTTTCTCCAAATCTTCTTGTAGCTTATTTACTCCTTGCAGAACAAGGTAGCTGTTGAGCACCAGTATGGGTACCAAAGTGTGATTTTGTGGTCATAGATCATTTTAAATACTTGCCCTTCGGCTGCCATTCTAGAGCATGCATCACCTGTAGCTCCTTTGCTCTCCCTTCAGTCCTTATGACATCTCCCCAGCCCAGCTTTTTGTATGTCCAGGATATCTCTTATGGTAGTACATGCTTGTGGGGGGAATTACTAGCAATAACCATCATGTAATTGCCATTATGAAGGTCCATGCTGGGCCGCAAAAGGCACCAAAAGTTCTGCTGTGTTTGAAGTTTGTGCATAGAAATCCTATGCCACAGTTTATTCTAATGAAGGAGAATCACTAACTGGAATCAGTGGTGAAGAGCGATTTGTCACTTATGCTAATCCAATGGAATAAAAGCATTATACCAGAGCTGTGTAACACTTCTAGGAAGGAAGGTGATACAGGTTGTTAGAGAAACAGTTCAGGTCTGTGTGCTAGGGGCCCTCTATGTGACACACCCACATAAGTACCCATTGCATGCAAGTTCTGAAATAGAATTTTAAAACAGAACAATATAAAATACTTTGTTTTCTGTGTGCATGGATACTGAATTCCATGTTGAAAATTCTAATAGAAATGGGTTTTTTTATAACATTACCTTTTTATTCATAACCATATATTAAAAGATCCATATTGAAACATGTTTAAAATATTTCTTAAATGTTTCCGTTAACAAACCTGTACTGTTTGAATAACACGATTCTAAATCATCTTATCGTGAGATTTTTTTATAAACGAATACACACTAATAAACCTAAAAGAAAAATTGGTGTTTTAAGACTGTCTTTTGTGACCAGTTTCTTTCTGATTGCTAATCAGATTTTCTAATCATCTAAGCTCTGATTTCAAAAAGTAGTACTTCAAGAATAATACATGCTCATTAAAAATCAGGTCTGTCTTCTAAAGATATTGTAATGTATTAGGAGTCCATTGTGAGCCAGGAGTATTTAATTCAATGTAGGTCTAGTATAGTTCTCAAAAGAGATACACAAGGGCATAAGTTAAACAGAGACAATCAATCAAAGTTTACAAGGAATATACAAGGGGTTTAACATCCTGTTTATAGCAATATATCCAATTACTGCTGGTGTGTGTGGTACATGTATTATGCAGATTTGGTGCCTTAGAGCCATACTTGAATCTTTTTTTCTTAAGAGACTATGCAAATACAATGGCCATATCTTAATTGTTGTTGTCAAGTACTGATATCAGATTTACTGTTTGTGTATTTTGAGGTGTTCATTAACAAATGGAAAAAAGCTCTGGCATTCCAGCTTTAACAAGAAAGATTAAAAGTATAGCAAATGCTTTCATACGCATGCCTCTTGGCCTTCCATTGCATATCTGGAATAAAGAAGGAACTGACCTACTTAGAAGTGCTAGACATTTCCAAAGCTGGATAGCTAAAAAATTAATAGTTAAATACACTGAAATGTACAGATTGTTTTGTAACTCTATTGCTAAACATAAGCAAGTGAAAGCCCCTTCTTTTCAAAGACAGTTTAAACATGCTCACTTAACTTTACCTAGAAGGTGACTAAAAGCATGCATAAGATCAGTTACTGCAGGATGATTTTTACAATTTTTACAGTAGTAATTTCAATTTCTCATTTCAGTTTTAATCTTTATTAAAATTAGGACTTCTAGACTTTGTTAAATATTTACCTTCCTTTTTGAGAGATGCCTCTACAAAATTTTAACATTTTGGCATAAAGCCTTCAGAATTTTTTAATAGCTGTAAATTTTAGTTTTATAAACATTTCAAAATATTGTACACTTTTGAAGCTGAATGTTAAATATATTAATAAGACTAAATAAAAATTTAAAATTGTAATATGGAAAAGCTGAAATTTAGTTATAGTTTAATATCACATTTGATGAAATATTTATAGCTATTTTGTGATACCATTTTCATAAAAGCTTTGTGTTCAAGAGTAATGAGTCTGTATATTGAGGAAATTAGAGGATTTGACCTCACATCTTAGTAACCATTTGATTTGAAAAAATTCAAATTTGGAGTTGGAAAGAAGCTCACGTGAACAATGAGGCAGAAGTATCAATATATGGTTAATGTAAAGAATGTGTGTATATATATAGTTAAGCTGTCTTCCTGATGTTACCCAGCAATGGTCCTTCTCTGTCATAAACCTGAGATGAACATGAAGGGCCTGTCAACTCACAAGCCTGACTAGGATCTCTGAACAAACATGCATTCCCATTATGAATAGTTGAGGTATCTTGAGGAAAAACATTAATTACTCGAGATATGAAGACTTATGCCTCAGCTATGGATTGCTATGCGAGCACAAAATCCTAAAAAAATGAATAGGCTATGAGATATCATCTGCATTCCTTCAAACACACTGGTACTTCCCCAATCTACATCACATACAAGTATCCCTTCTGCTCTTATCTGGGATGTATTTGAAGGGAAAAAACACTGCACATTAACAGATTTCCACATAAGTGAAATTGTCTAGACTAGACTAGACTAGATTGAATGATTTCAGTTGGAAGGGACCTACAGCGCTCATCTAGTCCAACTGCCTGAGCTATTCAGGGCTGACTCAAAGTTAAAACTTGTTATTAAGGGCATTGTCCAAATGCTCTTGTATTATCAGTAACCAATACCTAGCTAATAGAATTGTAAAGTAGGAATAAAGCAGGAAAACTGTATAGCTACTTCTCATCCTTCTCTGCTACGACTAAATATGCACTGTTTATCCAACTTCAACATCACTATGTCTGCCCAGTGATAACAGTCAGAGTAGTAGAGAAAAACGTCCCAATGCTGGGAAAGGTCAGAGCAGCAGAGAAACTTTAGGCCTAATTAATTCACTTATAGATTTAGAGCACATCTTTGAAGAACAAAATTTAAGAGAGTTTTGGTATTTTTACGTTATCAACAAAAGGTGATTCATCCATTATATGTTGTGATACAATACTATGATGGATATTACTCTAAGACAATCGGTGACAGGCATAATAGAAATTAACTGTATATGTAATTAATCAATTATCATTTAATCGGTCATCACATAGTTAGAAAACTTAACAACAAATATTTACACTGTTGAAAAAGGAAAAAAACAGAAAATTAACTATCATGAAAAACATAGGAACTAAATCAGTAAAGGATTATCATTGTATTCTCTGTCTTGTTCTTCATTGTATCATGTATGTTCAAAATAAATCGGTGAAATACTCTGTGAGAACCTGAACCCGGTGCCTATTAAAGACAGGAGTAATTTTTTCATGGTTCACTGAATTGCTCTGAGCATGCATCTTCCCAAGTTGCTTCTAACAGCTGCCATTGAAACAAAAGGTAGATGGCATTTTGCATGTTTAGCTGGTTACAAAAATGCAGACTTTGAAGGCTTTAGGTTTTCACTGTTTTAAACATTGGCTGGTAGACTTATTTTTCTCAAATACGTGTGGTCACAAAATGATTCATTTGTGAAGTGAATTCAACAGTCACAGCTGAAGTCTGCTTCTCATAATGCATGCAAAAGATTTAATTGGGACTCAGACCTCTGAATCTTGGGAAATTGTAATAATTTAAATCGATCTTTCAAGACATAATTGTAGCTTCATTGGTATAAATGAAATTAGTGTAAAACCCTCACTTCCAGAAAACAGCAACGATTCAAGTCCTTTGTACTCTTTAAAATAAATTGCTCACAACACATTTAAGTATAAAAGACCATCAAATTGTGATCAAGGAGCTAGAAATTGATTTTCAATTTAATTTATTCACTTCCTTTCTCAAATTGTCAAACAAGTAAAGGCCATTTGTGTGATGGAATAATTTACACAATTGTGATGAACCCATTTTCTTCTGTCGGAGTTAGATTTTTGCAGTATCCATTAAGTTATTCCACTGATAGCATTATGCAAATAAAATTGATACATTTGCTTTCTTCATTGCTTTTGAACAATTTTTATTAAGTTATGGTACAGTGTTATCCACCTAATTGAAATGGCAAGGTAAAAACAAAATCATGTCAATTAATCAACTGTCCAAATACTAGAGTTATAGGTTTGTATTATTCAAGGAGTCAGTCACTTTATTTAATGAATTGCTTTAAGACAGGCACCCCATTTAAGACTGCATTTCATTTTTTTTTCTGAGTACCATTTAAAGGAGTTCATTTTAATATTCGGGAATGATGGGTAGAGGCAGCCAGACAGTGTTAATATGTGAAGTGTTGTTTAACAAAGCAATTACTCATATGGGTTGGTTTCTCACTGAAAGGATATGTTTCATATATGGATTTTGCAGTCATAGCTGCTTCTTTTTCCTGCAGAAAAAAATCTACATCTTATTATCTTTCAAGACCTGATGGAAAGCTGAAAGAGTAAGTTAAATTCTATTTTTTCCTTGTCCATCGTTGACAGAACTGTTCATTAAGTTTTAATTTCAACAACAAATTCTGGTCTCATTTTCACGTTTTATATTATAGATGAACATACATATGTTAACTCTTGAACTCCAGGGTGACTTTGCAAGGCTATTAACCGGAAGAATTGTCTTTCAACTGAAACTGAGCAAATTTGCCTTGGCTAGCATCAAGGGTCGTATAAACATGGTATCAACAAAATATAATTTACAGAGAATCTTATTTTTGAATAGAAATACACTTTAAGTATTGTAGTATGATATGTTTTGTCCATAGAGACCTTTTGATGTTGTCAAGGCTCCCAAAAGATCTAAAGGGAAAAAATCCCCAAGTCTTAATCTACTTTTCTTGCAAAAGTAGTGGTTCCTTTTATAACAAAATTTTCCAGATGACTCATACTTAACCCTTAAAGTTTTGTATTTTTATTGTATATGGTACATATGAGTAATGGCATGTGTGTTTTTTGGCTCCCACACCATCATTATTTTCATTTCTCTTGTTGTATTTTCATACCAAAAAGTAAGCTGAATTTTTTCCTCTACTTATGCTACTGCAGACCTTGTTTCTTCAGTGGGCATTCTTGCTTTATTATATTAATATTATTATTATTGTGTTATTAATTTGTATTTACTCTTTGTGTTTTAAACTTGGCTAGCAATTTTCTCCTAGAATAAGCTGCTGTGAGAAAATGTTGGTCTGTGCAAATGGAAATATCATATAGGAATATATTGATGTATTTTGGCAGATAATGAGTTATTGGACTCAGTCTATTAAACTTTAATCTCTGCACTTTTTCCACTAAATTTTAGGTGTCTAGCCCTGGAGTATAAGCTTGTTCCCCTAAAATGACTAAATGTTTCATATAGCCAGTAGAGGAAGACACCTCCGATATCTGCAGAGGGAAATCCTCTGTCCTAAGTTAGACACTTTTTTTTCTCCATTAAGAGCACAGCAAACCACTAGAAAATACTTGCCTTTTTTTTTTTTCCACTTGGAATTCTCAGTGCTGTGGCTGAGACAGTGAATATTTAATCTGCAGAAAGAGTGCCTAGAATCCATGTTGCCTGTATCTTAGACAAGCACTATATCCTCTAGTGCACTATATCCTCCTTTCAGCAGCACCAGTAACATTCTTAGTCCTGAACCGCAGAATGTTAAGCTTTTCTGGGTAATGAGGAAATTAGATTTTGGGTTGCCACAGGGCTCTACAAGCACTCAGCACATATCAGTTGTACTTAACCATGCAGTGGTATTAAAATAACCTAAGGATTCAAAGTCTATTTTTCTGAAAATAAATAATTATGAGAGAACCACAAACAAATGAATTCAATGTAGTGACCAACATGTACTGAAATAGCAATTTTTGTGTTTGCCTTAGAAGTGTGTGGCACATGCTGCCACGCTTCAAGCAAGGAAACTCAAATCAACCTAATCAGATAGAGGCATTATTAAGTGTCAAAGTGTAACACTGTGTAATAGCATGAATTTTAAAAATTAATTATTTAATATTCTTAAACTTGGGGTTAGATTAACAGGCTGTCAGTGAGCATCCCTGGGTCATAACTGCCCTGATCCACCTCAGCTGGGAGCCCCATTTTTGGGGGTTCACCCACTTGGGAGGTGTGGGATGGCCCCACTCCCAACACAGGCAGCATCATCTAAAAATGACTTGGTGAGCAGATTTCATGGCCAAGGGAAACTAGAAATTTATTGGATACCTACCACCCAATTCATTCTGTTTTGTTGTATCTGGACATTAAAAAATAATTTAACTTCACCAGTGAGTTCAAGCTTGAAAGATTATGGCTAATCCACACATTGTGACTCTCAAAATCTTTTTTAATGAGCTAAAGAAAACACACCATATATAGAGAGAGATAACAATTTAGTACTGGTGTCATTTATGCATTAACCAAATCAGTCCAAATCAGAAAAGCCTCAATGAAAATGTAGTAGCGATTGTTATATCAAAAAGACCTTCCTAGATCTCTCCCTTCCAATGCATCCTGAAGGTCACAGTGGAATCTTCCTCAAGAAGGAGGGCTATGGTGAGCCAACAGCATCTTGAAGTCTTTCCTGAGACAAATATGATGTTCATGGTGGGGGTTCCCTACTCCTCAGCAATGGGATCTACTTGGGTTTATTTTTACATTTCTTCACCACGAGCCACAACCTTCTGACTGCTCCCAGCTGAGTGTGAGCATGGCCCCACAGCCTCCCCCAAGCACAGTCCCCCAGAGGCTTTTGTTTGCTCGGCAGAGACCCTCTGAGTTTGCTGGACGCTTCCCAAAATTGTTTACTAGGAATGGCAAAAATTACATTTACTGGGCTATGCATTTTATTCTTATTGCATATAAGTTATATAATCACCAGCGACATGAGCTTTTATGCATTCATTATATTAAAGAGATTTATTTTCTTTTAGTATCCTGAATGTAGTATAATAAAAGATCAGCAATACAATAAAATATGTATATACATTATTATGAATAATTCTTTTATAGCCAAAAAAATCTCAAATCACAACAAATTCTAAGACATTTATAAACTTTGGGTTTTTTTTCTGACAAAACAGTAAATCATAAAAATCTTATTCTGACACCAAACACCTTTTGTTTGAAGTGTTCTCATATTTTTACATAACCAGCAACAACTGATATCTTTTTGGCTTTGTATCAACCACTTTGGCATGACTTTAAAGTTCAGAATTAGAATAGATTATTATATATTTATTTTAAGTTCACATACCATGGCAGAGAAGGAATGCTTAATCATAGAGTTTCGTTTAATTCCATTTAAAATGAACAGTTCCAGCACTTCGTAGTGATTCATTTTTAATTCCCATGTCATGGTGTCTTAATATGCAATTGTTGATGTAAAAATGTTTTTGATAACAAAAGCAAGTGAAATCAGAGAGAAGGCAATAAATTTTCTGTGACTATGTTTTTTATTCATATGAAGAAGATCCATGCTATGAGTTTTAAAGTTGGGCTAATAATGCATGTAAACACAAAAATAAGAAGGAAAGAAATATTTCAGCAATTGTAACTGTAATCCTCTTGCGAGTAAGAGGCTGAATGCTAAATCTAGGGAAGGAAAAAATGCTTGTAAAGTATATTGAAGGTACTGTATTACCTTGTTTCTGAAAATCTGTATATAACTAGCTGTCATTCTTAACTTTCTTTAAGCATATTAAAACAAATAATAAGGGGCTGAACTAAAGCAAGATATTTTCATTCTTTTATTGTCATAGAGATTATTGTTATCCAAATAGATTTAAAGAAGAGTTAATGACTTTTTCCTAAAAACATAAAGAGCATAAAGAGTAAAGCTCTCTTTTGTGAGTTGCAACAGTTCACTTACAATGACTGCTAAACAGCAGATTTTCTACTGATGTCTGTAGGTGACAAAAAATCTACAGGGTGACCTAGGAAAAAGAAATTCCCTTACATGGGTAGTATCATATGAACAAAACCTTTGTGCACCATGTGTTCATGGGTGACAATGAGTCTGAAAACAAAAGAGAAGTAGGAAGTAATGCATCAGAAAAGCAAAAAGATTTCTCCCTAACAACTGATGGTTTATGGTATACAGCTACTAGTGAATCCTTTCCACTCACATCCACAAAGAAACACACACTGCTGTCATCACTTTATACGTTAAATCTGAAAAAACCATAAATCTCTAACAAGCAGATAAGGCAGCTAAAAAACCCCTGAAAATTAAATCCAACTAGCATGTATAGTGGCCATTTATTCTCAAGTTATACATGTTTTGCAGATTGCAGTATAGTTTCCAAATCCTGAGCAAGATTTTTATAAGCTAACATGAGAACTGGAAGCATGTTAACCATTGCAGCATGAACTGGAGGGCTGGGTAAATTAAGCCACGTGGAGCTCTTTGACTGTGTGGTTAGACTGGCTAGAATGCTTTTCCTATATGAGCTTGTTCCTTTACACTTGTCTGAAATGTTCAGGCAACACAATGAAATCTGCGGCATAGAAATTCCTCTTGGTGTAATTTTCCTTCAACAAAAAGCCCGCTACAGTGTGGGCAGGCGTTTAGTAAATTTCAGTTCCTGGAATGAACATAATGACATCTAAATTTTGGTTTTTATTTCCAAAAATTAAAAAACAAAAAAACCAAACCGTTACCTTCTTGAGTTACCAGTGATCCCAATATAGTTAATTTAAATTGCATGGAAAGTCTCACTTCTCTTCAATCTATACCCTTGAAAGTAGAGGAAAAGTGGGTTTCTTATGGTTGCATCACAGTTCTGTCACTGTGAGAAGACCTTGGAAGGAGCTTTTATGCCTAAAACATATTTTTTGCATGCTATCCAACTCAACAGATGGCCTGTTTGGGTGTCATGAAGTTACTGTCTGTAGTAGTAATGAGGCCAAAGCACTTGCCCACAGAGGGGGCTTTTCTGCAGCCAAGCAAACATACATTATACTCCAAAGTCCCTAGATTATCTAAATCCATTAGTGTATCTCTTTCTGCTTACATTTCTGAGCATCACATGATCTTCACATTAGTTTTCTAACAGTGTCTTTCAGAAGGCATTATTACTTCATTACTATGGAGTAATATGGAGTAATATGAATTACTTCATACCCCAAGTGTTGCCTTAAACACTATGAATATTTAGGGCACCTTCTGTGATTGCTCTCTTCATGCACAGCATGGTGGGAGCTGCCTGCTGTTGTCAGGAAACTTTCATCACTGTGGAGTGAAAGAACTGCAGGGAATGTGTTTGGAAGTCATTTCCTCACATCACCATTGACTGAAATCCATCTGGAGCATCTACAGATGCTTGGATCTGAATTTCTCTGTTGTTGCCAAAATGTTGTAGGCCTATCAAAGAGGAAGCGAAAAAGTGATAAATTCCTATCAGAGACATTTATTATTAAGATGTCTAAGAACACATTACCTCATTTCTGAAAAGAAAAAAGAACCCTATACCTCAATTTTCACTCATTTCAACAGAAATATATTCTACTGTTATCTGTTCAATAAGTATTATATTGCCTGTTCTGGGTTTTGTTTTTTTCTAACCTTTTTTCTGGTCTACTAGGGTTCTACACTTCTATTCTGTTTCTACTTCACTGTTCTTCTCATGTATTCTGCTTCTAAATTTAGATACTGTTGGACTGTTTCTGTGATTTTTGAGATTTTTTAAACTTATATTTCTTTGGGAATTTTTTTAATTTCAAAACAAATTCTAGTAAATGGATGGCTATAAAGTAAATCCTAATGCCAAAGTGGTAAGAAGAATGCCTCCTTCTTGTCATTAGTTTGCTTTGCTGTTGACTAGGAAGATTTTGAAGAACAACAAGTCCTGAAGTCTATTTCCTTCAAATGTAGATCATCCTTCCTGCCTAGCTATGTTAATTCATATTAGGCTAATTGTTATATCATTTTAATATGTTGATTCTCCTTAACTGTTCATGAGGCCTTGTGGAATATATTACATGAGGTTCCAGTTTCAGTGAATAATTAGAGAAAGGGTATCAAAGACACAGCCTGCCCAGGCACTCATCAGGTTCAGTCCAGCGCTGATTTTGGGTATTCATTGACTATGTCTGTGCTGTCACTGTTGCATGTCCCAGCGACTGAGCTCTGTTTTCTATATCACAGATGAGGGATGACTTATAGCTTCTTCACATTGACAGATCAAATCCATACTGCGTATTGGCATACAATTGAATAAGAATTAGTTTTAAATCCTTTTGCATTTAGCCTCTCTAGCTTACACCGTATTTTTTTCTTGTAAAGCTTAATGACAAAACAGGCAAATTTCCTGTAGGGAATTCCTCCCTTAATTTTAGTTAGTAGTCACTGTTTAGTCCCTATTAATGCAGAGAAGTTGAATTTGGAGGCCATCCAAATGAGCTTTCTTCCTAGGTCTCAGACACTGTTCCTTACTAACCTCGAAATCATGACTGTAGTCCCTCTCATACCTCTGCTAGAAATGCAAGGAGTAAGTAACTTTGTTTGCAAAATCCAGATTCGAGTGAAGTCAATATAAGACTCCAAAGTATACTAGTAATTTTTTTTTCGTATGTTTTTACCATGGTATTGCCACTGTTCTAAATCTGTGTTCCTTCAGACGAACTGAGAGGCAGCTCATGAGCTTTGAACTCTCTACATAGTGAAAGATCAGCTGAAGAAAAGGTGATGAAATGTCTACATAGAAAAGTCAATATATCATTAAAATCTAAGCACGCACTATATAACAGTATATATTTTAAAAGATTAAGTTTCTTTTCATTACTTTCTTGCTCTCTGAATTTTGTGAAATATACACAGGAATTGTTACTTTCGTACCTAGTTTCCTTTAACAGCACACACTGCTGGCACATTGCAGCAGAAAATCTTCCTACATATATTGTGTTTTGTTTGATATATTCAAATCTTTAGGCTCATTGTTACAGATCTAGAGTAGCATTGGGCTCTTCCAATGACAACCCAACCGAACTCCAACTGCCTGGAAAGGCTATTGCATAAGACCATTGTCTATGGCAGAGGACAGCTGTAAAGGACATGTTCTGTATCGTCAGAATGCATAGCCAGACAGATGAAACTGTAATTTAGGCATCTCCCGAAGGTAGGACGGGCTGAACTTCACCAAGGCCTCTAGCTTTCATCACAATAACTCTCCTTAAGTTCACCAGATGTGCCACGTGCAACTTGTCCTTGAGCCTAGGCAACTAAACGCCCAGAATGGGAGTGGGGAGACTGTGCTCACAGAGCACTTACAACAGAAACCCATAATGAGTAATGTGTGAAAACACTAAAATTAACTCTTATTTCTTTCCCTTGTGGGACTATATCTCATTTTGCTCTGCAGTCAGTCTTGTGTCAGGAACCTGTTGCCCAAGCTAGAGAGAGGCCATTTCATTATTTTTCTGCTAGAACATCAGATCCCCTTGCTGAGCCTGTTAACTGAGTGCAATGTTGGTATTCGGTACTATCAGTATTTTTAATGTTACCTGGCCATTTGTTCATAATCTTGCCAAGTAAACATGATTTTACCATTACTAGTAAAAGGACATAGCATGGATTTAGGACTTGTTTGGGCTTGTTTTGACCTTAGCTTGTTTTATCTGTGATAACAATTACCTAGCAGTCAGATGACTGTTGTTTAAATTTGTTTTAGCACTAGTTTAGCTTTGTGCAGTTGTGTGATGTAACATCTGACCTTAATTAATAAGTATTAATTTACAAGTAGTAGTAAAAATATTTATTCTGTGTAGAATAACCTATTTATGGCCCTAGAACAAAAACATGAAGTAGAAGGCTACAGATAAAGAATGATACTAGAAACTGTGAAAACATATCATAGTGATTAATAAGTGGTCACTAAACAAGTGTAACCCTGTGAGGCAGGTGAATCTGCTGTTAGGGATAACAGACAGAAGTACAAATGCATCGTGGAGTTTGTAATGAAGAAAGAGCAACAGAGCAAATTGTGCTAGAAAATATTCAAAACCAACTTAAAGCAGATTCAAATCTGAGGAGGAAGAAGCTCTCCACTATGAACATCATACTCTTCCTAGAGGAAGAAGTAAGGATGAAAGGATGATTTGTCATAACTCCCCACACTCTTTTTAAATAAGTCTTCTTGAGGAAGACTAGCTAGCACAATCAATCAAGGACTAGAGGAACACTGGGAAGGTGAGAACAATACCCAAGAAAAGGTAGAGAATAGCTAAATATTATTACAGAATAACAGTTTTAACTGCCTTATCAAGGAGAATTTTCTGTACTCATTAGATAACTTGGACTATGAGTGTTAGTATTATTGTAACTGGACTAATAAGAACTGTTTGATGTATTTTGATTACACTGTTAAACCATTACTTGTACTAACAATAAATTCTTGGCTCTGCATACAGGGTGTGTTCCCCTGTGCTCATAAAAAGATTTTGAGAGTAACAGTAACCATCTGCGGCATGTTGACCATATGGCAGATATGGCAAGTGACCTCCTTGTAATACTGTTGGGAATCCTCCTGACAACAAAACTTTGAGACAACACAAGGTCCCTACAGGTAGCCGGTCTCTTCCAGCTTTTGTGTGCTGATACCTGAGACAGAAAAATGAATAATAAGGCTTTTGCTACTCTCCAGATTGCTTTTTTACAACACTGTGCTGAAACTGGGACATGTATATTGTGGGAAGTAATGTGAAAGTATGCAATTTGCTGATGTGAAGGACGGCATTGAGTGGAGAAAAGTAAGTCAGTTATTAGAAGACTATTTCAAGCAGAAGAAACAAAATTATCTATACCGTCTGTTGGGTGTAGATATGGGTGTGTGCAGCTGGTCTGCTTCCTTGCCAAATAAGCAGCTTGATTCCTTCGTGAATACAACCCAGGAGCACATTCACATCCTTGCAGGTATGATCAGGAGACTAGACCACTGGAACAAAGCAGGGAAATGAATGCATAATATGGAAGCACAGTCTGTGATTCTTCCATAAAATGCTGACAGTTTCTTAAGTCCAAGCTAATACTATGTTGAAACTCATAGCAAGAGGAGCTTCTATTCAAATTTTCTAAAATTATGAATTACTAATTTTCTCAATCAAAATGAAGCGTTCTAAAGAAAATGTCACTAGGAGTGGTTTTTTTTTTGATTCAGGGTGGAATTTCTATTAGATTGTAAAAAGCAAAACAAAACAAAACAAAAAACAACCAAAGAAACAACACCTTTCCTGATCACCTAATATCCATGCTTCCTTTGCTGTTAATGAATAAGCAAGACCTGAAGCTGTGAAATGCAGCCTTATTTTCCTGTTAGGAAAAAAAAAATCACTGGATTTCACTTAGCTCTTCTTCTGCCCTCTGTAGACTCTTTTATGGAGGCACCTATATTTCACCTCTCAACAGCACATAGTCTGCAGGGCCTGACAACTAATAACTTGTAGGATGCTTGAACATCTGTGAGTCCTTACCTCACAGATGTTCTTTTAGCTACGTGAAAGAAATCCCTTGTCACCTCTCTCCATGCAATTCCAATTCTCAAATAATTATGAGTTTGTGTATAGTGATGATCACTCCCATGTGTCACTGAAGGAATTATGAATAAAAAATCTATGCAAATTAAACTCTGCTTGAAACTCTTTCCACCAGGAGATGGAAGCAGAGAGTATTGTTTTCCATTGGGACACATACTTTTTGGGTTCTCAATTAATATCTTCTGTAGAAGTATACAGGTATGATTATTCTTTGTGTGCATACAGGCATGGGAGTAGAGACCTTCTTAGTCTAGAATGCTAATTTTAAACATTTCCATTTTTTTAACTAATTCAGTATTAAAGCAGAAGAAGGGATTCTGCCCTTTGAGTTTAAGCGTCTTGACAAGATGCTTGTTTTTTTCTGAATTACTTTCCCAAATTCCTAAGGGAAAGAACTCTTCTTAATACTTCAGGCCACATTTATTTTTATTTCCATGGAAAACCAGTTCTTGGACTAATGTTTGTATTACTTTAAGAATTGCGGAGTTCCAAAAAGAGAGAAGATTCCTCTCTCCCACACCGACTTCATTGTGAGTTCTTGATATTGTTACTAAATACTTGAGAACATTAAATTCATTCCTTTAGTTTTAATATGAGAAAATAATATGAGAAAATTCAGCCAGAAAGATTAATCAAATAGTGAGGAAAATATTAGAATTTTGTTTGCTTTTTTTTTTCCTTCCCTCCCCTCCCAGAAACTATACAATGTCACTGTAGCAATGTATAATAAAAATATGTTGACAGCTTAATTTATGAAACTCCTGTCTCCTTTTCTTAAAGTCTGACATTTTTCAGCTTGGGAATCTAATGCCACATCCTGTAGATACCTTCACAGGTGAAATACAATGGCTGGCCAGTGAAGCAACAAGCTCATACCCAAATGTAATGACAAGCCAGCGAAGGCAACTTGTATATTTGATTAGAAATGCAAGTAGAAGAATGAATCTTGTATTTAACTTCAGTGTTAATATTTTTATCTACTGTATCTAATTTAGGATGGCATTGAATATAAAGTGTAACTAATAATTTTGATAACTATCATTGATTTGTCATGGAAGCACTTTTAAAATTCATTTCTCAGGTAGAAGTAAAAGTAATTGAGTAATGTACAGTCCACAGCTGAACTGGAGGAGATTTTTAGTTAAGTGGTATGTCAAGCCCTTTGGGCCATTTCTATCCAAGGTTGAAACTAGAACAAATTTCGAGTGAATAAAAATCATTCAAATTGCAGAAGGAGGGATGGCAAGAATGTATGAAGGAATGTATTTACTAAAAAGAACAAAATAAATGGTTACTTCAGAAAGTAATCAAGTTTTAGTTATGCTATCATTATTAATACTCAAAAAAATTATCTGAAGGTGAGAAAAAAATTAAAAAATTATTAATGTGTTACATTTGAACTAGACATGCAGAAAGAGCATTAGGATAAAATATGCTAAGAGGATATAAGTCAAACATTGTAGCAGTATTAAAGTTTAAGAAGGGTATGTGAAAGGTGAGATCATTTGCTCCTTTAAGTGTTTCTAGTCAAGGGCCTTTCCAGTGCAAAAAAAGATAATCAGAAAAGGGGAAAACCATAAGCAAGATCATACAGAGACACCAAAGTAACCACGCAATAATGAGAATTGAACATGGTCAGAACCACTAGCTAATAAGAGTAGGCAGAACAGAAAAATATTTATTTCAGTATTATTATCTGATTGAGGACCTTGTCAAATGGGATACTAAGGAAAAGGAGGAAGCCATAGACAAAATATACAGAGACACAAACCTGACAAACAATATGGAGGCAAAGAGAAGAAACACACCTGGTCAGTTGCACTAATTAATGGGCTATCACGAAACTGCAGACAAATCAGGACTTTGGAAATGGTAAAGATGCAAACCTGAGGAACCAGGATGTTTGAGGGGGTCAATGTGACTGTGATGAGGGAACATGCAGGGGAAGAAAATGAGGGAGGAATGAAGGGGAGAACACAGAAAGGGGTATAAAAGGGTCCGGTTGCATGTAAAATGGAACCAGTCAGTACATGTGCCTTGCTGAGACCTGTGTCTGATCACAGCAGTCTATCCTATCTTTTGTATCTTCTTAAACTTTTTCTTAACTGTCTGTGAGAGACAGGAACCTCAAAATAATTGTCTCAAAGCTTGCTTAAGCCTCTGCAAAACAATGGCAAGCTTGCAAGCCAATAAGAACCTTGCTTGTGTCTATTTAGCACGTTCTGCAGACCATTCTTTTGCTTATCAGTCACCACCCAAGACTGCCACCAGCTGAAAAGGGTGTGTTACTGTCAGCTGAAAAGGGTGTAGACCTTTGGTTATTAGAGTGGCTAGACCCTATTAACCCCTAGCTTGCTTAGGCACATGACTGTGCTGAGCCATGCGCTGCCCAAGCAACAGGGGGCAGGAAGAGCTCATACAGCGACTGTATCAAATGACAATTAGCTGGGCAAAGGCAACCGTCACGCCAATTGGTCAAGCTATGGACTGACCTGGACCATAACTGGTGCGGTGATCTACCACAAAGTGGGGACTGGGACCCCCCCCCCCCACCACCACCATCATGACTTGAGAACCGTGGATCAATGGGGTGCTGCTGAAATTCCAGAGGACTACTAAGGCGTCGAGACGTTGTCGAGCCTGTGGTAGTGACTATACGCTTGCTGTGCTCCATAATACTGCTACTGCTTTTTGCTTTTCCTCTACTTCTGCCTTTACTCCATCACTCGTCTCAGTGACTATTTCTGGGGAATAACAATAAACCTGCAGTTAGTGGCATCTGACCTCATTTGTGTCTTAATCTCGTGCTTGGAATCATTGCGAACCTCTCCTCGGCATATCTCTCAGCATAATCTCACTGTCTGTGAGATTATGTGTGTGTGTGCTGCAAGGACAAAGTGCCAGCTACTTGTGGACCTCTTGTGTGTGTGAATGAAAATTGGTGTCAGCTACTGGAGGGGCGTGGGTGCCCCTGACCTGTGGTCTCAGCTACGGGGGTGAGCGGGGTCTCAGTGTCAGCTACTGGAGCGAGTGGAGGTCTTTAACCTCCAGCCATGGGGTGAGGACAGTGCATGTCCCAAAAACCAGCTACCGGGGGGAATGGTGTGATTGAGGAGCTCAGTTCCGGCAGCTGGAGAGGGACCTCACGTGCCACGACCAGCCAGGTGCCAACTGCTGGGTCTCTGATCATCTTTATCTTCCGCAGTCCGGGTGTGCATTTGCTGGCAAACCTCAAGCTGGACCAGTGAGTGAGAAGGAGGGCCTCAGGTTGGGGCAGAGGTTGCAGGTGGGTGGAGGATCTATGGTGGTGTCCAGGGGGTCCACAACTGTGGCACGAGTGTGTGAGTCCTGCACGTGTGCAGCAAGCACTAATCTGGACCAGTGGGTGAGTAGGGGACCCATGGGATTGGTCAGGGGGCTGGGATGGGGGCAGGGGTGCCAGGTGAACAGAGGGGCTCTACCAGTACTTAGGGGATCCATGAACGTGCATATGCTTGTGAGCCTGGAGAGTGTCGTGTGTGTGCTGCACTAGTGACCTCCTGTCTCTGCCAGCGCAAGAGGAGACGGGGACTTGCCTGTCTGTGCTTGCATTGTATGTGAGCTCTGTATGCAGGCGCTGTTGAAGGCAGAACCTTGTCTGTGGCAGCCTGCGTGACTGGCCATGTCAGTGTCCTGCATGTGTGTGTCTGTGTGCGTCTCTCTCTGGGATGCGTGCTGAGCCTCACCACTGGTTGAACCTGCAAACAGGAAAGTGGCAGCTGCATCCCTCAGCCTGGGTAGAGACCCCGGGTCCCTGGGGGAATGGGGCTGGGCTCCAGTGGCTGGCAGAAGGGACTCCTGGGCTGGCGCTGCTAGAGGCAGCCTCGCTTCTAACACCCCTTAACATAAAGTATTAGATCTACTATAAATTGATCTTATAATATTCTTTTCTATTTTTAAGAACTCATTCATCTGAATGGGAAAAAATACCTTAGACATTTGTTAGAAAACTCTTTCATCCTGTCTCTTGTTGCTTCTAGAGGGATTTAAGCCACCATAATGCTTTGATACTCTGTATGAGATCTGCATATATCATCTACTTCACCAATTTATTTGCATGGATTTTTCAATGACCATAAACTTCAAAAGACATTTAGGAAAAGATAAAATGGTCCCAGTTCTACTACCCATGCATAAAGTGGCACAATGAATCAAGATTAGCTGGAGAACTGTTCTCAGGGATGTTATTATTATGTCTACATTTTTTAAGGGAGATCAGGGTAAGTTATTTTCCATATAATCATTTATTTAATATTTAATAAATTAAATAATTTATTTAATAAATCTTTGCAATTTAATAAATAAATAAATAATGAATGTGATATCTTACAGATAATCACTTTAAAAATTACTCATACAAACTAACTCTGAAGAATGTCTGCAAATTCATGAATTCATTCAATGGCTGTCTAAAGTTTTCTTTATCTGTCATTTTACTCCTGTTTCCATACAATTTGTTACTTAAATCAACTGATACTAATTAAATTCTCTTAAAAACTGAAAATCTGCTGTTCGCAAGTCATTCAGAAATATTTTGTTGTATCATCATATTGTGCAAAAAAGGAAAAGAAAAACTAAATATCATCTTTTTCCGGTCATCCATGGAAATACTTCCGTTGTAAAATGGCTTTCAAATACTTGTACTGATACTAAAAAAAGTTCATTTTCCAGAATCTTTCCTACAAATTGCAACTGGGGCAATAAAGAACCTAGAAGCATTATGAATCCTCACAAAAGAAAGCGATAGGCTTCCTGCCATTTCCTAGAAAATGCAGACAGCAGAATTTTAACTGTGAGAGCTTCCCAATGAGTCATACAGCATTTAGATATTGTAGAATCTGATACATTTACATAAATTCCACTCATTCATTTAAAACCTGTTTGTTACACCCGACACAGAAAATTTGTTTCATATAGACTTGTCTTGCATAATGATTTTAAAATTAACTGCCATATTTCTCACCCACATTTTCGTACGTTATCATCAAAACGGATAACAATAGATGCAGGGCTTTTTAAAAATAAGTTTATTATAGCAGCTGTTATCTGAATACAAGAAGTTAAGTTAATTCAGGCCATGTGTAAAATTATTCTTTACGCATTTTTGAAAGGCATACTTCATTAATTTCTGAAGCTATGCCAAGTTCTTTCTTAGAGGAGTGTATATTACTCTTCCTATTTATCAGATAGAGAGATCCATAATTCTTCAATACTGTCTTTCTTAGGTTTTGCTGTTGTCCCACTGTAAAAGTAAAATGCAGGAATGTTCCCTACAATATTGAATTTCAATGGAGGATCAGTACTGAACAACAAAGGGTGAAATGGAGCAGCACTGATGTCCACAAAAACGTCCCATATAAATTGTGAGGAGAGTGAAGGTAAAAAGTACCCCTAACAACCCTTCTAAAACAGCAAATCTAGTCCTTCATGGGAGTTGGATCAAAGTCACTTTTACACTCTGTCCTGTGATTCTTCCTTGAAACCACCTCTTTCTGATGGTAAGGAAGTAGAGCTTTAACAAATGAAGGAGAGAGGAGGCTTAAGAAAAATCTTTGACAATAAGAAACTGGTAGATACATAATCTCCCTGGTATTTTAAGAGGGTCTTCACTCATTGTCTGGGGACAGGAATAAGGAAAACTTTAATTTACAGCTCAACATAGTCAGTGATGTCAATAATGCTTTTGATCAATACCATCTACTGTTAAATCATACCGTGATAATTAGCTTTTCTTCTGTGATCATAGATAGACTGGTTGCTGTTGCAAACACAGTTCTAATTAGACTTTTTTCCTTAATATGTACTCAGTTCAAAACTTACTATAATACAAAGAAAAGGAAAATTATTATGCTGGTGCATGGCTTGATGTTGGAGCTCTTTATTCCCAGTGATGGATAGAATGAGTAAGCCTGTATTGTCTGATGACAAGTTCACTTTTAATATGTCATATAAAATTGAAAGCTACTTTCTGATTATGTACATATCCAGTCTGTACTATTGGATTTTCTTATCCTGATGTTTTTCCTAGATTGTTACTTTGACTGAGCTAGAAATGGCTCACATTATGTCTATAAGCTTTTCCTAGATGTTTTCAAATTTAGTTTAAACTTTTTTTGTTGAAATATGACCTTAATGCAAAAAGGTAACATTTTTCTATTAGTCAAATATAATGTAATTTACATTTGATGCTCTATCATTTGTTGTGAGCCATTAAGTCTGAAAGAAGTTAAGGTTCTGCTATCAGAAATGTCACTTTTGGTAATTTTTTGTAGCACCATAGAATTTACATCTGATGGATCATTGCATCTTTTGTCCATATGCTCTAAAGTATAGAAAAATCAACCAAAAGACAGGTAGAGTGGAGAAATCAGATCTCTAGGACTTATTATATTGAAAATCCATTTTACTCCAAATTTAGTGACTTTCTAAGCAGTGCTAGTGAAGCACGAGAGTTTGGGAATAGACCCTAGCAGGAAAGGGCAAAAACCTTGTTCTCTGGTGATTGTACATCTTTCTGTCTGGTGAGTAAATTATTATCCTTCCACTGTACCTTTCCATGAGCTCAGGAGTGACGTAGCATGCCTGCTCTATGAAAAGGATGAATAATTTTACCTCTTGAAGCAAATCTATCCTGTGCTAGTGCAATTTAGTGTGATTAGTCAGTCTTTTGACTAATGTTTATAAGGTAGCAAGTGTGGGTTTTTTTTCTGTTTAAGTCAAGTTTCCCAACAGGAAGTATTTATAGTACCCATAGATAATAAGTGCTATATAGTTGGTGATGAATCTTGTGAAAAGTATATTAAAATATAAATATTAATATTACGCACCTGTAGTCTGGAAGGATAGTTTTCTGTGTGAGTATGAACTTGAGGGTTAGACTGATAGCTTAGAAGTAGTATTTCATCTTATGTTTCAACCAAGTCAACCTCATGTTGACAATGCTTTTCTTCATCCCAGCTGTGTTAAAACTGTTATACCAACTTTTCTCTCTATTGCCCTCCTAGCATGATCCTAAGCATAAAGTGAGAATTTTCATTTATTTTGAAAATTTCTGTAATTTTACTTTACTGATTTGATAGCTGCAAGGAAGGATAATGACTGTATTTGCTGATAAAACCTTTGCATATTTTGAATTTCCTTGTCAGTCTAGTGTTTCAGCTTCTTTTGTAGATAATATTTGCAATGGTTGGAAGATCAAAAGCTTGTTCTTCATTTGTAAATACATTTATGAATTTTAATGAGCCATTTTATAATTGTTAACCTAACCGCATAAGGTACTCCATAAGAGACGATGTTGATTCTTGCTCTATGTAAACCCCAGATGCAATATATTCACCAGTGTATGTGCTCATGCCAAAAATTATGAATATTTTGAAGTATCTCATATTAGTTTGCTCAGCTGTAAACATTTTTAAAGGTTTGATTTTAAGAAGGAGTTTTACCCTCAAATACTGAATTTTTAAAATTGTTTTTTATCTAGTTCTAAATAAAATTATTCTTAAAATGGTAGCTCTAACACTAATGGTAACTAATGAAAATCCCAATCACAATTTCTCTATAAATGCCTTGATATAAATGCCTTGATCATTTTTGGAAGATACAATTTTGTACTGGACCCTGCTGGGATGGGATTAAGTTTTTTTCTTAGCAGCCCATATCGTTCTGTTCTTCGCATTTATGGCTAAACCACTCTTGATAATATACCAGTGTTTTGGCTATTGCTGAACAGTACTTGCACAGTGCCAAGTTTTTCTCTTCTCCCTCCTTTCTCTTCCTTCCTCCTGCCCACCCCCTCAGTGAGTAAGCTGAGGGTAAGCAAGAGGATCATAGCCAGGACAGCTGACCCAAACTGACCAAAGATATGCCATACCATAGGATGCTTTGCTCAGGAATAAACACTCAGGAAAACAAAGAGGAAAGGGAGATGATACTGACATTGGCATTTGTCTTCCCAAGCAGTTGTTATGAATGTCCCTGCTTTACAGGAAGTGGCTGGGCATCTAACCGCTGATGGGAAGTAGTGAATGAATTCTTTTTTCCTTATTTTTTTTTGTTTGTTTGTTTTCACACGCAATTTTTACTTTCCCTGTTAAACTGTCATTATATTGATCGATGAGTCTTCTCATCTTCCTTTTATTTTCTCCCTGTCCTGTGGAGAGGGGAAAGAGCGAGAGGCTGGATGAGTATTGTCTGGGGTCAACACGCTACACATTTACACATTTTAAAAATAATATTTTCTACTCTACAGTCCTTTTTTGGTTTTATTCTCTCTGTGACTGGGACATTGCAGTGTATACTGTTAAAGTTGTTGCATTTCACCTCTGAACTGAAAGGTTTCATATGGACAACTTAATCTTACCATTACTTTCCGTCAAATTTAAAGTGCATGTCATTTGATCCAGGACTGAAAAAAAAGAGCATATTTATGCACTATAGTGTGAAATTTAGCTCTATATTTACAAACAAAAAGGTACGATTAACAGAATGTGTTAAGACTGTTCCCCAAAATAAGATAATCATATAAAAAAATTTTGTTTTGTTTTATTTTGGCTGGTTTTGTTCCTTTGTGTCTCTAGACACAGGTTTTCTCTAGGCACAGGTGTTCTCTACCCATGGTAAAGTTCTAGATAAATTGAACAAGAAAAAGCTGTACCTCTACAGAGCATTTAAATGGAGGGGGAAGTCTGTTAACCTCACGTAGTTTAGCCTAGTGTGAGTGAAGTATTTCTAGAATGAGTGATTCCTATAACGGGACTTTTCTAATATCTTTTGAAGCTGACTACTTCACTCACAGTGCACCACCTAAATCCTGACATCACAACATCATAATGTAATAGTGATAATATATGCCACAACTCTTTTTCAGAACTCTAGTAACAAAGACTCAGACTCTTTCAGATTCAGTTAAAGTAGATTCCAGGTTGGCTGGAAACATGAAGAACACCATTTTTTGGCCTGCAACTCCAGAAAGAAAACCCATGTGCTGTAAGCCTATTAGTCTTCAATACACGTGCTCTGATACCATTCCTTCTGCAGCAGGATTGGAGAATAAAGTTGGAGAATAGATCTGCATAAATAGCTAAAAAACAATGTAATTTTGTTACTTTTGTTTATGCATTGACTGTTAAACGTGACTATTGTAAGACTGAACTGATCATTTTCATTTAACAGCATATTGTTTCAGTATCTATATCCTGAACATAGCTTCTTACAGGATATTTATCAAAAAAGATGTCTTGTTCATGAAGATCAATCTCATGGTCATAGAAGGTTTATTAGGAACAGAGGACTATGTTCAGAAGACAAAAGGACAAATATGCAGAGACTTAATATTTCTGAAAAACTGAAATAAGATTTTTTGGAGTATGAAGTTTTGCCTACTACTTTTGCAAAATATGTAAGAAGAGCAATAGGTAATTGCATAGATACATGCACTAGATGACAATTTGTGAGAACTTTCAGCAATAAAACAGAAAGAAAGGTTATGATGATACACTACTTTTTCCAACAAAATACATGCTACCAATAAATTAGACCTTCCTCCACCTCAGTCCATGCAGCTGCTAGATTCTTGCCTGCAGCTAAAGTGTATTAAATTTTTAGGGTCCCTACACTACTGAGTGTTGTAACTTGTCTATATTTAATGCTTTCACCTTGTCATAACGGCACAATCTAAGGTACCCATTGTAATATTTTTCTACCTTCTAACAATTTACAAATTTCACCTAATCAATGTTAATTTTAAAAATTAATAAAAATAAGTATTTTGATGAACTGGTTGAACTAAATGTGTTTTGGAGCTACCAGGATTCATGAATTACAGTGAAAGGTAACAAAATGAACCAAAAAGGATATAGCAGAAAGACCTTACCAAAGAATTTACTTCACCCAAGGGTTAAGAATAGTGTTCCATATGTAAATTCTTCCTGCTATCCATGCTGCCTTTTGTGGACAAGAAAATATTTCAACTGTGTCATTGGGACATGAAGATTATATTATACGATGAAGTTGCTTATATAAATGTCACCAGTCATAACTCTTTGTCTTTATAATTATCAAAACTGCTCAGCCTATCTTAATATTAAGTCTCCAGTTATCTCTGAGTTTCTCTGATGAGAAATTTTATATATAAAATTAAGAAAGTCTTAGAAATCATAAAAATGCCTGTGCTATCACCTGTGCTCATTTGACTTTAACACTGTCTTGCCTCGAGAGAAGATTTTGCAACTCCACTTGTAGATATGTATAGTCAGTAGGTCCTGGTTGCATGCATTTGTAGTCAAATCAACCAAGTAGTAACAAGATCAGAGAAAAAGGAAGAAATCATTTGATGTAATATTGAAACAGGGGAAGAAGAATATATTGGGGCCATGAATGTTTTTTGACAGAAGAACACAATAACCCTTAGTATAAAAAAGATCCCATAACGATTGGATCATTCTCCTGTCTTCTGACAGAGATTGTTGACAAAACGTTCGTGAAATACTTGGGGAAAGGCAGAATGAACTATTTCAGTTGGAAGGGACCTATAACGATCATCTAGTCCAATTCACGGCTGACCAAGCTAAAGCATGTTGTTAAGGACATTGTCCAAATGCCTCTTAAATGCTGACAGGCTTGGGGCATTGACCACCTCTCTAGGAAGACTGTTTCAGTGCTTGACCACCCTCTTGGTAAGGAAATCCTTCCTAATGTCCAGTCTAAACCTCCACTGATGCAGCTGTGAACCATTCCCTTATGCCCTATCACTGGATACCAGGGAGAAGAGATCAGCACCTCCCTCCCCACTTCCTCTACTCAGGAAGCTGTAGAGAGCAGAGGTTGCCCCTCAGCCTCCTCTTCTCCAAACTAGACAAGTTTGGGGTCCTTAGCCACTCCTCATAGGACATGCCTTAGAGCCCTTTCACCAGCTTTACTACCCCCTCTGGATGCATTCAAGCACCTTAACACCCTTCTTGGGGTGCTGTAGTCTGGTAGACTGTATAGTCTATCCTTGTATAGGAGAAAAGTTCTATTTATGTTACAGGTAAATGGACCGATATTGTATTATATAAATTTTGAACCCTGTGCAGTTTTGGTGCATTATGAAAAAAAAACCAAAAAACAGTCACAAACATGTGTTTGTTTTTAATTAATTCAGAGTGTCTCGTAGTGCTTCTTCATAATGCAAAGATGTCACAGGCTATCAAATAATGCAGATGCTATCAAAAGAGATACTAGTGCATTTACCAGCAAGTGATCTTCTAATATGCTTTCCAAACGTCAAACAAAATCCTGAATAGACCACTATATATTTTCTGGATTAAGTAAGAGGCTCCAGGGGACCTATTGCACTTTATTGCTAAATCTGATTGAATATTTCCAAAAGATAGTTATTGAATACAGTTGTTTACATAAAATGGCATAAGTATTTGCTTAAAAAACATGCAGAACTGCACCAAATGCAAAACTGGTCCATCAATAATTAGATTTTACAATCTTCCATGTATTCTAGAAGCATCCAATGAAGATCTCTTATTTCCTTTCTCCGAATCCTATGAAGGGGATTCTTAACATTAACCAAATCAGGGATTACTGACTTGTTATCAAGCTTTGGCCATCAACTGTAGGAATTTGTGTTCTTAATAGCCATTTCAAAGAGTTTTGTGTTTTGGTATATCCTGCTAGCTTGGTCACATGGGTGAACCAACTCACTGTTATTCATCTGGCTGATATACTGCAGGGAATTAAGCACTCATCTCCCTTATGTTATCTCTTTCTTCCTCACCCACCCTCCCTCCCCCCCCTCTTTTTTTTTTTTTGGTAAGGTGGGGAAAGGAACATCAAGTTGTTCTTTTTTTTTTTTTTTTCGCCCTTCTGCATTCACATGAAACATTTCAAAATATTTAATTTTATCTTGAAGAACTGCTATTTTCCTTTAAGTGAGCTAGAGGCATTGTGCCAACATTTCCCATTCCTCAAAGGAAATAGAATACATCCTTTTTCTATGTAGTTTCCTCCTCTGATCAAAAGCCTTGCTAAAAGGCCATATCTTCTAGGCATCTCTGTCCCAAAAAACCTGTTGTTTTCTCTATAGGTGCACTTCACCTTTACAGCTCCCTTAAGACCTGTTTAACACCTACTGCACTGGAGTACAGTATAGTTTGGTGATTAAAATATTCTACTGGGAAGCACAGTTTTAAATCATCTTGAGGGAAGAAAGCTATAAACCAGTACTAACTATTTCTCATGCTATTGGGAATTCTTTTAGAGGAAATGAACTCTTTCTCTTACAGTTTTTAAATACAACATCAGCACTTTTCTTCAAGATGAGTCAAACTGCATTTTCACTTGATTTATACCATAAAAAAATAGCTTTTAAAGCTAGATTTTTTTCTCAAACCAATGCATAGGGGTCCTTCAGATTCACAGAGTACTACCATAGACTAGAATATAGAATGACCTGGACCAACAATACCGGGTGAAATATCAATGCACGGGGAAGGGACAGAAAAATCTGCTGGCAGGACCTGGGGAAATGTTGCCTTTATAATCTTAATTGTGCTTTGGGTATTCTAAAAGAGACAAAACAAGTATAAGGTCTTCATGACAGTGTTATAGCTATCACTTGAGTATATGATAAAAGTATATACAAAATGCTGTACTAGATTCCATAATGGAAGAACTTGTCTAGTTTAATCCTGTTTCTTAACAAAGCAGCAGTGTAGGAATGCACTGCGTCCCACACAGGCCACAACTGAAGAAAAGTACAACTTCAATGAGCCCGAATACTTCTTTTTAGTTATAATTAAAACTTTTTTCATATTTCTCTTTAAGAGACGAGAGGGGAAAGGTACATAAGCAGCAGTATAAGCCTGTGTTTAGAAAAAGACTTTGAAATATTAGCAGATAGTTAACATCCCAACTACTACAGTTCTCTGAGCAGTGGTAGTATGCAGTCAAATTATTTCAAGGTGCTCCAATATTAAACATGAGGGAAGTTATATGAAAAGTGATTCATTCCCGTGCTCTGTAGCACACAAGAAATTTTACCAAAGAGTGCAAGGGGAATACTGAAGCATGGAAAAATAATGGTAGATGAAATAAACAAGAGTTGAATAATTCCTGATCCAAAACAGATTAAATATTTATCCAGCTGAAATCAATAGAAATTTTAGCAATAATGCAGAAGTAGCTAGGACTTTATCTCTGAATTCTATAAGAAACACTAAGTTGTACTGAAAAAAAAAGTTTTTTCCCCAGAACAATGCTCAGAAAAGACCACTAAAACATTATTCTGTGACCATTTTTCCTTTCTGAATTGATACATATGCTGTTTTGACATTTCATATTTATAAATGTTAAATTGTAGAAACATATTCACATACAGAGAAGTAACTTATGAACATAAAATGATAGGTCCCAAAGTGCTGTAACATCTATAAGTATTTTTTTCTGTTTGGACTTGTGGCCAAACAGGGCTTAGTCTATCAGATTATCAGGTATTTTCACCTGTCTAACATAGATAATCTGACAAATATGCTTCTTGGAGTAACATTTTTTTAAACCATAAATATTAACCTTTCTAGTTTTTTTCCCTTATTACAGTGTCAGACAACTCTTTCAGTATACTGTTTAGTTTTCTCTTCTGCAAATATAGCAACATATCATAAAAATGTTACTCTAAATGTAGAATAAGTAAGCAATTGGTAGGTGAAAGATTGCTAAAACAACTGGGTCAAATAAACCTGCTTTTTGTTGTTTCTTAGCTAGTTCATTACTAGACTTTATTTCTTAGAGCAATGCAAACTATATAAAGTTGCTATGGTCTGGCTGCAGGAGCTGCTGTCAAAAGGCCTAAAAAGTCATTACTCAAGTGAACTATGATTGTTAAGAAAGCCTTAACCAATTTCCCATGCTTTGCCTTTGGCAATAAATACAACGATATATTTTACAGATCTCTGACTTCTCCTCAGCTTTCTACCCAAAAGCTTTGAAGCTACTCTAATACATGGAGGAGAGACACAACTTTAATGGCATTAGTTTTTCTGTGCAGAAAAAGATTCATTATACTTACATCAAAAAAATAAAACACTTGTTAATTTCTTTGAAACCTGCTTTGCAAGGGAAAATGAAATTGTTAAGTGCATTTAACCAGGACAAAGTGATTTAGTCAAACATTATTTATTTTAATTTGTCCTTCAATCTCATTTAGTACATGTATTGCCTATGGCTGCAATCAGAGCTGCTTAGAATCCCTTGAACCAGATTAAAGATCAAAATCCTTCTTAGTGCCAGCTTATTGCATAGCAAATACAAAGCTAATGCAATCAGTAAGCTTAAAACAAGACTCAGATGTTAGTTAGTAAAGCCAGTGGAGATCAAGAAAAAATGCAGCAAACAAGGTGACCCAGAACAGAATATCAAAGGCTCTTTTGTATTTTTCAGTTCTGGCTAAAACCATGAAGTCATTCTTGTGTATATAGAAATATCCCCAGAAGAGATAGTTCTTCTCTGGAAATCTAAACCTACTTCTCGTTTATAATTCAAATGCCAGATCTATTTTTACCACTATTCATACATAACTTCTTCTGTGTGTTTTTCACACATATATCAAAGCATTATCTACCAGTTTATCACAAGCAGAAGAAATAGCTCATGGTTTTGTAATGAAATAGAGGTTCAAGACAAACAGAAACAGTTCAGAGTTATGGTGGGTTTGGCATTCTTTAATTACCAGGAAGTTTCCTATTCAGCACTGTGCTACTGATAATGTCTTACTATTTTGTCAGGACTTCATATGACTAGTTCAAAAGTTGTCATTTTAGAAGACTTTGAGATTGCTTTACACAGCTTCTGTGACAATTTAAAAAGTGTTATTTACTTACTTATTTATTATATTAAAAACCCCAAAATAAACCGACCAACGCCAAACAACACAAACTTTAAAAATTATCACAAACTATGTTTCATCCAAATATATACTCATGACGTTCTCTGCCTTCTGGGAAGCTAGTATAAAACAGAATCAGCCTTTTTCCCCCATTCGCAAGTTCTCAACCAGATTGTTCTGCAAAACTGCTAACAATCCTGTACAGAACTTATTCTTTATTACATACTTAGGAAGGAGATGTCAGAGTTTTGGAGAAAGAAGTTACTGAGTGTACACCTGCCATGTCAGCACCTCATGAGGAAGGAGTTTCTGTCCTGCAGTAGATACACATTTGCTCATGTAATAAGAGCTTATGTATTGGATGACATGAACTGAGGCGACTTGAATGTTCCATCAAATGAAGGGACCTGTGCCTATCAAATGAAAAGGGATGCATTTGATCAGTGGATGAATGCACATCCAGTCATGCAGGTGTGCAAAGAGCTTTGGCGCATGACTTACATTCCTACAGAGTGGCACCACCTGATGGCAGACAGTGTATTTGTTAACATCCCTTAAGCACCTCTGGAAACAAAATGAATTATTTCATTATCTCATTTGTCTCAAGTGTATGCATGCATATTTGTTAATTTGTTTTTGTTTTGAATGAATTTAAAAAAAAAAACAAACAACAAAACAACAAAAGAGTTCAAGAACAAAGCAAAGCTATCTTTCACAAATTAGCTCCTTCCCAAACACTTTATGCATAAATACTTGCATAGCACAGGATTAATATATTTAAAAGTGAAATTTTTTAAAGGAAATTAATATTCAGTTTACCGCTGAAAACTAGTGATAAATTTCCCTGTTAAAAACTACAGCCTAATGATGTTATGAATTTGTATGGATCCAGGTACTCTTAAAACAGGCTCATCTGTACAGACATAAAAAGAAGAGTTCTGTTTAGTACATCATAGCAATAAATGAAGTCTCTGCCATATATTTTAATTTACAAAAATAATTTCTGTCCTTTTACTACACCTGTAAACTATATTTAAGTTAATTATGTTAGATTACAGACCTTTTAGGTAAGTTGTGCCTCATTAGAGAAAAAGGAAATTTTGATTTTTTCCATGCTCACATAATTGAATTTTTTCTCCACAAACTTAAGGAATTGCATCTAGATATTTTAGTAAGATTCCATTGTATTCTACTGTCTTTTTAAAAACAGATTATTGTGATTTACAGGAGATATAATCTTCATGCTATGCTACAATGCAATACTTTGTGTGCAAAATAAAATAATAAGCACATCATAGACTGGATTTTTTAATAATTATTTTTTATTTGAAATGATGGATAAGGCTGAAGCAATAGTACAGTAACTATATATATTTAAAAAAAATAACAGAAACAAAACAAAAAACAAAGCCACTCACCACAAAAAATGACTGAATACCTAAACCCCACTAATAGAGAGATTTCACTGTTGTGCCTATTCTGGGAGCTAACTCCTTTGTTCTAACAATATCTCCGTCAGGAACAGTAATGAAATCTTTTTACATGGTCAAAATCCAACTGTACACTCTGTACTGAACCCAGATAATGACTTTGGCATTGTGAAGCACAATGCTCTGCTATCAAAATTGTTGGCCTGGGGAGAAGGATTCACAATAGTGGTGAATAAGTTGCAATGAATGGTGAGATCTAGCTTTCTAACACTGGTATTCACAGCAGTTGAATGCCTTGGCAGGTTATGCACTAGAATGGATTTTGACATTTAACACAAGGATAGAGAAAAATATCTTTATAAAATAGGATCCAAAGGCTGCAGTCATTTCCTTCATGTAGAGGCTGAAGTCATACATTTGGATGCATCTAGTTAGCTGCCAGTTTTTGCATCTTCCATAGCCATGCAAAGGGCACATGATAGTGTCCATTTTTTTCACAAGAGGTTAAAAATTGGTGTTGGCTACCTCAGTTCTCCTTTCAGCCTGTCCGCAGGTTTTTAATCCGTATCTTCCATATTCCAAAAGAATACTGCTTGCTGGCTTCAGATTATTCCATTTTCTCTGCAGTAATAAAGACATTTCTGTGTATGTAAAACTGTATAAGAATATAAAGGTCCTAACGCTAGGAGCAGAGGAAGTGAAAACAGTATGTTTCGGATGCTTACTGTTACAGCACTCAGATGAGAGGAGGTAGTCCAGGCTCTCAGAAATACTTTCTTAATATCCACTGATTACTTAATATTACATGCATAAATGCATACATAGTCAAGCAGGAAAGGGACCTATATCTTCTGCAAATTTTTCAAACAGCTTTTTCAACATCTTTTTAAAAGCATATATTTATCAGTACCAAGAATTTACCATTACAATGACCAATTTTCTAGAGTAGCGAATTCAAAATCAACTCAGCTTCCAAGGTTACTCATTGTTCTTTTGTAGTTAACTTGGAGATTTGAGTTCAATAGGTAATGGAATTTCTGGTACTCTTGTGTATTTTTACTACTGCATAATGCTACAGAGTTTAATGAGATGCAATGGCATGATTTGATTAATTAATTTTGTGATTTTATTGATGTTGATTTAAAACTCCCTAGAAGTTACTAAAGGGCAGATCCACTCTATAGATTCGTTAACTCTCTTGCAGACTTTTCTATCAGTATGTTCCTGAAATATCTCTTACTTGTTAGGTATCAAAATACCTACAAGTCATTATGATTTCTGCTTTAGATTGACTGCAACCTCTCCAGCAGGGATATAATGTATATGTAGTTCACCTACAAAGAGCTGTAGAAAAAGTTTATACATAGAGGGTGAAGTGTCCTTGGAATAAAGCCAATAGGCAACACTCAGTTGCTGCACTCAGGCAAAATTGACAGCTAATGAGTTATTCAAAACATGTGATATACAGAAAAATATGAAAGAATATAAGTGTATATAGCATCTCTGCCCTAGTTAGCATTGTACCTAATGAAGTTCCATATGCTAAGCTGTCTTTATTAAACAACAGATGCCTCTATCCTAGATCTGGAACTTTTATTATACAATAACTACAAAGCATTGGTGTATTTCTCATATATTTATCCATACACATATATGACTTGCAGCATCTGCTACACCTATCAAACCTGCCTGATACAACTACATTTCATTGGGCAATAAACAGAGAATCAGAAGAATCTTGGATAGGAAAGAAATGATGAGAGAAAAAGGAAGGTAAATATTAACTTTACCTTGTATCATCTGCTGATGATAAAAATATGAATACAACTCAAAAAAGGAATACAACTAAAAAAAAAAGGAATAGATCAGTTGTTTTAAAATAGTGAAAGATGGAAAAAATGTGTATACACTGAAATTTTTCATTGTAAAAAAGGTAAATATGTGCAAATTAAATCAGGTGTCTTTTCAATCCAAAACTAGAGTCCAGAACATATACTATCATAAAAAAAAATTAAAAATATGTATTTGCTAAAATAATAGCAACACGTTTAAATAACAGGGAAGAAATATTTGTCACCTAAATCTCATCAGCAATGAATGTCTGCTACTTAGGTACAAGACAGCAACCCTCTTTGAGTGATTATAGGGTTTTCTGGACCATTGGATAAGCCTAAAAGTTTCCTCAGTGCCTGATCTTACTTCACATAGATGTTCAGAGTGGTCTTTTCTGAGTAGATATCTGCCTCTGAGAGCTGCATTCTGATCCAAGTTTAAGTAGCCAGCCTATATTCTTTCCTCAGATGTTTGAAGAGTTAATGGGAGCAACACAAGGGTTAAGAGGGAGAGTGGTGGTGAAAGTAGTGCCATCATGATCATAACAGTTTGGTAGTTAGAGCTCTCACTGGGAAATGAGGCGCCTTGATATACCAATTTTAATGATATTGTCTTCAGCGATTGTCAGTCAACCAGTCTGAGATTAAAAAAAAATTAACAGTTGCAATCAGTGGTAACCATGAAAAATATTGCTTCTGAGATATTTATCTAATTAAAATGGTACTTATTACCATTGTAATGGTGCCTCAACTGGTAACTGTAACAGTGTGGATGTTTTCTTACAAAATATTTTTTTTCAAGGACCCCTTGAACTAATCCTGGGACTAGGTCACAACAATGCACATAAATTGCTGACACTGTCCACACAAAGTAGGAAATAAGTCTCTAATTCATTAAAAATTTAAGTTGAATCACAGAACTGTTCCTTAGACAGTCCATTAAGAATTACTGGAGATATATGCTCAGTTCTATCTGTGTAGGATACCAGACAGCTGCAGTGGACCTCAACTGGTGCCAAAAGGAATTTGTGCCCGAGCAGCTATAGAACTGAATTTATAAACTGTTTAGTTGTGCATTCTAATATACTTTAATCTGTAAGATGAATTTTCTCTTTCATGAAGGCAGATTTTTTATTTAGGTTACTGAGCTTCCTTTAGGCTTTTCTCTGCTGCTCAGCATCTTACAGAAGATTTACAGCAACTTATAGAAGCTAGCATTGCACCAGGAAAGGGAATTATGAGCAAGAATGTGGTGTCTTTAGATTTTGGAGAATGCAAAAGTTTTTCAACCTAAAATAGAAGTTTAAGGAACAGGACTGCTTCATTGCACTACTAGAGTTCATTTATTCAGTATTTGTAGAAAGTGTTTTTTTTGTCATGGGAAATTTTCTGCATTTCCATAACTAGATTATCCACTATGTAAAATTAAAAGAAATTAAGTATCTATTGTAATAAATGCTTTCTTTCTTTCTGCAGGAACAGAAAGAATTATTAGCATATTTACTTTTTTTTTATTATTTATTTTATAACTATCTTTTAAACTTCTGCATGCTCTAAATGATCTGTTCACAGTGAATCCATGCTTCCCTACACTTTATGATTCATTATCCTTCCATATGAATTCATTTAACAGATTTCTAAAATGGCCAAGGTGACAAGCTTTGTTCTTGCGTAGGTATTTGCAGAAATAGAGATGGCAAGCAAAGCAGCAGAAGAGACAAGTAGGGAATGGATAGCGTGTTTTGGTGTTTCGTAGTATTGTGGATTTCTCCCCCTCCCCTCAGATGACTTCAGCAAGGCTTTGATGTCTTGAGTGGGGTCAGCATGACTGCTTTCTTAGAAAGGCTGTCTGTTCAACTTTTACATCAAATGCAAATTACACATCCCCTTATTCTTTCAACATGGAAGGACTTTAGCTTTTCAATTGCTTAAAGCTAGTAGATTTTGCAGTCAGGATGACGGTCTTTACCTCAGAGCATGTAAGTAAGTGGCTTACTGAGTAAAAGCTAATTTAAAGACTTTGCAAGTGTCCAAGGAATGCAAAGTTTCAAAGCAAAAGACAGTTAGTTAGAAACAAAAGGCTGTATAAGAAATGTGGGATTTTTGCATCCCACTGACCTATTTTTGCTGTCAAGTCATTTGAATAAGTTCATAAATCTAGTCCTAATTTTTGCCAGCATTGTGAAAGAGTTTTGATTAAAAAGCTTTACTAAGAATGGCTTTGGATTAAAATTTGATTGCACTTATTAAGACTCTTTTTAATACTTGATTTTCTCAAGTGATGTGGAGGAAATTTTCATGTCAATGCTATTACTGAAAAAGGATTTTCAGAATGGAAAAAGAAGTTATTATAGCAGAAACTTATCAATCCCACAGAGTACTATAACAGTACAGGGTTGGGATCTTATTGGAACAAGTCATTAGTTACTAGGGGAGGATATTAAAACCTGAGTTACTAACATGAGAGATGTTGTAATCACACATGGTAAAAAGAAGGTAGAATAGCCTATGGCAGAAGGTCCTTGGTTCTCAGATTTGAACTCTTTTAAAACATAGTGAATTACTTCAACAATTTGAATTCCTACAGAATTTCTGTCCTCTAAAACTCTGGGAATAACTCTTAACTTCTTTTGAGGTCTAGGTGTTTCATGACAAAATAAAACTGAAGTGTGATCAAGCACCCCCTCAGCAAGTCTGCAGACGACTCCAAGCTGACTGGTGCAGTTGACACACCTGAGGGACCGGTTGCCATCCAAAAGGACCTGGACATGCTCAAGAAGTGGGCCGCTGTGAACCTCATGAGGTTCAAACAAGGCCAAGTGCAAGGTCCCACACTTGGGTTGTGGTAACCCCTAGTATCAATACAGGCTGGGGAATGAAGGGATTCAGAGCTGCCCTCTGGAGAAGGACTTGAGGATACTGATGGATGAAAAGCTGGACATGAGACAACAATGTGCACATGCAGCCCAGAAAGCCAACTGTATCCTGGGCTGCATCAAAAGAAGTGTGGCCAGCAAGTCGAGGGAGGTGATTCTGCCCCTCTGCTCTGCTCTGGTGAGACCCCACCTGGAGTACTGCATCCAGCTCTGGAGGCCCCAGCAGGACATGGACCTGTTGAAGCAGGTTCAGAGGAGGGCCACAAAAATGATCAGAGGGATGGAACACCTCTCCTATGAGGACAGGCTGAGACAGTTGAGGTTGTTCAGCCTGGAGAAGAGAAGGCTCCAGGGAGACCTTATTGTGGGCTTTCACTACTGAAAGCGCACAAGAAAGATGGGGACAAACTTTTTTAGCAGGGCTTGTTGTGATAAGACAAGGGGTAATGGCTTTAAAGTGAAGGAGGGTAGATTCGGACTAGATATCAGGAAGAAATTTTTTACACTGAGGGTGGTAAAACACTGGCACAGGTTGCCCAGAGAGGTGTTAGATGCCCTATCCCTGGAAACATTCAAGGTCAGGTTGGCCGGGTCTCTGAGCAACCTGATGTAGTTGAAGATGTCCCTGCTTATTGCGGGGGGGGCAGACTAGATGACCTTTAAAGGTCCCTTCCAACCCAAACTATTCCATGATTCTGTGATTCTATGAATAAATCCTGTCAGAGGACAAGTTGTCTTTAGAATTAGCTTCATAGCAGTAGGACGTACTTGTAAAGACTACTGTCATCTAGTGATAATAACTTACTAGACTTAAGAGTTGTGGCAGCTGTAGCGTAGGTGGTTATGTTGTTTAAATGAAACAGGACTACTGATTTGAAGTTCTACTGAACACAGTTGGGCGTGGTTTTTGAAGAAATGTCATGTAGCAAGAATTTTTTTTTCTTAACTCACAAAATTAAAACAGTGTCTTTCAAACTTTGATCAAAATTCCTATTAACCTCAAGCTCTCTGTTTATATTTTTACAATTAATCTGGAAACTCATGGACAATGGAATCTCTTGGCCCACAGGCATAACCAAATATTTAACACGTATGTTGCTGCAACTTCTGTTACCCTATGGTAGTCACAGAGATTTTAAGGTTAAAAAATCCTGAGATTATCTGGGCTAAACTTTGTCAATTAGATAATGTGGATATTACTAAACAAATAATACAGCGTGGACATAAAAAGACTTCATTTGAATTAAAATATATCTTCTCAATAGCTATCCAGTTTCCTTTATAAGATGTCAAAAGATGAAGAATCCACATCTTCCTTGGGGACATTATTCCAGCAGTTAATCACCTTCACAGTTAGAAAAGGTATGCTGACCCCTAATTTGAATTAAAATGAACCATGAAATATAAACTTCTGGGTAACATTTCTCTTTTTTTCTTTTTACTGTTTTTTTTTTTAGTCTTCTGAACAAAGAGTATGCAAGTCTATTGTTTCTTATTTGTTACTGGAAACTAAACTATTTTTGTCATATTCTTGCTATTTTTCCATTACAGGAATTGATCTCCTACATGGTTTTAAAAAATTCCAAGTTGCTATTGCTGTTATCTAAAGCTCTTTTAAAAATCTGACCCTAAATAACTAGTTCAAGGTCATCCTGGCAATTTGTATTGCAATCAGAGACTGCACACAAGCTTTTCAAGATTCAGATTAGTCCCCAAGTCACAAAATAAGGTTTTCTGCTTGTTTTTTCTTTCCTTCTCTAGTTGATAATTCAATCGTTTTTTGATCTTTGATTTACAGCAAATGTTTCTCAAGTTGGCTTACATATATACACTATCAGTCAAGATTACTTTGGAATAAGTTTCTCAATTACGTATAAATTGCTTGACATCACAACATCAACCCTGATATTGCCCTAATATCATGAAGCAATACAGTTATGACACAGTGGTTAGTGAATAAGTAGAAGGATCAAATTAATTAAGGAAAAAAAAAAATTCCCACAAACCCCTTTTTCTTCCTTTCACCCCTATTCCAAGTTCTAATTCATTCCCATGAAAAGATCTTTAAAAAACCAATGATAAAGTTATAAAAAAATTGCATGATATGGAAGCGTTATTTACACACAATATTTTTCAATATTTGAGGTGTATTTATTTTTAAAGCATGAGAATAAACTTTACATATAAATAATGTATGATATAGATATGAAAAAACTGCAATAGCAGAAGAAAGCAATAATCAAGAAAACAGGTTAAGAAGATTATCACATTTCTCCTGTTTCTCATTTGAATATATAGATATCTTGAAGTCCTTACACAAGCAAAAATTCCAATGCATGTTTTATCTAAGTCAAGCATGGAGGAGAAGGACAAGAATTAATATTGTGGAAACAAGCATTTTCTATCATCATCTCTGAGCCAATGGAAAATCTTAGATAATTTCAGTATAGTCTGTATTACCTTGGTTGAGAGATCAATTAGGTCAATTAAGACATCCACAAGTCCACGGGCCCCGATGGAATGAACCCAAGAGTGCTGAGGGAGCTGGCAGAAGTCATTGCTGGGCCCCTCTCCATAATCTTTGAAAGGTCCTGGAAAGATGATGGAACAGCTCGTTCTGGGCATCATCTCAAGGCATGTGGAGGAAAAGAAAGCTATCAGAAGTACTCAACATGGATTCACCCAGGGGAAATCATGTCTGACTAATCTGATAGCCTTCTATGATGGCATGGCTGGATAGATAGATGAGGGGAGGGTGGTAGACGTGGTCTACCTTGACTTAAGCAAGGCGTTCGACACGGTCTCCCACAGCATCCTCATAGGGAAGCTTAGGAAGAGTGGGCTAGGTGAATGGACAGTAAGGTGGATAGATAACTGGTTGAAAGACAGAGCTCAGAGGGTCGTGATTAGGGGCACAGGGTCTAGTTGGAGGTCAGTGACGAGTGGTGTTCCCCAGGGGTCAGTACTGGGCCCAGTCCTCTTCAATATATTCATCAATGACCTGGATGAGGGGATAGAGTGCACCCTCAGCAAGTTTGCCAATGACACAAAGCTGGGGGGGTGGCTGACACACCAGAAGGCTGTGCCACCATACAGAGAGACCTGGACAGGTTGGAGATCTGGGCAAAGAGGAACCTTATGAAATTCAATAGGGGCAAGTATAGGGTGCTGCACCTGGGGAGGAATAACCCCATGCACCAGGACAGGTTGGGGGCTGACTTGCTGGAGAGCAGCTCAGTGGAAAGAGACCTGGGAGTCCTGGTGGACAACAGGATGACCACGAGGCAGCAATGTGCCCTTGTGGCCAAGAAGGCCAATGGCATCCTGGGGTGCATCAAGAAGAGTGTGGCCAGCAGGTCGAGGGAGGTCATCCTCCCCCTCTACTCTGCCTTGGTGAGGCCACACCTGGAGTGCTGTGTCCAGTTCTGGGATCCCCAGTTCAAGAGGGACAGGGAACCACTGGAGAGGGTACAGCAGAGAGCTATCAAGATGATTAGGGGACTGGAACACCTCTCTTATGAAGAAAGCCCGAGGGATTTGTGTCTCTTCAGTCTGAAAAAAAGACAGCTGAGGGGGAACCTTATCAACACTTATAAATACTTAAAGGGTGGGTGTCAGGAGGATGGGGCCAGGGTCTTTCCAGTGGTGCCCAGTGACGGGACAAGAGGTAATGGGCACAAACTTGAGCATCGGAAGTTCCACCTAAACATGAGGAGGAACTTCTTTCCTTTGAGGTTGGCAGAGCACTGGAACAGGCTGCCTAGAGATTTGTGAAGTCTCTGTGTCTGGAGACATTCAAAACGCTCCTGGATGTGTTCCTGTGCAACCTGCTGTAGGTGACCCTGCTGTGGCAGGGGGATTGGACTAGATGATCTCCAGAGGTCCCTTCCAACCCTACGATTCTGTGATTCTGTGATTCTGTAATGGGAGAAAGCTCATTATAAGATATATTTTTATAAAGATAGAAAGGAAAAACTCTTACTTCGCAGATGCATCAAAAGAAAAAGACTGTTTAACCCTGCAGTTCAGAAACACTGAAAGATGCTTTTGCATTGTATTCTATTCCAGAGTTTGCTATGAGTGTAAGCTATGCTGAGGAAAAAATAAAAGTAAGGGTTTGTTTGATGTTGTGTGCTATGGCTAGAATTTAGAAATAATCAGTAGAACTGAGAGTTATGCATTTCAATATCCAAGCTTCAATGTGATGAGAAAATTCTTGTTAACACTCAATCATTACATCATAATTTTAGAATAATTTCCTTATACTATATTAAAATGAAAGCTAGGAAAAATGAGATATAATCAAGGATGGAATAAAGACATTTGTTATTGTTAATTTTAGAATAATTGTCTTCTCCTAGTACCATAAGAAATATTCCTCAATACAACAAAAATATCATGAAGTTTAGGTGTAAGAAAATTATGAAATGTAACTTTCCAGAGGACACTTTTCTGGAACACAGTTAATTTTCTAGGAGTTTTTCTAGAAATTTTTTAATTTTTATTTATTTACACCAGAAATCTTATAATTGGTTAATGAAAATATGTTTGTTTCAAGTTTTCCAGAATTTTTTAATCACCAAGCTTCAAAATAAAAATGCACGTAGACACCTAAAGTTAAATGGGAATTTTAGAATCTAAGTAGAAGTTATGACCTTAAATTAGGATTCCTCTGTCTTTGAAAAATCCTAAGAGCTTAAGAAGACAGGATTCCCCTGTCTTTGAAAATTCCTAAACAGTATCCCAAAACATCTTTAAAACCTAAATCCTAAACCTGTGAATTACGAAGTGGTCAAGCAGTTTTGTTAGTTAAGTTAATGGTTACTTTTTGAATTATGAAAAAAGCCTGAAACCTATGTTTGGTGAATTCACTATAAAGCTTCATTTAAACACCTGCATAGAGAGAGGTACTTAGCTTTCTTGTCAAATTAAGAGAAAATTAAATAAATTAGTATGTTATACATATGTGTATTTTATGCAAGGCTATATGCATGTATATGTAGCCATAGGCACACATGCATATACCTACATGCAGACATGCAGACATAGTGAATGACTTTCCAAACATTTGGGTTCTTCATTGTAGTTCTTGATTTTGGTGGACAGTTAAGCCAGAAGACCAAGTTACCACCCTTTTCCTCATTCACTGAAGGTGCCATTTTTTTTTTTTTCTAGTTGAACGCGATTTCCTTGGTCTTGCTGTGATTGTTGCAGTAATCACCTGTAAAGTTGAAAGAATGGATGGCTTCTGCTGGGGTGAGTTGATTGGCACAGCGGCAAGGTATTTTTGCAGCATGGTCTTCAACTTTTTGTCATATAATTTATTGAGTCATTAAGTGATACTTTTTCTGTTTCCCAGAATGAGGAACCAGAAGTGATCTTCACAGTCGTCCTGTGATATAGCTCACAGCTGTGCCACTGGACTGGTGAGTAAAATAAAATTTATGAAAGTTGATGGTACAAACTGTATCACTAATTGAAAACTTGTGAATACTGGACTTTTCATTTATTTAAAAGAAAAGAATGTTGAAAGAATGCAGAATTATAAACACAAAAAGACCAATTGATTTATTATGCTTTATGTGCAGGTGGCATTTGTCATGTGGTAAGAAAGAAAGAATACTTATCGACGTTTTATTTGCCTCCCTGGTTATCATTACTTTAGCTAATGTCTAGAAAGAAAAAAAGCTAAATCTTAATGATCCAACAGTGCTCTCTGGTGGTGTAAAACAAAGGCATTTTATCCTCTGTTAAAAATTTACACCGGTCCAGTACACAGGTCCTTGAAGACAGATAAGTAACAGGAATTCTCAACATGTTCCATAGTGATAAGAAAAATAGAGCAATAAACAACTTTAAAACCACCAAGGCATGAAATGTGAAACCTGGCTTAGTAAAGGTAATGTAAATAAAAATATTAAAAAATAATATTACTTGTCCAGCAGATGTTTTAGACTCTTAATGTTCACAAAGAACAAATTCCTTCATCATGCAATGTATATCCAAAAAATGAGAAAAATATACTGCACAGTATTATATTTTACCATGAAATAATTTTGAACTTTAAGAAATAGCTTCTCTACTTTTTGGGTCAATTTGTATTAAGTGGGGAAGGGGAAAAAAAAAAAAAAAAGAAAAGCTTAGCTAAAGGAAATATTTTGGAGAGGTGAAAGAGCAATTATAAACCAGGGTCATTAAGCTGCTGAGTTCAAAACAATTTCCTTTGCTGTTTTTTCACACAAAGATCCTGTCTTGGATTTTGATGACATAGAAATACTTTGAATATAAGTAGATAAATAACCGACAGATCACTGGGATATACCACTTTTTGGCTGGCAAGTAGATGAGGATATTGTACATGTTAGGCTGTATTTGTTTTGGTTTATTTGGTTTTGAGGGGTTGTGTACAATTTGTGTAAGTCAGAACCTGTTCAATTTAACACAGTCACCCAACTAGATGAATGTCTGATTCTTTCCTTTGAAAAAGGCTAAATATAGGTCTTGTTCCCCTAACCACACTATCAAAGTGAAAAAATGATATTTTCCTATGAAGCTGCCTTTACAATGACGGGTAGATTCTATCCATACCAAATTCTGCTATAGGTCATCTTATAATGTCGTCCTTCAATATTCTTGTGGCGTTTTGTGTGTTTTTTGTCTGTCTTTCTCTCTTTTTTTTTTTTTTTTTTTTAATATCCCTTAAAGCCACGGAAAAACGGCATCTTATGTAGCAAAACATTAAGAAGTAAAGGAAAGGACTGAAGAGACAATTTTACATGGAATGTAGCCAAAAGCCCTCATCGCAAAGATATTTACTGTCTGGACAAATTTCTGATAAGTAGTTTGGCCGAGGTTAAAGTACAAAAAATTCTTCCAGTGCTTTCTGAGATCAGAGTTATTCTCAAGTTTTTCTCCATGGCTTGAAACAGATATTTTTAGGCCCAGTACCGATACTATCTATCAGGGATGGAAATATTTTTATTGATCGTATTGAAGTGTTAAAATGTATGGTGAAAGTGTTGCCGAGATAAAGAGAACAGACTTAAGAACTGGTTACAAAGTCCATTAGAATAATGCATATTATGTATATACTGAGATAGGACTTTCAAGAGTTTCTAGAGCTATGGGAGGAATAGACGTGCATGCAAAGAACTTTCTCTGCAAGGAACAAAGAATGTATATGAAGTCAGTCTCCACCTTGTACTAAGTATGTCTCAGATGAAATAACAATATAGGTATATGGAAAGGATAAACTTTTGCTATACATCTGATTTTGAATTATAGAAAAAAATGTTTGCATTTTTTTTCTGCAGTATTTTCTATCTCAAAAGAATTCAAGGCAAACTTTTGTTTCAGTGAACTCTTGATTGTGCCATAGAAGCGAAAAAACCTCTTGAAAACCCCTGGAAAATGGCTGAAGACATATGTAGATCTCTGAAAGTCACTGGCATTTAAGAAGACAAGACCTTCACATTCAAGGCTTAGAGTCAAAGGAAAGAATGACACAAATTAAGTTGTTTTAAAAATGTATTTGAACCTATAAGTCCCATTCCTTTATTGTCTTTTCATATCAAATCTAAATTTTTTCACTGATTTCAGACTATTAACTTTTGCTGTAGGTAGGGAGTAGATGATTGAAATATTGGAGAAAAATGAAATTGCACTGTCATATAGTCTTTCTTGAGCTTATCTTAAAGAAGAAAAGAAGTAAAGTTTTAATTGTTTTTAATTTTACAAAAATATATGTTTAGTTCTTCATTCTTTTTTTTTTTTTTTTTTTTTTTTGCTGTGAAGGGATAACATTTCCATAAGATGCATAGGATAAATTCCACATTTAGCTTTCTACTTCAGTGACAGTTGACAACAAGGAAGGGACTGACTTGCCTAAACACAGATGTCTGCTGCCATATGAGGTTGTCCAAGGATAGCCTATTAGCTTTGTCCTTTTTTGCTACCCAGAAAAGTGTGGGTTTTGTGTAAACACCATTTTTGCCAGTCCTGATCAGATGCCCTTGGTTATCCTACGGCATGTCAGTTTCTTCAGTGCCAACTGACACAAGGCATATTATGGTACAGATAGTGACTTTAGGGAGGAGAAGTTACCACATGATGTAGGAAAAAAGCAGAGAAACCACATGTTCTTTTGAAAGCTTTTCTCATCTTACATTTTGTGGCAAAGCATGATGTATTGTCTCTCTGAAAAGACAGAGGGAGAACGACCTCCCTGTGTATTGTTGGTTTTACTTATAGGGAGTATTACATGATCAGAGTCAAATAAGGCTGAATCACTAACTTAAGTACAGATGTTTCCAGTAAAAACCGTGCAAGTACCTGTTTCTCAGAACTAGCAGCACACCTGCAACAAGGCACATGCCAGTCATTGGTCATAAGGTTGAGTGAGGTCGGTGATAGTCACAGTCCAGGACTACAGCCTGTGAAAAGTAAATGAGTTAAAAAGGGAAATTGGTTGAATACTTAAACTATCTTATCCATGTTTGCCTCTGTTATTTAGAGTTGTGCTTTCAGTGTTCTGAGATCATGCCCTTCCTGGAACTCAACTTTATGACTGGGGGAATAATCTGAAGGGGGAAATTCTGCTTCAGAAAGACATCGGGGAATATTTAATTTTGATTATTTGTTTGGTTTTTGGGGTTTTAGTTGTTTGGGTTTTTTGAGTTTTTTTGTTGTTTTTTTTTTGGGGGGGGTAGGGGTGGTAAAACTTGTGATATGCAGGTAAATGGCCAAAAAGGAAGCAGAAACAGGAGAGAGAGCTTAGAAAGAGTGTTCCGTAACTAGTATTTGTCACGCATGTAATTAATACATAGTATAAAATCTCAGTGGAAAAGTAAACGTGTTATGGAGACTCTGAATTGCACAATATCTATGTAAGGTAAATACTTCTTATGATACACGATTTATAAAATATTGTAACAGTCTTCAAAATATGTATCATTCCTCCCTCATCCCCTGATAAAACAGAATGCTTAATTTACAATGAATCAGCCCTAAGGCCAAGTACTGAATGTTTCATTTACATTAAAAAGGTTTGGGAAAAAGATCAACAGAAGAGATAAAGAAAAGACAGGAGAGAGGAGGTGGAAACAACAAAGTGAATCAGAGTAGATATATTTGGGATAAGATATGTAAATCATTGAAATTTAATTCCTCCTGGAAAGAAAAAACTGTCAAGCAAGAATATAAATGCATAAAAACAAGAGTGTGTCAAGGTTTAAGAAATTAAAGAGTATGAACTGAAAAGCATTTTTCCAAGGTAACTTCAAAAAGGTAAGGTGATTGCTAGATAGATTGTCAGTCTCCAGTTTGTTTATCATTTTATACCTTCCTGAGTTTGTTTCCTATTTTATAATCAATAACTAAATCTCCAATTAAAAAAAAATAAAAATCTTATTTTTCAATCTGAAACTAATGTGATGCTAAAATGGAAAACCAGCAAAACTGCCAGTATTGGCCCACCACCCTTTTCTTAAGTATTAAATGCAACTAAAACAGTTCATGCAGATTACCTTTTTAAGAAACCTGTGTCTTAGAACAAAATTGTGTAACCCAGTGTCTATGTTTGGGAGCTGATATACCAAGTTAAAGTGGATCCCCAGCTGGCCTATTATCAGTTGTGAGATTATGAAAAGACAGAAGATGCTGGTGTTGATACTTTCCAAGGCCACAACAAGCTTCAAAATAGTTTATTTATTTATGAAGGCTGCTGATAAATTGAGCTTTTTCTGTGTTGTGAAACAATGGTGGTTATCAAAACAAAAAAAAGTTACCTAAATGTGCCCTTGTATGATACTAGAAAAAAAGAACCCCACACACCCCAAATTAATCTACAGGTATTGTTAATATGACTATTTTACCTAATATAAGTGGTTTGACCTTAAAATAAGAGTGGAATAATTTATAGTAATGCACATGCAACAAACAGTAAGATTTAAAAAAAAACCAAAAAACACCATACATCACAAATTTATTATTTGGTTTTATAAAGAAGAAAGCTGGACAAGAAATTGGGTTAGTTTTGGCTGGTAGTCAGACCCTCACCCAGCTGCTTTCTCATTCCCCCTCCTTGACAGCATAGAGGGGGAAAATATGACAGAAAACTCTCGGGTTGAGATAAAGATTATTTACCAATTACTGTTGTAGACTAAATTTGGGGAAGACTAATTTAATATATTGCCAATTAAAAATAGAGTAGGATGTTAAAAAAGAAAGACAAAACTAAAAATAAGCCTATTCCAACCCTTCTGAGGTTCAACTTCACTCCATTCCTGATTATTCTACATCCTCCCACTCCTGGAGTGGTGCAAGGTCAGTTCATAACACTTTGTCCCTGTGCTCTTTGCTCCTCAATGTTCACCCGCTGTAGCATGGAGTCCTCCCTTGGGATACAGTCCTTCACAAACTGCTCCAGCATGGGTCCTCTCCATGAGGTACAGTCCTTTGGGAATGGACTACTCCAGCATGGTTCCCCCATAGGCTGCAGTTCCTGCCAGGAAACCTGCTGCTGCGTGGGCTGCAGCCTCTTCAGGGCATCTCCACCTGCTCCAGTGTGGGCTCCTCCACTGTCTGCAGTGTGGATATCTGCTCCAGCATGGTCTTCCATGGGCTGCAGGGGGACAACCTGCCTCACCATGGTCTTCTCCATTGGTTGCAGGGGAATCTCTGCTCTGGCCCCTGGAGCACCTTCTCCTTCTTCACAGACCTTGGTGTCTGCAGGGCTCTTCCTCTGACATTTTCTCACTCCTCTCTCTCACAGCTGCTGTGCAGCTTTTTTTTACCCTTAAATACATTATCACAGAGCTTGGCTGACAGGCTTATCTGTGTCCTGCGGTGGGTCTGTTCAGAGTCAGTTGGAACCGACTGTGTCTGACATAGGGCAGCTCCTGGTCTCTTCTCACAGAAAACACCCCTGCAACCCCCTCACTACCAACACCTGGACAGGGACACCCAATAGAGAAATCTTAATCAGGCATTAGACATGCACATTTTTTAAAGTCATTGATTCACCTCTGACTGCTGGATGTTTTGATGAAGGTAGTCAACAAAGTCACCAGAGGAGGAACTTCACTGAATTTGTTGCTCAGGAATAAGGAAGAACTGGTCAGGGATGTGAAGACCAATAGCAGCCTTAGCAGCTGCAAACATGAACCAGTAGAGTTTAAAATCTGGAGACAAGCAAGGAAAACAAATAGTAGGATTAAAATAGGGAGCTTCAAGAAAGCAGATCTAAGCTTGTTCAGTGATCTGCTTGGCAGTTGCCAAGTGATATACACCTAAAAGAGTCCAGAAGGGCTAGTTTGGTCTTCAGCCTTCTCAAAGCACAGAATGGTCTATTCCAATGTGTGAATTGTTGAGGAGGGAGAGCAGAAAGCAACATGGCTAAACAAAGACCTTCTGACTAAAGTCAGATGCAGAAAAGAAGAACACAGAAAGCAGGGGCAGGTATGGGTTACCTTGCATATGGAGAAATGCAGAGACATTTTTTGAGTGGAAAAGACTGAAGTAGTGAATCGGTGAAAGAATGAAGCGTTACCCACAGCAGAGAAAGACAGGGGCTATGTAAGTAAATTGGACATAGAGAAGTTCATGGGATCACATGGCCTGTATTTAAGGTTTCTGAAGGAGATGGCAAATATTGTAAGCCTGCTGTAAGCCTTCAGTTTTGGAAGGTCATGACGATCAAGGAAGATTCCTGATGAATGCAAAAAAAAAAAGGCAATTCCAAGTTGAAGAAGGGCAAGAAGGAGGATCAGGTAGCTTCCAGCTGGAGGGCAGCTTCATTTCAGTCCCTGCGAGGATTATGGAGCAAACATTCTTGGATGCCAGGACAAGGCACATGGTGATTGAGAAGGTGGTTAGGAAGAGCCAGAACAAATTTACTGAGGGAAGATAAAAGTTCTTTAAGAAAAATATAGCCAGCAGGTCAAGGGAAGTAATTCTTCCCCTTTATTTGGCAATTTTAAGATCATATCCAGGGTACTGTGTCCCGTTTTGCATTCCCTATTATAAGAAAGATATTGACTAGAGTGCAGCTGAGAGCCACCAACGTGGTTAGGAGTTCAGTGTATAGGATGTACAGGTAGATGTTCAGAGGAGTGACTTATCTAATACTAAGAAGAGAAGGCTAAGAGAAAATCTTTTTGCTGTCTTGAAACACTTAACCAGACTTTTCTTGGAGGTGCAATGACAGGAAAAAATGAAAAAGCACAAGTTGCAAAAAGGGAAATTCCAACTATAAATAAAGAAAAAGAAATCACTATGAGGGTGGTCAAACACTGGAACAGATTGCCAAGCAAAGCTGTGGAATCTCCAACCTTGCAGATATTTAAATCTTGACTGGACCTGAGCAACCAAGTCCTGTTTTAAGTGAGAGTTTAGACTAGATGATCTCCAGAGTTTCCTACAAACGTAAATCTGTGACTCTATTATGAAACTTCATTCAAAAGATATTTTCCAGGCTATATGAGATATATCACTGTTTCTTACAGTATTGTTATTAGATTGAATTTGCAAGAACTTAGACACAGTTCTTGCAAAGCAGAAGTTATTGTTTTGTATCTTAGAACTTTGATAAGAAGATGAATTCTGGCTAAATTATTGAACTTTGTAACTCATAGCAGACAATTTTAAAGTCTGCTTAGTGCGAGGGGTAAAAAGAACTTGCGTTAACTTCTAGATTAATTTGTCTGTATAATTAATCGTATTTGTGTATGGAGAAGGATAGAAACCCTTAAAAATTTCTTTATCATCAGGTAGAACTTCACATAAATATCAGAAATTTTATGTGACACTTAAATAGAACAGATTGGTTGGTTTTTGCTTTTTTAGTAAAATTGGCCTTTTTCATAAGGCACTGAGGGATCTATTAATGGAAATTTATGTATTCTACCTCATAATATTTCAAGTATTAAATATATTTAGTGCATTTTAAGCTGAAATAAATCTATTACATATGTCTGTCAACATCGTTCAAGGGATTTGACAAAGTATTTTTGTTTCTATATGGGGAAAGAAAAAAAATATTTCCCCAAGAATGTTTAAAGCAACTTAACCTGAAAACAGCTATTTGTGGATAGAATTCATTGTAAAATCATAGAACCATAGAAAAACCTAGGCTGGAACAGACTTCCAGAGCTCATCTGGTCCAACCATCTGTTGAAAGCAAGGCCTCAGGTCAGGTTTTCCAGGGCCCTGCTCCAGCGCCTTATCAGGCTGTCTTGAATGAGTATTGTATCCAGCTCTGTAACCCTCATCACAAGAAAGACATGGACCTGTTGCAGCGGGTCCACAGGAGGGCCACGAGGATGATAGAGGGCTGGAGCACCTCTCCTATGAAGACAGGCTGAGAGAGCTGGGGTTGTTCAGCCTGGAGAAGAGAAGGCTCTGGGGAGAACCTCATAGCGGCCTTCCAGTACCTGAAGGGGACCTACAAGAAAGCTGGGGAGGGGCTGGTTGCAAGGGTGTGTAGCGATAGGACGAGGGGCAATGGTTTTAAACTAGAGCAGGGTAGGTTTAGATTAGACATTAGGAAGAAGTTCCTTACAATGAGGGTGGTGAGGCACTGGAACAGGTTGCCCAGAGAGGTGGTGGAGGCCCCATCCCTGGAGACATTCAAGGCCAGGCTTGATGAGTATCTGAACAATCTGATCTAGTTGAATATGTCCCTGCTTACTTCAGGGGGTTTGGACTAGATGACCTTTAAAGGTCCCTCCAAAAGAATGGTTCTGGTGAGAGAGTCTCCATCACTTCTCTGGACAACATTTGACAATAAGTAATTGTTTTCACAATGAAGCATTTATTAAATTCGTACACAATTTCCTCTACGGCAACTTGTGCTCATCACTTCTTGTCCTGTCCCTGTGCATCCTGAAGAAGATATTAATCCTTCTTCTCTGTAACCTCTTCACTTAACGAAAGAGTGTGACTGGAGTATTGTTCCCCCTGACCTCTACCAGTCTTGACTCTTCTGTTCTCATGGCTGAATAGGCCCAGTTCCTTCAACTTTTTTCTTCATAAGTCAAGTTCCTAAGTCTTCTCATCATCTTGGTAGTCCTCTGCTAGACCCTCTCTAGTTTATCAATGTCTCTCTTAAATTAGGAGGATCACAACAGTTTACTTTTCAGGCATGGCACACCATGTGCTGAGTAGCATGGAATAATCATATCCCACCGTCTGCTGGTACACTCTTTCTGACGTTCCCCTGGAGGCTGTTGTCCTTCCTTGCTGCCAGGCATGCTGCTGGCTCAGGTTGAGCTTACTGTCCCCCAACAATCCCAGGGCCTTTTCATCAGAGCTGCTTCTCAGCCATCAGTCCCATGCCTATATTTATGAAGTTTATAATTTTACTGTCCCGAGTACATTACTTCATATTTGTTTTTCTTAAATCTTATGCAATTCTCGCTGGTCTGTCTTCCAGCGTGCTGAGGTCAGCCTGAATGGTGACTCTTGTCTGCTGCCTTATCTACTTCTCTTCCCAATTTGTTGTCATCCATAGACTTGGCGAGTGTGTATTCAATCCTGACATCCAAATTGCTCATAAAGATATTTAACAGTATTGGAAACAGTACTGACCCAAGAAACTCCACTCGTCTGATTTCAAGCCACTAACTACCACCTCCCTTTGAGCTCAGCAGTTTAGTCAGTTTTCCAGCAATTTTGCTATTCATCTGTCCAGTCCATACCTTACCAGCTCATTAGCAAGGAAACTGTGTGAAAGACCAGATCAAATGCCTTGCTAAAATCAAGGCAGATCATATCCACAGCTCTCCCCTCATCCACTGAGCTAGTTGTTTCACTCTAACAGGCAATTATGTAGAGATCAAAAAATATTTATTTTAATCAGGTGTCACTAGTATGAATTTTAATCACTCAATGATGATCTGAATTATCTGACTTAATTACCTGATTATACTATGTTTAAGCACTTCTATGACCTTTTCGTATCTAATTTTCATATCTAAAAGGAATTAAACACATCTATCATGAGGTAACCTTTTACAATATGAGATCACTTGCTTTATAGAGTTTGTCTAGTTAATTTAAAAATCAGTTAGCTACTAAATTTAGATCATGGAATGCTTGTCAATAAAACTCCATTGTTTTTTGACTTAATGCATCCTAAATGCTGAATGCAGAGTTGACGTAAGTTATACTCTGTTACACAGCTATATTTTTATCAGTACATTGAAAAGCATATACCTTTATACGGGAAGTATATTTACTCTGGTGTTTCAATATTCTTGAGAGCTGGAATATGTAGTTAAAATATTTTAGCTAAGTAATAAACTTTTCAAAGCTTGCATGGATGTGCAATTCCCCTGAGCTAGCCTTGCAAGTTTGGTTTTATAAATTGTATTTAATTTGCAGCTGCCAATCACTTTCACTTCAATGTTTTTTCTTTTTGCTTCTATAGAATCTTCTCCTGCTGAAAGATTGCTTTGCTTATAGTGAAAATAGTGAAATAGCTTGCAGTGAAAATATAGTGAAAATGATAGAGTTAGGAATAGCATGAACTAAGAAGCATCACTAGAATTCCTCAGGGTTCCTTTTTTAGTCCTTAAGCTAACATGTTACTTAAGCATATATTTAACTTTTACTCAAAGCTAAAGTGAAAATCCACAGAAATGTTAAAGAGATTAGGGATCTTTTTTTCTTTCAAAATCCTGTTCTGAATTCGTAGTCATTTTGTTATGACTGGTAGAAGAGTAAGTGGATGGAAGTGTGTATTTTGTCATATGCATATATCTACTTTTCCAGTTAAGCTTGGCTAAGGAAGTTATCACATCATTTTCTAACTAATCATCTTTTCATAAAGGTGTGCTAAGAGATGTGTTAAGTACATAACAATGCTTTATACTATTTGATCTCAACTAAACATGATCTAGAAATGTGCAAGGAAAATTTTTCCTCTTTATTAATTAAATGTTTAATCATAATTTAAAAGTATGTACTACGGAATAATTGGACTAAGACTTGAAACCTCTTAATAAGCAAAAAAGTCTGAATCCAGTGGGGTTAGCACAGTTTAAGATTTAACCATTTATGTCAGTCTCTGAAAGGCAATTAGTTTCTTCTATGCTGAATCATGAAAACAAGTTTATTATTTTTGATTGATATTGTGAAGCTGAGATGTTTAAGTTTGAATGTTTAAAGAATTCTGTTTTAAATGGTTTATTAATATCATGAGATTAAGTAGATTAAGAAAAGGAAAACATGGTAATTCTTTTCATGCCATATTGCTTCTGATCGCCTGCAAAATGTTCAAGAAAGGTTGGAAAGTCAGCCTATCCCTTTTGTCACTTCTATCACTTGGGAAGGCAAGTACAGACCTGTGAAATACTGTGCCCAGAGTACAGAAACCTCATAAATTAAAGAGCCCAAGAACAGAATGATTAATGATTACATATACTTCCATATACATACAATTTTACTGTTGCTTGTAGTTTCAAAGTGTTCTGTGTTTTACACGTACAAACGTATTTCTTATATATAATCCCCATTTTCTGTCTTCCATGAAGGACTTCTGATTCCTTCCTTTTATGCCTTTTAAGAAGACAATTTTATTGGTCATTTTTAAACTCAACAAACCCACATCTTTCAGTGCATCACGATGACTATGTTTTCTAGATTGATCCTTAGTCACTTTCATTGCAATTATCTTGATATTCTCCAGTCTACTTCTTTCCTGAAGAGCTCTGGTGAAAGTAGACAAAGTGCTTCAGGTAAGGGAGTATTACTGCTAGTAGATTAATAACTATGTCTTTATAACTTTATAACTATGTCCACATGTCTTTATTTCTACAGCTCACTATGATATTTATTACTTTTTCAATTGCAAAGATAAACTGCTTTGAGCATGGTTAATCCCTCTTTATGCTGTCATAGACTATACTTTGCAGCTTTGTAAACCTGCTATTTATCCAGTTATTCCTATCACGTATTTCTTCAATGAATTCTGCTTAAGTGTGTGAAATACCTTGTCCTTATGGAATTACTTCATTTTTTTTCAGAATATATTTAAAATACTAAATATAGTTTGAAATGTTAACTTTATGCTCTGATGTGCTTTTAGCCATACCCTACTTAAGATAATCTTCAAATTTAAAGTCATAAAGTATGTTATTAATTGAAAAGCCAAATAATACTGGATTTAAAGCAGCTTTCTGTTGAATTGAAATTATTATTCTGTATCTTAAAGAAGATATCTCTAACATACTATCTTTTCTTCTGAAAGTGGCCAGTAACAGTTATCAATGAATAAACAAACAGGGAAAGTATATGGTGACTCTTTTCCAAAGATCTCCTCCAACATTCATTAAGCTGTGGTTTGAAGGTTTTCTGATACATTCTTCTGGTGTGACATCTCATGTCTAATGACAAAAAAAAAAGTAAAAATTCAACATTGCATTCTCAAATTGTCTTATCAGAAGAATTCTCTTTCTTTCTGGGTTGAGATCCACCAATGTCTAATAAAAGTGTTTCTGAGGCATTCCACAAACAAATTTCTGAGGTGCTTGACAACATTTATTCTTAGAAATAGTTTGAATGGATACCAGATTTCTTATTTTTTTAAAGATTATTACAGACTCTGCGTGAACACCAATGACATCTGTGAAAAAATGTTAATAAATACTCATCTTTTATGTAGGATAATGACTGAAAAGCTTCATTATGTTTTCGGGCTGTCTACTGTTGACAATGACATAATTATGTTTTCTCCCTTATGACACTAATTGAAAAAAAACCCTGTAAATCATTAAAATAGATCATTGTTTTAAGGTAGTTCTCAAATCTTTTACTAGCTTGGACGTACTTGCCATAGTCCATATTGGATGAGCTTTGGGGATATTTTCCATTTCTTTATGATGCCTTTCAGAGATCAGTAATGCCAAGCAGCATTTACCATCATCTAATTATTCAAAATTAGAATTTGAACATTGTAAATGTGAAGAATCTGATGGCCATTCTGGAAAAAAATGTTGCCTGGGCTTAAATATTGCCTGAAATGAAGAACATCTCTGACCATCTGGGAAAAGGACATACCATACCTTAAAGACAAGGGCAAAGAGAAGGTTCTTTTAGGACCATTTTATTCCATAGGTAACAAATAAATGTAAGAACAAAATACTTTCAATGAACTTCTTGTTCATTACAAGAAAGGATACCTAAATCATCACATGCTGCTTTTCTTCTTTTCTTTTTTTCCTTTTTCTTTTTTTTTTTTTTTAATTTTATTTCATGTAAAGGAGACCTGGTTATACTGAGAAGACTATGTCTGCTAAAGTACTGACAGAGAAAATGCTTGCCAGCCTGGGAATTGTTAGCCTGGGAACTAGGCATCACAAACAAGAAGCTTCCTTCAGAAGTGCAGCTGACATCTTTGAAGTACAATTGGGTACCTAGAAAACAGAGACATCCTGAGATACCATCAATAAGCCAAAAAACAGAGAAATGTTACAGCAACTTATAGTCTGAAAAGGTGAAAAATAGTTTGTAAAATGGGGAAAACATCATGAGAAAGCAAGAATCGGTAACTGCCATTGGCTAGTCTAACTGCAAGAACAGGGAAACCATCTGTAAATGTAAAAAAATGGTCTGGTAGAACAGAAGGCATCATCTATTGGGTCCCAAGTGAAAAAATATAAATTTACAGCATTTATTGGTTGCTTGAAGTGGTAGTGTCCTATGCCCTCTTATGTCTCTGCAATATAAAAGTGACTTCATTTTTATCCAAAATGTAGCTTTTCTCTCTGCAAAATTCCTGTGCTGCACATACTTTTCCCTTTCCTAAAAAGGTTTGCGTGAACTTTCTTTTAGATCTTGAACCCTCGCTGGGGACACCTGGTTGACTCCAAACTCTGTGACGTGGATTGGTTTCCCTCTGGCACTATGTCTGAGGTTGGTTCAGTTAGTCCTCCCACTTCTGGAACAATTGGCCTCCATCTGAGATCTGTTTAATGCTCTTGGTATTGTATATATACATATAAGTAATTTATCATAAGTATATCTGCTGTTATAGTATTGATAAGTTGCTTTACTAGTGATATTTGCAGTAAGCTGTAATCATACATATACTTGTTGCTGCTATTATTTATCCCTGCTATTATTGATCGCTGCAATACTATTGATTGATGTTATTATTGACTGTTGCTCTTATTAATTGTTGCCATATTAATGATTGCTGATAATAATTTGTAATAGCTGGATATATATATTTGCTTTATTAATCACAGTTACACTTGCAAATGGTGGTGTTTCTTTTTTAATTTGTGATAATCTCTAATAAAACAGAGAAATTTAGACGATAAGGCCTCTGTGTCCTTGCGTCTTATGGAATCCTATGAAACCACAGTCATGATCCGTCTCACTAGCAGGCTGGGTAACCATTTAGGTTGTGACACATGTAAACAGACTTTATTTATAAACACAGAGAAATAAAAGAACAGAAACATAGATTATTATTGATTATTCCAGGCTTGAATTCTGCCAAGAACAAACAATCCAGCTTTAGAGACCATAAGTGGTTTCTCATGGAAATGTCTCCATGTAGAAAAGTAATTTTCTATTATAATTTGTTTACACCCTGCCCTGAACAAACAGTTATATTTGTGCATGGCATTGAAAACAACATGAGATCAGTGCAGGTCAGTTATCAGTCAATTTAACTAACAATACTAAATAATACTAATAATAGCTAAATTATAATAGCTCTGAATTAGTACTAGCAAAGGCTTGCTAAAATAAAAAAAACTATGGTATTTGTTAGGCTTAGAACACAGCAGTGAATTGAATTAACAGCTGAAGCAAGACACAAGTTTATTATTTACACCTGAGGGTGTTTGACAGGCAAGACTGTGAATGATTCTGGTGCAAAGCTTACGGTCATGACAGAAAAACTGCTCAATAAAATAAGAAACCAAATAAGACTCCTGTCCTCACATTGTCTCATTCTTTAGAGGTTGTGTGCATGAACTGTACTGAGAACAGCGCAAAATCTCTGGGAACATACTTGTTTTGAGATGGATGCTGTCAATCAAGTGTATGCCACTGATAATGAAAAAGAGAAATTACTGTTTGGAAATGATTTGTTATTGAAGTTCTGTCCTGTTCTCAACTTAATCCATAAAACCATTTGACTCTGGTGAAGGAACAATATTCCAGGTAGTAGACTGATAAGAGAAAGAAAGTAGAAAATACTGTTATTTGCTGTCATGGGAAGATCAGCAACTCCTGTTCTCTTTTTGGCTCCCTAACTGCTAAGAGAGGATCTATCTCTCCCTCTCATCCCTATCATTAAATCTGGAACAATCACTTTCTAACTCACTTCTTTTATCTATTTCCCTATTCACGTGTTCGACTTTCTGGAGCAAAGAAATAAGTTAACCATGTGTATTGGGTTTACACAGCAAGGTTTTGGTACCTGTGGGAGTTAGGGGGGTGGTGCAGGGGTGGCTACTGTGAGAAGACATCAGAAGCTGCCCCCATGTTAGACAGAGAGTTCCAGACAGCTCCAAGACAGACCCACTACTGGCCAAAGCTGAACGCAGCAGTGATGCTGGTAGTACTTCTGTGATAACTTATTTAAGAAAGGGTAAAAAATGCTGCACAATAGCAACTGTGAGAGACAGTAGTGAGAATATGTGAGAGAAACAACCCTGCAGACACCAAGGTTAGTGAAGAAGGAGGAGGAGGTGGAGTTCTAGGTGCTGGAGCAGAGAGCTCCCTGCAACCAATGGAGAAGACCATGGTAAGGCAGGCTGTCTCCCTGCAGCCCATGGAGGATCACATTGGAGCAGATATCCACACTGCAAACAGTAGAGGACAGCACGCTGGAGCAGGTGAAGATGCCCTGAAAGAAGCTGCAGACAGTGGAGTGTCTACACTAGAGCAGGTTTTCTGGCAGGAGCTGTGGCCCTGCAGGGACGAATGCTGGAGCAGTTTGTTTCTGAAGGGCTACACACACAGTGCTGGGGTAGTTCCTGAAGAATCTTGGCAAAGGTCATGAAAAACTGTATCCCATGGGAGGCACCCCAACCTGGAGCAGGGGAAGAGGGTGAGGAGGAAGAAGCAGCAGAGCTGAAGTGTTATGAACTGATCACAGCCCCCATTCCTTGTCCCCTTGTACTGCTCAGGGGGAGGAGGTTGAGAAATTGGGAGTGAAGTTGAGCCCCAGAATAAAGGAAGGATAGGTGGAAGGGTTTTTTTAAGATTTGTTCTTATTTCTCATCCTACTGTGTTTAATTGGTAATGCATTAAATTAATTTGCCCAAGTCAAGTCTGTTTTGCCTGTGAAAATAATTGCTGATGAGCTCCCCGTCCTTATCTTGACCCATGAGCTTTTTGTTGCATTTTCTCCCCCTGTCCTGTTGGAGAAGGTGGAGTGATGGGGTGGCTTGGTAGGCACCTGACAGCTAGCCAAGGTCAAACCACCACACAATGTTACCAGCTATTGAATTTAGACATATTTCTGAATAATGTTGGTGTTACCTGAAATCACAATGTAATGCAAGTTTTTATTGAACTTTTATTCTTCCCCAAAATACCCGAGCACGTGGTTCATGATAGCAGTCATTGAATCTTCTGGTTTCTGGTAGTTTCACATTAATCCCACACTAACAACTATAAACTAGGGAAGAAAATTTAATAGATTGTGGGAATTTAAGGCTGAAAGAAATCTCGGGAGGCCACTTCATACCTTTTCTAAATGTATTAAATTACTCATCACTGATTATTCTTGAATATTTCTAGTGATAAAATCTCCACATTGGGCATTTCCTTTTACCAAAAAGCCCCATCCAATGAACTATTATTTGTAAACTACACAATCTGAAAGCCAGGGTAACTTAATACCATGAAAATACATGGAGAAAATTAAAACAAAGGCTTTTGTTTAAAAATATTAAATCTAAATATGTGAAAGGTATTTAAATATATGGGTCCATTACAAACATGGATTCTTCTAAAACAATTTAGTAACCCGAAAGATTTTTAGAAGATATTTTGTTTTATTCTCATGAGTCTTTCTTTCCTTTTCATCAGACAACCTTGAATGTTAATGTATATACATATAATTTCAAGCTGTTAGACCAGTATGTATTTTACGTATGATGATCATGATGAATATTGGAAGCTTCTTGTGAAGGGAACAAAAAATTCTTATTTTCCAACAGTTCTGCTGGTTCTAATGGTTTTCTTCATTTGAAATAAAGAACATATTCCTTAAGACAACAGTGTTGTGCTGAAAAAAAAACACAAAAAACCCCAAAACCAAGCCAAAACCCCCTCTTCTATTAAATACTAAACCAACGTAATTTCAATAGTTAAGAATTAATCTTGACTGTCAAAAATTGCAAGAAACTAAAGAACATTCTTCTGAAACCTGAAAATCTGATTTGACTTAGATGAGAAAGTACATTTCAGGTACAAATGTTAGAAATCCTAACCAGTGAGTTACTTTTGTACAAAACATGAAGTAATCTGTACAGGATTTTATGAATTTATTCCCTGAAGAAAATCAAAGGTTGCCTGAAGTTTGCCAAGAAATCATATTGTCATCACTAAAAAAGTTTTATTTTATCTGCAGTGATCCAATAACCAAAAGGATCACAAAGTTCTCAGAAATGTACTGTTGACATTCCAGCACATTCCAGACATTACAACGATGGTAATTCTGTTTCATCATGTTGAATAGTTATTTTTCTTCTCCAGTAGATCTATTAAATTCCAGGATGGGTGAACATGGTCTAACTAAAATGACTGTACACATGTTGAATTCAGTATATATGTTAGGTAAAACCACTGCAAATATTTCAGATGTGTAGGATACACCTTGTCTATATAGATTAACTGTATTGCATAGGTGCACTAGGCCCAGACTATAATTATTTTCCCCTAAATATCGCTTATGCCTGTGCAATAGGTCTAATTCTGAAACTGTTGGTACATCTCTGCTCTTAAAATCTCTATGTACTACAAAACAAATTAGCCCGGTATATAAAGCACAAGAGATAAGCACACAAATCCTGCTTATTATGACGAACAGGATTTGTATGAATTCCTCCTAACATTCACCTTAAAATTTTACTTCTAAGATTCTTTCTTTCTATCTGTGGTTACACTGATTGACATTAATACCTAAAATGGTTTTAAATATCATTTTTATGCAGACAACATACAGATTTATTGCTACTTTAGACTGATAATTCCTCGACAAATCCTATTTCTGCACTTGAGTGTCTGATGGAGATTCAGCAGTGGACATATTCCAGCAAGCTGTCTTTTCATGTCTTGTAGACTAAGTTATTATTATGCTTCCATCTGCTTGTAAAAACTGTGTGGAGTCTTCTGTATTTGCCTAAAATCTAAATAATTACCATACAATTTCACGTCTTACAAGCATTCTGGTTTAGAACCTCAATCCATTTCTTTTTCTTTATTTTTTTTTTTTTAACGCTGAAACAGGAGCAGCTACCTTAGACTATTGTTTCAACAAGTCCCTAACAAGAGTTCACAGGTTTCAGAACTAGGCTGTTACAACCAGTGCAATTAATCCCTTTCGTCTCTTTTACAAAGAAACCATATAGTGAAGATGAGTAGTAAAGGTCAACTTGCTATTCTTAAAGATCATCTATTTCAAAATTTTTAATGCTCTTACTCTTTAAGATTAAATATAATCTTGTATCTGTATTTCGTCTTCTCCATTCTCTCCCTCCAATATTTTCCTGTTATGGACTTCACCTAATTTGTAATTTAATGTTTATAGAATTAAGTTGATAATTTTTCCTGGTCTCTTAAGACAAGCTAAATAGAACGAGAAACACACATTACAGAAGTTATTGAAGGCAAACGTATGAAGTTTTAAAAATAGTAATAATATGTTATTATGATAAGTATCTCTTTTTTTATGAGAGTAATTTAATTGGCATTTGAGGGCAATTCACAAATTTATTTTGAGCACTACTGTAGAAAATTTCCCCCATAACCAAGGGGCAAAATAACTGATAGAGAAAGATATAATAATACCTTTCAATTTGAGAAAAGCCTCTGCATTTTGTAATATCGGCAGCTACTTTAATCTGAATCCAAAACTACTTTCAGAAGTGATGATTCAATGAGACGTAACACTTTACTCAAATATCCAACCTTGTTTTAGGAATTGTTTTAAGCTAATTCAAATATGTCATTTGCTTAGCTGGGATTAGCAGAGATCTGACCAGAATGCAATTACCTAACTGAGATCTATGTCAAGGATTTTAAAAAGTGATGAGTGCTAGAAAAATTATGTGTGTATATATAAGTGTGTGTTAAAACAAGAACAAAAAATATCTTTTATTTGTCTATAGACTGCAGAATCAATGGAAAATTTAAAAGAATAATACAGATGTTGACAAAATTATATCCTGTATTATCTAGGCAGGATTGTGATGCTTTGATGTCATCTATACAAGGATTGGTGGTAGAAAAGGTAAATACTTTTTTCTCTCTGACATGTAATCAAGATACGTAAAAATTTAAAAACTGGGAAAGTGCATTTTGTGTGAATAACAAAGGTACCTTTTTTTTTTTTTTTTTTTTAATTAATAAAGCACTTTAATACATCCGGAGATGAATTGCAATGTAAGGTCTTCAGTATCTTGAAAGCTGAAGGAATAGCTTCCTCAAAAATAAATGAATCAATGAACGCTGGTTTTAAATAATAAGAGGACCTCTAAAGGAAATGAGCACATTGAAAAATGTGCTGAAGCTGAAGACTGGTGAAAACTTATTGTGAATTGCTTGAGATTTTTGTGGGGATTTAGGTTTCTATTTGTGTTTAGAAAAATATATGGATTTTATATATTTTTAAATAAAATATTAACATTTATATAAAATATAAATCTAAGAATTATAATGCATGTATTAAAGTAGTAAAATATATTGATTGAATAAAAAATATATACACTATATATACATGTGGAAGTATTTTATATGTATAAATCACCCAAAAAATGCTAATACTGAATCTTAGTCTTCATAGACGTGTTTCAAAAATTTTCAGGATTGTAAAAAATTTGGTTTGGGGATTATTTTTATTATCATATAATCAGATATATTTTTGTAATGTCACTCAATTATGTGATGATTAACAAAGGCAGGGTACACTAGGTCTGCCTAGGTTAATTAGATTTGGATATTTTCTTTTGATACAGTGGTAGTATGATTGATATCTCATCTGCTATCCTAGTAAGGAAAATTCAAGAACAGTGCTGAAATTACAAACCTTTTATTTCCCTAAGCATCATTAAAAATAGTAAGTTTTATTCCATTTTGTTACAACAAATATATGTAAAATTGTAGTTCTAATAAGGAGTAAAACCCATCAATTGCCCCTTTTCTCTCCTTAAGAAATATCTGTAAGCTACATGCTCTATTACTACTTGGTATTCCCAAGATACTTATATATCCAAAGACTACTTAGCATTCTTAGCTATAGCTTTGCAGTGAAAATTATGTTTAAGTGGTTAACCACTGTAACCCACAACTCTTTTTCAGAGCTATTACCCTCTAGGATCTATAGGTTGGTAGACATGCACACCCAATATATTCTGCCAAGGGTTGCACTCTTCACTGAATGCAATAGATGTTTTTGCTTTAAAAGGGAGTCAAAAGGAGAGGCTGAACAGTTATATTAGAGACAATGTTTACTGCAGATTTTATAGTTTAGACAGAATCATCAAAGGAAGGATGCAAAAAGAGACTCCTAGACACAGGAAGCTACTCCTCCAAGGTCAGGTAGCAGACTAATACTCGTGTGAGTGTTCCACATACATCTTGCCTCCAAATGTTTTGCAAAGTCACATTACTCCTCCATTCTGTGTAAATTACAATACAACATGTATATGTTTATTTGAAACTCTGGTTTACATACGTATAAATTAATGAGAATTTTGGACCAAGTAGATGCTAATATCAAATTTCCGTGTAACTTATTTTTTCACTGGTAACATAACAAGTTTAACTTTTTTATGTGTTTTATCAATAACAATAAACTTTAATGCCTTAAAAAACCCTGATAGAAAAGTGACCCACTCTTCTTTACAGCTAGTTTCTAATGCATTTCTGAAGATTTTTTTAAGTGTTCATTTTAAAAGATCTATAAAACTTTATTGTTATGTTTATGGCCACCTATCTCTACAACACCTATGCAAGCAATTGTTGTTTTTCACTATAAATGTTTAGACATCATCACAACTTTTTAAAAATAAAAAGTGTTTTCACTAAGAATAACAAAATTGGTCTATTTGGTGGTAATAAGTACTTTCCGGGGAAAGTAATCAACCATCAAAACAATATACCATCTTTCATTGTAGATCAGAATTAGACTTTAGATAACCAAAGGGTAATAATAGCTTTATTTAAAAGATATAAGTTCACTGTAATAAAATGTATCTTTTCTAATGTGCTCATATTTGCTTATCTCATAACTTTATTATCCTGCTGGTATGCCTTAATGAACTCTTCAATTAATGACTATTTGTTATTTAGGATAGTGCAGGGAGCATCACTGAACACCCCAGACACAAACAAAACAGACAGAAACATATTGAACATCAGGGGTGGGGAAAGAGCCCCAGACACCTGTAGTATGTTGTATTAGTCATTAAACTGTGGAAAGTTTCCTGTTAGGCAAAATAAATAACTAGAAAAGTATATTATAGAGAAAAAATCCTATCTTGAAGATTCTAAGTGACATTTTCCATTTTTCCATTCTTATTTTTTGACTTGGGAATTCTAGTTTTTAAACAGCCTCTGTCTTAAACTTCACTAAATAATCTAGCAGATAATACTTCCTTGTCATGGTTGGTACGGATAAAGTTCACTGAGCAAAACAAGACATATTTTAATTGGAAACTGATTCCAAATATGGAAGCGAAAAATATAGCTGACCTTCCTTAACTTACTTCAGAAGATGGAGAAGCAATGGGGCTTACTGAGGACTGGATTATCTGGGATCAGGATCCCAAGGCACTGTGTTTTGGGTAGTGCTATACCTACTGGAGGATTTTTGAAATAAAATAAAATCCTTGTCATATTTGTATGATAATAATTGCTATTTCTATAATATCTGGAAGAGTTTTGTCAGCTTTTGATCAATCAATGTCTTCATATGAACAAATTAAGATTTCCAAATTTCTCACATAGAATCCAAAATTAGTGAAGTCATAGGTGATATGAAACAATAAAACCAGGAAATTCTGTACCCCAAATTTGGCCTTAGCACTGGGTCAAAGCAAATGAGGAGCAAAAGTTTTTTCTAATGTAGCTTGATGACTGATAATGACTCTGCCTTCTTTAAAAGTAGCAAAAGCTGGAGGACTTTATCTTACTGTTTTACCTACAAAGACCTTTCTACTTCAAAATCCTCAAATGCTAATTCATCCCCAGACATTTAACCTTAGCATGGGTCAGTGAAAGGGTATGGGAAAAGGTGCCACATCAAGATTGATGAATCTTGAGATTCGTCAAAATCTGCAGAGTTAAAGCCTTGTTCACCTATTAAAAAAAAAGTTTTTCTGCCCCTGGACATGAACAAAGTCTACACGTAAAATTTGTAACCACTCTTCTATCCCAGGAAGAAACAATAACTAAAGAAACACATCTATGACACTAATGGGAGTCAAAAGTCATAAATGAAGCTTTTTTCTTTATATTTGCAGCAGTGAGCAGATGAGATATGCAGAAACTGTTAGTTTGACCTACTCCTATTTCTAGGAATATACTTTTATGTTCTGCATACAATTTTCTATCTCTTGCAATTAGTTGATGTATTTTAAAATTTGTATTATTGTATTTACAGAGTTGCTGTAGCTTAGATAATAAAGGCAAAAATGAAATCTATACCATAAATTTTGTTGATAACGTGGATTATAAAGCTAAAAAATGTCACAGCACGGCTACTATCATTGGGGCATGATAACCTCCTCTTTTCTGCAAGAGAGTCAAAACTTACATGGCAAAATAGTGCTAAGACTGAGACAGATATGCTATCTAAAGAATAATACAGGCATGAAGGATATATAGGAGAATGTTTTATTTATGATTTTCATTTCCTGCCTTTCACTTAAAAATACTCAAGCCTTTAAATTAACCTGTTTATATTTCCGTTATGACTGATGATAAGTTTAAAAAGGAGGTAATTCCTTGAATTTTTGCCCTTATGTAAAGTTGCACTCTGACACATTTAAGAATTTGGCAAGCTACCATGCAAAATATTAAAACTATTTATCAGAATTTTGTTAGTGAGTTGTGAGCAACTGCTTCAAAATCAATTTAATTAAGATTAGGTGGTGATCAATATGGCTGATGCCAACCCAAAAGGAGTAGATGCAAAACCCTGAAATTTTAGTTATTCAGGTTCTGAAGGGCAGAGAAAACTGCAGTAAAAAGATCAGAAAAAACCCTACCAAAACAACTCTTTCAAGGAAGCAACACAAAAGTTTTTTCAATTATTAAATTTTGATACAGCACTGTATTCTATTTGCTGTTTTTGCAGAGCAGTCAGCAGCTTTTTACCAGTTTTTCTTCTTTTTCTAAAACATTAATACAATAAACTGTATTTCAAGCTCCTATAAAAGCAGACTCCTGTATAGATAAATATTTCTTTTTACTTGGAAGAAATATTTATTATAAACCAGAAGCAATATTTATTGCTTACAAAAGGTTAGATTTACAGTTCTAGGACTGTGCTTAATAACTTTGCAAATTTTCCTATCAACCATTCTGCACCTCTAAAATACTCTGTATGCATACGGATACTTCAAAAGTCCATATAAATACCTCTGATGAAATCTACTTTGAGCACTCCCTAAAGGAGCCGCAAAAATCATTCCTTAATGTAACACTGGAATGGCTGCCTGAATTAAAACTGCAAATAGCTTGGGGATATTTGTGTTCCCTGTAATGTATAATTTACCTGATGGACCCATCTTCAACACTGGTTTGTCTCTCGAGCCTCAGTTACAATGCGAGGGATGTTTCACAGATAACTTTTACGCAAACTTAAAGCCTCAAATTTACATTGGTATCTTGATAAGCAGATGTCCACACATATGCAACACCTTGTTGAAGTCTATCAGCCTCCATTAATGCATGGTGCTTCTTGAAGGATCAAGGATCTTGAAGGATCGAGACATCTTAGATGTCTCAAGTACTTAAAAAAAATATATTGATGTATTCTTTATACAGCTCGGTGAAATTACTTTCCATATTTCTTAATGTCCTTGAAAATTAACCATCCTATTTGGAGATGACATTATTGGCCCTTAGGGTTAATATTTCAAAGCTGTTATTGGTTCAAGTCTTTGTGCTTGTACTGCTTCCTCAGGATTTGTAGTTACTGAGCTATCAGTCACTTTATATGATACTAAACACTAGACATGGTGAGAAAGCATCCGATAGAAACTGCTGTTCAGTTCTGACAGATATTAAAATTTAATACAATCTCTGTATGAAGTTTGCTTAATCAAATGTCAGGGAGATCTTAAATCTATCAATAAAGACCTTAATTCACCCGGGGGGCAAAATCAACAAGGAAGGCGAAAATCACAAACAAGAAAAGAGCCTTTAAGAGTTGTATTTGTAGTGCCATCTGCTTTGAGTTAATTGTTCTCAACAGGCTATTCAGCTGCCATTTAGTCTCTGTGTTGCTTATTAAAGAAGTAGTGAATACATAGAAATATGTCATTAGCATTAGCAAAATCCTGATATAGTGATAACACAGCCTGATTGATACACTTCTACTCCGCTAATCTAAACTTCATTTTCTTCTTTATGAGTGAAACAGCAATCTTTGTGCATGTACAGCTACTAATTAATAAACCCCATGTTTGTGCAATCTTGACAAGCAGACATATGTAAAAGAACATATAGCAACACTTTTGGTAACTCAGAAGTGTTGTGAGTTATATTGGCTTTTAAAACAGCTTTGCTCCATAGATTGAAACACTATTCAAAATTTCTTATAGCATACAACTATGCACTGTATAAAAGAGACACTTAAAATGTTGGGAAATGACAGTTCGCCCTTGTATCTAGCAATTTGCTCTGTTGTTCTGTTGTGAAGTGAATGAAACAGGAATACTACCCTTCGTATCATCAGGATATTGCAATGCATCTGTTAGAGCTGCAGCTTGAGTGCAACAATCACAGTAATGGGGATAACGGAGGGCAGTGGATGGAAGGATCACTGAAAGCTGAGGTGAAAAGAAGGCAGTTTTTGAGCTTTCACATCCATCTGTTTATAGGCGTTTGTCCCTTCTTTAGAAAAAGTTTGTTGAAGTGATCCTGGGAAACAAAGACTACACAGAAATGTTCCTATTTCTTAATATTTAAAAAAAAATATTTAAATAATAATAATTAAATAACCAAACCAACCAACCAAACACAACCCCCTGAAAACCCACAGATGTCTGTGAATCAGAATAGATAATCATATTCTGATAATAGATCCAGGTATTTCTTTTGACTTTAAAAGGTTTCTGGACTTCAGCCTTATATCTCTGTTTAATAAAGTGCAGAGCTCTGATAGTGTTGCAGCTATTTGTGAAACACTCTTTGTTTGTATCTAACCAGTGTTACAGCTATTACTACGTTCTTAAGTCTTCGGCTATTAAATTTTATTTTTTAAAGAGAAAAAACCTGTTGTATTAGCAACAAAAGTAACCCTGAAGTTCCAGCATAATTATCCAAGTTTAAATAAAGAAATAAAAAAATAAAACAGAAAAAGAAGTCTTTCACTCAAAAGGGTAACAAAAATGAGTTTTACACTGAACTTCTGACATACAACAGATTCTATTGATTTCAGTGGGATTACTCGTCTCCTTAGAATTAAACATACTTTATTCCTTTCCTTGATCAAGTTTGTAAAACAGTAAGTATCCAATAGTAATGCTATATGTACTGTCTCTGGACAAACAGTTTGCATGCATCCGTCCAGACATATACCTACCTCAGGAATTTCTATGGCTTCCACGGAAACTATCTATATACTTTGTTTCTAAAGTACTATTCTATGAATGGATCGTATTAATTAGACCCTACCACTGTGCCACCTCTCATGATCATCTCTTTTTCTTTTGCTTTTTCTGTTTTCAGTTTACCTCTAAGATCCTTTCTTTCTAAAAGAAGGCTAAAATGAAATGTGTTTGAAAACACACGCTTCAGAAGAGCAGCGGAAGCCGCTGAGGACTAGAGTAAGTCTGACCAAGGTGTAATGGCAACTTTTAAGTCTCTGCAGAATTCTTGTTTCATTTTCTGACCTATGCTGCATCTTTATATGTAGATTTGAAACCCTACCATTTCCGATAGGACTATTGTGAAAGATTAAAGTCATCTGAACACTGACTCCACAATTTTATTTCCAATTATTTAGCCTAGAAGAAAGGTATCTGAAGGATCAAGATCTGTTCTAATACTGTATAATTTATCAAATTTCAGGCAAACTGAAATATGAAATTACTTAGCTGCTTACTGTGAAGCAGAGCTATTTCTTTAAACAGGCTAGGTATCAGAGAAATTAGATGTTTGATATGCGATGCCAGTTTTTATAAAGGTCACAGGTCTGATCTCTGTACTTGTTACATTCAAAATCTTGTTATGAGCAAAAAGAAACTCGCCATATATATGGAGCTAGGAATTTATTTGCAGTCCAGTTTATGTTTTAACACCCTAGTAATATGAATTATGTAATTAATACAGATAAAAGCCTCATTAATAAGAGAGTTAAACCTGTTATGCAATCCCTTTGCCCCTTCCTGTCATCTACCTCTTTTCCGTGATACTGTGCCTATACCTTGAATGTCCCTGGCGGTCCTGAAGTTGACAGGCTCAGCTCCTGTCAGGAAGACTGGAGAAGTATAGAAGACGTGCCACCCCACCATCCTGAGGTCTTTGGCAGAATGAGTGCAAAGTTTGGTGGGGTTGGGAAGAAGGCTTCCTCCCCTGCCCTGGGCTTGCTTTCAGTTCATTTTCTACATTTCTTTGCAGCATGCTGCTGCCTTCTGTCTGCTGCCAGCTGAGTGTGAGCATAACCCCACAGCCTCCGCAGCTCAGCCCCACCAGGGTCTCTTGTCTGTCGGGCAGTGACTCCCTGGGTTTGCCAGACCCTTCCCACGGAGGCACTGGCAGAGCTAAGGCTCAGGCAGGGGAGGCAACAGACGCTTGGCCCCGATGTAGGTGCAGAAACCAGCTCAGCCCAGCTCTGGCCAAGGACTTATTGGGTCAGTGCTGAGACTGTGGCCCTTTACTAGTAAAAGCCAAAATTGTAATTAATGGGATGCGTTCTAAACAACTGACAGAACTGATAATAAGCAAGACAATCAGCAGACACAGATAAGTGCTTTGCATAAGTGTAGAGACAACAGGGCTTTCTGGAGACAAGTCATACCTCACACATTTTCCAGTATTCTTTGAAAGAGCTATAGATGCAGATACAATGCATTTGGATTTAGAAAAGCTTTATAAAAGTCCTATCGTAGGGAGCTAAGCTGTAACTGGATATGAGAAAATCTTTCCTTGGAATACTAACTGGTTTAAGATAGCAAGGAAGAGATGGCAAAAAGGTCAGTTTTCACAGCAAATCTAGGCTATCAGTAAGGATTCCAAATATGACACCAGCGCAGTACAGTCATAAATATTCTGGAAATGGATTTAAATTATGAAGCAAAAATGCTATCTGATGGTACAGAACTATTCAAAGTGGAATTAAAAAATACTATAAAATGAAAACCTTTTCAGGGTCTCATGATATTGAGTAATCAAATTATAAAATAACATACAAAATATGGTATTGTTTAATGAAAATTTATATACAAACGCAAATGGTGCACAAAATAAAAAATAACAGATTTTAAATACTTATAACTTCTTCTTCTGGAAGAATTTTACTTCGATTTTTTTTTTTTAAATCATTATCTATTTATTCAGATGCAGTCAAAAAGACAATGCTTGTTACTTTGAGGAAAGACATTTAGAATAAATAAAAGTGATAAGACTGCATAAATTTGTGATAAGCCCACATTTTAAATATTGTGAAGGCACACTGAAAATTTATTAAAAGACAGTTTTAAGACTAAAAAAAGGAGTGCTTTTTAAGGCAATACAGAAACATAAAATATAGATAAAGAATGGCAAAAAATATAAATAGATATTAATATAAATAAAACTATAAATAGATTTCAAATGTCATGGAGGATGGTGGCTAGCAAATGAAGTAGTTTGGATATAACTATGGCTTTGGGAGTCCTTAAGTTACTAATAGCTTAAAACCATCGGTTAATAATGAAGGCAGCTTGCTTTTGATATGTTCTATTTATTTCAGTCTTTTTCTAAGTATCTGCTACTGACAGAATCATAGAATCATAGAATGGTTTACTTTGGGAAGGACATTAAAGATCATCCAGTTCCAACCCCCTGCCATGTGTCGGGACTCCACCCACTAGACCAGGCTGCTCAAAGCCTCATCCAAACTGGCCTTGAACACCACCGGGGATGGGGCATCCACAATTTCTCTGGACAACCTGTTCCAGTGTCTCACCACCCTCACAGTAAAGAATTTCCTCCTAATACCTAATCTAAATCTGCCCTCTTTCAGTTTAAAACTGTTACCCGTCATCCTGTCACTACACTCCCTGATAAAGAGTCCCTCCCCACCTCTCCTCTAGGCCCTCTTTATGTACTGTAGTGGTCCTTGTAGCGGTCTTCCCGAAGCCTTTTCCTCTCCAGGCTGAACAACCCCAACTCTCTCAGCCTGTCTTCATAGGAGAGGTGCTCCAGCTCTCTGATCATCTTTGTGGCCCTCCACTGGACCTGTTCCAACAGGTCCATGTCCTTCCTGTGCTGAGGACTCCAGAGCTGGACACAGTACTCCAGGTGGGGTCTCACCAGAGCAGAAGAGAGGGGCAGAATCACCTCCCTTGACCTGCTGGCCACACTTCTTTTGATGCAGCCCAGGATATGCTTGGCTTTCAGAGCTGTAAGTGTACGTTGCTGGCTCACATTGAGCTTCTCATCAACCAATGCCCCCAAGTCCTTCTCCTCAGGGCTGCTCTCTATTCATTCTCTGCCCAACCTGTATTTGTGCCTGGGAATGCCATGACCCAGATACGGTACCTTTCACTTGGCCTTGTTGAACCTCATGACGTTTGCATGGGCCCACCTCTCAAGCCTGTCAAGTTCCCTCTGGATGGCAACCCTTCCCTACTGGGCCATGCAGCTTGGTGTTGTCGGCAAACTTGCTGAAGATGCACTCAATCCCACTGTCCATGTCACCGACAACATAAAATGGATAGTGAACCACACGCATCTTTTGATTTAATCTGACTTTTTAGATAGGTACAAAATCTTATAATTTTTAGAGATTTTATAGCACATTTAAAGTGAAAACTAGGATTAAAACCAAATAAAGTTCTTCTCATTCTATTTCTACACCTGACAAAGTGAAACTACAATTCACCATACTAGACCCCCCTTACAATCTTTTTCTATTTTTCTATTTACACTGGATAATTTTTATCCACAGAAATCTATAATTCAGAATGTCACCAATGTCTCTGTAAGTAATTATCTGACAGTCTGCTCTGAAATTTTCATACAGTGTATTTTGGATGAAGATCCAGAAGGCATACAGAAAGCTAACATCTATGGAAAACTTGCTATTATAACTGAGATACTTTAATATGTTCCTAAGTCAAAAGAAGATCTATCTCTATTAGAGAACATCCAACTGTTATCTCTTGTAACTTTTTATTCTGAGGGAGAGAAGACTTCTTTAAATAACATAAAGGATGTTCTGATCAATATTATAATGAAATTTAATATTTGATGTTAGATTATTAGCTTATAATGAATTTGTCCTTTTATTATTGATGCACAATCAGGATTTTAATCAGGTTCATCAATGATATCATGTCTTGAATTCAGCACAGCAGGAAGATTAATTGCTGGATTGATAACAAACTTACCTTATTATGATTTCCATTTTATATATTCTTCAGTAACTAATTGTATAGATGAACCATTTTACAAGAGTAAGCACTTAATGCCTTGCTTATTAAAGTGAAACCATGTTAGTGCATATCTTTATATTAAACAAAAGGAAATATAGAATCCATTATTAAATGTAGAATTATCCTTATTCTGAGAAGTTTAAAATACGGTTTGTCACGTTGACTGCCATAAATTTTAAGATTACAACTTCTACCAGAAATAACTTTGTTCTTCATGGGTCTATATTTTAGTGAGATAAATGTGAAATTATGAAAGAAATACTCTTTCCACAGAAGAGATAAAATCCAAATACCTTGGTTAGTCTAATTTAGCAGTAACTACAATAATACCTGAATTGTGAGAAAAATATTTTTTCTTTACTTGTCAATAATATATCAGCCTGACTTTCAACAGAAGTCTAAAATGTATGTTAAAGATATATGAAACAATTATTATTTAATCTTAAGAAATTATGACCATCTGAGTCACATAAGGCATATCTGACCAGGCACTACTCTTTGAAATAATGATGTAGAGTATAACAAATTCTGACCTCTCCTTTGACCCTTAAAGAATCTTATATAAAAAATTAAATTGAATGACCTCTCTGACTACAGTCACAGAAACGCGGAGTTAGAGTTGAAAAAGAAATACTTGTGTTCTTCTTATGAATCAAAGGTTGTTACTCTAGGCAATCAAAATTTGTAATTTTCACTTCATGCAAAGATTCAAAACTTGCTTTTGTCTAGATCAGATGTGAGTCAGGTCTATTTATTCCTTACACAAATATCTTTTATTAATCAAAAAAGCACAAGTAGTAGTGTTCGATGTAGTCAGATACCAATGGACAGATCTCAGGAGAAAAAGATTTAGCAACAGAACAATTTGCCTTAAACTATGAAATGGCCCAATTCACAGAAGTAAATACATTCATTTAGAAATGAGATCCTGAATATTGCTGATATAGCGCTTAGTGTTATTTACATTGTTAGTAGCAGAAGATGCTAGGAAACAAGAGATGCTCTGCAGAAGGTAACCCAGAAGAAAAGATGAAAAGAATAAAGGATTGAATACATAAAAAAATAAAATTACACCACCACCCCAAAAAAAGAAAAAAGCTGGTGTTTTTGTTTGAAAAGGGCTTCCTTGCCCTTTTGAAACTATTGAGGGGTGCATTTTCTAAATGTTTTTTTTTTTTTAGAAAATGAATCTTTAATTCCAAAATCAGTTCGGAATATTTCAAAATGCTTCTTTTTGGACTATCAGGCAAAAAGGTATGTGTTTCAAAATGCTCAGTTTACAACAAGGAAAACAGCATCTGTTTAAGAATAGTTGCTACATCCAAATCCAGTGTTAAAGATAAAACAGAGGAATTTTTCATGTTACCAAGGAATAAGAGGCAATATTCAGAGTTTGAGGACTGTTTTCAAATAGCAAATCACAAGTTTATTTCAAACTCTCTTCCTCTTTAGTGGGAGATACCATAGAAAAGATAGAGATAAAAAAGCATTTATAAATTAGTTTTAAAACCTATGACTTGTTAATCATAGTTCATTCTAGAAGATAAGTCTTTCCCAAGCATACTATTTTTGTTTCCTGTTATCTGTGTTTGGATATGTGTATCAGGGACATTGGTATAAACTAATAATCTGATCCCAAGGTAGACAATAAATAATCGGTCCTTAAGCAACCCAGAATTTTCTCTCTTTTAAGCTAGTGCCTTCTGATATTCTCTAGAGAAAGAGAAAAGTGAGAGAATGTGACTCATCTTTTTCATCATAAGTGGTTCCTTACCGGAAGAGATGAAAAAATGCTTAGATTCGTGATTTTTTCTGCTGTCTAGTTGGCTGTTTGCATGATGTATGATTAATTTGTCATTGTGCTAGCAATCTGGACATAGCTTTCAAGCTTCACTCTCTCCAGTTGTTGGTTTACAAGATTCTTGTTGAGTCATCATGGGATGTAATCAGCACCTCAAAGCAGAATAAAATTAACAGCTACATCTTCTTTGTTATTCTGCTTTCATCTACAAAAGGCACAATATTTTAAAGTGTGGGGGTAGGTCTTATCATGGTAGTAATATGCACTTACGTCTCCCAGAATTTCTCCATTTTTTCTCTGAACTCAGAGAGATTTGGTTATTAAATGTCAAATTTGGGAACTTAGCATCTGAAAAATGACATTTCTTTCTTAAAATGCAAGTCAAGTAAACTGTCTTTAAAAACAGAAAACAAGCATCCATTGATTGCCTTTCTTAAAGTACAACATCAATCAGCTTAGCCAAGGAAAAGAAATTATCTGAGGTAAGTGCTGTTGGCTACTGAAAGTATTATAGAAAATACATATTGGCTTTGTTTTTGATTTTCTATTCTTCTAAATTATTTAGAACTATTAATTTTACTACAGATAAGATTCTTCTAGGTTGTTCTTCGTTAGACAATAGCAGTGTCCAGTCTTTTTTTTTTATTTATGAATAAATTAATTTACTTTTTATAATTAAAAAGCTCCCATTCATATACCCCAAACAGCATAGAAACTATTTAAAATTCTGAACTTAAAACATAGTATGATTGGTTCACTTCCTTTAACAATGGCCACTAAGTATTGTAAATCTCCTAAGACAATTTTCCCATCATTCTCCATATTTGTCTACAAAGTCTACAGTAATATCTGTATATATATCCTATTTCTCACATATTTTTTCCTTTATCTATTTCAATATGTGCATGAAAGAAAGCAATTACAGATATTCCTTACTTAAATCATAATCTTATATTTTCTCAGGTCACAAACTCCAACAGATAAACTGAGAATTTCTCTTTCTCATTGACTGCTTCTTTCCTGTGGATAAAATATCTTTCTGTGGGGTTTTTTTGTTTGTTTTCAGACCCCGAAAAACATATGTAAACTATGAAAAATGGTATTTTTATTTTAAAAAAATCTCTAAAACCAGCCAATTCTCTCACCCTATTTGTTGTCTGACAAGAAACAAAAGAATGACTATTTATAATTTCCTCAAAGTGATGATTTTAACAAAGGCACATTCAGAAATGCTGTCAATAGTTTAGAAAACAAGCAGAAAGGATAGTCAGTGTGAGTGTGTGTGTATGTGTGAAGGATATATGCAGTTGATCAAATAAGTGAACCATAATTACAGTCACCATGTTTTCCACTTATTTATTCACAGAAACCCATATGCTTATACATCAGTTTCAGCACAAATCTGTCTGAAGACAGCAAACTAGTCTGTTTTTATTCTTTGCAGGAATCAAACTTATCAGTTTTAATCATAGTTGCCAACTTCTAGGTTGTCCTTCACATCTCACTGGTCAGCTAACAGTAATCAACACACATTACTCACATAGGGCTCAATCCTAATTAGTCTTCTCAGCCTACAATATAAACAATCAGAGCTGCATGATCTGAATGCTGACTCACTTTTTAAGCTTTCTGAGTTTTCTCAGCTTCTCTACAGATCTACAGTGATCTCCAAATACACTAAATACAACCACAGTGGATACACCAGACTGACTGTAATACAAGTATACTGGGCTCTAGGGACTTTACTTAGACTACAGAACATACTGTTTCCAAAATGATACATGAATTATTAATTGAAATACAGAGTTTATTTTCCTGCTTAGATCTAGGTGGATACAACAGTGAATTAGATGGTTCTCAAAGCTACTAAAATACCTTTAAAAATGTAAAAAGGGTACGTATACCTCATCCAGAATCTATCTACCAGAAACAAGAACAAGATCTTTGTGAAAGACATAGTTTTCTGTATTTTCCCACTGCTGAGTTGTTATATCTCCCTTTCCATTGGCCACTGAAATATTTTCTGTGCATTTCAAGATTTTGGTTCTGGATGAAAATTCCGACAAAGAAACGATAATTTTCTCACTGACTGTATTAATTGAATTGATAACTTCATAAACATTGATAACATTTGAAAATGTTGTAATACACCTATAAACAGAGACATACAAATGGCTGCCATGTCTGGGTTTCTGAAATAGGAGAAATTTCTTCTTGAGCATTCTGGGCTGAAGACACACTGTATTATTACAAAAGGTCATCAATCCTGGCTCCAACCAGAATTTACCAGGAAGTAATCTGAAAATCAAGGGTGCTGTAAAAGTAAGCAGTTTTTCATGAACTTTTATGGTATTAGTGCTAGATGGCAAAAATCAGACTTTATGGGTTTCATCAACACCACTGAGAAATAGGAAAAAAAGGAAGCAAAGGAAGACAGAATTATGGGTGATGATTTTGAAGATAAAATCTCCAGGAACAGAAAGCAAGGGATATAGGAGAGGAATGAACTAAAATAATTTGTTCTTTGGAGAAAATGACAAATAAATGTAAAGCATGATGTGACTCTTTGAGTTGTAATGTTAACAGAATAGTATTTCAGTCCTGTAATCATCCATCAAAGATAAATTAATGCTGACATAAAGCTGAAGTATTCAGCAGCCGTGGGTCTAATCCTAAAAAGAAACAAAGAGAAATTTCTATGAATTCTAGATGAACACAGTTAAGAATTTCTGAGGAAAGAAACTGCCTATTATTACTTGTTTATACTGTGTTTAAAAGAAAAAGTGTTTGCAACTCTACCCTTTTTTTTTTTAAATAAAGAAGATTAAAGAGAACACACTAAGCTCATGTAAGTAATTTCTCCTCTTCGTGGAATCAGCTATACAAACAGTAACAGAAACTCTTTATTGACCTCAATAGGCTTTCGGAGAACTTTTTAATGTGTATGGGAACTAAAATGATGAAAGTAGCATGTTATTTAATTGAGAACCTCTCAAAAATCTTTTCCTTCCATTTTCCTCTCAGGTTGTCAGAAAACTTGATTCTGTATTACAGGTGTGAAGTATGAAAGAAAGATATGCTTTTTTCTGCACTCTTCTTGTGTTGGTGTACATGTAGAACTACAGGGTCCTAAATGATTTATGGGGCATACTATTCTTCTTAACAGCGGCTATGGTAAATTAAGTCAAGCAGGGAAGGTGAGAAAATTTTGCAACTTCAAAGTTGCGAAGATATATTCTTCTAGACAGAGAATATTAGGTGAGGATGTAGAAATGGAAGCAAAAGCTTCAAGAAACCCTTCCAGTAAATGTTTGAAAGCTGTGAACCTTCAAACTTGAAAATAACTAGGCAGATTCTTAAATCATGTAAGTTACCAAAACAAAACCTCTATTATTTTATAAGGCAAAATTGTTTTCAAGAAAAACATGGAAAACTTTTAATTTGTTTGTTTGTTTGATGTGATTTTAAATAATGCTTGTAAACAGGGTTTGTAGGAACCATGAAAATGAAGAAGGAAACTTTGTTCCTTATTGTCATGATTTCACCTGGCATGAGGTTGACTTTCTTGCTAGCATCTGGTGTAGCACTGTGTTTTGGATTTCGAATGAGAATGGTGTTGGTAGTGCACTAAAGTTCTTGTTTGTCACAAAGCAGCCAAAGCCTTTTCTGCTCCTGACATTGCCCCACCAATGAACAAGCTGGGGATGCACAAAAAGTTGGGAGGAGACACAGCTGGGACAGCAGACGCCAGCTGACCAAAGGAATATCCCATACCATGTGACATCATGCTCAGTATATAAAGCTGGGGGAAGTAGAAGGAAGGGGGAGATGTTCAGGGTTATGATGGTTGTCTTCCAAAGTAACCATTAAGGGTGATGGAGCCCTGCTTACCTGGAGATGACTGAACACCTGGCTGCCGATGGGAGACAAGTGAATTAATTCCTTGTTTTGCTTTGCTTGCGTGCCAGCATTTACTCCACCAATTAAACTGTCTTTATCTCAACCCACAAGTTTTTCCTCACTTTTACTTTTCTGATTCTCTCCCCCATCCCACTTCAGGGGAGTGAGTGAGCAGCTGCATGTTGATGGCTGGGGTTAAATCATGACACTTATAAATGAGTAGTTAGTAAAATACTAAAAAAATAACTAAAATATTTACTCAGGCTTTTTCAATGTATAATTATTTGGGGTTTGGTTAATTTTATATGGCCTTAGCTACCTCTCTCTAGCTATTTAAAGGCTCTATCTTTTTTTAAAATTTTTCTTTTTCATTTTTATTTAAAGGTGACCTGAAGTCACCATTTAACTGTTCCTGGTTATGACCAGAAAGTCCTGAATTATGAAGTACTGAATCACTTCTTTGCCTCAGTTTTTACTAGCAAGATTGGCTTTCAGGAATCCCAGGTCCCAGAGACGAGGGGGAAAGGCTAGAGGAAGGAAGACATATCCTTGATGGAAGACAATCAGGTCAGGGTATTCTTCAGAAAACTGGACACACATAAATCCATGGACCCTGATGGAATGCACGCACAAGTGCTGAAGGAGCTGGCCGATTTCATTGTGAGGCCACTCTCAATAATCCTTCATCACGGTGACTGGGAGAAGTACCTGAAGACTTCAGGAAAAAAAAAAACAAACAATGGTAACTCCAATCTTCAGAAAGGACATGAAGGAGGACTCAAAGAACTACAAGTCAATCGGTCTCATCTTGATCCCTGGGAATGTCATAGAACAGCTAATCCTGAAGAACATTTACAGGCACATGAAAGACAAGAAAATCATCAGGATTCATCAGCATGGATTCCCAAAGGAGGAAGTCATGCTTGACCAACTCGATAAACTTCTGTGATGAACTGACTGGCTTGGTGGACAAAGGGAGAGAAATGGATGTTGTCTGCTTAGACTTTGGTAAGGCTTTCAACACTGTCTCCTATAAGATCTTCATAGAGAAGTTGTTAATGTATGGGCTGACTGTAGCATCAGCAAGTTTGCTAATGACACAAAACTGGGAAAAGTGGATGATACGGCAAAGGGTAATGCTGTCATTCAGAGGCACCTCATCAGGCTGGAGAAATGGGCTGAAAGGAACCTCATGAAATTCAACAAGTGCAAAGTCCTGCTCCTAGCCAGGAGCAACCCCATGCACCAGTGCATGCTGTGGGCCACACAGAGGGAAAGCAGCTCAACCGAAAAGGGCCTGTGGATCCTGGTGGACACCAAGTTAAATATTAACCAGCAAAGTAGCCTTGTGGCAAAGGTGAATGGTATCCTGGGCTGTATTAGGCAAAGTGTTGACAGTAGGTCAAGGGAGGGAATCCTTGCCTGCTACTCAGCACTGGTGAGGCTACACCTGGAGTACTGTGTCCAGTTCTGGGCTCCCTAGGACAAGAGAGACAAGAACATACTGGAGAGAGTCCAATGAAGGGCCACGAAGATGATGAAGGAATTGTAACACCTCTCATATGAGGAAAGGCTGAGAGAGCTGGGACTGTTCAGCCCAGAGAATAGAAGGCTCAGGGTGAATATTATCAATATAAATGCCTGAAGGGAGAGTGCAAAGAAGATGAAACTAGACTCTTCTCAGTGGTGCTCAGTGACAGGACAAGAGGAAGGTGGACACAACTGAAACATAAGGACGGTCCACGTGAAAATTGGGGAAACTCTTTTTCACTGTGAGGGCAACTGAGCACTGACCTAGATTTCCCAGGGAGGTTGTGGAGTCTCCACCCTTCGAGATGTACAAAAGCCATTTGGACATGGTTCTAGGCAAGTGGCTCTAGGTGGCCCTGTTTGACCAGGAGAGTTGGACCAGATGACCTCCAGAGGTCCCTTCCAACATCAACCATTCTGTGATTCTGTGATGACTGATGAATGAACAGATCCACTTTTTTTAAGTGACTCAGATTTTTTTTTTACAGCGGATGAGCTGTAAGGCCTCCTAAGAATCAGTAAATCGCATTGAAAGCTATCAAAATAATTGGCTGATAGAACTTTTCTCCTCTGAAAAGCCTCAGTTGCAGTTTTGCTGTTTATGTACCAGGTAAAAGTTGTCTGACAGTGGTGCCAGTGGTTCTTGAGTGTAAGCTTAGGGCACATTACAAAAATGTATGTCTGTAGGATTTGCTTTAACACATCATCAGTTGAAAAAGTCATAACATGCTTTTTATGAAACTGTGTCTCATTTTAGTTTCAAAAATTCATTTTCTGGGTTGTCTAAATGGCTTAAAAATATGGTGTGAGCATTTTCCAAGCTGATATCTAATCTGAAACAAATTCATGAGTCTGGCTACTAACCACTTGAGGATAGCTCTCCTTTCTTATCTTGTACTTGTCAACATGCTTGGGACAGTTTCCATTTGTTCTAAAGCCTGTCAAATGTATAATTAGATTTGAATCCCACTGCTTTAGGTGATATTTTGGCAAGCTGTTTTAAACTGTTAAGGGCTATCCTCCCTCTTTATCTTGAAAGAATGAGTGCAATGTCCAAAGATATATATATGCTACAGGTAATATATTTTCACTGTGATAACTATATTGTAGGAAATGACTGAAGAAGATGTTCAAATATTGCCTGAAGCACATTATATACATAGAGATATATCTTTCAGCTGTATTACTGATTATGTGCATAGATTACACAATTTCTTCTTCCACTAACGTAAGGTAGTAGTAGTTCAATCTTTCAAAAAGGTCTAACTACTTCCATTAGGTACGTGACAGGGACACAAACAAACTTATACAGTGTGTGCAATTAGACACAATCTTTCCAGAGGGTTGGTATGATTTTGAAAATCTATGGCGGCTTCTAAATAGGAAAACTTTACTGCTACAGTGTATCAGAAATGCATTTCTGTGATCTGGGAATAAAGTCTGAACAGGAGCTGTATGATCCCTCCAAGAACTGAGACCCCAGGATAAGCTCAAGATTGGTGATCCTATAAACAATTCATATCAAAAAGCAGTGAAGATTCTGCTTCCTTATATTGCTTTCTACCTCCAGGATATACAGGCTGACTCAGCTGGGGAGGTGATATGTGCAGAGGAATTTGATTGCTTTCTTACAGCTGTAAAAGACATGGAATTTGTGACATGGTCCAATTTCTTTCTGTTAGTGGCTTCCATTCTCCATTACTGTTCCACTGGAGGAGGATCTGATTTAAGATATCTTTCTCCCCATCCTTTGCAAGATTTTATGACACCTTCAGGTGTGCTGATTCAGCTGTGTGGCCTTGCCATTTTAAGAGTAAAACACACAACATCTTTTTTATTTATTTCAGTGGATCATTTCAGGAAATGTAGGTTATAGTAGGTGACACAGAAATGAAGTTGAACAGGGATGGTAATCTTTCCTGGGGAATAAACAAATTTGGGAACAAAAAAGGCAGAACACTGATAATTTGCAACTGCTGCAGATGGGTTATTACCATAAAGCCATAGTTTAATTAAGCAGACAGGCTTCTTCCCATAAAATTAATTCTTTACTTTTTTTACTGGTTGCACATCGGAATATACTTATATAGTCTTCTACGCTAAGAGAGGCAGGGGATTTTTTTTGTTTTAAAGGACTAAGAGGAGAAATACATTTGTTTTTTTCAAGTCTGAGTGTTCTACTTGTTCTTTGGCTGGCAATAAATGACAATCTACCGCTTCCTCTAAGTAAAAAGAAAATGTAACATTGCTTATATAGCAATTCTCTTTCTGGATTACTTTCTCAGGTAGAATAAATCAATGAATACTGGCCCATCAAAGTCATTGGTACTATGTTAGTTTATATTAGCTGAAAATGTGGTGTACTTTTACAGTGAACTCTTTCTTTCTTATGCTCTTCAGCTGTCTTTGCTGAGCTATTTTATCTCCCTTTCTCCTGCACAGCCTTGCTAAAGACTTGTTTACTTGTGGAAAAACTTCTAGTGTTAATAGTCTGTGCTTTATTCTTTCTGAGCCCTTTAGAAATGCATTTCCATTATTCTTATGATACAGAAAGATGGTCTTCTGAGCTCATGCACCCCTCCTCCAGTTCATTTTAGTGGGGAGAAAACAAGACTACTTTATATATCCTTTCTAGATGTTTCCACTGCTTGGCCAAAGTGACAAACCAGTGTTGGATACCTTAGGAAAACTGTAATTTTCCTGATTATCATATCCTAAGATTCTGTATTTCACATTTCCTAACAATATTGTTCAACACAGTGAAACTGGGCTGTTGGTTCTTTGAACAAGACGTAGTGGAAATATTAAACACAGTAAAACATTCTGTCAGGCATTTAAGCTTGGAAATTTATTAACATGAAAACAACAAACGATACAACATATACAGAGAGTAGGAATTTTATTCAGAATTCAAATACAGCAATACTGATGAAAATAAAATATTTCTGATTTATCTATGGAATTTCAAGCTGGATTACTATTCTTAGGATATCGCCTGTATTCTTCCTCCTTTTATTTATATGTACCAATATATAAAACCACACATATATGTGTATATAAATATGACTGAAACATTCCTTGGTTATTCCACAGTTCCAGTATTGAGCTGAATAAGTAGGAAAAACTAGATACAAAGTTGAATGAGTCTCTTAAGGACAAGAGTTTGAACACATCTTTTAATTTGGTTATAACCTTTAAATAAACTATTAGGTGCGTTCTGTCACTACACTGCATTTCAATCATTTTGAAGGCCACACTTAATATATAGTAGCAGTTACATGAAGTTTCTGTCACAAAACTCTCTGTCCACTGACTGACTTATCTGTTAACCGAAAGAAACTATATTTTTTCAATTGTACAATAAACTGCTTATATTGTAGAGACCTAAATAATTCTATGATTTTATGACTCAGATGTAAAATTGTGCATTGTCAATGAGTTCACTCAAAACTGCTTTGGAAATATTCGAGTTCTGTAATGATTCTGATCTGAACTTTGCATATTTGAAGCCAAAGTTGAAACCACTAATTTTCATAAAATTGTGAGTTTAAGAACAAAAGACATAATCATTATTGATATTTAATACACAATGTGGATCTCTTCTGAGGTGTCTAAGGCCCATTCTGTAGAAATTTTTGTACAGTAAGCAGCAAAAGTAATACGTAATATAATGAATGGAGATTGTTCTAGCTCTGCTCTTTGGATTACTCTTGTGATTCTAGCAAGATACATATTGTGAGACATTCGTAAAAAGCCACATATTTCCCTTTCCACAGGTGTAGTAAGAATAGCATGAATAATATAATATGAGTTATATATACATTTTTTTTTTTTTTTGCAATTTTGTGCCCCCAGTAACACGCATACATTGATAAACTGGAGTGAGTTTGGCAGAGGGCAACCATGATGCGATACCGAAGCACTTGCTCTGTGAGGAGAAGCTGAGGGAGTTGAGCTTGTCCAGCCTGGAGAAGAGACAGCTTCAGAAAAAGTGAATATCTGCCCCTAAAATCTATGGGGATGATATTGAGAAATCAGAGTTAGCCTCTTCACAGTGGTACATAGTGGTAGAACAAGATAAAATGAAGCTAGACTGATAGAAGAGAGATACAGACAGAAAAAAAAAAATTCCCTGTGTGAACAATCAGGCAGAGGAGCAGGCTGCTTCAATCTTTCCTTATCCTTGGAGGCTTTTGTGACCCAACTAGATAAAGCCCTGAGCTGAGGTTTGACATCAGAGATGACCCTGCTCTGAACACAAAGAACTCTGGACTAAAGCCATCCTGACGTCCCTTCCAAACGGAATTATAATATAATACTGAATTATATTAGGATTCCTTTTGCTTTAAGAATGTACAAATATTTAGAGCTACAATTACATAGCAATTCTTACACTCACTGTTATTTTCAGTTATTTAAAGAATTAAAGTAGTACATAAAGTTTAGCAATAAAACTAATATACAATTTTTACACAAATATTCTAAAAATCGATTATTTATTTAATTTAACCAAGATCATGTCTTTGTCCAATCCATTTAATCTTAGGCACATGCAACAATAATCTTACATCATATTCAGTTTTGGGATCAGATTTTCTTCTGACTGGAAAAAATGCTATTACTTTCATTAACAATCAAGAGCAGTTCCTGTGTTGTTTTTTTTTCTTTTAGCTGTCAGTCTCATCTCTTAATGATCTCAGAGTCACAACAGTCAATTCTAGCAAAGCACATGTGTTTCCCCCCCCTCTCAGATTATGTCTACTTCTCTAAATGAAAAGAAAATCATAAATGTATGACTAATGGTGTTCTCTCAAGTAATAATACAGGTTAAAAGTAGATTATATGAAGGTACTTTCACTTTGCCCTTGTATATTCCTGATCATAAAACATGGATTTGCTGGACAGTTACAGGTATAATGAAGAGCTGTAAAGGACTATTTTACTTAATGGCAACTATGCAGGTCTTCCAATGAAGGGAAGATCTACATATCTCCCACACTGGATGTATGGATCTCCCATATCACCCACCTCCATAAAGCTAAGAGAGTGATAAACCACACAAAAAAATGTCCCCTTTGGAAAAATACCCACTGTCTAAGGGTACACACAATGAAGTAGTTTTCAGACAGATTTATATTAATCGGAGCTAGAAGGTCATTTTGTGCTTATATGGATAAGCATGTTAAGTAGCAGATAGACAGAGGTGTTGCTTTAAGTGTTCATTAAAAAAACCTCCATATACTTCAGAATGTTAAACATGGAGTTTTCTCAGTCATTTCCAGAAATATCATGCCGTTCAGTAGTAAAATGTTAAAGAACTTGAGTCTTATTTCTTTTTATAAATATTTAGATTTATTTATTTTTGTAAATAAATCTTTGTGAAACTCTGGTAGACACCATATTCAAGGATAACTTTCCGCGAAAATCAAGTGATTAAGACATTAAAAAAAAAATAATTTACATGACATTGAAAATATTATCATTACCTTTTTTCTTAACATTCATTTTATGCCAGTATTTCAGTATTTTGTTGCCTTATGAACCAGCCCTTTGAAAGTGTCCAATGCCAATGGTTATTTGTTTTTCAATTCTGTAGCTAGAATGGGATTATATTTCTAAATTTATTAAAGATCGTTCAATGCAAACAGCATTGCAAAGGATTTCAATCAAAATTTTTATCATGTAGGACAACAGCACGGGCAGGAGTTTATGTAGTCTTATGGCAAAAGATATCTATTTGTTTATTCTTCTGCGTCACCTGTACAACGAGACTTCTAATTCAGAATAGCTGAATATAATAGCACAATACTAATATTTTTAAAAGTTCCATCCTTCTGTTATGAGCCAGCACACACTGCAGTTCCTTATGCTATGAACTACCATTCAGAGGTTTTTAAACCTCAGAAAGCAAGGGTGATGTTTTTTTCTACAGATGGTGAAAATTGGTGTTCATAAATAGGTACTGTTTGATCAATTAATGTGTACTCAGGACACAAGAAATGGAGGCTTATAATGCAAGGGCAATGTGTCTTGTTCCCTATCGATTTTTCTTTCTATTGATTCATACCATTGATAGTGCTTGCCTTGTAACCTGTTCTCAAGGTAGCCTACAGTGTCAAGATGAAAGTGTTTTTCTCTATCCTTTTAAAAACACACTAGCTACATTGTGATGTCCTCACAAGAACAACTTTTCCACAGCAAGGTTGCAGCATGTGTGGTTTCTTTCAGGGACATAAAGATTTGATCAGAAATTGGTGATGCTTGACATCATTAATGTTGCTTTAACAATATCCCACATTTTGCACAATAAAATTTATTTTTTATTTATTTATTTAAAGATTTATTTTTTTCTGCTGGAGAAAGTCTGAAAGGGGCTAGGAAGGATCACAAAACAAGAGTTGGTCCATGCAGCAAGTTCACATGCACAAATAATTAAATGTCATATTTTGACAAATTCAAATTATCCGACTTCCTAAATATAATTTTAAACAGTTCTTTTTTTTTTTTTTGCCTCTTTTGTCTTCAGTTCATTGGGTAATAAAAGTTAGTTAAGAAGAAGACTTAAAAGATCATCTTTATGTTAAGTCATTCTATAAGTGATCACTTGAGTACTGGAAAGATGTTCTAATAAGCTAAATTTTGATAAACAAGGTGTGTCTTCAGACTATTCAAACTCAACTAAGAGAAATATTGTAAACACAAAACTTGTAGAATGAGTGACTTATCTTGTGAGGAGAAAAAAAATCTGCGAATCTGCGTATATTATATATTTTTTGGTTAACAATGAATAAATAGGATTCTGTGAATTAATTCCAATTTGGCACTGTGACTGCAATGTCTTGTTTTATCATAGTCAGCTAACGTAACTTTTAGGAAGTCCACATCAGACAAAAACATAACCAGACAGTAAGTCCAGGGCCGTAAGTTTTACTGCCATGAAAAGTAATGCAAGCGTTATTGCTCACAATTTTAGGAGAAGCATGATGTTTTTAAATATAACTAGAAATGATCTGCCAAATCTAAAAAAAATAAAACTGTGTGAAGTACAAGCACAATGACCTTCACATGGGCAAAACATAAACATTTCAAATTACAAAAATATAAAGCTCTTTGAGAGACTTCTGATGTCTTTGATTTATCATTTTACTATGACACGCAGATGTGACAGTTGTTGGAGGCAGGTAAACAGCCATAATCTCTTGAGGTGTCAGTAAAACTGACAGAATTTATGAGGAATTGTTTCCTTCTTTTCTCACATCCCAACTTAGATTAAAAAATGAAGGATATTTTCAAAACTTCTAATCAAATCTTTCAGAAAAAAAAATTTACAAAAGAACTGTAATTTTAAATCATTGATTTTTCTTTCATGTCTTGTTAACTTTGGATTTTCTGACTAAATGTTACGTTGATTTCAAGTATTGAGATGTTGTATCTTTATAAATACTAAAATCAGAATGAGTTCTTAATTCCAATAAATTATGAGTTTTGAAAGTATTTGAAGGCAACGTTGCAATTTTGAAGTTGTACCCTCTCTAGTCTGTGAAAACTTCAGAAGTTTTAAGCAGACATGTCAAAGAGAAAAGCAAGTAGATGGAAGAGGAAAAAATATCCTCAAACCCAACTATCCAACACAAAAGTGAAATCAATGCTTTATATCCAAAGAGTTAGTAAGCATGTGAAAGACTTTCTGTCACTAGATGAGTCAATCAGCCTCTCAGAGACATCCAAGGCAAAGACTTGAAACATGAACTTCAGTACCAAGGTTATCATAACAGTGGAACAATACCAAATAAACTGACAGAATATGGGAGCAATGAGGTATATTTTCGACCAATGAAAATTCCCATTATAGTCTTTTCTGATGGGCAGGGGGACAATTGTCTTACTCCATACATATTTTTTTCCCAAGTTTGGTTTCAAGATCATTCTTTGTTAACAATACGCTAGAAGGCTTACTTCTCAAGATATCAGAATTTGCAAGTCTGGAAGAACAAGCTAAGCACAGATCTGTAGATGAAAACCCATTGAGTTCCAGTCCTGATTTTGTCTTAAGGTAGATTCTCATTCATCGTTACCATAGTTCCACTGGCATTTCTGAAAGTATTCTGATTAATGGTTGCAAAAGATATGACCTATATATAATATTAGCCAAAACTTGCTGTGTGCAATTATAATTATTGTTCATGTTTCAGAGAGATGACATTTTAGCAATGGTTAGAAATGCTTTTCCTAATAGCTTTTACATTTTCTGTTTTCCTCTTGTCTTTCTATTCAATGTCATATTTTCATCCAAAAAGGTCACATAAAGGGCCAGATGCGAGCACCTGTATATAGACAAATACAGTGGCATGGCACAGGACCATAGCATGACTAAAGTTTTCAGGGTACAGATGGTTAAGGAAAGCTATCAGCAACTTGCATTGCTCCATGATGTATCTGTAGCATAAAGTACAGTTCTGGTCCAACATCTGACATATGCCAGTATGGCTCTTCTGGGAGAATGCCAGATATGATTTTAAAATTTGAGTTTCCCTGACCAGTATATTCTATGTCCTAACATCTTTGCTAACTCTATCCATTTGTACATCTTATGTTTTAAAAGGTGTTTCTCCTACATTCTGTCAATTCTCTGGTGGCTTGTGGAAACATAAAATGACCCAAGTAATATAAAACTAGAGAAGTACCCTCGGAAAGCATGCGATTACTTTTAATTCAGATGTAATTAAAAACTATTGTGGATACTCATAATTATCATAATTCATGAATAAACAGAATTATCATGAGATTAGTGTTCTAATTATTAAAGTAAATCAGAACTGTTGTATAGCTTGTATTGCCTGTAACCTGCATAACTATTTATTTAACTCAGTAGCTTTCTTATTTGTTAAAGAGAAGGATACAACTAATGAACAAAATCTATACTTACTGGCAGCTAAGAGTTTTAGCTAGGTACCTTGTCAACCAAGCTTTTAAAAATTAAATTCAGCATAAAATAAGATGGAAAGTTTACATAGTCCTTTCCATCTTCATGTAAGAGTATGTTTCAGTGCTACATAAAAGTTTGCCTGTCTATCTATATTAGTTTTACAAAGAAATATTCCCTCTTTTTCATCACTTGTTTTTCTTCAAGGTGTTTTCAGCAAAACCACCAGGACTGAAGTCAAATGACATAGTTTTAACCATCTAAAGTTTGGGTTTCAAATTAACTATATTTTCTCTCACACCGACCACTGACTATCACCTGGACAGTCAATTCACCCCAACTGAAAATAGGTATCTAAAATATATTGTAGATAACTACTACTTTTTCTATTTTTTAGCTCACGTCTCTTTTACATTCCACATTACTGAATTTCAGGGCTTTTTTCCCCTGCATCTTCCTGAAAAGTCTCTGAAATAAGTATTTTTAAACTAGTAATATCCTTGGTGTGCCAATCCATTTTCCAACAAGTCATCCTGAAAAACTGATGTGTTTTTTCATTTTTATTTTTTTTTCTCTACTTCTGGTTTTGTTAATTTTGTACTTTACAGCAGTTTGAATCATGAGTTAAGAAATTGAACTCTGACACTATGTATTGTGATAGTAAAGCTACTGTGAAGTGTAGCAGATACCTTCTGGTACAGCAATAAAAAAAACCCACAAGGGCATATTAGAGATGCTACAACCGGCACTGTCCAACACCATACACACTCTCACAAAAGATCTCACATTAATTGGAAGTTCGTAAGTAGAGAGTCATATAGTTGAGCAAACCTAGTTAGTCATTACAAGAGTGTAAATTTATTTGAGGATTAATTTAGGGCATTGATCATGACAAACAAACATACTTTCTTGACTGCTGTGAAGCACTTGAACCAGAAAAACTAGATTTCAGAAGACTGCCTTTAATTAGTAACTACTTTCTATTCACTAATCGGAAAAGCTCTCATTCTGCACCGTTAGTAGATTTATAAGCTGTTCAGTTTAAAGTCTATGCTTACCTCAGTCAAGCATATTTCCACTTAAACATTTTCACCCTAAAAAAATAAAAACCAACAAAAAAACTAAAACAGAAAAACTTTACAAGTTTTATATTGATTGCATGCTGATTTTTTACTGTTACCAATGTCAGGTCCAAACGTAATTATCGTTCTAAGTAAGCAGAGTGTAAATGTTATACATTGCTTGCATCAATAGTTGCAGAACAATACAAACATTCCCTTTTCCGTTTATCCAAGCCCTCATTCTTTGAAGAATTTTCATCTTGGTCTGTTTTGTATTTTCCAGTTGGATGAAGGGAACTGCAGGTAAGAGTCTTTCATTAGAGGCATGTCTGATTTAATTAATCTTTAATTATTGTGCAAAACAAATGGAAGGATAGCTTCGATCAGCAAATTCATTTGCAACATTTATCAACTAGCTGATCTTTATCACCCACCCAGATGACAGTAAATCAAATGCATGCCCCTTTTCAATTCATGAAGCAAATGATTAAAGTGTCCATAAGAGTCCCTATCCTAACTAAATCTAATTGTGTGTGAATAATCAGTTCGGTTGTGTGATGAATGTGCCATCATAGTATCTGGTCCATAATCAAATCAAATTTTAAACTATACTTGCTTTAAAAATCATGGCTTCAGACATTTCTTCTTCCTCATTCACTGGTAGATAAATATATATGATATTAATTTTGTTTTTTTTCCTTGTTTCCCTTGACCTTTCACAACAACTCTAGGGGTTGCCTTCACTTGACTTATAATTTTAACACATTCTAAACAAAGACACATATCTTATTAAAAAGTTAGCTTAAGATAAACACAAGAAGTATTACTGTGTTTTACTACAAAAGCTTTATTAGTCCAACCCAAATTTTAATATTTTCCATTGAATAGCTTTGATTCTTAAAACTGTTTCTACTTGACTAAATATCTCCTCCACTTAACATGGAGAAAAAGGAAACATAACTGTATTTGTTTATTGCAGAATATAGAAGGTACCAAAATTACACAGTCTCCTTCAAAACATATTTATTGACCTCTACTGTTCTTAAATATTTAGGAACCCATTATTTTTTCACCTGGAGTTCTAAGATCCCTTATTTAAGGTTTCATGAAACTTTTGTTTATGAATAAAATTTCATTTAGAGGACTTAAATGAGGATTTCAAACCTTTAGGGATTTGTTCATCATTGTGTAGTTAAATAATGCTGAACTAACATGGCAAATAAGCTATTATATTTTTATAAATTAGGCTTAACTTATACCACAGTCTATTTTGTTTTTCTTCAAGTATGCATGTATAAAATGAGACCTTTTTCCATCCCCCTCATCTTAAAAATAGTTAAAGAGATCTCTCTGTTGAATTCATCTAACACTTTAAAGGGAGAACAAAATCTTTGTAATTAGTTATGTTTAGTTGGTTAACTAAAACCAAGAACTAGCTGTAAGGATCTTGAAATGACTGAAAAGTAAGAAACTTGAAAAGGAAAAAAAAATCTTTTATATATCGATTCTTTCTATATACAAAGGTAAAAGAATAAAAATAGAATTCACATAGGAAACCAGATATCAGAACTAAGAAAGCTCCATTTCCTCACACACACATTCTTTGCAAATGTAAAATCCTCAGATACAATATAATGCCGGTTTTGTTTTGATTTGTGTTGTGGTTATTATTATTATTATTATTGTTATTCATTATCCAATATGGGTCATCTGTTTGGAAGATGCCCTTTGTGACAATGCAGTTTTATTAACTACCACTTTCATCCGCAGTAATGATATGTTTGGGTGAGATGTGTACTCATCTGAAACAGATCCTGTAGCTATCAATGAAAATGCACCCACCAGATAACTGAAGGCAAAACCTATGTGGATGCATAATCCCACCAGTCAACTGGCTTCAAGAGCAATGCTGAATTAAACCTTCTCTATATCTGGCTTAAACATATTTCAGATGGCTAGATAATATCCACAGCCACTTTGCTGGGTCATCAATAATAGGTCTCATATACGTATGTGCAAAAGTAGAGAATGCAATAATTTAAAATTTATGCTGTGTGCCTAGGGCAAATATACCAACAAATGAAAATTTAAAGACATACTCAACTGAAATAACAGGATGCTTCACTAAGTCAAATTAAGGAATTGTTTATTCCCTACAGTCTGGAAAACTATTTGTTCCCTTCATTGTAATCCAGTCCTTAATTTGTGTGTAAATATGAACACTTCTGTAAAACTAAAGACTTACAGATTTTCATTAGTGAGGTATTTAGTGGGACAGTTTGCCAGGCTTTTTTTAACATCATATGAAGTGATTTTGTTAAATTATTAAGCAAGTGGTTTAATTATGCAAACTTTCACATTTCTAAGTGAAAAGCAGATGTTTTATTGGAAAATATATTGCTTCATGAGAGCAATATCTAGGCACGTTGTCACAGACTAAGACCTAATAACAGTTTGAAGGCTAAAGGCATTTGGATACCAAAACACTTTAATCACAGATTTATGCAATTTTACGAAGTACGCGACTTCTCTGTTTCATGGAGAGATGCCATGGACCCAGACTGAAGTAGGATGAGTTCGTGTGCTGTGCATAGTCCTGGGCAGGGTCACGGCCTCTCTTCTACTCCCTGGGTTCTCTAGAGGTTGCAGAGATGGCCTTGGCTCCTGGTGCAGGGTCATGGTGTCTCCACCCCTGCCCCCAAAGTCTTTCAGATACTCTGAGTATCCCCAACAGCCTCAACTTTCATGAGTTCTAGGATTAGATAGAGAAAACCTTATTAATGATTATCACACTTATATTGTACTTTCATTTCCTTATTTGCTGTTGCTATTTTTGGCACTCACAGTCTGTTCCAGACACATCTGGACACATTTGCACTTGTTAATGATCAAAATGTTGTCTACATCATTTAATTATTTATTATCTTGAGCACACCAAAACTATTCTTTTGTTTGGGACAGCTGGCTAATGGTATTTTATCTACTTCTATGAGAGCCAAAAAGTCAGTTAAGGTTTTTACAGTCTGTACTGACTGTGCCTGTCCCGTGCTAATTGCTACAACCATTGCTGTTCTTTCCCTATGCAGGAAGGTAACCGACAGACAGGTAATATACTTCCGACTGCCAAGATTCTGTTCAAAAGTTTTTTGAGATACAAATGGATGAATCACTTATGATTGTCATTTTCAAACTTAAAAAAACCCCATATGTATATATCTATTCTCAACAGATGGTGAAAATAGATTTAATTTCTGTTCACCTCTCAAAAATAAAGTGAGATCTTCACAAAAGATGGATGGATTTAATGTGAACTGACAGAGAAGACCAAAATAATTCTTGTAAGGATCCCTTATAAGATCTGCAAAGAGTTATTCTTTGAAATGGTGTACAATCTAACAATTGCTCTGAGAAACCATGAAGACCGTCTGCATGTAGAAAGTAATTATTCAACAAAGACTTGGGTGCTTGAGTAAGCTACAATAAGACTCATAGTGAGGGTGTCCCCTACAGAAAACCAGGAAATGGTTCTCCCCCGTGGCCCCTTTGACAGTGCTCTGCTCAGGGAAAGGAGACAATTCCCTTGATCTTTATCCCTTGTCTGAAAAAAGGGGGACCAGAGCTCAGCTGGATGAAGCTGATTTCCCAGCCAGATGCAGTCTTGACCTGTGCTGTTTCAATTACAAAACATAATGTAGGACACTGCTGAACTATAACCCTTGTACCAGTTTATTCTTTTCTTCTTTTTTTCTTTCTTGTTTTCTTGGTCAGAGGAAAAGGTAATGCACACCTTAAAGCATGTGCATGAGGACTGAATCCTAGAAAGATGGGAGAAATCATGAATTCCATGACAAAATAACAAAAATGCAAAAATTACCTCTGTTGTTGGAAACATGATTTCACCTCTGTTGCTTGGCACATAAAAGAAATAGAGTTACAGGCTTATAGTAAACACTTAAAGGTTGTGATCCAGCATGATATATCCACACAGGCATTTTGCAAATGTTGGCATTATAGTTTCCAATTAGCATCCAAATATCAGTTTCTGAAACTGCAGTTTGTTTGCCAGAAGAACATTGTCCCACTGTGCTCCTTTCATGTAGTAATGGTGAGCTGAGATAGTACCTGCGAGTCAAACTCAGGCAAGTATACCTGAGTTTTTCACTGGTCTTGTCGCATAATTTCACAGTAGCTGGGTGGAAGCTGGAGGGTTAAATTAGAAAGTAAGAGCAGAACACCTAGATATGACAATTTGTGCTGTCTTCCATTTTGGAGATGGCTCTTCTCCAACTCAGTTGGATCATGGGCAGAGAGAGGCCACAAATTTACATTGCAGGAAAAGTCAGTCAGTCCATAAAAGATTATGTGAGCGTATTCAAAGATCAAGATTTTAAAAATGCTTTATACAGAATAAAATGTTAGTTTTGTATAATCACCTATACGATTGAAGGTAAATCATTATCGTAAGTGTAACCAGAAGAGTAATTTTGTTTGATTTCATTTAGTAGAGAAAAATGTTCAAATACTATAAAAGAATATGTTTGATACTTTTGCAGCCACATTTTCTGAAGAAAAATGCATGATCTTCACAGGTAATTGACCATAAGTACAAAGTAGGCTTTCATATTGATGAAAACCAATTAGAAATAAGCAAATTCTTCATTGTAATCAGAGACCTACAGACACTGAAAATGATTGTGTGAAACTTTATATAGGGATATCTCTTGACTTGCAAATTAGTTTGCTGGTACAATTGGAAAAAAATATAAGCAGTATACAAATGATTGTGTTGATATCACCACTCTTCATTAGTTTTGTGTAAACTTCATTAGCACACAAAGAGAGGCACAGGAGAATCATGCTCAGTGTATGAAAAATTGTTCAGAAACCATGTATTATGTTCTTCAGAGAGATTTAAAAATCTGACTGACATCCTCAACAGTCAAATGGTTCCTAAAACTTACTGTCTTGAGATACGTTGTATTCAAATATTTTAAACTAAAAATGTACAAAAATGGAAAACTATAAATATTCCTTAAAAGGAATTATTTTAAGTTCCTTAAAAGAATGTCCTAAAAAGTTCTATCTAATTTCAAAGTTACTTTCTTTAGTTTTTATAGTCTTTGATAAACATTAGTTATATGGTAATTTAATTTGAACATCTTTTAGAGTAACTCATGTATAAGTATAATGGCATCAGTTTTGTAATTTTATTTGAAATTTGGTTCTGTTTCATTTCCATTCTAAAATTTCCCTTGCTTTACATATTCTTTTTTATATTGCAGATATATCTGCCTGAAACAGTTTATTAAGACTTGTCTGTATGTGGTTGTGTGACCAAAGTACAAAATAATCAAAATATGATTTACAATATTGGCATAGGTATTTAATACCTGTATGCATATATATGATTGTGTTGGGTTGACCCTGGCTAGCAACAAAGCACCCACACAGCTTCTCCCTCACTCAGGACTAGGGGAGAGAATAGGAAGAGCAAAAGCAAGAAAGTTCATGAGCCAAGATAAGGACAGTTTAATAAGTGAAGGAATGAGGGGAAAAAAAAAAATAAAAAATTGCAAAGGCAATTAGTCATCACCTCTGATGGCAGACTGATACACAGCCAATCTCTGAGCAACAGCTACCCTGGAAGACACCAGCCCCTGCAGCTTTTATTGCTAAGCAGGACATCATATGGTATAGAACATCCCTCAGTCAGTTTGGGTTAGCTGTCCCAGCTGTATCCTCTCCCAAATTCTTGCCAACCCCCAGCCTGCTTGCTGAAGGGTCAGGTTGAGCAGAGAGAAAAAGAGAAAGCCTCGTTATCATCAAGCACTGATCAGCAATAGCCAAAACATTGCTGTGTTATCACCACTGGTTTAGTCACAAACTGAAGCCATGAAGAAAAATAACTCCATTCCAACCAGACACAATATAATCATAATATACAGAAAATACCTTTTAAAATAAGCAGCTTTTGCATATTATGATCAGCAATTAAATCAGTGACAAGTTGCGGGGGGGAGTGGTGGTCTATGAGGTTGTCTTTTTTGTTTTTTTTGTTTTGTTTTGTTTTGTTCTGTTCTATGAAAGACAAGAAACAATTGATACCTTCTACTACACAACATTAAGGATTATTTTATTCAGATTGCCAGGTTTGTTGATTCATCATAACAGTTCTGTCAGATTACATCAACTAAAATTGCTCCTGAAGACAGATACAGTAACCAAGTGATGCCGATGAATAAATTATCTACCCTAGAAATAAATAATCAGATATAAAAAGCTTCTTGACATGTTCCTCGACAGTAAAGAAAATATTATGTGATGATTACACTCCAATTCAATAGAAGCAAAAAAACTGATCTATAAAATATTTAACAAACCAATCTGAGTGAAACATGCCCAGTCTCACTGGTCTATGTGAAAAAACTGAATTACTGCCTCTTCAAATTCATCACAAATAGTTTGGTACGCCCTTTTAATCGGAAGGTCGTTTTAAAAATGACAGGCAAGAGTTATTTCTATCTGGGTAAATATTTAAACTTACTACCTTGTTGTGTTTATATAAAACTGTGTGCATTGTCCTTGTGTAAGTACTTTTCTCTCTGACCTTTTCAAGCATATAACAAATAAATCTTTCCTTGGCTTTAAAGTGGCTGTCATAACAACTCCATAGGGTTCTAGGCATGTTGACCAACAATTTCAAAACAGTCTAATCAATTTGGAAACATTTTTCTTTATATTAATAGACGTTGGTGTGAAATGACTAATCAATTTTAAAATTTCAGTTCATGAATTTGAGAGTCTTTCCCGTTTACATTTCCTATAGTTTAATAAATAAGGAAGTTTTATCAGTTTTTATTAAGATGGGATTAAAGCGAACCATTGCAGTACATTGCAGTACATACTCATGTGCTGATAATGCAACCTTTTCAGGAAGATTTAATTTGTTTTGGTTTGGTTTTTTTTGCTTTTTCTGTGTGTTTTTTTCTTTTTTTTTTTTTTTTTTTTTTTTCTGTTAAAATGATTAGGAATTATGTTGTGTTGCAGTTAATTGAAGCATACTTCCCATCAGAGGAGTGCCTAGGTAAGAATGCAGTCTCAGTTTGGAAGCACTTATCTTTAAGGAAAAAGTTTTATATGATTTTACTCCTAGCCACCAGAATTTCCAGCTCAATTCAGAATCTCAAATTCGACTACATACTACTCTGACTCAAATGAGGTTTATGCTTAGGTTCAGGGATCCCTGTGGTGCGTTGTCCACAACTGGGACAGAGTCACGTTTGAACCACCTAGGCAAGCAGTAAGAGTGTATAGAGGGAAAAAATATGTCATATTGGCAAGTTCCCTAAGGAAATTATGAATCTTAAAGATAAAACTGGTTTCTTCTGTGTCTTTGTAGAGCACTCACATCAAAGTCATGCTGCGGGACTGCGCCTTCTACTTGTGATCTTACGAAATATAATCCAAAAGGTGAGAGCTCCTTCTGACATATCTTTGATCAGAAAAGTATGGGGTAATAACTGAGAACAGGCTATATCTATTCTATGACATGCCTGGTGGGATTTACCTGTCTTCATGTGTATAAGTGTGCATGTGTGTGCATGTGTGAATGAGCCAGTAATCCTAAAGTAGCTATTGAAAATAGATTACTCACTCTGAAAAAAAGAAAGTCAAGAAAACCAGTTCTGTTAAATTCTATGAATACTGACTGTCAATAATCTAATTCCTATTGTGATTTAATTCAGGATGCAAGATGGCTAAGCCATGAATGGTGCCACATGTCTAAGAAGTGATAAAATAAAATATATCCAACCAACTGTTTTGGCATTCTTTGATGCCAGCCTTACATCTCTTGGAAGACCTGCTTGAGGAATTGTGCCTACCACAAGTGTTAGGCACAGCCCAGCCAAAGAAACTGCAAAGAGATACAAATAGAATACGCATAAGGAACTCAAATATTGGTCCCCTTTGGTCAGAACATTATAGGGTAAAAGCTAAAGCTTGCTTTCTTGTGTCAGGGCACTGTGAGGGCTGGTGGGTCTCCTGGGCCAGGCACTGTGGACTAAGGGGGTTCCCCATGGGGTGTGAGGGCACGGCTTCATGGCCAGGGCCAGTCACACTGCCAAAAGTCAAAGGCAGTGGGATGGGTCTTGGCTGGGAGTCCTCGTTCTGCCTGTCCCCAGCCAGGGCACAGAGCAGGCCAAGGGTCAGCTAGGGGCACTGGGCGTCTTCATGAGGCTGGGGATGGGCCAAGGCCAGCAAGAAATGGTCCCGTGACCCTGCTGTGGCATCACTGGGGCAGGGACTGACAGCCCCCGGGAGACGAAAAGGGGTCCTGGGCCAAAGACAGGAGACAACACAGGAGGCTGCCAAGTGTCATTTTATATGGTGGTGACTAATACAAATCTCAGTCCCAATCCCACCCACATCATTAATCCCAAACTTGCAAGTATGGTGGATCTTTCACAGTAGTGAAACAAGTAGATTAGTGAAAACTTGGAAATCAATTAGGATAAGAAAAGGAAATATATCAGAGGCAGTTTAGCTGTGATTGCAACATCTTTGGTTTATACTGAAAAAGGTGTCAGAGCAGCTCCGGCAAAGCATCTTGTATTCACAGAAACTAGGAAAGTGAGAAGCTCACAAATTCAGTGTATGAAATTCTTACTTAGTCTTCAAGCTTGTAGCTACTACACTGAACATAAAACTAAGCATAAGACTATGACATTTTCAAATTCAAAGGAGTTACTGTAAATCGATTATGTTAATAGAGGGGGATTTAACTTAGCAGGGTTCAACTTAAATAGTCAAATTACTATGAGTACTTCTAATGATCTCCTAAATGGTCATCAACTTGCCAAAGAATGAAGATTAGTTCTATATATAAGAAGTTTTATCACAACTGATGTGGTTTAGCTTGTTTAAAATAGAGGAAAAAGTTGCTAGTAGTTTGTAAATCAGTTCCTCCTTTTTTGATGCAATTCTGTAATGTCGGGCAGATACAGAAGATCTGTGGACCATAGGTCTTATTCTCTAGTTCATTGTTCCTTCTGCAGCTAGCTCATTTGCATTTGATTTGCAAAAGCAAAATGTTCTTAATCTGCTTTTACCGATGTGATTTCGGGAGCAGAAAATCAAAGGTGGTTTTGTTGTCTTTTGTTCATGAATATAACAGTATGATTCCGGATTTACCCTGAAGAAATGTAATGTGGACCTGAATTTCTATCAAAATAGTTTTTATACCATTGAACTGGAGCTATTCGTGGAAAAAAAGGAACAAATGTAGCTCTCCAAACCATTTTCATTATACTTTACCTATGTTTACTATGGCTTTTTTAACATGGAAAAAAAAAAAGAGAAATTTGTTTCTTTTCATTTACTTTGATTCAAATGTATTGACTTCAATGGCTTTATTCCTTGTCCTGTTAGGTGTCATAAGTAAAAATGAGGCTGTAAGGAATACAATTGAAGCAGGCTGGGTATTATTTAACAATAAATGGTTCAAAGTAGGTAACCCTTCCATAATCTGTAGCACCTGGTAGTGGTCTGACATTAGACCTCATCACGTACTTTTTCCACACCATTAGCCACTACCAGAAATCACAGTTTCACAGCAACTGAAGCAGTGCTCTGAAACAGCGTTGCAGACTTTAATTTTCAAAGATGTATTGTTTTGAAATGCTTTGGCTATATTTAATTCCTTCTACTTTTAAAAGACTTCAATAAATTTGTCTGCAAGTTACTGCAGAGGGAAAGAAACTCTCGAGCATCTACTCTTGTCTGCATGGATCAAATACATACTGCAAATAAAGTTTATGATATGCAGATTCGAGATGCATGGTGCTAGTGCTCACACCCAGTAACCTTAGGGTAGAAAGATATGTGGTATGATCAACAAATTTTACTGTCCATGTGAAAAACAATATCTCCATACTGTGATGAGGGAACAAAACATCATAGTGTCCATGTCAACCTAGCAGAAAGATGGAAAGATGAAAGGGAGTCTGACATTTTATGTTAGTCATACTCCACATGAACCAGCAGACATTTGAGGAAACATTTTTCTATGTGCTGTAGAAATGTTTTGCCTGCTTCCCAGCTCCCAAAGTTTAAAAATCATTCCTTCATAAACTGCAGCTTAAGGAAGATTCTTTTGTAAAGTGGTAAAGGAATATGGAAATAAAGAGGTTTCCTATACCACACTTTAACATCTACCCATCTGTAAAGTAAAAGATTCTTCAGTGTAAAAAATACAGTGAAGAATTTGTATTATTTTTTGTCATTAATTTTGTTTATAAGCTTTGAGATAAAGGGTTCACAATTTGGTAGAACTGTTAAACAAGCAGTTATAATCTAATTTCATTGAAACAGTTTAAATGCATTACAGTGTCTTGAAAGTGTTGCTGAAACAATTGAAAGAGTGCTTTCTTCTGGCTAAAAGATGGCAAATCAGTTAGATAAATGGAACTCCTACACGTACTTCTATTTCCCAACTCTTCACATCTGCAAAGCAAGTTAAAGTGGTATCCTGCAAAACTGCATGAAACCCCCCCACCTTTTGGGTTCTTGTGTGTGTGTGAGGATACTTGCTAGAGTTGTTTTGTTATGTTTGGATTTTTTTATGCCCTCTAATCTGAGTACCTGCCAAAACTGAAATGTCTGTACAGTACTGACCATAGCCAAATCAAAGGAAAAGCTGCTGGAAATACTGAGGCAATACTCTGATTCTGTGAAAAGTCCTGTCTTCTCCAAAGGCTGAGGATTTAAACTCTCAGAGCATTTAAACTCCTGTTACTTTGAAAATAATTTTGACTGACGCAGGTATCAGGACACTGAGAGAACTAACAGGCTCTTCAACCTATTCCTCCAAATCCTAGGGGTTTGGTTAGCTGTGTTCAAAGTCAGCTCTGATTTTTCTCAGCTGTGTAACCTTGGATCAAACTGCAGTGAAAACACATAAACTGTGAGAATGAGCTGTGGGAGCCTCTTCTGTGAGCTCTCTCCCCTTTGCTTGTGAGTTTTTTTGCAGCTGTGCCTCTGCCCAGCATGGCACCTTGCTATCCCTGACCTAGCCTCGATGACTTGGCTTCCTGGCCTGTTCTCAGACCTGCATGGACATTGCTGGCAGTCATAGGGATGCTGACTGACCCTGATCACTGCCACCAATCCTTTATTCTTCTTGCATGTGTAGTCTGTAATGGTGTCCCTTGGTGGTAGAGTTGCTGCCCTGCTTGCCTGCTGTGATTTCCAGTTCCTGTCTGCCCTTTCCATGCAGAGCAGCACAGGCTTGCTGCTCCCTGTCAGTTGAAAGCTCATTTGCTGGATCAATTACTTTATAGAACACTGAATTTAATTTAAAACTGGGTATGAAATGATTTTTTTTTTTTTTTTTGTGATTCTGGGACTGACATAGAAATGACATACACTGCATTCAGAAACTTCTTATATGTCAAAATAGATGGTAAATTTTCCCAAATACACCTCCAATCCTGGGAGATCGTTGTTACATGATGTCTTGATGTATTCCACATTTTCTATTGTGTTCATTTGGAAACAAAATAAATAGTGCTTCATATATGCCATGCTTGCCTAGCTTAAGAGAATACGTATCTGATCTTACACGTGTTTCCCTTTGAGACAGCAAATATAAGAGAATCTTGGGAACCAGGGTTAGCTTTAAATCAGTGTTTTTATTCTATAACATATTGTGTTTATTCCTATTCTTATATACAGGTCATCAGAAAATTACCAACAAATCATTATTTCTCCATCAGAAAAAAAAAAAAAAGCCATAAAACAGCATAAACTGGATTTTCTTTCACAAATTATTTCAGACGCTGATAGTAAAGTTTTAGTTGAAACTGAAGAGCATAAGGAAAGAATTGTGCAGGAGAGTCCTTGCTGCAAACCCATGTGGTGACAAGAAGGTACCTCCTTCACAGGTTCTGTATTCCATTCCAGCTTTGTGCCCTAATTCATCAGGAATGTCTAATTCTCAGGAATGTCTCCTGCTGGCAATTTATGTGTAAATACAATTTAATTAATTTACTTGCAAATACGAACATAACAAAACGGTATGAATATAGTGTGACCAACAGCAGTATACAAGTATTTTAGCAGTATAAAAGTAACTTGTTAACCATGTGATGGCATTCCCACTGACAACGTATACACAAGTAGGTGAGCTCCAAAGGAGGAAAGACATATAGTTGCCTCAGAAGACATGCAAATGACAAAAGTTTCTGCAAGTTGTCAGGGCATCCAGCTGAATACAGAAGAAGGATGATGGGCAAAACTAAAATCAAAAGAAGCAGTGCTGGTAGCAGATGAGGTCCCATTTTGGAGAGGGCTGAAAAGAAAAATCCATCAAGCACAAAGAAGTGAAAGAGAGAACAAAGATGACAAGCCCACACCAGTTCCAGCTTCTCTCACCAAAGAGCTCTGAAGCTTGTTCATCAGCTTTAGTGACCAAGCACCTTCAAGTACTGAACCTATCAGCACTAGCTATGCTGCATCAGCTCTGTGGTGTGCGGGCATGCATGTAATATATTTTGTGTGTTAACTAAACATTAGTACTCAACGTGTTAATTCATATCATGAATTTTAGTTTTAACTTGCCTGATTTTTCAGTCTTCTAAACACTCCCCTCAAAGCAGTCTCAAACTTGACAACTTATGTGTGTGTGTATATATATATATAGCATACACTGATATATATATCTATACACAAAAACATATGTGTATGCCCACACACATATATATGCGCCACATTTGTCTAACTGATCTTTTTCCTGGGTTACTAATAGTCTTCCCACGACTCATTTTTCAGTCCTCTTGTGAGGAAAAGAGTACTCCTGAATTTCTAACTCTGTTTTAGTTCTTTGAAGCTTATTATCATTCCACAGAAACTCTCCATATCCCTCAAAATTTCCTTGAAGGTGGAGACACTGAGCAAGTATCTGGAAAGTGTCATTTCTTTCCAGCTTCAGAATGACCATAGAAAGAGTTTTTAATTATACTCTTTCTTCCTGCCCAGGAAGTAATGAATGAACCTGTTCTTCATCTCCTAGTCTCCTCTTAGACATGTAGTTTATTGATTTTTGAAAACACATTCTGAACAGAGTTTTAGCCCAGTTAAAATATTGATTAGAGATGGAGACCAGATTCTCTGTCAGTTCCTTTTATAAAAATGTTTATAATAAATAATTAGCAATGATTAAATAAAATCGTATTTGTAGTTGGTGGTTGGTTGTTGAATTTTTCTTTTCTTTTCTTTTTTTTAGGCATGCAATTAAGAACATTAACAAATTTTGAGTACTGGAAGGTGTTAACAGTCTCTTGTAATTCTGCCCACAATAGCGTTGTAAGATAGTTTAAGCAATGTTCATTTACAATGCGTTGTTGGGTATTACGATTCTATGATTCTGTGATTCAGAGGTATGGGACACTAAGTATAAGATTACTTATTGAATAATGACAATAGATGTAAAATAAATATTTATAATAGTATTTTACTGAATATGTTTGCTGTAAAAATATACATGAAGATTTTTTGGAAAAAGAAACTTTAAACAAATGGCGGTTGCATTTGTTGCTTTGTTTTGCTTTGATTGTGATTTTTAGTTCTTTGCAGTCTTTAATGACATTTACATGACCTGTGACAATATATAGGCCAAGTTTATCCAGTGGTAAAAATAGTAAAGTTCTTAATCAACAGGTAATATATTTTCATCCACATTATGCATAGGAAAGAATAATGAGTAATTAAATACAAATTATTGCAGCTTTTTGGAAAAAGAGTAGTACATCCAGCAAAGACTGTCTGCACCCCTTACAGTTGGTAGTACTCTCTTGGTGAGTGTACTGTGCTTAGTGAATTGTTTTTAAGTAAATTATGATCTTGTGAATGTTTTTGCTACAGGACTGCAGGGAACATAGTGAGTTTCAGGTGATTGAGTAATTTAATGAAATATTTTTAATTGATATAATATAGATCTTACATTGGAATTTCACTTGGTGTTTGGTTTTTGGTGTTTGCCAGCTGACAGTAGAAAGCATGAAGTTCTAGCAAAATCAAAAAGCCAGAATTTTGGATGGGTGCAGTGGCAAGGATTTCCTTGCCATAAGGTACTGATTAGATCACCATTTTGACTGTACAGTCACCTACTGATGTTTATGCCTAATTCATGTAGCCCTGAGAACAGGCAGATTTTTCCATTAACAGTAAAAAATTCAAGAGTTGATTTATAAACAGCACAAATTCCTCTTACTAGTGCTGTATTTTCAAGAAGCTAATAATTTTATTTTCTTTAATTAATTTTATCATTGTACTTCTTTAGAAGACCTAAATACATCAGAATGATGCTTAGAGATTATTTATGATGTGTCTGTTCCATATAAATACCAGAGAGTTTATTTAACCTGCTCCATGAGAGTCATCCTTAATTGCTTACCCATAAGGAGATAATGTATTAGAAACATTATTGTTTTCCAGTCAGTTTCCATTCTGTGTGGCATGGAGAAAAGTTAACTTTTTATAAGTGGAGGTTTTTCTTTTGTTTTGTTTTTTCTTTTTTAATTTATCAGTGCTCACCATGGCTGCTATGCTGGAAGTTAAGAGTTGTGTAATAACTTAGATGTTAATGTAATATTTTTAACTAAATAAACACACAAAAAGGAATAAATAAATAAATACTCTGTGTGTGACTATAGAGAAAGACAAATTGTACAACCCAGAGATAATATTAAAACACCTCTACTGGCTACCATTCCAGATATTTTTGTCAACACTTACTGAACAAAATGTTTAATTAAACATTTTCTGAAATATTAACTGGGAATTCTGTCACATATTTGAAGAGCTTCATATTCTTTTTTTTTTTTTTCTTATGCTAAATGCATAAATATGGTTATTTATTTATTGAGAGCAAAGATTTACACCCCATAATAGATATGTTGACTACAAAATAAATTATTTTACTAGCACATATACCATGTTCTTGTTATGTAAAACAGATCAGTTTTATTACATTAGTAAATACAACAAGAAAAGGCACTCATTTGGAAATATCTAAAGAAAGTGCTTTCTTTACCTCTGTCCTTTTTTTAAAAAAAAAAGTAGTTATTATTTTTTATTTTTAATTTTAGGTATCTGATGTTTCTAAATTGACTTTTAAGGGAAAGTGACATCTGAAAAATGGGACCCATAACTCATTTTGTCAAGCTGATAAAAAAACATCCTTATAAATGGAAAGAAACAGCAATAGATTATTACTTTTTTGATTGATGGATTGCATTTTGTTGTTCTGATACAGTAGGGGTCTAAAATAAATCTAACTGTAATAACTGTTCTGTTGGATAATTTGATTATAAATGTCATAATTAGAAATATATATATGGCTTACACTACCAGAAGTGTGATTAACTATTAACACACCAAGAAAATATGTTATCTATGTACAATTCAAGACTTTCTGAAATGCAGAATATGATTAACTAAACTTTTTGGCATATTAAGTTTCTCGTTTATACCATATTTTTTTATTGCAATCAAGGTGAAATATTAAAATGCAATCACCTGATTACACAGGTGATTTTGTGTGTAACTATCTTCAAACTAACAGTGTTAAAAACCAGTTAAAATCTTTATTGAAATACTATTTTATATATTGCTCCTTGCTGGCTCAGTAAATGCCAGTATTTTTTTTTTTTCTCCTGGACTGAAATTCAAAATATATCACTTAGAGAAACTTAAAAAAAACGCTTGAAATCATGACCCTTATTTTAATTAACAAGCTCACCAAATATCTCAGTACTGCAAACTTTTGGTATAAAGGTGAAGATCTATTCAGTTTCACATCTGCCAGTTGTGACACAGCAGCCGTGATCACCTTGTGTACCATTAAGTCAGCTGGGAGTAGTCTTTAGCATAAAACTTAAGCATAAAATTCAAGCATAAAATTCTAACTCCATGCATTAACCAGCATTATTTGCCATAGACGTAACACAGATAACTATGCACTTTGATGGCACTACTTAATTAGAAGATCATTTCTTTCACATTAAGTTAAGCTGAATTTGAGATCAGAGCTGGTAGGTTTTTTTACCATTTTAAAATATGTCTTTTTAAAAAATGACGCTGACTGAAAGCCTTGTTATAATAATGGTTAATCAACTTTTTCTGACTGATAAATCTAATTACTACTTTATTATATTAATTAATATCTTAGTACAAAGCTAAGTAAATAATTCCTATCAAATAACTTATCAAAACTTTTATTTCTTTTTCACAAGACTTGTTTCTCTGTTTCTTTGCCTTTGGCTTCTATCTCTATTGATTGACTGCAACAATTTTGCAATTGTCCAATAAAAAAGATTTGTTTTGAGTTTTGGTTCATCACATAAATTACATGATATGATTTCTGTTCCTCAGAAAGATAAACCATCTGAGACACTTGGAAAACAAACAGAAATAAAGAAACAAAAAGAAACCTTTAAAAAGTATATTTCAAAACTTCCTTATTTTTGGTTACACTAGTCTCCTTCTTTTTTAGAAAATATTGATCATCTTAAGATTCTAGCTTGTGGTACGCTAATAAAATAGTGCTCTGTCTCAATATTACCTGTGCTTATGCATGATCCTTATTACTGAGTTATGGAGTATTGTTTATGGATCTTATGGATACGTCTGATACTGAAGTTCCATCTCTCCCTAAACATAAAGAACATAGACTCTGATGCTGAAAAGCATTTTGATATATTTGAAAATGTAAGCCTTTCTTTCAAGTGACCTTGACAGAACTTTACAAAATATGATGGCATTAAATGCTCAGATTAATGCCCCACCTCTCTACCAGAGACAGCAGGGTTTTAGGCTAAACACAGGTGAGAACTACAACGATTGCTGTACAGGCACATGCCCTTTTCTGCACCCATTTCTGATTGACAAGTGAAACACAACATGAGGTATGTAGTTTGAAGAAGACAAAAGTTATTATCATAATGATATTGCTGTCACTTTATATTGTACTTTCTCTATTTGTTTAATGCCGTTTGTATGTAGATGGACAGAGTTTATGAGCTTCCATAAAGAAGTGAAATATTTGAAGGAGAGGTCTGTAGAGCTACAGCGAGGTAGATGAGATCAAGATATAGCAGAAATGACAGTGAGAGCAATGGTAAAGGGGAAGATTTGATGGGAAGTTTTGTGAAAGCGTGAAACAAGAACAGGCTGCAAGGAGCTGTGCAGAGAAGCCAGTGAGAAAAGAGTAGCTGAGTGAATTTAAAGATGATGGATGAGCCAAAAAAAAAAAAAAAAATTAGAGTGAGGGTTTGTTTAAAAACAAAGTGGAAAACCACCTGATGGGAAATCTATTTTTGCTGGTGTAAGCAAAGCTGAAGACACTGATTACATCCTGGTTTATGCTACGAGAGAGTAGCATAATTCACAAGAGTTTCTGTCTTGCCACTCTCTATAAGGCATCCGTCCTTGCCCTCTGCTCTGCTGGAGAGGCAGGCAAGGAACCCCACTGTGAGCTGTACATTCACTCTGTGTGGACTGAAACTGCTAGTTGCTTTAAAGAAATTCAGTGATAACAGGTTTTGCCTTCATTGTTGACTGGTCCCCACAAACTGCATGTTGGCTTCCTGACTGTACTGCTGTAGGTCTCTGCCAAGAGAATCTGAGAAGCCTGACATTTTCCTATTCCATGAAGATGTGTGTACACGGTGTTAAAAATTTGCTACCTGTGAATACCAGAGCATGGAAGTTAAGGATTTGCTTTCTGTAAGCACCTGTGCGAATAAACCTCAGTCACGCATGTTCAAGAAGAGCAAATACAAAAGGAGTGGGTGGATGGCTGAAAGAAATATATTTTTAGATACCTAGGTTTGGGTTGGGTTTGGTTTGGTTTGGTTTGGTTTGGTTTTTTTCTCTTTCTTTATTCACTAATTTTTGTCATTTCCTAGGAAAGGTTCTCTTTTTTCCCTCTATAGTTTGTCAGTTCATTAATATAGCAGGAAGCTAAGACATGGTTACACATCATGTATTAGTTTTTTTGTCGTGAAACAAGAAATAATGTAATAGAATTGCTAACAGCATTTTATATAGCTTTCTTTCTCCCCTTCACTCCTCGTCCCACCCCCCACTTTCTTTTTCCTTTTTTTCTTTTTTTTTTTTGTTACTGTAATTGCTGTCTGAGCCTCAAAGGCTAAAAATCGTTTTTCATCTCATGCATGAAGAATTTTAGTCTGATTGATGACAGCTATGGAACCTTTCCTTAGTCACAAAGCTGCACTAATTTGCAAGCTAAAACAATATTAGCAAATTGTTAATGATCCATGAAACTGCTGCAGCAGCCTTAAATGTTATGCTCAGAACTTTCTTACAACTAAAGCAGCTTACCTAAATTCCCACAATGGACACAAAATGAGATGGCATTTACAAAACAACAACAACAAAAAAAATAATTGTAGAAGTGACAGGCTTGGCTAATGCAGTACATTAGCGTGAATAATTTGTATTGAGGGCATGTGAACAATTAACATTAAAACCCAGACCCAGTTTGTAGCAGTTTGCATTTAATTTTCATGTTGAGCTAAAGCTGGTGTACACATTTCCTGTCTACGCTTAATGGCTGCAATTTTCCTCTATTTCCATCACTGTATAGCTGGTTTTTAAAATTAACTGGATTCCTTAAAAAGGAAAATAGAGTCAATTTTGGAAATAACCTGTGAGTATCACTTCACATATTGAAAGATAAGCTTTTATTATTATTATTATTATTTATTTATTTACCTTAATGGAGCCCAAAATACTCTTTGATGACTTATTTTTGAAGTGTTTTGAGAAATTCTGTTGGCTGAGAAATATTCAAGCTGTTTCATGTTATCAGAGCCTGTGGAGGGCTAGTTCCCAGTCAACATGTCAGAGTACAAGAAAACATACTTTGTTTTCAGCTACTTTTTTTACCAGTAACAAAAGGAGACTGATAAAGCAGTATGTCCTTGTTTAGCATTTGTGTGGCTCACTGTAGATAGCAGGAAGAGTTTAAACAAAAACATTGGCCTCTCCCTGGCTGCATATAAGCAAGTTATTAAGTGCCTGTGTGTGCATGTGTATGTGTGTGTGTAAAGCAAGATACAGAGCAAATTGTTAACGTGTTACATATATAAAAAATATAAGTATTATCTCAAAAATCAAAGGAATGCAACCTGAAGGCATTCTGAAACACAGAAAAAATGTATCAAATAAAAAAAAAAATTATAGAGAAAGAAAAAAAAACAGAGATAACTCTGGACAACTCAAATTAATTAAGAATTAAAGTTCAGCAGGGAGACTCTCATAATTGTAACTTTACAAATGTTAACCATAGTTGATTTCTGTTATTTAACCTTATCCTTTCTATGTTAGTGGAATAAGGATTTAACAATACTTCTCAAACTTGATGCATTATTTTGTGTCAAATAGACTGTATTTCATTGTATGTAGTAATGATGTCATTATTAATTATGTTCTCTCTCAGGAAATTAAAAAGGCCCTCCTGAAGCATTGATGTTTCCTGAACAAATATATACAGAGATTGTACTATTCCAGAAGACATAGAAATCCAAACTGAAACAAGAAGAAGCTGAGTGAGCACAGGATAAGAAGAGATGATGAAATTTTGCATGTTCATCTAGATCATCTTTTGTACTACAACTGTTTTTAACTGTTGAAACAAATATTTCCAAGTAACACTCAGCTTTTTTTGGTTATTTTCAGTTGTACAGTTTCAAGGTCGTAGTGAAAGCTAATTTTAGACTCCTGAATAAAATACATTAGATTTGTGTGATTGTCAGGTTCTGTAGCAAAATATTTTTATGTAGTGTCAGATTAAAAATATTAATAATTTTTTGTTCGTAGTTTAAATCATCAGCTTATAACCCATCAGTATGGTTTGAAGTAATGATTTATTATATTTTTTTTTCTTTGTGGTCTTCTTAAACACCAGTTTCTTTCCACCTGAAGTAGTGCTGAGTGTCAGATAACACATATATCACCAATATTTTTGGTTTGCTGAAAATAAGAGCTCAGTTTACACCTCATAAGCTTAACCCACTGTGACTGCACTTGCTATTTTTCATTAGAGCAGAAGAAATAACCATAACCATTGATTATTTTGATAACAAAAGAGGGGGTTTACTTTTGGAACCCCCTTTATGTTTTAGTTTATGGTTATGTTTATTAAAGTGTATCTTTAAAGATTAAAATACAAAGAAAGGAGTATTGGGATGCTTTGTCTTTACTGGATGTGAACAAAAATACTCCTGTTATAAGTTTATAAAGAATGATAAATCAATCTGTTCACATTTCAACCAAGTCTCTGTCTCTGTTAATGGACTATTTGATCATGAATTATACTGGATAACTTTGAAGATATAAACTAAAAGATTAAAGAAACAATGCTCAAATTTTCTGTAGGAAAAAGGTCAATCTATGTCTCTCCAAATGTTCCTAAGCAAGTCAACTATGAGAGGAATGTTACCACACTGAAGTCAATGAGAATTTTACCGTCAAGGTTAACAAGACTGTTTCAGCTATTAGTGTTCGTACCTTTGCTGTAAAACTGATATATACTAGTAGAAAAAGCAGAAAAATGATGAAGAAACATTCAGTCTGCCAGGATTAAAGAACAGATTGGTTTATTGAAAAAAAAAAAAAAATTAAAAAGAGGCTAGTAATTTTGAAACATTTCCTCCAATGTACCATTTGAGGTCATATGAAGTCTCTGGGCTGTTCCTGACATGGACCTTGAGAAGTAGCTGTGCATAAGCACTGAGACAGCTACACAAAGAGTATGAAATATAAAACATTTTATGAGCAAGGATGGATGTCATAAAGGGATATTTCAGCAGGTTTTTTGTTTTTTGGTTTATTTTATTTTTAACATATTAACCTTGATTTCATATAATATCATCACCACCCCATTCTGATTTACAAGTTACAAGATACCTTGTGGCCCCAGTGGCTTATCACAAAATGTGTTCTGAAACTTTTTACTTTAATTTTTTTTTTCCCCAAATGAAAATGCTGTTATGTTAACAGAAAAAGATAACAAAATTGTAACCATAGAATGAGTCAAAATTTCCAAGAGCACTGTAACAGTGAGGTTTGATTTTGCACAAACATAAAACTATTCTCTAAGCAATTTTTCATTTCCCACATTTTGCTTTGATTGGAATGTGAGGAGAAAGGGAAAAATAAAAGTTTTAGATTCAAGTTGTTTTCTTTCCTACATACTTTGAGAGCATAAAAACATAATAAACCAGTATTACCAAAAAAGTGGTAAGAAACACAGGGCCTATTGTATTTTCAGGATACATTTTGACCTCTGTATGCCATTTACTCAGGGAATACTTTTCATAAGTAAACTGAAGATTTTATTCTCCAAGTTTGCAACATACAAAATTCTGTAAACCAGAAATGCAATGCTGCCCATAAATATCCTTCAGTGAGTTTAACAGTGCATTTGGCAGTAAATAACATTTGGAACTTAATCTCCTTTTTAAAGAACAGTTTCCTTATGGTTGAATAAATGTTTCTTTCTCTCAGCATTTGAAAACAATTTCAACAGAAGCTCCTCCAAAAGGCAGCATTCCCCTAAAAATCTTGAACTTGCTATTATATAAGGTGATAGCGGATTGTTCTGTTTTTCTAGCTGCATAATTTTTTTTCTAAGAAAAATATAATATAACCTCTATGTCTATCTTTAAAACCTTACAATAGTTGTAATACTTGACAGAGCCAGCCAGCTTTTATAAAACTTTGAGAAAATATTCTTTTTATTTCCAAGGTCTTAAGGTTTCATCAAATGTCTCTCCTAGCTCCCAGGCTGGTTTGAACTTCTGAACAAAGTCCAGGAGAACATTTATAAAGACTCACTCATGAATTGCTCAAAAACTTCAAATTTAAAAGAAACAGGAAAAAAGTAGAGAAAGGTCCCTTTTTGATCAGGTATGTATGAAAGAGTCTATATAACTCCACTAGGGTTGTAATTCCCTGATTTGCCGATGTACTATTGTGACTAATATGCTGCTTACCAAAGTGCTGCAACACTGTCAGTCACTTTGTAGGGTTTCTGAAGACAAAACAAATTCTAAAAGTTTCTTTAAACCATAACTGTATGAAAGTATGAAGTTGGTGAGTTTGCTTTATAGAGGCTTCTGAAAGCTTTTTAAAATTATTATTATATACACATGGGGATCAAAGCTTCTTGAGTTTTACTTTGGATTTTGAAATTAGGAAAAATAAGTAAGGTAAAGCAGAACTAAGTGAACAACTTGATTTGTTGGAAAACTATGAAAAAATTTGTGTGAGTTCCCTAATCAAGTTTAGCCAAAACTCAATCACTTCAAGATTACTTTTGAGTGTGCTGTTCAAATGGTCCATAGAGCTATCGGTTTCATGAGGACCAAATATTCCCAAGATTAATTCAGAAACAAGATGCCATCATTTAACATCTGATCACACTGACGTAAACTGCTCTGACTAAAATACGCCTCTCTGTACAACTCAGCTCTGAGACACTTTTTAAAAATGTCACCAAGACTTATCCTGGAATGGCATAAATCTCTCTCTAGATATGTCTAGGTGTATTGAGTCTATATGGCAAGGTTTTGGTAGAAGGGTGGCCTCTGTGAAAAGAGGTCAGGGGCTGCCCCATGCCACACACAGGTGGTTCCAGCCAATTCAAACCAACCCACCCAGGGCACATCTGAGCCCATCAGTGAAGCTGCTGATGCCTCTGTGAAAACATATTTAAGAAAGGGTAAAAACCATGATGCAGCAGCTGTGAGATAGAGGACTGAGAAAAACGTGAGAGAAACAATGCTGCAGACCCCAAGTTCAATGAGGAAGGAGGGAAGCAGGCGCTCCAGGTGCTGGAGCTGAGGTTCTTCTGCAGCCAATGGAGAAGACCATGGTGAAGCAGGTTGTTCCCCCACAGCCCATAGAGGAAGACATCACAACATATATACACACTGCAGCCTGTGAGGGACCCCACACAGCAGCAGGCAGAGATGCTCTAAAAGAACCAGCAGGCCGTGGACAGCCCACATAGGAGTAGGCTCCTATCAGGAACTGTGACCTGTGGAGAGGAGCCCACACAGGAGTAGGTTTTGTGGCAGGAACTGTAACCCCACAGAAAAACTCACCCTGGAGCACTTTGTTCCTGATGGACTGCAGCCTGTGGAGAGAACCCATGCTGAGGCAATTCTTTAAGAACTTCAGTCCATGGGAAGGACCCATGTTGGAGAAGTTTGCGAAGGGCTGTATCCTGTGGGAGAGATCCCACACTGAAGCAGGGAATGTGAGGAGGAAGGAGCAGCAAAGATGACCTGTTATGAACTGACTGCAAACCCCTTTCCTCATTGTCCTTGTGCTGCTGAAGGTGGGAGGAGATAGAAGAGTCAGGGAGGAAGGAATGAAGTTGACCCTGGGAAGGAGGGGAGGAGGATGGAGGGAAGTTGGTTTTAGTTTTGTCTTTGTTTCTCACCATCCTGCTCTATTTTCAATTGGCAAAAAATTAAACTGATTTTCCCCAAATTGAACCTGTTTGATAGTTACTGGTAAACAACCTCCCTGTCTTTATCTCAACCCACAAGCTTTTAATTTTATTATTTTCTCCTGCTGGCCTGTTGAGGAGGGGAAGCAAGAAAGCAGCTTGGTGGGCATCTGGCAGCCAGCCAAGGATAACCCAGTACAATAGATCTTTAAAGGATGTTATCTATGAGAAAAAGCAGAGATTAAATGGTTATCTTAAATTAGACAATTAGCTTTTAGTTACCTGCAGTACATGGCATGGATCTGGCTGTTATGAGTTGATCATACTGATCATATACACAAGTTGATCGTGTGATATCCTTGTCTCTAAATTGGAAAGACATGGATTTGACGGATGGACTACTTCGTGGATAAGGAATTGGCTGGATGGCCACACTCAAAGAGTTGTGGTCAAAGTCTCAATGTTCAAGTGGAGACCAGCAATGAGTGGCGTTCCTCAGTGGTCAGTACTGGGATCGGCGCTGTTTAACATCTTTGTAGGTGATGTGGATGTTGGGATTGAGTGAACCCTAAACAAGTTTGCTGATGACACCAAGCTGTGTGGTGCAGTCGACATGCTGGAGGGAAGGGATGTCATCCAGAGGGACCTCAAAAGACTTGAGAAGTGGGCCCGTGCAAACCTCATGAAGTTTAACAAGGCCAAGTGCAAGGTACCGTATGTGGGTTGGTGCAATCCCAAGGACAAATACAGGTCAGGCAGAGAATGGATTGAGAGCAGCCCTAAGGAGAAGAACTTGGGGGTGTTGGTTGATGAGAAGCTCAATGTGAGCCAGCAACGTACACTTACAGCTCAGAAAGCCAAGCATATCCTGGGCTGCATCAAAATAAGCATGGCCATCAGGTTGAGGGAGGTGATTCTGCCCCTCTACTCTGCTCTGGTGAGACCCCACCTGGAGAACTGCATCCAGCTCTGGAGTCCTCAGCACAATAAGGACATGGACCTGTTGGAATGGGTCCAGCAGAGGGCCACAAAGCTGATCAGAAGGCTGGAGCACCTATGCTATGCAGACAGGGTGAGAGAGTTGGGGTTGTTCAGCTTGGAGAGGAGAAGGCTCTAGGGAGACCTTATAGTGGTCTTCTGGCACCTAAAGGAGAGATGGGGAGGGACTCTTTAACAGGGAGTGTAGTGGTAGGATGAAGGGTAATGGTTTAAACTGAAAGAGAGTAGACTTAGATTAGATAGTAGGAGGAAATTCTTTACTCTGAGGGTGGTGAGACACTGGCACAGGTTGCTCAGGGAAGTTGTGGATGCCCTATCCCTGGTGGTGTTCAAGGCCAGAATGGATGGGGTTTTGAGCAACCTGGTCTAGTGGGAGGCGTCCCTGCCCATGGCAGAGAGGTTGGAACTAGATGATATTTATAGTCCCTTCCACCTCTAACCATTCTATGATTCTGTGATAATTTTTGTTAGATTGGAATTTTAAGTACCTTTAGATGACTCTAAGATCATGGTTTTTTGGTGTTTCTGCTAGTCTCATTAATGACATTCTAAATCACTGCTAGCTTTAACTTCTTAAGCAGGGTAAAAGAAAGACTTGTTAGTGATAAACATATCAGCAGTTAACAAATTCTTCCACCTACAGCAATGAACAATATCTGAAGGAGAGGAGAGGAGTTCAATAGCTGTTAATTCTCATCAACTGTGCTAGCTAGTGCAAGATTACTGGGTCAAGGAACAAGCAACATCTTTCTTATTCGTAATCTAATGTTATCACTGAAAAGAAAAAGTTCAATTCTATCTATGTTTGTAACTGTTTCTGTTTAGCTGATATGCCTGACAAAATAAGTTTGCTACTGTCTAACCCTCTGAACAGATCAACACCACCCTTACCTCAGAAAAAGATTCAAGAATTACTATATCAGATGAAGACAGGCTGGCTCAGGCTTTTGAGTTCCTAACCTTCTGAGGAACCTGATACGAGTTTTAAGACAAAACTCCCAATTAAATAGCATTTAAGGTCACGATTTTATTGGGAAAAATTAGGAAAGCTGGAGTACAAATATATTCCATGTCTCAAGCATTTACGTCTGCCAGAAGCTGTAATTCTTTTTCTTACACTTTCTTTCAGGAAAACAAGTTTATGTGAATAAACACAAGATGCATTGCCTCATTAAAAATTTCAAGATATTAAGAACTCAAATAAAATACAATAATACTACTTATCATTTTGACCAGCAGCAGACTACGTACTTACATATAAATAGCCAAGCCATTACTGCAAAAGTTACAGGCCTCTGTTTAATTCTTCTGTCATTAGCATTAATATGGACAGCTAAGGTTTATTCATTTTTTAGTGTAGAAATGTAGTCACCAAAAAAAAAACCCTCTGAAATCCAAAAGATATCCGTATTATCATAAACAATAGATGCAGATACAAAATTGTATTCATTAAAAAAAAAAAAAAAAAAAAAAGAGAAAAACTTCAAGCCTCTAGATATATTTTGGTTTTTAAGTCCTCTTAGAGTTTTTCACTTTCTATTTTGAGTCAATATTCTTTTTGTGTGTCAACTATTTTTCTGGATAAATATCCTGAAAATAAACTTAAAATGCCATTCTATACTATAATGATAAACACTTCCTGACTTTTCTGACTTTCTCTTTCATTCCACTCATTTTTATAATTTTGGAAAAAAATGAAAATTTAACTTTAGGAATTATCAGAAATATTTTTTTTAATTTTTTCTAGATTATTGAATTGATAGAACATTAACAGTAAGTAACAGGATAAAAAATATTTTTGTCCTTTGTTTCATCTCTATTTTTATCATTCTTTCTTAAAAAATAGGTAAAAAAATATTTTTAATAGGAAGTAGAAAAGGACTTTTTCTGCAATGTGGAAATAATTTCAAAGACATTTCTGATAAAATCAGAAGCTAATTTTTTCTAACTGCTACAGAATTTTCACTTGTTCTCCATGTAGTGAAATGTGACTTTTTTATCTTAAATCCATCAAGACTGAAATTCTGTAGTCTCTTTTTGTTTGTTTGTTTTTTTTTTCTAATGAGAAAATTGGCTGAGGATCAATATAAACAAAGTGGAAGTCATTCTGGCAGGTGGTGGTTATCATTGAGATAAATAACTAGAAGGTGAGTACATTTTTCTATTGGAATTGTGTTTGCCTTTAGTCAATATGATTTGTAGTTTCTCCCTACTAAGGGGTCTATAATTAGGTGTGGACTTGAAAGAAATAACTGACGGTTTTCTTTGAAGAAGATACAAATACTTCACAAAGCAGGTATTCTTCAAGTCAAGAATCTTGACAAATATAGAGAGGTGAAAGCTAATTTACCACGCAGTTAAGATTCATGGTTATCAGCAGTTAATATAAGGAATGTGGAAATGCTTCTCACAAGCCTGCAAACTTTACCTTTTATCATATTCCAGAAGAGAAAGAAGAACAAAGAATCATAATCTTTGTCTAAAGTATTTTCATAACATGTTCTAGAAGTGGAAGTTATTGTACCCTACCTGAAGTAATTAGCTGTAAAAATAATGGAGGGAAATTGATGAGAAATTCATAAAAATTCCCTCATAAAAGTTAGTTGAAGGGAATCAGAACTTTTCCTGGAAGGGTTTGTCGTAAGAAGGTTAACATTCAAATCCAAAATGCATTTTCAGTTGGTTTATACCTCTATGCTACCTGCAAGTTTCGTTGGAAGGAGAACAGTTTAAAAATAATTACAGAGAAAGCAGTATAAAATGTTTAGACAGACAATCTTGAAATGGGATAAAATACAAAGTAATTTCTCCCTCCAAATAGGAAAGTAATACCTAGGATTTAAAACTGATCTCAAAGAGTGACTTATATTTGAGGGTGTTAACACAGCACATTTTTCCATGTGGTATTACAGTTGATTCTTTTTTAAAAAAAAAAAAAGTTGGAAAGAGACATTTTGAGTGAAAGCGCAATGGCAAAAAATATGATCTATTGAAAAAGTATAGCTTTTATCCCATAGAAAGGGTAATGACTTCTGTGGTTGTACGCTGTTGCATCACTCTTCTCTCACCAGATAAAGCCTCTTGTAACCCTCTGATTCACATACAGATTACAGAAAAAAATGTATCACTGTTGCAATCTCACTTCTTTGATTTGAATAGCAAGATAATTGTTGGAAACTGTGCCTTGTGACGTCAACCTTGTTGGCTGTGGAATTTTGTCTTTTACAATATTTTGCAACTGTTAATGTCATATTCACAGTGATTACATTCCTAAAATCAGACTAAAAAGAACAGCCATTTTTGATCACGTGAAGGTATATTTGCCCTCCTTCAAAGTTTTAACAAAATCCGCAAAATTAAAAATGGTCCAGGTCACTTTTTATGCAAATTAAATCCATTATATTCCACAATCAAAATCAGATTCAGAATACTAGTAGCAGAAGCAGGAAAATCTTGTAAGAAGTTCAGTCACTTTGTAGAATATCATCTCTTAATAAACTGTATAAATAGCCATGTAGAATGACATATCTGAGACAGTGGATTTAAATTGCTAAAAGAGGCTCAAGAAAGCAAATCACTTCTAGATCTTACAGCTTTTATATAAAACTAGAAGTAAAACTCATGTAACTCTTCTTCAGTCTATAAAATAAGACTCCAATCCTCAGCCTGTGAGATTTAGAAGTATAAAGAATGTGGAAAGTAGAAATTCTTACTAACATCTCTTCAAGATGTTTTATTAATGCTTAAGAATATCTAAATCTTCCATATGTACTTCTTAATGAAAAAAATATTTTTTTATTATAAAAAAAATCATTAAAAGATGTTAAATCTGTGTAAACTGAAAATTTGTATATATTTTGAAAGTAAAGAATTTCTAGTCACTTAGAAATTTTTAATTGTTATCTATTTGTTTAGAAAGTTTGTTTCATGATTCTCTTTTCTTTTTAACTTAAGTGCACCTCTTTTTTCCATTTTCCCCCTCTCTACACTGAACGAAGAATAGTTTATTAAAAAAAAAGAAAGTAAATGAGCACCAGTAACATTTTCAAAATGACACAGTGATTAAAACATTTGCTAATGGCAACTGTTTCCTCTTGAGGTAGAAAATCACTGTACTAGAATTCTTACATTTTAAATCTATTCAATTGTTGGCCACTAGTAATTTAGTTGCCTGTTGTATAAAGAGAGTAAAAAAAAAAAGCAGAAACTTTATTATGTTGAAAGTTCCATGGAGTTTATCATGGAGTCCTGTTTTGAGACCATCATCTTTTTGCATCAGTAAAGATCACGCTAGGACAGCGTCTGCTCTGTAATATGACCTTTTAAGTCATATTCTCTCCTCTGAACTCTATTCACAACAGAACTTCAGAATTTTCTCTCCTTGAAAATGGTTTCTGCTTCTTCATGTTATTCTGGAGGCACATGATACTGTAAAGTAACAATATGCAGAAAAGATGGTTGGCGAAGTCACTGTTAACTCCCATCTTTCTCTGTAGCTTTACTGACAGTCAAAGCCAAATGACATAACTGTTCCCTGATTGTATTCCCATTGTTAAATCAATGTCATCTTAACCTGCACACAGTTATCAGGGAAGCAGTGAACATTTTTTGCATGCAAGTCCCTCTCTACTGTACATGGTCAAGAAAGCAGACAATTTAATTTATTGCATCTTTCCGCCGCACTTTTGTCCCCTTTCTGTTAACAAAGAGGAAGTAAACCTTTAATTTCATACAAGTTTAGTATTTAGTCTTGATTAGAAGACATTTGTAATATGAAATTATCAGGATATTATAAGGAGTTAAAAGAAGACAAAGTCGTTACTAATGGTGTTATTAGTTGCAGTTTGCATTTGTCCCCATTAATCTTCATTAATATGATTTCATTGTGTGGTTAGTAGTAACAGTAGCAGTGTTTTTAAAATAAATTTTCCTATGAGCTAATATTTTTTAATACTTTCAATAAATAGCAAGAAAGAGACATCTGATATCCATTATATATAATCTTTGAACATAGTAGACGTTAAACATTATTGATGAGTTCTACTTTCCTTTTGCATGAGTTATCATTCATCTAACTTCGATGTTGGTTTTGCTATGTAGTTATAAGAGGGTAACAAGGCCTTTGAAGTGACAGAGGGTTTTTTTTCCCCTCTACCTTTATTTGACCAAGATTACGATGTGTTACATGGGTTAAATAAATGAACAGACATATACAAAAGAAGAAGATGCCAAATATGATTAAAGAATATGAAGTGCCTCACAGAAACTGACAAGATCATACATGAATATATCTTTTTGTGACTTAAAAACATAATTTGGTGACTCTGCAAAAAGTAAACTTCATAGACCATCTGGTAGACTAAAACAACAACGCTAGAACTGATACATCCTCCAAATTGAGTGTGTATTCATTTGTTATTTTAACGGAGATACTGTTTAGACTGAATCAGACAGAAAGTAAGAAACATTTCTGTTGTGTGAGCAACTTCCTTGTTTAAAGACATGGATGGCAGAAGACAACTTGTGAGGTGGATGTGACTAAATTGAGAAATTGATTTTTCTCTGATTGTAAATAACTGCTAGAGTCAGGCTGTGACACAATGAATGGATAGGCTAGGAAAGCAAGACACAGAGAGGCAAAGGATCAAGCAGGGAACTGTATAAAGTAAAATTTAGATATTTTAATTTCAAAGAGTAGAGATGCACTCTATGGAAATAATCCTTTAACACTGATGTAATAATGCACTTGATTCTTGCTTCCTTCAGTCACCAAGGCTTTCCATTCTGAAGCCTATTTTGCATGTATTGTCCATTTCCCTTAGCAAAGTTAGTCATAAGTCTCCTGAGAGTTCCAAACAAGGGTCAAGATTCAGCCACCCTTTTGCTTTCTAAATGTCATACGCTTAGTTTGTACACCATCTAGGCTAACTCCGAAGCAATTCAAATGAAGAGACAAGAAACACCTCGAAGAGATCATCTCTTCTCACTCTATGAAAGCTGTCTGCAGGCAGTCTGATGAATCAAACACTGGAGATGTTGTCCATGTGGCGCTGACTTCTTAAAGACTAAATCTAGACATCTCAATTTTAGAATGTGAATGTATATCAAACAGAAGCAACTCTAAATATCTGGTTTACAGTACAGAGCTTATAAAGCTTCTAGAGTCAATTGAGTATTTTCATTGATTTAAATGAATTTATATTCACTCCCTACACAAAATAGCTGATGTATAAGTACCCACTGATTAATCAAATTCAATCATTATTCATGCAAATACATTAAGAAACATTGAGTCATAGCATATCCTGGGTTGGAAGGGACCTTGAAATATCATCTGGTCCAACTTTTTGTGGGAAAGGGAGCCTAGATGAGATTATCCAGCAACCTGTTCAATCGCATCTTGAAAACCTCCAGCAATGGGGACTCTACCATGTCCATGGGGAGGTTGTTCCAGTGAAAGATTGCTCTCACTGTGAAAAACTGATTTCTTATATTGAGATGAAACATCTCCTGATGCAACTTGTATCCATTGACCCTCAGTCCTCTTTGTGGCTGCCCTGTAAGTTCCAGAATACTGTAAGGAGGTCCACCTGGGCCATCTCTTCTCCGGGGAGAAAAGATCTAACTCCTTCATTTGTTCCTCATATGGCAGGAATGAGGATGCCCAGGATGCAGGGGTGCATTATGCATACTGAACTACTTGGCTGCCAGGGCACACTGCTGACTCATATTGAGCATGCTCTCCACCAGCACCCCGGGATCCCTTTCTGCAGGGCTACTCTCCAGCCAATCCTCTCCCAATTTATGCTTGTGCCCAGCACTACTCCGTCCCAGGTGCAGAATCCAGCATTTGAACATGTTAAATTTAAACTCATTAATCATTGCCCAGAGCTCCAATCTATCTAGATCCCTCTGAAAGGTTTCCTGTCCCTCAAGAGAGTCAACAGCACCTCCCAGTTTCGTATCATCAGCAAACTTGCTAGTGGTGCATTCAACTCCGGCATCCAGGTCACTGATTATTGATATTGAACAGAACTGGCCTAGAATAGAACCCTGAGTAACACCGCTGGTAACTGGTCCCCAGCCAGTTGTAGCCCCTTTCACCTGAGCAATTTAAGCCTTGCCATTCAGCCGGTTCTTCATCCATCACACCACGTCCCTGCTCATCACACAGTTGGACAACTGTTCCAGAAGTATTCTGTGAGGGACAGTATCAATTTGGGGAATTGAGTATGCTGTGAGGGACAGGGAATTTGTGATTCTGTATTTGGGATTCAGTGAACAGATTTCCCCCTGCCTGAGGCTCCATGTGCTTGCCATCCTCTGATCAAACCTGGTTTGCTCAGATTGCAAAGGATAAAGTCACCTATATTCTGTATAATTGTCCACCCCCTGTGGAGAATGTTTCCTCAAGAGCTGTGAGCCTCAGGTTTTAATCCTCTTCTGCTTAAATGTGTCTGGGGAGTCAACGTCTGTATGATGGAAGACTTATCTGGAAGCTAGACTAAGGGAGGTTTGGGAAATATATCTGTCAAACAGTTGTTGTGAACCCAAATCCCAAACTGACTACATGTTAGTTCAGATGAATTATCATGCTCTACATAACTACATATATCTCCTTTTTATGGCAGTGCCTGGGCTCATGCAAGAGCAAGTATTTGAGACAAACTTCTTTACAGGCATTTTATTTGCTGGCTCAAGAATCTAGACAAATAAGTATTAACACTGATATGACTCTACATATGAGCTTACCTTCCATCAGTGTGTGTAGAATTAATTGTTTCATGCCACTTTTTTAAGTGTTCCGAGAAGGAGTGTCTCAACCTTAGTGTCTCCGCTAAATGTCTGTGCTCTTGCACATGGAATATAAGACACAATCATAAAAAATACGCATCTTCATCATTCAGTTTATAGGTAAGACATTCAGAATAATACAAAATTCACCTTATGTGTTTCTAAAATAAAATATCATTACATATTTTCATTACATACTGTTTTTAGTGTGTTATTAGGGCCCTGGGCATCTGAAATAATTTATAAGCAGTCTTAATGCAGTGAACTAAATAGCATTGTCTTGTCAGTCAACAAAAAGGCAGATATGCCTTTTGGCTACTATCAGGATTGATGTTTGATTTGTACTTCATTTTAATTACTAATAAATTAATACAAGCCTACTAGTGCATATGTAATTAGCATTTTTTCTGATTGATTTGCCACCAAGAAATTACCCTGATTGTATTGTTAATAGTCGGTTTACTCTTAAATGGCTTTTTTTCATTAAAGCATAAAGAGCTAGTGTGGTGGGTCATCCTTGTCTAGCTGCCAGATGCCCACCAAGCCGTACTTTCACTCCCTTCCTCAACAGGCCAGGGGGAGAAAATAAACTTAAAAATCTTGTAGTTTGAGATAAAGACAGGGAGGTTGTTTACCAGTTACCATCGCAGGCAAACTAGGCTTGATTTGGGGAAATTAATTTCTTGCCCATTAAAACCAGAGTAGGATGGTGAGAAACAAGGACAAAACTAAAACCACCTTCCCTCCACGCCCCTCCCCTTCTTCCCAGACTCAACTTCATTCCTTCCTTCATGATTTTTTTACCTCCTCCCACCTTGAGCAGCAAAGGGGCAATGAGGAAAGAGGGTTCCAGTCAATTCAAAGCACTTTGAAGTCTCTGCCACTCCCTCACACTTTTCTCCTGCTCCAGCATGGGTTCCCTCCCACAGGATACAGGCCTTCACAAAATTCTACAGTCTGGGTCATTCCCACTGGCTGCAGTTCTTCAAGAACTACTCTAGCTTGGGTCTTTCCATGGGGTTCAGTCTTTCAGAAACAATGTGGTCCAGTGTGGTCCCCCACAGCCTGCAGTTCCCACCAGGAAACCTATTCCTGTGTGGGCTCCTCTCCACAGGCCACAGTTCCTGTCAGAAAACTTGCTCCTGTGTGGGCTGTCTATGATCTGTAGCTTCCTTCAGGGCATTTCCACCCTCTGCAGCATGGGATCCTCCCCAGGCTGCAGTGTGGGTATCTGCTCCACTGTGGTCCTCCATGGGCTGTGGGAGGGGAAGCTGCTGACCATGGTTTTCTTCTTGAGCTGCACAGGGTGCCTGGAGCACCTCATCCCCCTCCTTCTTCTCTGACCTTGGTGCCTGCAGGGCTGTTTCTCTCACATTTTCTCACTCCTCTCTCACAGATGATATTGTGCAGTGAGTTTTTCCCTTTTTAAAATATGTTTTCACAGAGGCACCAGGAGCTTCACTGATGGGTTCAAATTTGTCCAGCGGTGCACCCATTTTGGATCTGGCTGGAACTTGCTGTGTCAGTCACAGAGGCAGCCCCTGACTTCTCACAGAGGTCACCCTGCAGCCCACCCCACCAAAAATATTGACAAGTAAACCCAATACAGCTACACAAACCAGCCAAGGTATAAAAGTATCTATAACTGAATTATAGTAATAACATTTATTTCTAGCCATAGAAATCTTTGATTTTTTTTTCCAAAATCTGATTAATCAGTCAAATTGAGAGATTTGACCTCAAGGCTAATTACTAAGTTCTTCTGCCAGTGAATGGTAATCAAAGCACAAGGAGGATTATGTCAAGGATATTACATTTAGAGAGTTGGTGAATATGAAACAAATATGGCATTATTTAGTTTTGATGTTAAATAAAGAGGTGGGCATTGCTTAACAAAGTCAATTTGTGTATTCTAGTGTGGCAGTGTGTCTGTAATGAGATATATGTATTCAATGGACATATGACAATGAAAAAATGGTACACTTCACCCAGAAGGAAAAAAAAACAAAACCAGAAAATATTTTAATAAAAAGCCAGAGCCTTTTATCTGTAGGTAATCTGTAAAGGATTCAAAAATTATGATGCAAAAATGCTTTCTGTATTTTTAGCTACCGAGAAGTGCTTTGAAATCAAAACAAAATATTCCCTGTTTCCAAATGTTCATTATTAGTCTTCATATCTTCCTAGAGAAGTAATCTTTATTTGAATGTCAAATTGCAGATTATGAACACAGAAAGATACAAAGAACAAATGTTAATAAATAAACCTACTAATTTTTACAATTCATGCACAAAATTCATATTTTCTGCAATATATTAACAAGTTTGCAGAGTACAACCTGTCAGTGAATGATCATAGCTTTAATAACTGATTTTTTGCTGTGTAAGGCTCACTGTGTCACATGCTGAGTGCACTTAACCCGGAGTGAAGTTCTTAGGGAGCTTTAAGTACTTAACCCTTCACTAAGTACTTAATCAGTGCAGATTCACTGCAGTGCCAAGCTGGCACTGCTTTTTCCTTCATCTCCCTTCAAAATCAAATGCTGGTCTGTCAGCACTCTCAGTGGACTTCTAATCTATCTGCATTAATTATGTCTCAGCTCAGTCTTTTCAGCATTGTTCTTGACCTCTTTTCCCTTTCCTCTTCTTGTATGGTGTGATGGGATCTCAATTTGTCTAGGACCTCACAGTCAAACTGCTGTCTTTGCCTGCCTGTTTTTAAAAACAATTAGTCAATAGACCCAAAATGCATTAGTCTCTTCACCTATGCTGCCGCATCCGTCCTTGATGCCCCTCTTCCTGGTTGCTTCTGAAGTTTCTCCAAAAATGACCATTCAGAGCTCTTTTTTGGGAATGAAGTGACCTCCTGCTCCCATCAGTGTGGAGCAGTGCCATAAAGTAAACTGTAGACAAATGAATCAAACAGTTCGACCATCTATCGCAGAGGATGACTGATTCTTCTGTCTTCTTCTGTACCCTTGGTTCTTTGTCCCATTCTTTTACTTCAGAGTCCATCCACATGGTCACATCACTAATACTGCTTTCTCTATTCGTCTGGGGAATATGTACTACAATATGCATGACTCACTTCATTTCCTCCACTGAATTCCTATGTTTTTAATCCTAGTTTTTATTTCAATACTTTCTCTCCTTCAAGTCATCCTCATTCCTATCATTCAGTATCTGCCCCTTGCTATGCAAGAACTAGGTAATTTCCTCTAAGAAAAAAAAAAAAGAGTAATATTATGTGACCTCACCTTTCCTTCTCTCCTTCCCTCTGCTTTCCACTTTCTTTATTTCCCTGTCACTTAAGCAGTTTCTCAAAATCTCTTTTTCTCTAACACGCACAAGGGCCCTTTAGGGACTGTTTTCTAACATCAAGTAATAAAATGTATGTGTAAGGCCACAGCACTGAGGATTTTAACCCCATTATGTATGTATGAATTCTTTCCACAGTTGATTTGACTTTGGGTTTAGTGTCTCAATAAATCTTTGCTGAACACTGAATCATTTTTCATGTTTTAATAGCAAGTGGGAAAGCAGATTGTTTGAAGTTAAAGGGTTTTACTCCTGCATGTTCAGCATTGTAACAAAACGAAGAATGGCACAAGTTACTCCACCCCATTTGCTTTTCACTATTTCATGCTGATATTAGTGATTTCAGCAGTGCTCAACAAAATGATTGATTAGCAACAAAATATTCATGCTTAAAAAAAAATTATTTTCACGACTGTTTTGTCTATTCAGGATTTTCTAGTCATGCAAATCAGATAGGAAGGCTTAACTTGTCTGAACATAGATGTGCCATTTCAAAATGGTCTAGGCTATCGTGTGACATCTGCTGGCATATGCAAAACAGTCTTCACAGGAGACCTGTGCCCTTCTGAAGCTGCAGCTGCAGGCCTGGCAAGATATTCAACAGAGCCTAAAAGAACACTAGATGCCTACGTTTAGACAGCTGAAAGCTGCCTAGCTTTATTTCAAGTTATTTCTTCAGTTAAGATCTTTGATGATTTTGTTGCTAAAATCATTAAAGCCAAAGTACGCTGACTTAAGTACATACTTATGTTTAAAATGTGATTACAGCAATATATGTATGCTAAGAACAGAAGGAGAAACTCACAAGAAATTGAAGTTAACTACAAGAAATCTTTGCTTACACTTAAGATTTGTTTTTCAAGTCAGAACAGGCTGATTGAATTTCTTGAAGATACAGCATAGAAAGGAGAAAAAATATGATCTTGATTAAATGTCAGTTCAAGGTACTCCAAGTCCTTCATCAGCATTGCTCTTTATCTGACAGAATCTCCCTCTGCCTAAATTTCTCTCCCAATAGTGATTTCCTTCTGGCTTGTTGGAATCCAGTTCTCATCTAGCCTGTGATTCTTCTATGTTTCTGATGACAGTTTTCATTACCATAACGGACATCCATTTCGGGATTATATGCTGGCCATGTGCATTTGCCCACAAAATGCATGCTGAATTGTTCTGCTACTGACATATATTTAATTCTGATCGCTCTAATTCTCTTTCCAGTTTTATGCTACCAATTTAATTTTTTATGACATGTAGTTTGATCGTAGGTAATAGTATGAGTTTGACTATATTTGTCACTTACTGTGTGCTGAAATTAGCATTATCTTCCCATAATTTATTGTCTAGGGATCTTTTCTGGCCAACCTGTTTTGGAAACATCAATAAGGATCTCAACAATTTGGCTTAAATTATTATGCAAGGTAATAATTTTCTTCTCCTGTGTATCACTTTCTTTTTTTCCCTTTCCAGTGCCCCAGTTTCCAATTTTAAAGACTTCAGGAGACTCTTCATATGCAGTATATATCCAAAACTGTTCTGTAAATCCTGCTAAGTCCTTGGTTTTGGGAACTACTCGGGTTTAATTAGCTTAATCATATTTTGAGTGAGAAATAATGTTTGTTGATTTATAAAATTTACACCTTTTAAGTACATCTATGATCTCATGAATGCCAATGAAATGAAAAGGTATGAAATGCAACACTATTCACATAATGATTTTGAATTTGAAACAAAAATTTGGAAAAGAGCAATCACAATGCTTCAGAGCTTTTATCTACTTCTCTTTCTGTGTCCACACTCTAGCAGTATATCCCTACCTCATACATGTTATTTCAGTCCATTCTTTTACTTATGCAGTATAAAATCCTTCTGCCTATGAATATCTATATTTAAAATCATTGTCTTCTCATATGATTGAGTAAATTGGCTTATTCCTTCTTATGGGATCTGGATTTTCATGTTGCATTCCCTTTTTGGTGTTCTAGTGTTGCGGTTTGCCTATGGACTAATGTTAAGATTGACTTCTCAAATAATTTATTTCTTCCATCAAACAGGAACTCATCTAACATCACAGGCTCAGAGAAAAACATGACTTTATCACTTAAGATTTTTATGCAGATCTCCAAAACCCAAGCCATTCCTCTCTCTATGTATATATTTAAACTGTATCTTTAATTTTCCTACTGCTTGTTTTCATTTATGAGGAACTGTTTTATGATTATGATTCCTGTAAGAAAGACACTCGAAACCCATAAAGTATTGTGTAAAATGCCATTTATTAACTTTTTAACACTATAATGAATATAGTTGTTATATATTGTAACCATAGTTACCAGCTATAGTTAATGGTATAAAGAAAGAGAGGATGATATGGTCTTATGTCCCTTCAGATGCTGGGAAGACCAAGTTGTGAGATGTTGAATGGGCCTCTGAGCAAGGTGTTGGTGCTGTGCAGATCTCATCCATGAAAAGTTACCTCATCTCAGTCTTTTGAGCTCTTAGAAGATTTTTTTAAAATAAAACATAATTTCTACTGTGAAACAGAAAAGATATTCACATGAGAATTTGTTGCCACACTTTTAGATAAAGGCAAGATCATGCAGGTGTCATCATTGCCAGAAAAGAGTGAGAGCTGCCTACAGGATCCTCTGTTACTGTGGTTGGGACTGAGTTTATCCTGCAGCCAAGGGATACGCACAGCACAGTGCAGGCCTGATGACACAGCTGTATGTGCAGGACAGCACAGGCAAGCTCCTACTCAGGGTAAGAGTTATCTTGATCATTAGCTACTCAGTGTACACTGATCAGGTTCATTACAGGCATCTAGCATGTATCTTAATCAGTTATTTACTTCACTCATTTACTGTACACACTCAAATGCCAGTCATTATCAGTAACATTTGTTCGGTCCATGCTATATATCTTTTGATGCCATACTTGAATATTTCCTAATCTACATATTCTTATCATACACTGTGTGTCTTGGAGGACTGCAAACATCTTACTTATTACCTTAATAGCAAAATACTAATCACTTATACTCTTAAGAACATCACTTCAGCTGCATACCTACAATAACTATGCTTTCTGCATTCTCAGGCTCAGCCTTGTAACTACTTGCCTGGGAATTGTATAGGTATTGTTGTGAATCACAGAATAGCAAAGCTTGATCTCTGCACAATGAATGTTCTTGTCGCTCTAAAGTGTAAGTTCAGAAGTGCCAGGGATTTTATCTTTTTTTTCCTAGTAAATAGCTTTTTAAATCACATTTGTCAAGAACCTGGCTATGAACACATACTCACATAGTGGCTCAGCTGTATCTGGGGCTATTTCACAAGTAATACTTCACATTTATAATAATTGTCCACAACCTTCATCCTTTTTTGTAATTACTAATATTTAGGAGAACACCTATCAAGTTTATAGGCAATCCAAGTGTACTCACAATCAGAAGAGCCTTGGTCAGGTGTTAACAAAGTTGAAGAAATATAGGGACAAACAGTGGAAACAGCTTGGTAAGACATTCTATTTCCACCCTAAATGCGCAGCCAGACAACAGCACTAATTCTCTGTTCTTTCTCACTGTCTCCATGGTGTCTTTACTTGCATTCCTCATCTGACTAAGAGTTTTTGCTGCTTCTTCATAGAGATTCTGATAATCTCATAGTCTATCTGTTTTTACTGAATACTTACTGTGCTTTACTGTCATGCTGTAAAAAGCCATGAAAACCATTTTCCGTGTCATCTTTACCTCTCATGGTACACTGTAGACGGCAGAGTTCAAAGTAGTGAAAAGGAGATTTGATAAATGTGGAATTCTGACCCAAACTCTCTATGTCTCTATATCTATCTGGCCCTAACTAAGTAGGAAATACATAAAAGGAAAATGATCTGTTCTAGTGGTCAGGTGGTCCACCTTCTTGTATTACAGATTATGTTTTATTATACCAAAACAGTCACAGTAGTTTAAATCACTTTTCTAGGTACACTGTCAGCACTTAAGAGATAATTACATTCCTATATAAAATAAGGCTTTTGACAATAATTGCTGAATGAAAGACAGCTGTGAATATAATGTGTGAACATGTACCACTACTACTATATGTATGAACAGTGATTTATTTATTTTTTTTAAACAATAGATTGCTGTTATTGACCTGTGTGATCTGCTGTATTTTTAGATGCAAATATCAAATATATCATGTGAATACATTCTATATATGCATCAATAAAACATAGGATGTTCTTTTAAGCTAAGGTTTGGCTGGGAAAACTGATGTATAACCACAGGAAAATAACTATTTTTCTTTAACTTAGGATAACGTGCAATACCAGAAGATCTCTGAGTTATGATTTTGTACACATATTCATACTGACGCAACTATGGCAGTAAACTTATTTTCCCTTTTAGCTTTTAAAAAAAAAGAAAATTTGCCTTCCTTGAATGAGTTGAGTTAAAAAAGTATTACTCTGTGAGTAATGTGGATGCACATGAGAACTTATGGTGTCATTTTATTTGGTCTATTATGGACAGTTAACAGCCTTTAGAGACACAAGTTTCTTTGAATCATTCTTCAGTGAATCATTCAGCTAGAGATGATCACTGATGGTTGAAGCTTTCTAATCCATTTAGAAATTCTCTCATCCATAAAAGCTGTTCCAATATTGGGAACAAATCCAAGGGATCCTTTTTTTATTATTATTAAATAGTAAATCTTTCGCCTCCATTTTTCTCTGTTCTAGTTTTTAAATGAAATTGGCATTAAAAGGTGATTTGAAAGAAAAAGAAAAAGAAAAAGAAAAAGAAAAAGAAAAAGAAAAAGAAAAAGAAAAAGAAAAAGAAAAAGAAAAAGAAAAAGAAAAAGAAAAAGAAAAAGAAAAAGAAAAAGAAAAAGAAAAAGAAAAAGAAAAAGAAAAAGAAAAAGAAAAAGAAAAGAAAAGAGAAAAAGAAAAGAGTGTGAGAAAACAATGTATACTTTTCTTCTCTCAATAAAAACTAAATGCAATGTAATTTCTGCGGCTATGTTATTGGTTATGACTAATTAGCTGAAACATGCCCAAAAAAATTCAACAAATGTTTTCTGGTTCTGAAATTTTCAGCCATTCTTGCAGAAATATCTATTTAACGGGAAATCAGTACTTTTTGCTTTTTGCTCATTATTCGTTCTATGTTGTTCTATAATTTAGCATATTTCATTCACCCAGAGGAAATAATACCCTTTGACAAGGATTGCCAGTGTCTCAATATAAACTGCTTATCATGAAGTCTACAATATAAAAATAGCAGATCTGCTAAAAGGAAATACGGATCGACTGACAAAGAATTTTCAACCAAGAAAAGAGCTATATTTCAGCTTGTTTTCTCTTACAAGTAAGTCTTTTTAGTACTCTTTCAGTGAAATTTATTCATATATGGAGATTTAGCACAAGGCCTATTCACTAATTAAATCCCATGTAATATATCAGCTTTTGCTGATATATTTTGGGCTGAATTGCAGCTCACTGTTGCTTAAACTGAATGAGTGATATCTCCAGCTGGATTGTGAACAGAATTTTGGTAAAACTTCGAAGAAAGTCTGTTCTAAACATGTCTTACTAGCTAAGTTTTGGTACATCTCACATATCTCTGTTAAAATAGTGGCTTATGAATCATGCTAAATTATGATAACAAGCTAGGGACAGTTGGACGTGGTTCAGTGAGTGGCTGATTCTACCTGAAGCCACATATGCAGCCTTGCAGTACTGAAAACTTACCCTGAAGGCTGCCTCAGGGTTGCCTTGAGCAAAACATTATAGGGATATCCATTAGAGTGTTTAAACAAATGAAAGCTGAATTACTGTGTTCTGAGAGTCATTTGTTGTCCTATACTCATTGATCAATACAGAACTTATGATGGCAAATAATAGCCTCCATGGTCCAAAACACAAGTGAGATTGAAATTTTTAACTTGAGAGATTTTTTTTTTCTCTTCATCACACTTGGATGTCTCCCTGAAAAATGACACACTTTCAAGAATTCCTGCCGGGACTGAAAAATACAGTAGACAGCCTTTGAAGATTTAATAAACTGAAAGCAAAGGTAGAAAGTGTGCGTATATGAGAATTTACAGCACTGAAAGCAGTTATAACAGAAAATTTATATTCTGTAACATGCAGAGAGAATAGTTTAAGTACTAAACACTCTGTACTAACCCAGTTACTGTTCAGTCTCTTTTTTTTTTGTCATATCAGAAATGTATGATTCCATTTTTGAATGAATATAGCAAAAATGGAGATTGGCTTTTGAAATATTTATATTTTAACTTTGTAGCCAAAGTCCTTTCTAATGAAATCTTTTCATTATTACCATTTGTCAAAGAATCTGAAGCAGAAACACTTCCCTTCCATAGGGAAGAGATGGTATTAATTTCTATATAGGGAGGTGTTAGACAAAAAGAATAAGTATAAGCTTTGGTTCACTAATATTCTTTCCACTTCAATATGGTTTACTAACATCAGTCTCTCTCCAAGGGAGTCGGTGCTAGTTTTTGGTACAGTTGAATATAATTTAGTTTCTGTAATTCTTTCTGTTTAACATAAGTTCTTTTGGATATCGCTTCTGTTTCCTTTCCCATCCCTCCATCTCTTTTCAATTCCTATACCTTTTTTCTTCAGACCAATTTTTCATTTGATTCTTTTGCCCTGCTTTTTGTTTTGTACTGAGAACTCAAATGTTTTGCCCTCCTTTGTTTTGATTCTTCACTTTACAGGTTCCCTGACTCAGCTCTGGTGACAGTTTTTGTGATAACAGTATATGCAGTCTTACTGTAATTTCATCTCTTTCTTTAACACAGAGACTTGGTAGTTCTTCCAATAAACTGGAAAGGTAGTCTTTGCTAATTATTGCTGTCTCTCTGAGTTTGGTCATCACCACTGCTTGTCTGTATATTGTATGTCTAGCTTTAAATTTTGGCAACTTAACACAAAACCAACAAAATGAAACAAAAACTTCCCTGTATCAGATTTCTCTGGAGGGTTTAGTCTAGGTGATGGCTCCAACTTTCAATGCAAAGTGACATTCAAGTTACCTTAGTAGATTGCACAAAAAACGTTAGTTTTCTCACCTGACTCTGGAATGTGACCTTTTGCTTGCTTATTCTTTGTCTTTGCTATGACAAAGCAAATGTCAGCTCAAAATCTAATTCCCCAAAAAGCATCAGATTCAGAGCATCTAAAACCGGTTCAATTCATACAAGCTAACAACACTAAGTATGTCCTATCAAAAGGGATTCTGTTTAAGAACCAGTCTAAAATGGCCAACAGGAGTACACTTACATTCTATTTCACAACCGTTTTCCTTATTAGTTTTGAGATGAACTATGAGTTATATGTTTGACTATCTGGGACCCGTAGCCCACACATCAGTTACTGACTGACATTTAATATATGATTTAAGAATCCTTCAAGGGAATCCCAAGAATTCTGGTGAAGGATACCAAAAACAATCTCTATGACCTTATTTCTGTCCTTTATTTTAACAACCATGCATGGATAGATGCACTTACAACACATTCTGATAACTAGAGAAGAAATAACAGAAATTCAGTAGCTATTTTATCTAAAACTGTTCTTTCTTGAAGTCAAAAAAATCATGTGATTGCAAGAACAAATAATTGCTATTATTTAATGATGCTTTTTAATGAAAACCTAATCAATTCTGCATTTGGAAAACAAAATCTTCTACGATTTACGTTACATTTTTTATCAAAAGATAAACAATTTGCATTTAACAGTTGGCTTACATGCAGCACATTCTGAAGTTTAAAGAGTCCTAACTGTTTTGAAAACGAGATGCATTTAGTGATTTAGTTCAGCAACAGAATTTTAAGCACATCAGGCATGGAAGCTGACACTTGGAAGTACTCTAGAAGTGTGTTCCTAGTTTTTTCAGGTATTTCTTCTTTTTCTATCCAGAAATGTTGTCACAGTTGACTTAGAATTTTCTGCATTTGTTATTAATTCCCGGAATTATTTTGGATGATCTGGAGTTACTGCTTGACAGAAATAGCAACTGATAAAGAAGCATTAATCACACACCTATAGGAGTGACCTGACTACCCATATGCTGTACAGACTACCCACATATCCTCTGCAAGGAAGTTCTAATGCTTCTGAGAACAACATTAAAAATTGATACAGTGCACATAACCACAATTTTTCCTTCAGTAATGAGAAACAAAACAGTGTCTTGCCATTATGATGCTTGATTGACTTGGTATACTCTGAAGAAAGTGGCCTTTGGAAAGGTATTAATACATTTTTCTTACCCTAAATAAAGAAATAGTTATATAGATAAACAAATAAAACAAAATAAAAGAGTGAAATTGATGCATTGGATTGATCAGTAGGCTCTGGGATGGCAGATGCCAATAATTGAAAAATACTGTTGGGCTCTAACTCTTTAGAAATGCGCACACACACTGTGTTTCTTAAGTACAATGTGTACTCTAAGGAAAACTGATAAATAATATGGGTTGCTCAAAAAAGTAAGACAGAATTTTGAAAGGAAAGAAAACAATTCCTTTTAATATAAAATTAGATTCTATCCAGAGTTTGCAAATACTGGAAAGAAATACAAATATGTGTCACTGCTAATTTGCCTTGGCCATGTTAATAATTTGGAGAAACAACAGTTAGAACTTTGATATATGTGAGATTATAAAGGTCTTGGTTATTAAAAAAACCCAACAACCAAAACTAGAAAAGGGGATTAATGAGCATAAAAATGTGGGCTTCAGTGTGTGGCTGCAGAAGCAGATCTTTTTTTGTTGCTCGTAAGTATGATTCTCAGCTCTGATTATGAATTATGTTACCAATGTTACTTAGTTTCTCTGACCTAATATTCATCATCTTTATATGTAGAAAATACTATTAATCAGCTTATACTTTGCATACAATAATGAATAACTGCTTGGGAAGTGCTTTAGGATGATCAAGTAAAGAAAAGATTGTGTACAGTAAATGCAATTAATGTATTAAAGAATTTCCCTAGCATGACAGTGCTTTAGAAGTTTGTCTGTATTGCTAAATTGGGAGTTCCTTTTTTATCTTTGATGAATTCAAAGTAATATGAGGCAAGAAAAATGTAAATTGGGCTCTTCTAGAAAAAAAAAAAAACAAAAAAAAGAGGAAAAAAGCAGTCTTTACCTCCTCCCAATCAATGAAAAGTCACTGGTGCAAAAATAAAGATTTTAATTGAAAAAGATAAGAGAAAAGAAAAAGATTAACTGAAATGAAAAAGAAAGTATCTAAAAGTGAAATGCACAGTTAAAGAGAAAAAAAATAATTTAACCTAAATATTAAAGCCCAACTTTTCAAAACATAGTGTCGGTATATGCAAGGAAGAATATAATTATTTGTTCATCTCCTTTTTCTGCATGAACAATGGTGCATGCAATGGTAGCATATAAAAAGGCGAAAAATTATTTGTGCCTAGGTATGCCAATTTAAATTAAATTATTTACATACACACTGAAACAGTGTGTGACAAAGCAGTGACCCCCCCCATTGGTAGGTGCCAGTGAATGGTTTGGAAGTCTGTTTAGCAAATTACTTTGTCGAAAAAGATTTCAAGGCCTTATCTGGACATCAGTATAGTCAGATGCCTTTTTTCTGATCCTGATCTGCTTTCTGATCTTCTTTATTTTTAAATGGGTGTTATGGGTTACTTGGGAAGTGGGAACATTGTTGTATGTTTATCCTACTATACATCAAAATGCAAATTCAATAATCACCTTGTTACAATTAGTAAACCTGACTTTCAGTTTATAAACACAAATACTAAGCCAGTAATTGTTTCAGGAATCTTCCAGAAATGCAATGTTTCTGTCTCAGGAAGACCATCACGTGACTATACAGAGAAAAGAGAGAAAGCCTCTGTTATATGTGCATGGCAATTACCAGTTCCTGGGCAGTATGTTCAGGATGAAGCAATATGTATTTCTGAATTTCCCTCATCAAACTTCTAGAAAGCCTTTACAGATATCTTTGTAAGTATCTGGAATTAGTCATCAAAATAATACTAATGGAGGATGTAAATTATAATCTCTAGAAGTTCCTTTTAGTGCAGTGATATTGTTCAAGTCAAAGTAGATGCTTTGGTCTATAGCAGCAGTCTTACTGAAAATTAAGAAAATGTGCACCTTCATCATGTGCTAACACATCTTTTGTATACTTGTAAAGTGTGTTGATATAAACTAAATTATGCTGCACATAACAATATAAGTGATAAACAGCTTGTGGGGTGGGGAGAAGGAATAGCTGTACTTTAACATTTGTAAGAGTGCTACTATTAATAAGAAAAAAGTGTCAGCTCTTTCATTTTTCTGAAAAGATATGAAAACTGCTGGCTGGAAGTAAGTGGGAACAGAAATGTTTAAAAATCTTTTACATACTATATCATAGTTTCTGTTTCCAGGGAAACCACTTTCTTTATATATACTCACAACAGCTCCATCATTAGGAGAGCAGCTATTAGAGAGGTCAGATATTAAGGATGGGATCAGGGGTGAACTGAGGGAGAAAGAAGAAAATAATTGAGACTGAAAACGTATATGATATTGGAAATAGTATAGTGTGTATATTTATGGAAAGAAGTGATTTTGGACTACTTTTATCCTAGCTTTCATCTTCAGGAGACTGTTTCTGTGTGCTGCTACTTTGAAGTATGACACACTGCGTACTGTTGTAGAATAATAAATAATATAAATATTAAAGCAAAATATGGCTCTGTTGGCTGAAGCAAATACTGAAGAGTTCCCTTAGGCTGTTATAAAAACTGGCGCAAACAGTGTATTGAAGACTACTCGGCAAATTTAAGAAGGATTTTCTTTAGAGGCAATAGTTCATGTCCTTTTTTACTTGGGACTGTTATTCTTGATGCATCAATAATGAATGAACAGAAAAAGAAATAACAAAGGTGACTAAAATTCTTGCAGCTCCTGGTGGTTTTTCATATCTTCCAACTTCCACCATACTGACAACTGATCTCAGTAGCAAATCACTGGGATCAGTCTTACAAGATGACCTTCCACAAAGTATTATTTTGAAGATGTTATTATGCAGCCAAACATTTAACATTTGTCATTTGTAAGTTATTCTTGGATGTGATGTGTTTCCAAACATTAGAAACAAAGCTTTTGGAAAAAAGGTCAGAATTCTCTTCACGTGAAAAGTATAGAAATCGAGTAGAAGATAGACGATATTGGGTGGGATGAGCTGGGACACGTGGCAACAGATACAGATGGAGATAGAGAAACTATTCCCTTATGTCTTTCTGTTACAAGTAGAGGAAAGCTCAGCTTCTCTCATACACTACTTACTGTAACAGGAGCTCCCTCTTCCTGTTTTGATTTTTTTGTTGTTTGTAGTTTTGTTTCTGTGTTTGTTTTTGCGTTTGGTTTTTTTGTGTATGTTTGTGATTGGTTTGCTTTTTGTTGGGGTTTTTTTGTTGTTTTTTTTTTAATAAGTGCATGACTACAACAGATGCTTTCACTGTGATTTCTGTATGGATAACTGAGCTAGCTCCAGTTTGACTATACATAGCCAAAGTAGCTTTTGTTCAGAAAAATCATACGTACTTCCTTGGTGATGGTTTAGACAAATATCTCAAATTGACTAATAGGACATTAGGAAACTGGCAGGAAATATTCTGGGCCTGTAATATAACGCTGCAAATGCAAAACAGGAAAAAGAAAGTACTTTTCACAAGAAAAAAAAAAACAACAAACTTTTTTTTCTTGTTTAAAGTCGTGAAATTTTTATTGTTTTTTTTTTTTTTGATAAATTTCAGTATCATAGTTTCTCTTAAAGAAGACAGAAAGCCTTGTGTTTTCAACTTTCTTGGAAGTCACATACTTCTTCTGTTTACAGAATAGCCTCAACAAATAAAAGCCATCAGGACCAAATATCTAGGGTATAACAAAGCCCTATCTAGAATCCCTTCAATAAATGAGCCAAAATTGAAAGCAAGTTCTGCTTTTTGACAAAACCCACAGGATAATAGACTCCTGAATGGAGTAGGACAAAATAAGCTTATGAACCTCACCCTACACCCAGATATGTTGCAGCCTATAAGAATTACTCAGGTCTCACAATGGGACGTAAACCCTACAGCTTTCTTGGAGTCTATACCTCATCACACTGAGTATTGTGATAGTATCTGTAGACCAGTTGTACTGCTGCTCACACTGCTGTGGGTTACTCGGTCCCAGACTGGTCACTACGGTAGTATTTATCCAAACAGAAAAGTTTCTTGAAATGAAGAAGTTGAATATTTGACACTTTGTATATGAATTTTGAACACAAAAAAACAAAATTCTCAACAATAACAAAATCAGGTGGAGAGGCAGGAGTAGAGGTCCAAAGAAATATTTGAGAGCAAAAAAGTCTGTCATAAAGGTATCCTAACCTGAATTATCAAGTTCCTGCACCACGTCAATGGCATTGTGTTGTTTCGTGTATGGCACAGAATCTTAAAAGTATCCTGGTCACGTAGAAACCTGAGGTTCTTAACTGTTACTGTGCCTTAAGTCAGGTCATTTTATTTCTGCACTGTTAAATTCAGGTTTCAGAGAAAGACTAGGCTTTTACAGAGATGCACTTTATGGGAGGTTGGAATAGTTTTGTGGTGAATATATATGACTCATCTCCATTTGAACCTGGATTTAGGACAGGATACGAAGTTATGGAATTTAAATTACAAAGTACATAGAGAAAGAAATAAAATAAATAAAGAACTTGATTGTTGGGTCACAGAATTTACAACAGAAGTCAGTGCTTACTTTACACAAGTTTATGCTAGAAGAAACTGAAGGAATAGAATTAAATGTATTTATGATATATATCTCTCTACCGTGTCCAATCAGAAATAGCATATGATAATACCTGTCGTCTATCAGTTGGCTTCACACACTGGAATGAAGGCACAGATTAGACAAAAAAATAAATGCATTTTTGACCTGACTTGCCTAGGAAGTGAGAACTGGTCAGGGTAGTTTAAAAAGTCTTTTTTACTGGTGCATCTGGGATAGCTATCGCCACAAGCACACCAACGGTTTAAAGCTTACCCCAGAGAGCACGTGTATAGCATCTGTTTATGTGTCTTACTTGTCACATTGCCTCAAGTGAGAAAGTTTATAAAGGTACAGCTTTGCTCATATAGTAAGATAAACACATTTTGCTTCCACTGTTTTCTCTAAGTCTTAGGTGCTTTGTAAAAGTATTATGTAAAAATCTTAATGCTGTTGACAAAAAGGTCAGTTTAACAGCCATTGTCTGTACTGGTGTGATAACGCTTGCTATCAATCTCATACTCCAACAGCTGCTGCTCAGATCACTGAAGTGTGATTTGCAGAGGAACGCTGAACTTTGCTCTTAAGGGAGAGGAGAAAGCAAGTGTTATCTTGTAACCTCAGTGTTAAAAACATAAGAGGAAATAAGAAGCTCTAAAGGTAGCTTTGCGTACCCTTGTAAAATTATTTTTAAAATCACAGTAATACTAGGTTTGTTTTAAAATAAACAAAGGCATAGAGGTACAGTAAATGACTCAAAAGGTGCCTTCATAAATCACATACCCTGCATATTCTCTCAGCACTGTTTCTCAAGACTGTGGATAATTGGGACAAAACCACCAGTCTCCTGTGAATATTGTATGCTGCAGGGAGATTTATAAAAAGCTTAATTAAGGGTAACCCATTCTTCATGCTTTGAATAAGATCATTTTCAGAATGTCCCAGTATTTTAAAACTGATGGAATGCCAAAAAGGTTACTTTTTGTAACTGAGCTTATTCAATGTGGTTTGATCTTTTTCTGAGATGTCTGAAGCCATGTTTCCAGCACCTGTTCATTTGTAGCATGTGATTATGTTGATTCAATCACTTTCAAGCACAAGAAGAAAATTATTGATAATTCACCAGCTGCTTTTTGGGAACAAATTTGATCTTTTGAAAGAGGAGAGGAAGAGACAGATCACACTTCAAGGTCCTTAACAAACTGCTGAACTATATCTAGCTGTGAATATTTTGAGTAGATGATAAAATAATTAAAAATCCCAAACTGCAAATAGTATGGTATTGGTTTACTTGTGACAATATTACTAGCAAATCTTTCAAAAATAACAGAAAAAAATTGAAATTTCTAGGAAGTTATATTTTGCTTGTTTGAGAAGGACTGACTCCTCATATTTCGCATGACATGTTTCAAAAATACCTGACTTACCTATTTGTTTTAATTTGGAATATATACTATGAAAAATAAAGAACACAGTAAGGATAGCTGTTTAGAATACCTAATATCTCACCTACCTAGGCCTCAACTCTCACCTAGGTAAAACAGCTTAGAATCACAAGAGTAACTAGAGGCCACCATCTTCTGGCTTCAGATTTATGTTAATGTCATGATAAGCTGGAAAATATTGTGTCCCAGCAGTCCCTTGTGATTCACCTTGAAAGAGGCAATTGCTCTTATTACATACCTCTGGAAATTCACAAAGAATTTCTGGCAATAAATAAAAAATCAAGGATACACATATAAAGCTCAGTGATGTTTCATATTTGGGTCTAGGTTTTGTAATTCTCTATAGTTAGATCATAGTGTACAAATTTAGCTAAAGTGTCAGAAGAAATATATATTTTCTAAAATATAAATGATTTTTTAAACAAACAGATATAAGCTAGCAGTCTTTTTTTTTTTTTTTCCAGATATGAAGAACGGAAGAGCAGTTTCGCTCAGGTTTCTGTATATAATGGTCTTTGAATAATGTCTTACAATTATCAGCCATGTAGTGTAGCAGGTACTAATTTACTTCTCTTAATAGAAGCTTGAGTGAGATTCTAAGACTAAAGAAATTCAACGAAAATAATTTAAAAAAAAATAAAACGAAATACCCTAAGTCTATTTGTAATGCCCATGACCTCTGAGGTGGCAATCCCCAGACATTACTATATGTTATAACCTGCTATTTATATGACCTTTCCCTACATTGGGATTGTCAAAGTGCAAAGAGCAGTATGATTCTTTGTTTTCTTTAAAACATCTTATTTTAAAGGGAAATTAGTTGTTAGCCAAACAGCTTGAATATCTTTTCTGCCTTGCAGCCCTCATACCTGTTTGTGTTTGGAGGATGTTATCAGCAGCAGAGATTACTCATTGCTGAAGGCAGTAACTCCACCACTCAATAACTTCATGCTTGTATAACTAAAGTGATATGTGAATTTCCAAACTAACACACTCATGCTAAAAAGCATCTTCTTTTGAGTACTTCAAAATCTTTTTAAATAAACAGTTCAAAGAATAAAATATGTATTTTTTATTCACGTATCTTTACAAGGTGTTACACTGTCTTAATGTGTGTACTGAAGAATATTAAATTAATGCTATCAAACGAACATACCTAGAACAAAATAAAAGATGTTTTCCACTTGAGTTTGGTATGTTAACTTATTTTTGTTTCACTGTCGACTAACCATTCAATAGGGCATGTGTAACACATAGTAAAACAAGGTAGTTTAGTAAGGGAACCAAACAAACATAGGCATTTATGATCCTCAAAGCACTTGTCAGTTTGGACAGCAGTTGATCAGGGTTTTAAAAGATTTTAATTTTTTACTCGAGTTAGAGGTCTTTACTAGTACCAGGTGACTTCAACCTGCTTAATAGGACAGTGAGCCACCTTCCAGTTAACCTCTGGAAATGTGCCATCTTACAGTTTCTCACAGGTACAGGCACCACCCACCAAATGCTATGTATATTAAATCAGCAGTAATGAACTTCCTGGTGAATAGATAACTCCATTAAATGAGAAAAGATTAAATAAGAATGTATTCTTTTAGATTTTTTTTTATTAAACAGGATCTTGTCTCATATGGGGATGAAGTCTCAGAGTCTACAGGCTATGCTATTTATCCAATCACTCAACTACGTCATTATTATGACTAGTTAATATGTACAGTGTGCATATACATATTTGGTATATATAATTAATATAGTAACCCTGAGGATACTTTCTTCTATAATCACACACACAGGAATGGTCCTACAATTTGGACTGATCTTAGAAACATTCCATATATTAAGTTGACATTAATTTTCTTTAAAAGTAAGAGCTTTGTACTCAATCCATCAAGGACCGCGGCTAAACAGTCAGGCCTTTAGCAGATCTCAGTGTCTTTATTTTAACGAAAGCAAAAGAATTAGTAAGTATCTCTCAGTGCATTTTCAAAAGCTACGTTTCTTGCTGTGAGCTCTGACAGACGTCTTCCCTTTAGCAAAACCAGCTTCTTAACTTAATTGAATTGAAAAAAAACCAGCAACAGTTCTGTAAAAAAAAGTCTCTCCATTTTGAGGTTCTAAATATCTCAAAAAGAGATATTGAGATACCAGCAAAACTGGCTGAACAGTCAGTCTACAATTAGGAATTAGATGTTGAAGCCTGCCCAGCTGCAGCCACGCTGGTTTCATTGCACATATGATTGATTTTAAAATTTTCTGTTTTCAGTTATATTTCTGAAAACAAAGTTCAATTATATTCTTTGTTTAATTAAGAAAGGGAGATTACTTGAGCTATGTATGTGGAGTGGTTTCAGAATAAGTCCTAACTTTATGGCCAAAACAATTTATTTCTGTAGTGTTAGCCAGAAATATCTATTCTGAGACAAATGCAGATCCATTACATTCCCCAGTGGCCTTTGTGGGTAAAGCAGAGGATTTGCTCCCAGGAAAATGAGTTCTAAATTTTAGTCTGGTTATCACAAGAAAATTCAACCAGTCCTTAGTGTCCAGTGAAATAACTTTCAATACAGGAGATCTTAGTCTTTTTAAGTCTTGCTTCCTGTTGACATGAACAATAAGACACTTCATTGTAAACTGTTATGTACTGTAAAACTACTTTTAAAAAATCCCATTTTGGACATTTGCATTCTTTGCCTCAGATTCTTTCTGCAGTTAATTACAAACATGTCATGCCAGTATTTTTCTTTTTCAAAGATTTACTACTTTAGAAAATGTATTTCCTTTACAACATGCCTTTGGTAAAACAACTCTGGAAATTCTTCTGAGGACTTTCTTTTTTGTTCTTTTGTTTTTTTAAGAGGTTTTGGGGGTTTTTCCCCTCCTGCCTCTGCATAGAAATCTTTCCATTGGTGAACTTTGTTTTGTAGGGTTACTAAATATTAGTAGTCATGCACGAATAAGCTCTAACATGTGACTATTACCACATCCTCCCTTTGAAGAAAAGAAATGATACTTTTTCAACAGCTGTTTTGTCCATAAATTTTGTTTTGCCTGAGGCTCACAGAATCTGGAAGAGAGAGAAAAAATAAAAAAAGAAGATATGTCTTATGCATTTTGTATGAAGATTTTTGAATCTATTATTTCTCTCATTGACATCCATAAACTTTGCTCATGGGCTACTGACATTCTGTATCACTACAAACTCACAGCAATATAATCCACCAAAGCCTGCCAGATTGAATCAATTATCTAATTGCTACAGTCAGTTAAAAGTGAAATTAAATGGAATCTGGACATTAATAACAAACTGTAATAAGACAAACTATCTCTTAATGATTCATGGACCTCTGATGAAAATAAATTTCCCTTTTTTTTCCTGATTGGTGATCATATAAAAAAAATTTATCTCATGAATTTAGAATTAATATTGATCAAACATCTGATAAATTATTATAATACTTTTTGTTAGAGATAGTTCATTTGGTGAATATTTGAGCAATAATATACATAAACCAAGAGACTCAGATAAAATATGCTTGCTGTAATATTTTCAATCCTATTTCAACACCTGTTAAAATCTTAGAGTAGAAATTTCTATTTCTGTTGTTTTAAGAGTTTATTTGGGCTGTTGAAAGAAATTACTTTTCTTTTAAATACAAATCCTAAAGATGATGTTCCACAATACGGTTGAGAATACCTGGAAGTTCACTGCTCCCAAGAATGGCAATTTCACTTTCCAATCTCTTGTGTGTTTCTTCCTTTCTTTATGATGACTATGGCATTCATTGACACAGGTCAACTCACCAAGCAGAAAAAGCCTTCCTAGACAGAAATCTACCTGGTTTTTGCCAGCTCCCTGGTCTGATCCATACAGATGGAGGTTCAGGGATGCTCCAGAGCCAGTGATTTTGAAAAGTACCTTTTGATAGTGCCAATTAATGCATTCATATTATCCAACTTCACCCTAACTAAAATCTTCATGGAGAATTTCCAACTCAGCACAACAGAACTGGTTCAAACCATCAATCTATACGTAGGATTGTTTTGATGTCACTTTGTTTACTTTAATTTTTAGCCTCACTAATCTCTATGGTTAATGCGTAATAGGAACAAGACTTTTCCAAAGGTTCTGTCAAGCACTACAAAAAAATAGGAGTTATTCTAATTTCGTAGGAATCCAGGCCTTGTGGTAACAGGAGCAAATGACTTTAAATGACTGTACTCAAAGAAGGCAAAAAAATTGAACTCAGTTAAATAAAAGTTAACATTCCAAAAAAGATGCTCTCTAGGAAAGGATTTTTATTATTGCTATCTGAAACTTTTTTTTTAAATGAAATATGTATTGCTGCTTCTATAGAATTCAGGGAAAAATTAATCAAGTCTTAAATGAAAAATTAGTCCTTTTTACCAATATATCTAGTCTCCTTTTTGTCTTTTAGAGTCAGAACGCTCTTCACAGTTGTATCTTCACAACTCACAAAAACACTTGTCTATTAACGACTGAGAGAAACCACTTTAGCATCTTATTTTCCCATTGTATTCTAAAAAGATGCATCTTTCCTTAGACAATGTATTTTAAAATGTAAAGAATGAAACTATCTGAAATCTAATAAAAATATAGATTCAGTAAAGACACATACTTTGTTTTCTAGAGAATATTTAGCATTGATTTACCTATAATACGTTTGCTATTAAAATCTGTAATTAGATTGTTTTCCTTACATTAATATAATGGACATTGTTTAACATTGTCACTGGGTCTACAACTTAAAAAAACCCCATACAACACAACACTATTCCACTCAATAACTTCAGTATTTTTAAACATTGATGTGTACGAAACTCTAAACTGAGCAATCCTGAACACTGGTCGCAGACACCCAGTGACATGATTGACTTAATTTCTCTAACTCTGCCAGTAATTTCCATCTAAACAGAGAAAGATATATGTGCTAAAATCTAAATTACTCTGTTTATTTAGGAAACTTTGTCCAGCTGATTTGGTCTACTTTTAACAGAGAATCAAGGAGCAAGTTTCTGAAAAGAATGCCTAGACTAAGGTAAGGAATATAGAATCATAGAATCATAGAATAGTTTGGCTTGGAAGGGACCTTTAAAGGTCATCTAGTCCAACCCCCTGCAATGAGCAGGGACATCTTCAACAAGACCAGGTTGCTCAGAGCCCCCTCCTACCTGACCTTGAATGTTTCCAGGGATGGGGCTTTCCAGGTTTACCTTAGTAAACCTGTTCCATTGTTTCAACACCCTCATAAACAATTTCTTCCTTAGATCTAGGCTAAATCTACCCCCTTTTAGCTTAGAGCCATTACCCCTTTTCTTTATTGCAACAGGCCCTGAGGCAATATCAGACAATATGTGTGAGGCTTATAGGAGGTGATAGGAATTGTTTTCATCATAGGAATCATTGGGAGAAAAAGTATAAGACTGGAAAATAGAACACAATACACCCTTCATATTGAAGACTACATCCTTTATCTATAGAATGTAAATCAAAAGATGGCCAAGTAGGTCACCTTACTGTGTACAACTTGCTTATAATTTATCACTAGACAAATTCACAGAATGACAATTAAAAAAAAAAAAAAAAGAAAACCAAGAGGAACTGTGAAATACTGTTCTTTAACTAAAACCTTCAACTCCATCAGCACTCCTTCAGAATCACAATCCTTTCAGTATGACCCAGGTTCTTCTTTCTGTGACTCTGTACAATGCTGCTAGCTCTGCTGACACTTGCCTCTGTTGATTCTTCTGTAGTCACTGCCACTGATATAATCTTATAAAAGATTCCTGAAGAACATCAGCTTTTCAATGGATGTAGCAGAAAGCCTCCTGCTGACAAAGTAATCTTACTTCCCACAGAGTGAAAAACACTACAGCAGCTGAACAACGATGGATATGTTGGTCTTTTGGGTATGATTATGTCTGACTCAAATACTGAGGAAGAGACTGTAATATTTTGGATAAGCAGAAGATACTTAGACTAACTTCAGTGCGAAAAGAACTGAAAGAGCAAGATATTTTTATCACTTGTTTGTTTATCTTTTTTTAGTGAAAATCAACCTACTGAGACAGGTTTTAATGTACAATAGCAAAAATATCAAGACAGCTAGTCTAGGTGTATCCTAATCTAAATACTATTAGAAAGTGTCTCATTGCGCTCAGCTTTGCTGCTGTGTTTTGATTGCTGTCACAAACTGAGATAATTCTTCAACCATTCTTCCAAGCTATTCAAAAATCTCCAAAACACACAGAACAAGCCTAGGAAGGTTGGTTTCTGTGTTACATATAGTACCAGAAGCTGCAAAAAATAGGTTTGTTTTGGTGAATTTCATTAATTGTTTTACTCTTCTTAGCTGTTAGGACATTTAAGTTAAACTGTGATACAGCTGCTACAGTCTAAATGTTTTATTTTTTTCTTAAGAGAGAGAAGTGAGTGGGAGTGCACTCACTATTCATCTGTCTCCTTTGCAGGACCACAAAATCATGTGAGGGCTTGATGGGTGTGAAATTAATTAGTGTTGTTGCTTTTCAAAGTGACACTAAAATGTTTCCCACTTTATGCACAGGGGTTTTTTACCTATGTGACAATTAAAGAGATGGAAAGTATTTTACAGTGTTTCTAATTGAGGATCCCTCAATTAGATTCAGAATAGAATAGAATAGTTCATTTGGAAGAGATCTACATGATTCATTTAGTCCAACCACGTTAGGGCTGACCAAAAGGTAAAGAATGTTACTAAGTGTGTTGTCCAAATGCCTCTTAAACACTGACAGGCGTGGGGCATCTGCTACCTCTCTGACAAGCTTGTTCCAGTGTTTGATTACCCTCTCAATAAAGAAATGTTTCCTGTTGTCACGTCTGAACTTCCCCTGATGCAGTTTTGAACCATTCCCATGTGACCTCTCACTGGATACCAGGGAGAAGAGATCAGCACCTCTCTCTCCATTTCCACTCCTCAGGAACAATCATGCAGAATTTATGCACTTCACTGATCTAACTGCAAGAGTGGGATATTGACCGAACGAAGGCAAGTCTGACACTGGTCAAGAAATTAATTAACAGAATATGAAGCTGATGGCATTAAGTCGGACCAAAAGTACACACCCAGTATCTTTTTCCTAGCAGTGGCAATAAGTGGACACTACAGAAAAAAGAATGGAGCAAGCATATATGAAATTTCCTGAATGACTTGACTGCCTCTAATTTTTTTTTTTTTTTTTTTTTTCCATTTGAGGAAATGTCTTGAATTGGATGTGTTCTGCCTATTTAGCAATACTTAATAAATTTTCTTTCACATAACTATCTAATTAGCCCTTGGACCTAATTACATTTTTACAGTCCACAGCATTCTTTGACAGAGAGTTTCATTAAACTACTACCTATTGCATGGGGAAAATAAAAAAGCCACCCTTATTTCGGAACCTACCTCACATTAGCTTTATTTGATAGTAGATAGAAAGAAAACATGAATTACTGATCACTGTTAAACTATGACATTCAGGATTTTGTGGATGCCTATCATATCCCACCACCTCATTTCTTTCATTAAGGTTTCCTGTTCTGTTCTACCATGTTAAATCATTACTTGTATGGAAATGTTTATACATTTTTTAATAGATGATTTACTCTTTCTTGAACTTTTTTCCAATTCTACTATATCCTTTTGAAATGTGCGGACTAGAGTTGTATAGAGTATTCAAAACGTTAAGAGAAACATGAACTTACACAATGGCATAATGACATTTCTTGTTTCATTCACTATTTCTTTATTACTTTCTGACACTTGATTTCTTTTTTTCGCAGTCACTGAGCATTAGAACTGTCTGTCATAAAACCAAGATCTTCCCCTGGGTAATATGGTCAGCTCAGTGCCCTTCATTGGTTTCCCTGTGTGTGTTATTTTACATTTATCAACGTCACATTTCATCTGCCATTTTATTACATAGTCATTCACATTCTTATGGACTTCCTCACATTTTCATAGTTGAACCCTGTCCTCATTGCACTGAATAACTTGATACTGTTGAAGACTTTGTCACTTGACTGTTAATCCCTTTTCTCAGGTTGTTTACACGAGTGCAAAAAAACTGCTGCCAGCACAAATCTATGCTAAACTCACTCCTTTGCAAGAGAAGGCTGCTAACTTTTACCTCCTCTTTCCAAGTATTTATTCAAATGTAATGATTCAGGTGTAATGAGTGTCCTGTGCCCAGGTGCTGGCAGTGGGAGGCTGTGAGAAAACACTAGAAACTGCCCCTATGTAGGACAGAGCCAAAGAGATTCCCCTGCAGCTCATGATAAGGACCATGGTGACACAGGTTGTCACTCTGTAACCATGGAGGACCATGGTGGCGCAGATATCCACACTGCCGTCCATGGAGGACCCCATGCTGCCGCAGGTAGAGATGCCCTGAAGGAAGCTGTAGGCCATGGAGCGTCTATGATGGCGCAGATTCTGCAGGAACTGTGGCCTGGGGAGAGGAGTCTACACAGGAGCAGGTTTTCTGACAGGAACTGTGACCCTGTAGGGGATCCATACTGAAGCAGTGTGTTACTGAAGGACCACACCACATGGAAAGGATCCACGTTGGAGCAATCCTTGAAGAACTGCAGCCCATGGGAAGGACCTGTATTAGGGAAGTTCATGAAAGACTGTCTCCTGTGGGAGGGACCCCTTGCTAGAGCAGGCGAAGACCATGAGGAGGAAGAAGCAGCTGAGGTGAAATGCTGTGAAATGACCACAACCCCATTCTTCATCTCCTTACACTGCTCAGGGGGATGATTTAGAGAAACTGGAAATGAAGTTGGACCTGGGAAGAACGGATGCGGTGGGGGCAAGGTGTTTTCTGGATTTGTTCTTATTTCTCATTATACTACTCTGTTTAATTGGCAGGGCTTAAAGTGTTGTGGTGAATGGGGCTACATCTGGCTGGTGACCAGTTACCAGTGGTGTTACTCAGGGTTCTATTCTAGGGCCAGTTCTGTTCAATATCAATAATCAGTGACCTGGATGCCGGAGTTGAATGCACCACTAGCAAGTTTGCTGATGATACGAAACTGGGAGGTGCTGTTGACTCTCTTGAGGGACAGGAAACCTTTCAGAGGGATCTAGATAGATTGGAGCTCTGGGCAATGATTAATGAGTTTAAATTTAACATGTTCAAATGCTGGATTCTGCACCTGGGACGGAGTAGTGCTGGGCACAAGCATAAATTGGGAGAGGATTGGCTGGAGAGTAGCCCTGCAGAAAGGGATCCCGGGGTGCTGGTGGAGAGCATGCTCAATATGAGTCAGCAGTGTGCCCTGGCAGCCAAGAGGGCAAACCGCATCCTGGCGTGCATTAAAGACAGTATAACCAGCCAGAGGTGATTATTCCACTGTATTCAGCATTGGTGTGGCCTCACCTTGAAACCTGTGTGCAGTTCTGGGCCCCACAATTTAAAAAGGATGTGAAGGTCCTTGACTGTGTCTAGAAGAGAGCAACAAATCTGGTGAAAGGGCTGGAAGGCACATCCTATGAAGAGCAGCTAAGGACTTTGGGTTTGTCTAGTTTGGACAAAAGGAGGCTGAGGGGCGACCTCAGAGCTCGCTGCAGTTGCTGGAGGAGGGGAAGTGGAGAGGGAGGTGCTGATATCTGCTCCCTTGTATCCAGTGACAGGGTACATGGGAATGGCTCAAAGCTGCGTCAGGTGAGATTTAGAGTGGACATTAGGAAGCATTTCTTTACCGACAGGGTGGTCAGACCCTGGAACAGTCTTCCTCAAGAGGAGGTTGATGCTTCAAGCCTGTCAGTGTTTAATAGGCATTTGGACAACGCCCTTGATAACATGCTTTAACTTTTGATCAGCCCTGAATCGGTCAGGCACTTGGACTAGATGATCGTTGTAGGTCCCTTCCAACTGAACTATTCTACTCCTATCCTATCCTATCCTATCCTATCCTATCCTATCCTATCCTATCCTATCCTATCCTATCCTATCCTATTCTGTTCTATTCTATTCTACAGCTCATACTTTCTGCCATCAAGGTGAAGATCTTCAAATATATCTAAAGTTAGGAACATAGATCTGTTCTATAAAACCTAAGGAACTGATGTGTTTTCTAGCAATAGGTATTCTGTACTATCCATTTGTGGAATTTGGATAATGAGGTGAAGTCTCTGTGCTCAAAGAGCAATTAAGACTGGCTAGTGGAGGGAAACCTCATAATGTTGGGGATAAAAGGATGGAGAAAATCACTGTTAAATTGAGACAGAAGAAACTTGATACCTGACAGACCAGTCGACGGGCCGTGTTCTCTTCATCCACCCTAGGCAGGGACACTTTTCTGGGTAAGCGCTGTGCCTTTCACCCTCTGGTGAATGTTACCCCGGGTTGTTGTACTACCCTTCTTTTTGCTAGCAATATTAACCTTAAGTAATTAGCACTATTGTAGTTAGTGAATTTATCAACGGCAATCTCAAATCTGCGACTGTCACTCTCAATAAAATAATTAATTTTGATTATTTGTGAATCTGATTCAGTGAAAGTCCTTTGGTGGGACATTGATAGTAAATCAATGAAAGTCCTGGGACTCTGACAGACAAATATCGAAACTACAGTCCTTTTAACACGACACCATTCCATTTCCATTTCATCTTTTCTGGCACAATCTATCAAAAGAAAAGGAAAGAGAAACAGAATAGATGAGATTACATGAAAAGATGATAGAATCATAGAATTGCATAGGTTGGAAGGGACTTTTCAGATCATCTAGTCCAACCATCAACCTACCACTGAAAAAAAACATCACTAAACCATACCGCTAAACACTACATCTACACTTCTTTTAAATACCTCCATGGATGGTGAATCAGCCACTTCCCTGGGTAGCCTGTTCCAATGCTTGGTAACCCTTTCAGTGTAAAAATATTTCCTAATATCCAATCTAAACCTCCCCTGGAGCAGCTTGAGGACATTTCCTCTTTTCCTATCACCTGCTACTTGGGAGAAGAGACCAACCCTCACCTCTCTACAACCTCCTTTCAGGTAGCTGTAAAGAGCATTAAGGTCTCCCCTCAGCCTCCTTTTCTCCAGGCTAAACAGCCCCAGCTCCTTCAGCTGGTCCTTATAAGACTTGTTCTCTAGACCCCCTCACCAGCTTCGTTGCCCTTCTTTGGACACACTCCAGCACCTCAATGTCTTTCTTGTAGTGAGGGGCCAAAAATAACACAGTACTAGAGGTGGGGCCCCCCCAGTGACAAGTACAGGGGGATGATCACTTTCGTAGTCCTGCTGGCCACACTATTCCTGCTACAGGCCACGATGCTGTTGGCTTTCTTGGCCACCTGGGCACACTGCTGGCCTATATTCAGCCAGCAGTTGATCAACAGCCCCAGGTCCTTTTCTGCCAGGCAGATCTCCAGACACTCTTCCCCAAGCTTGTAATGCTGCATGGGGTTTTTGTGACCCAAGTGCAGGACCCAGAGCTTGGCCTTGTTGAACCTCATACAATTGGCCTTGGCCCCTCGATCCAGCCTGTCCAGATCCCTCTGCAAAGCCTTTCGACTCTCAAGCAGATCAACACTCCCACCCAACTTGGTGTCATCTGCAAACTTACTGAGGGTGCACTCAATCCCCTCATCCAGATCATTGATAAAGATATTAAAGAGAACCGGGCCCAATACTGAGTCCTGGGGAACACCACTTGTGACTGGCCACCAACTGGATTTAATTCCATTCACCACCACTCTCTGGGCCCGGCCCTCTAATCGGTTTTTACCCAGTGAAGAGTATTCCTATCCAACCCATGGGAAGCCATTTTCTTCAGGAGGATGCTGTGGTAAACCTTATCAAAGGCCTTACTAAAGTCCAGGTAAACAATGATGCATCTTTAAAGGAGTCTTCTTGATACAGTAATTTAATAATAAGCTGAATAAGAATGATGAGTCCTTATATGGTTCTTTTCACATCTAAAACACTTTAAAATATGAATTTACTAGTTTGGTTTCTACAATAAGGATGCCTTTTGAAATTATACAGCACGAAGGAGTCTTTGTTCCTGACTATTTTCATTAATTTCAGTAGGATATGATTGGCTTTGCTTGTGTAAAAATATAATTAATTTGGTAGTGAAACAGAACAGATAGGTCAGTCATCTAGATAAAACTCAGATTTAATTTGTTTGACCACAGGGGATAGATGGTACAGACTCATCAATTGTATGAACTTTCCCCCAGGCTAAGTACAGTCAAGGTTCTGAAACTCTGCAGTGATCATTTGCTCTTTTTCGCTGCTTTTCACTGCCTGAGACAAGTCAGTCAATGACAGTTCTGTCTTTAGCAGCTTCAAACACGGACAGCTGTAGTTATTTCTGTCTTCTCTGAAGCCAAGAGAACAGCATCTCCAGAAGATTCAGACATTCATATGAGACTGGACAGTACAGTTCTCCCTCGTATTAGCTCAGTTTTTATCTGGTAACAGTTTAGGGTAGATTTTGTTCACATCCAAGAGGAAGAGACTAGAGTTTAGGGTTTCCATATCTTAGAAACACTTTAGTATCACTAAGCTGCAAACCTAAGTCTACTCCTGTTTGCTCTGCTTTCAAACCTTGCATTCTTTATGCCCAGCTTTGACAGCAGAAATGGAATATGTTCCAGTGCTTTATTCCTTTCTCCAGAAAAGTTTGAACCTCTGTGTGTTGGCCATCCCTGGCCTTTCTTTCACACAGAGTAAATGGAGTCTAACTTGCCTTCAACTTCCATTCCGAATAAGGAAGATGAAGGCACCAAATGTAAGTGCAATGATGTAGTTTGTATGCATGTATTGGAGACTTAATTAAGTTTGTCACTTGTTTCATAAACAGAAAATATCATCAAGATTTTTGAAAAACAGTCTTTCAAGAAGCTTGCAAAAAACAGCAGATTTTTGTCATCCTTTACCATTCTCCGGTAGAAATGTGAAAGCCATTCAGAACAGCGTGTGTTCTCCTGTTCTCCATGTTAGAGGGAAATATTCCATAATGTTGTCTTGTTTAGTTTCTAACCTCTGGAAATCTAAACGAGGCCAAGCTGGAAAGCACTTTTGTGCTAGCCTTGCCACATATAATTACCAAGCAACAGAGAATCAGGCCCATTTTTGCTTACATGTACTGTTCATTAGTCACAATTGTTTTGGATTGTTAAGTATAATTTTTTTCTGCCTAACTAGTTATATTATTCCCCTAGCTGCATGTCATGCCATTATTAAAATTATTCCCCAAAGCAATTCCTGTAGTAAATAATACATCTGGGAATGTTGCTTTGCAGAAAATGAATCAGTACTTCTGGCGACGAAATTACTGAGAGTCTTCTGCCAGTTTTACTGAATGTTGATGAATCAGTGAGATATCAACATGTGGTGGACAGCAAAAATGAGGCCCATGATAAAAATGTATTTGCAGCTGTGAACTTCTTCCTGTTTTCCCAAATTAATTTAATTTACCAAGCCAAAAGAAGTTGGCCATTTTTAATTACTTAGCCCCTGATATGTAGTCTAGCTGAACACGTTACTAGTCGTAGCAGCTGGGGACCAGCGTATCCTGCAGTCATCAGAGCACCCATGTGGCTGCTGTGAATTATGCTGGTCAGTAACGGAGCACAATGAAGTATTTTACCATACAGAGATGACTGGAATGAAGCAGTGCTTTGGCAATATGTCCTTCTCAATGGGAAAGACTCTGAACTGCCAAGTGATTTCTTCATGAAACTGTAACTTCCGGTGGACTGAGAGTGCTTGTTTTAGAAAAAGGCAGACAGGGTTTGGTGATTTTTTAGTAACTGGAGAAGCTATTACATCAGAGGGCATATTGTCCTACTGGTTAATTACATATACTGACAAACTTACATGTCTTGTTTCAACATCTGAATGAGCTTCCTTTACCCTATAGACACTGAAAATTGTTGTGTCTTGTAGGGGAAAATTAAACTGTCCTCTACTATCTGTATAGAGCAGATTTTAAGCTGCTTAACAGTTATATGCAAATACCCTAAAATTCTGATTTTGACACACAAAGTAATCAATATGCATGTGCATTGTAGATATCAAGATACAAATGCGGTGTTTAGATGCAATCATGAAGTTTAATTCTAGTACAGTTTTTGCTGAAACAAAGAAACGTGAGTAAACGTAAGTCTGTGGCAAGGTTTTGGTAGCAGAGGGGCTACAGTGGTGGCTTCTGCGAGAAGATGCCAGAAGCTTCCCCTATGCCCGATATAGCCAATATCAGCCGTCCCCAAGACAGATCCACCACTGGCCAACACTGAGCCCATCAGTGACGTTTGTAGCACCTCTATGATAACACATTTAAGAAGGCAGAAAAAAATTCCTGCATAGCAGCGTTTGAGAATATGTGAGAGAAACAACTCTGCAGACACCAAGATCAGTGAAGAAGGAGGGGGAAGAAGCACTGCAGGTACTGGGGCAGACATTGCCCTGCAGCCTGTGGTGAAGACCATGGAGGTTAACAGTGGAGCAGATATCCACCTGCAGCCCACACTGGAGCAGGTGGATGCCTGACGTAGGTTGTGACCCCATGGGAAGCCCACGCTGGAGCAGGCTTCTGGTACACAGGACCTGTGTACTTGTGGATAGAGGACCCCATGCTGGAACAGGTTTTCTGGTAGGACTTGTGACCCCATGGGGAACCCATGCTGGAGCAGTCTGTTCCTGAAGGACTGCACCCTGTCGAGGGACTCACACTGGAGGAGCTCATGAAGAACTGCAGCCCGTAGGAGTGACCCACATTGCAGAAGTTCATGGGGGACTGTGTCCTGCAGGAGGGACCCCATGCTGAAGGAGGGGAGTAATGTGAGGAGTACTCCCCCTGAGGAGGAAGGAGCGGCAGAAACAACATGTGATGAACTGATCGCAACCCCCATTCCCCATCCCCCTGCACCTCTCGGGGGGAGAAGGTAGAGAAATTGGGAATGAAGCTGAGTCCAGGAAGAAGGGAAGGGTGGGGGGAAGGTATTTTAAGATCTGGTTTTATCTCTTATTATCCTATTAAGATTTGATTGGTAATAAATGAAATTAATTTACCCAAATTGAGTCTTTTTTGCCTGTGATTGTAACCGGTGAGTGACATCCCAGTCCTTTTCTTGGCTTACAAGCTGAGAAGGGGAGAGATAGAGTGGCTTTGGTGGGCACCTGGTGCCCAGCCAGGGTCAACCCACCACAGTGTGGCTTCAGGAGTAGGCTCTAAACTAGTTTTAATTTTCTGTAGTTATATTTATATTTTTACTGCTGTGCTGTTTTTAGATGCGATAGACTTAATTTTCTTCATAGTAGCTATGTTTTGGATTTGTGCTGAAAACTGTGTTGATAACACAGGGGTACTTTAGTTATTGCTGAGCAGCACTTGCATGACATCAAGGTATTTTCTGCTCCTCACAGCACCTCATCAGCAAGTAGGCTGGGAGTGCACAAGAAATTGGGAGGGGAAATAGCTGGGACAGCTGACCCCAATCAACCAAAGGGCTATTCCATACCATATGATGTCATGCTAAGTGTATAAAGCTGGGGGAAGAAGAAAGAAGGAGGGAATGTTTGGAGTGATGATGTTTGTCTTCCCAAATTTGTCTTCACCATTATGCATGATGGAGCCCTCCTTTCCTGGACATGACTGAACACCTGCCTGCCGATGGGAAGTGGTGAATGAATTCCTTGTTTTGCTTTGCTTGCATGAGTGGCTTTTACTTTACCTATAAAACTGTCTTTATGTCAACCCATGAGTTCTCTCACTTTTACTCTGCTGAATCGCTCTGCCATCCCACTGTGGGAAGACTGAGCAAATGGCTGTGTGGTGCTTAGCTTCCCAATGGGGTTAAATTACGATATCTATTTAAGTTCAAATTTTGCTTTGCATTATAAAAACATATTTTTTATCTAAAAATATGTCTGAAATTCTAAATCTCTTTATCCTTCTATTCTCTTTAAAATCCTCTCGCTATCCAAGTACAAGATACAATTCAAGAATTTCACTAGAGGGAAAAGATCAATATATAAAGACTTTCAAACCTGGATTAAATGTGTTAGTCCTCCTTTTTTGTACCTCTTTAAAATGGTTTCTTCAGAAGGTATTTAGGATGTTTACAACTACATCATAATCTCAGTTTAATACACTATTGTACTATTTGTTGTCATGTACTTTAGTGGAATGAGTGTGAAAAATTGCAACATGAAAGAGTAATTCTATGTTTATTTGTAACAAGTGTAAATGATCGCATAGTATGCAAGGTTACAGAGATTTCAAATCACAAACTGTGGACTAAGATACAGTTTTTCCAGGTGACAGTGGTATTGATACTCATGGATCTTTCTTACTTGTATTAGCTAATGTACACAGTGTGCATACTGAGATGCATACTGTCAGAAAATTTCAAAAGCATGTGTTGAAAAAGTTGTAAGTTTATAAAACTTAAAAACCTATTTTATCCCAAATATTTTTAAATTATTTCTAAGAGATGAGTGCCAATACATACTCTTCTTCGAAAATATATGACAGTAATAAAATCTGTGTACATCTAGACAATAAGACTTACATTTCAATCTCTATAACTATTAAATCATTCTCTAGAGAAGAGGAAAGTCTTCCTGAATCATATTATTCCCTTAAAATAACATCAGATGATAACTTGATTGCTTAAGTGAAATAATTGTGTTTGATTTTTAAACAGGTATAGAAATAAACCACAGAACTTCCCAAATTCAGGCCATTTGTCAATGATCTGAAGTAAATAATTTAATGATTATGTGTTTGTTATTTGTACAAAGAATTTACTGGTATAACTTCAAATAAATGAAATTACTTAAGCTCTCCTCACTTTCTCTGTATTTTTTTCTCTCTTAAATTATTTCAGTCACATTATAATTGTGTATAATACTTCATAGAAATCAAGAAGAACACAGAGGACAAAGTGAGAGAAGTGGTTGGTACCTCAGAAGGTTGTACGCAGGTCCCATTCAGAGGGACCTCTATGAGCTGAGGAAGTGGATAAACAGAAACATCATGAAGACCTACAAAACAAAATGCAAGATGCTGCACCTGTGGAGGAATAACTCCATGCACCACTACAGGCTGGAGACTGACCAGCTGGAAAGCAGCCTCCTGAGCTGCACTAGGCAGAGCATTGACAGCAGGTCAAAAGAGGTGATCACCCTGAGCCTCTTCTTCTCCATGCTGAACAGATCCAGTCCTCTCATCTTTGCCTTGTATGACAAGTGCTCCAGTTCTTTCATCATCTTTGTGGTCCTTTGTTGACTTGCTCCAGCATGTATGTATCTCTCTTGTACTGGGGAGCCCAGAACTGGACACAGCACCCAGATGTATCTCACCAGTGGTGAGCAGAGGGGAAGGATCTAATAAATCTAACCTGAGAAACATCGTATAGATAGTATAACCATCTCTCTATTTTTCCCACAGGCTTTAACAATGTCACCTCTGCGACATTAGTTCTGCTTAAAAAAAACTTACCTACATGTGCATCTGCTTATAAGGAAAGTGCCTAAACCCCACCATAAAAAAATTAAAAATAGTAGAAAACTAGTGGCTGGCCATCTGCATTTCTCTTAAATCTACATCATCTGTACAGATTAGATCTCCAGTGAAGTTTAGACTCCCAAACACATGTAAATATCTGTATATAAACCCTTAAATGTAGTAGTCCTAATCTCAAAAGTAATCCCACTCTAGAGATTTGTATCTTTTACACAGATAAAGCTAATTAGTACCATTTGAAATGTCCTTCTGTATCATAGACATCTTCAAGGAGCCGAGATGACCAAGAGACATTGCCAGTCTTCTTCAACAGTAGGTGAAGGCCAGAGAAAATACTTTTTTGGCACCTAAAATGGAAGTGAAGTCATATATTTAGGAAACTGAGTCATGCCTGATATGTTTACTTAATATGAAATTTTCACTTTATCTCACAAATGAAAAATCCAAATGCAAATGAATCCTGGTGTATTTGCTGCTTAACACAAGGAATATCCTTTTTTGTCTCAATTTATCTCAGTCACTCCTGCTTAGGATCATCTTCAAGATAGACATGTCTCTACACTGATGGTTCAAGTACTAACCTGTGGAGTGGAATCCTTGAATAATAGAGGGAAACAGGAAGCATAAGGTCTAGTTGGTGACATTTGGGTGAAAGCTAAGGGATAGAGCTACCAATTTCTCTTGATATGAAGCTTAGGGAGAGATTATTGGAATATGGATGAACTTTATTACCTTTGGCACATTCTGTGCAATGCAGCAGAAACTGGATGGGAAAAAGTTCTATCTCCCCCTTCTGAGGGTCATACGCTCCAAATACAATCCCTCATGAGTCCAGAAAGTGGAATTTGCAATGTGCCCTCTGAAAAGTTTACATATTGTTATGCAAAATGTATGGCAGATATTCATGATTTATGCATATTAAGAAATCATGGTCTCTAAGTGTTTGACAGTCTTGAATTATATTCAGAGACAAAATGTGAAAAGAAGAAAACTCTTCCAGGGAATCCCAAACCTACCTGATGTGGGGCCAAAATTAACCGTGACATTATAAGCAAAATCCTCAGTCTTTTCATTTTCCATTTATTCAGTGGATTCCTTTATATATCCTTTTGTTTTTTTAATACAGTCAGCAATTCTGTCAGCCCATACCAAGAAGAAAAGAGCAAAGAAATATAAAGGCTTATAATTAGTAACATATAAAAGAAATTATAATGAGTGTACATAAGGTGAAAATGTAAATCTTTCCTCTCTCTGTGTAGATGAAGGTGTTGGGAATCAGTAGTTAACCCATGGAGATTTCATTAATGAGCCAACAGGACTATAACAATTCAGCAGATATTTAATAAATACCTAAAATATGTTTATACATCTGTTGCTTTCTCTTTTGTGAGTTGTAATTAAAACAGCAATTGTATCTCTCTCGGGCAGAATTGTTTTGAAGGCAACACATGCACTGAGAAAGATAGAAGAGAATGAATTGTTAGGTTTAGAAGATTTGCTCTCTAGGTAGATCTCATGCAGAGAAGGTTGACTTTGCTGTAGTTTGGAGAGTTTTATTCTTTCTTACCTCAGTCGCTTTTGCTCCATTATGTTAAGCAACCTGCTGTCACCAATTTGTAAGTTATTTTTCACAGAATTTTTTTTAGCTGTTTTCTTTCTTTTTCCTGTAAAAAACCAAACACACCAGTCTAGAAACAGCCAAACAGAATGTTCCACCTGGAGTTAAACAACTACAGAAAAGTAAAATATGTTAGTATCACAGAATGAAAAGCAGGTACTCATTTAATACCTAAAAAATAGGAAACAGAATAGTTCATGTTTGAACTTTCTTCAAGACTCTTTTAATGTAGTGCTTATATTCTTTGTTCTCCTAGTGCTTCTAAGGCAAGTGCTTCAGCAAAAACATGCATTTTACTAGAGGACTTTTTCATTTATGATTATTTCTTATTACATTGCAGTTCTTTACACAGCTTCTATATCCCTTTGATATGATTTACATTCCCTCTAAGTTAAATGCTCTGTTTGAGGACTCTGCTATAACAAGAATTGTCAATGTAGAAATTGGTATTTGGAAGCGCATGAAGATTATCTCCTCAGCTACTGGTTTTGCAAAGTTGACCCTCAGTTTGATTCAGAACACAGAGTTTGAAATTATTATCCAAAAATGTATTTCAAAAATAGCATCAGGTGAAAATTAGATTTAAAACAGAAGGTCTATTAGACTGAGAATCTTTCTTTCATACATTTGCCAAGATACTAGTCAGAAAAGTGCTTCCTTCTCACATGTCTAACCAAGAACTTAATGGGTTATTTCTGTCAAGAATATTCCAATTTAAAGTTAGTACTTTTAGTGGTAATAAACATTACCTAGAAAAATATTCTTAAGAAAATGCTTTGCAATTACGTGAGAAAAAGCATTTTTTTCTTTGTTTAGTACCTAGCCTGCCATTGTGCATAGCTACCATTCCTTTCCAGGTAGATGTGGGTTTGCTCTGCCACTGAGCAGAAACTTCCTTCAGCAGCGGTTCTGTCCCAATATAATACATATTCATAGAATCATAGAATGGTTTGGGTTGGAATGGACCTTAAAGGTCATCTAGTTCCAACCGCCCTGCCGTGGGCAGGGACACCTCCCACTAGACCAGGCTGCTCAAAGCCTCATCCAGCCTGGCCTTGAACACTTCCAGGCATAGGGCATTGACAGCCTCCCTGGGCAACTTGTTCCAGTGTCTCACCACCCTCACAGTAAAGAATTTCTTCCTAATATCTAATCTAAATCTACCCTCTTTCAGTTTAAAACCATTACCCCTCATCCTAACATTACACTCCTTGTTAAAGACTTCCTCCCCATCCTTCCTGTAGGCCCCCTTTAGGTACTGGAAGGCTGGTAGCCTTCTCTTCTCCAGGCTGAACAACCCCAACTCTCTCACCCTGTCTGCATAGCATAGGTGCTCCAGCCCTCGGATCATCTTCATGGCCTTCTGCTGGACCCGTTGCAACAGATCCATGTCCTTATTGTGCTGAGGACTCCAGAGCTGGATGCAGTACTCCAGGTGGTGTCTCACCAGAGCAGAGTAGAGGGGGAGAATCACCTCCCTCGACCTGCTGGCCACACTTCTTTTGATGCAGGCCAGGATACAGTTGGCCTTCTGGGCTGCAAGCACACATTGTCAGCTCATGTTCAGCTCTTCATCCATCAGTATCCCCAAGTCCTTCTTGGCAGGGCTGCTGTCAAGTCACTCTCTGCCCAACCTGTATTTGTCCTTGGGATTGCCATGACCCAAGTGCAGGACCTTGTACTTGGCCTTGTTGAACTTCATGAAGCTCACACAGGCCCACCTCTCAAGCCTGTCAAGGTCCCTCTGGATGGCATCCCTTCCCTCCAGTGTGTCGACTGTGCCACACAGCTTGGTGTTGTCAGCAAACTTGCTGAGGGTGCACTCCATCTCACTGTCAATGTCACCGACAAAGATGTTAAACAGCACTGGTCCCAGTACTGACCCCTGAGGAACGCCAGTCATTGCTGGTTTCCGCATGGATATTGAGCCATTGACTGCAACCCTTTGAGTGCGGCCATCTAGCCAGCTCCTTATCCAATGAGTGGTCCATCCATCAGATCCATGCTTTTACAATTTAGAGACCAGGATGTCACGTGGGACAGTGTCAAAAGCTTTGCATAAGTCCAGGTAGATGTCGTCAGTTACTGTCCTCTTGTCTACCGATGCTGTAGCAACATCATAGGAGGCCACCAAATTTGTCAGGCACAATTTGCCTTCGGTGAAGCCATGTTGGCTGTCACCAATCACGTCCTTATTTTCCATGTGTCTTAGCAGATATTCCAGGAGGATCTGTTCCATGATCTTGCCAGGCACAGAGGTGAGACTGACTGGCCTTATTGCAAATCTGGCCTTATTCATCTGGCCTTATTGCAAATTCTGCTTTAATCCTTTTCCTTATGAAAGTATCTCTGCATCGTAATATTTATTTCAAGGTCTGAGTAGAAAAAAAACATATTTTAGGGCACATGTACAGAGGAAAGATCCCCTCTCTACCTTTTTCTCAGGTCTGTGGGGTATTTTTATTAGTTTATTTTCAGCCTTGGAGCATTTGCATATCCGAGTTGGAAGTTGCAAAGTTCAACTGGTTTTCAATGATCTATTCCACCAAGAAACTGGTAGTCAGAATTTAGCATTTATATAGGAATATATATTTCATAATCTTATAACTAGGAAACTGCTGAAGGGATTTTACTCCAGTGGTCCAGAAATATTTGCCTTAGGAAGGAAGCCAAGAATGAATAGAAATAAACTTTAAGAAAAGTTTGTTTTATTAAGACCCCAAAAAGTTTAATAAAGAAGGAGATCTATTATATAGCAAGGTTTAATTTAGATTTTGTTGCTATTGAAATCTGTCACTTCACAAAGAAAGGTAAATTTCTCTCTCAGGAAGGAACTAAGTTCCTCATTTAACCTTTATTTTTAATGAGAACCCATTTCCCATAAATAGCAACAATTATCTCTCCAAAACTGTCTTCCACCTAGACTCTGAAAGTGGTATCAGGTTTTATGTGCATGCAATATCTATTATTTAGGCATATTTCATGCTAAAATGTTTCAGTTCCAATAAATCTGAAATGTAGATTAAAATACAGCTCTAATCTGAATGGTGATTGATCAGATTGACAGTTAAATTGACTAATAGTAGAACAAAATGACACAGAACCTATCATAAAAAATGTACACAAGGGACCAAAATAAAGATAAAGTAGCATAAAAAGAAACAGAGAACAAAGGATTGAGATGAAGAAGGAAATAATAAGTAATATAATTTGTCTCCATTTCTCCTCTCTCCTCAGCACTGGTGAGGCCATATATGGAGTATTGTGTCCAGTTCTGTGCTCCCCACTACAAGAGAGACAGATGGACATACTGGAGAGAGCCAAACAAAGGGCCACTAATATGATGAAGGGACTGGAGCATCTCTCTTATGAGGAAAGGCTGAGAGACCTGAGACTGCTTAGCCTGGAGAAGAGATAGCTCAGGGGGGATCTCATAGATGTATATAAATACCTGAAAGGGGGGTGTAAAGAAGGTGGAGTCTGGGTCTTTTCAGTGGTGCCCAGTGACAGGACCAGAGGCAATCGGCACAAACCAAAACACAGAAGGGTCCACCTGAACATCAGGAAACATATTTTTTTTGCTATGATAGTGACTAAGCACTGGCAAAGATTGCCCAGAGAGGTTGTAGAGTTTCCATCCTTGGACAAGATGAGTTCCCTTCCAACCTCAACCACTCTGTGATTCTGTGATTCTGTGAGCACTGTGGTACTAGCCGATTTGGGACTTAATTCTGAACTTTGACTCTGTTTAAGTATCAGACCTCGAACATTGGATTTGTTTGTTCTGGTTTGAATTACTCTTCCTTCAGTAGCATTTTAAATAAGGAAAACTAGCATAGTGGATAAGTGTCTCATGGTTTGTTGCTTGGGCCTGTCACTGATGCTCATTTGTTTGTTGAGTTTGGGTTTGGTTGTGCTTTTTTAACTTTTTATTTGTCTGGCTTACAAATCAAGTTTTGTTCATTTCTATTTTCTCTGAGGCTTTCAACTGGCAGGTTATCTGACTGATATTCACTTTCACCATCTTGGACATCTTTCCTCCCAGTTGTAAGATGGTTAAACTCTGTGCCTCCCATGCAAGGAAAACTGAACTCACACTGTAAGCCATCCAGCATACACTCTTTTTTTTTTTTTCCTTTTTATTGTAAGCATTTGAAGCATTGTCTGCACATAGGTGCATGGAAAATTTATAAAATCAGCCATCAACGCGCATTCTATAATGTAATAAGGACTTTTCTTCATGTCTTTTCAAGATTTTTCAATTTGCCAGGACAGTTAAATAGCTAATAAGTACCTGCTTAGTTGCTACTCATGGAAGGTGTTGACGTAATTTCCTCTGCAACAAACTGTTCATCAGGGAGAAAGGAGTACTGAGAGCTTTCATGAGATTCCTATTGGAACCACTTGTTCTCTCTCCACGTTTTGGACAGTTGCCTAATTTGGAGTCTGGCTTTGAAAAAGTTAAAATCATGGACAGTAATAAGACAAAAAAGAAACAAAGAATTAAATAATAACTTCTGTTATGCTGTGTGATGTTACTAATGAATAATTTATTATTTTCTTTGACAGTTCTTAATTTTGGTGCAATATTCTTCTCTGCTTCTTTCCCATCTGATTTTAACACCCAGATGTTACTTTCTGAATAACTTCATTTCATAAAGTCATTAACCTGGTTTTCTAATGTAAAAGTTTTGGGATTTTTGTGTCATCTATTACGTATGAATGTAACAGATTCTTTCATTATTTTATGACCTGATTGACTATTTGTTTTTTTGGTTTTGTTGTGGTTTGGTTTTTTGTTTTGCTTTGGTTGTTCTTTTTGTTGGGGGTTTTTTTGTTGTTTTTTTTTTTTTTTTTCCCCAGTTGTATTCAACAGAGGGTCTAAAAAATAAAACTGAGATCCTGTGTTATGTCAGTTGAGGGAAAAGGCACAGTGGGACTTCGTATCTTGTCTGACATCAGTTTGAGATTAGGATGTCTAAATGTAGATGCTTACATATGGAAGCCTTCATATATTCTAGATGTGTAAGTTATTGTCATAGTTGATGGAAATATACTGCATACACTAAATTATATCTAAACAGCAATTCACTTATTTCCAAATTGGATACTTAAAGTACAGGTAGACACCTCGATTGCTGTTCATGTATTGAATTGAATCCTACCCCTGAGAATCCACAGTTATAAATGTTGAAACCAAAGGAAATTTGATTGTTTCTCAATATCAAACACGAGACAAAAGCCCTTTGGAGATCAGATTTTGTGCTCCAGGAGAGCTGATCATAACTTTCTGACATGGGTGATCAAGGAGCTGAAGAGACAAGATGGTCTACTGGACCTGATAGTTACAAACAAGGAAGAACTGGTCTGAGATATGAAGATTGGGGGCAGCCTTGGCTGCAGTGACCATGAGATGGTGGAGTTCAGGAGAGAAAATAACAAATAGAAGGACCATAACCTTGGACTTGAGGAGAGCATAATTCAGCCTGTTCGGGACTCTACTTGCAAGAATCCCATGGGAGATGATGCTGGAAAGCTGGTTGATTTTCAAGGATCGCCTCCTCCAAACTATACTATGATCCATCCTGATGAGCAGGAAATCAATCAAAGGTGGCAGAAGGCCTGCATGGATGAAGAAGGAGATCCTGAAAAAAACTTTTGATATGAAAAGTAACTTATAAGAGGTGGAGTTAACGACAAGTGGCCCAGGAGGAATATAGAGGCTCTGTCCAAAAATACAGGGTTGGGGTCAGGACAATTAAAGCCCACCTTGAATTGAATCTGTCAATGCATGTGAAGGGCAACAAGGAGAGCTTCTACAGGTGAACCAGCAGCCAAAGGAAGACTAGGAAAGACGTTGGCCTACTGCTGAACGGTGCAGGGAAACTGCTGACAAAGGACATGTAGGGATTTATGAAGGTGAAATCGTGCCTGACCAAACTGATAGCTTTCTGCAATGAAATAGCTAACTCGGGAGATGAGGAGAGTACAGCAAGTGATACTTATCCTGACTTTAGCAAGGCTTTTCACAATGTCTCCCATAACATCCTGAGAGACAAACTGCTGAAACATGGGCTAGATAAGTGATTGTGCAAAGTGGATTGAAAATAATCTGAACTGCTGGGCTCAAACAGTTGTGATGAGCAACACAATCTAGCTGGAGGCCAATCACTAGTGATGTATCTCAGAGATTAACACTGGGGCCAATTCTGTTTAACATTTTCATTAATTACCTGAGGAATAGTGTATCCTCAGCAATATTGCAAATGATACAAAACTGGGAGAAGTGGTTGACAGATCAGGAAGTTGTGTTGCCCTTCAGAGGGAATTTCGCAGGCTGGAGAAATGGGCCAATGTGAATCTCGGCAAGTTCCGAGAAAGGAAATGCCAGGTCTTGTACCTGGGTAGGAACAACCTCATGCACCGGTATAGGGTGATAGCTGACTGACTGGAAAGCAGCTTTGCAGAAGAGGACCTAGGGATCCTAGAGGGCACCAAGATGGACATCAGCCAGTAGTGTACCCTTGCAGCAGAGAAGGCCAACAGTCTCCTGGGCTTCATTAGGCAAAGTGTTGACAGCAGGTAGAGGGAGGTAATTCTGCCCATCTACACAGGACTGGTGAGATCATATCTGGAGTACTGTGTCCAATGCTGAGCTCTTCCTGACAAAAGAGATACGGACATACTGGAGCAAGTTCAATAAAGGACAAAGAAGATGTTAAAGGATTGGAGCCTGTGTTGTATGAGGAGAGGTAGAGAGACCTGAGACTATTTAGCCTGGCAAAGAGAAAGCTCAGGGTGCTTTTATCAATGTGGATAAATATTTGATGGGAAGAGCAAAGAAGACAGAGCCAGAGTCATTTCAGTGGTGAGCAGTGAAAGGAGAGGAGGCAATGGGCACAAATTAATATTCTATTTACAGAAATTTTTTATGAGGGTGGTAAAACAGTGAAACAATTTGCCCAGAGAGATTGTAGAATCTCCATCCTTGGAGATATTCAAAATATGGCTGTACACAACCCTGGACAACCAGCTTTAGGTTACCCTGCTGTGAGCAGGGGTTTGGACTAGAGGATTTCCAGACTTCAGCCATTCAGTGATTCTGCAATTCTGCATTTGGTGTTGGCTCCAGGTTCTGGAGTTATGGGGCAGAAATTCATGATGTTGTGTATGTTAAGTCACCACACTACCAGTTTCAATGAGAAGCTATTGTTTCAGGAGAAATATGTAGAAAGCTCGATCTGGTTTAACTAAAAAGAGAATGTTAGACTACATTAATAAATGTCAATTGAATGTAAGATAAAAGATTAAACTGGCATACTTGAGGACACTAGCTTAGGGCATTTCTCCATTCATTCTATTGAAAGTGTTCCATCTTTGGTCGTAAGTGAAACATACTTTAGTTCAAAAAAATAGTAACATTCTTGAAGTAAGAAAATTAGTGTGAATTCTAGATTTTTCTCATGAGTTTCCTAACTCTGGTTTTCAAAAACATGATTTTTTGTCTGAAATGTAATAAATATATTACATTTTGTCTGAAATGTAATAGTTCTTGTATTATCTTGTAAAATATTTGGAGGAAAACACCTTTTACCATTTATCTTCATTGCTTCTACTCCAATAAGGTATCAGTTTCTCCTGAGGGCTCTCTAAGTCTAAGCTTCTCAGTTACACCAAAATGATGTATGAAATTTGTCATATGTAACCGACGCCTCTAAATGACATCCAACCTGTGTATATTATCGGTCATCCAGACTGTACTAATCTCATGTAGCACCTTCAACAGACATTGAAAAAAAAGAAAAGATGATGCTCAAATTTAGTAATGTTGCCATGTTCCTTCCATTCTCATGTACCCCTTACTTAACTTTTTTTCTAACTGCAAGATCATTTTACCCTCAGAGTTTTATAAGTTTTAATATTAATTTCATTGTGAACTTTGTCATGTTACCTCCCACAGGCCTTTTAATATTTTCTATCATATGAAGAGAATTTTATTTTTTAATTTTTTTTTTAATTACTCTATTTAATGATTCTCAGTTCTAGCCCTATTAAGGAAACTAATTCCATGCAAGGAGATGAGCTTATTTTGTTTTGGGCAAATGCCAAACCCTTTCTGTGAGAGGCTGTTATACCAGACTTCTCAGCAAGACAGAAGCAAGAAAATTAGCGTGCGGCTGAATCTGAGATAAAAATTAGCTATTTTGAAAAACAAATCTCTGATAAATAGAAAGATTTATGACTAAATTTACAGGCAGCACAGATGGTATTTGATGACGCTATTTCAAGGGTAAAGGTATTCTTTTTTTACATGAAAACACCAACTTTATAGGTTTGGGATTATTTGGCAGAATATAACACTCTGTGTAAGCAGTCAGTGCATTTGAAAATTGACAGTTAGATCCTGTTGGCAATCTGGAAGATATTTCAAGCATATACTGTGTTTTCAGATTAATTGCATTTGCTTTTCTTAACAAAGCAGATTAAGGAGCATGAAAGCTGTGTGTAAATACTGAAAGGAAGCAGTTTCTGATCTCAAACTAAACCAGTTAAGTAAATCCACATTTAATCCTGGGTTTGGAAGCTTCAGTGTCAATTTTTGTGTGTATATGATTACAACAGGGCGGCGGGGGGAGAAAAACCCAACAACCTTGATTTCACAAATGCTAATTACAACTATATGATCCACTTCCTTCACTCCCTTTCCTGCTTCCCACATCCTGTTCTTCCTTCTAATAAGAGGCTTTTCAGAGCGTTCTTTCATTGTGCAATTTTAAGGTAAATTGTTTACTCAAATGACATAAATCTCTTTTCAGACATATTGATTTTCTTGTCCAAAGAGCAAACCAAACATCCCAAAGGATCTTACATGGAAAGTACAGAAACTAAGATTGTTAATTCATGAAGAAACCTTGTTTTTCTTACTCAGAGTGTGGTTTTAAATATGAAATCAAAACAACATCTTATGTTCACATCTCTGTATATGACCTAGAGTTGGAGTGCAGGTGGTATTCTAGCATGACAGGCTTCCAGCATCTCAGTTAGGTACCAAAGATAAGATGTAATGTTCAGCTTCCTTTCTTGCATCTCCCTTGCTTTGTTTGACCACAGAATTGCTGCAGACTTAATTAATGTCCAGGTGATCTATATCTTCATAATCAGTAAAAATACAAATGGACTGCATTTTTGCTGCCTACAATTATGGCTAAAATTAAGAAGGGATTTTTGCTCTTTACTGTGGTTTATTTTTATTTTATTTTATTTTATTTTATTTTATTTTATTTTATTTTATTTTATTGCACTGCTTGACTCATAACTGTTTTAGTTTTGATCATCTTATTTAGACCTAACTAAACAAAACAAAACATGGACGTAATAACATTTTATTGAGGACACAAGTGAAAACTGATTGATTGCTACTCAATAACATAAGCTATTCTATTTATTTGACTTTATGAGCTATACATGAATCTTTAGAACAAACCAAAAAAATGCTTATTAGCGTATTTGGAACTCCAGACAATATGATGGATTTATACTACAGGGACATTGGTTTATTCCTAGTCTTCTGTTAAAAGAATCAATCATGAAACCTGAATAACATGACCAACCTATTCTGTGAATGAAAAATTATTAGTAATTATGACGACTGGTTTTCAAAACATCCTTTGATTAAAACTAGTCAACCAGTCCTTCACAACCATGGCTTTTCTACACAAGGGTGCAATCTCCGAGCTTTGTACAAGTAATTCCATATTGCCATGGATTAGTCTAATTTTATATGAACTATGTGTGCATTTCAAAATCTATAGAATATCTAAATGGTTCAAATTATTATTATGATTATCTAAATTATGTTGATTTTTTTTTTTTTGCATAATAAGCACGATCAAAATAAAACAGAATGTATTAACAAATGGGGGAGGAAGATGTGGGAAGCTTTTTTCATCATCTTTCTTGATCTTAATCTTCATTTTTTATTAGATCAGAAACCTCTTGATTTTCATCTTCTTTACATTCTCTCTGCATTCCTACTAATGCCTATCAATCAAATGCATCATATTACGTGACATCAACTACTAGTGGGGATTCAATCTCTTCCAATTTTTCTTTTATATATTAGCAATGCCTTCTTTTATATTCTTTGCCATTTTAGTTTACAGTCATTGTTACAACATGGAAAATTACATTTAGATATCTTTCATGGATTCAGATCAGAACCACCTGCAATTCAATGTTTTGTACTTTGATTTTGAATCAAATATTGGGAACTATTGGGAAAATGATAGACAGCAGAATAGAAAACATCATTATGACACTGCATAAATCCACCAGGCACCCTTATTTTGAACTTTGTAACTCTTTTTCTTTTCCTCAAAAAGATGATCAGAAGTATGGAATGGTTTTCACACACGAAGAAAATGAAATTAACTGGTAACCTGAGACCTGGAAAAGAGAAGGCAATCTGTTTAGGATTTATAAAACACAGATAACATGGAGAAGTTAGAAGAGGGCTTCTCTATCTTAAAATAAAACTGATCAAACCAACCAACAAACCAACCAAAAAAAAACCCCAAACAATAAAATACCCAAAACCAAAAATCAGGATGCATCAGATTAAACTCAAGCAAACTAAAGCAGAAAACAGGAATAAAACAAACAAGCAAACTTAAATCCGAGAGTATGTAGTCAATAATTGGGATTCCTTGATGAGGAAAATCGTGAATATAAAAAGTGATTTTGAACATTAATGGAAGAACCATGCCTACTAAATACGAATACATCACTTTTAGTTCAGTTTAGTTACTATTTTAATAGTGAATTGGTTGAAGCAGTGAGACTACTTTGAAGAAATATGTGTTGAATACTCATGACAACAGCTAGGTGCATTTTGATCAGACCAGGATCTGCTTTTTCTTTGTATCTGGTGGGCTTGAAGTCATTGTACCACATGTGACATTAGGATGAAGACCTCTAAACTATGTGCAACTGGTGTGACTTCCATTAAGCAGCTAATGAGATTCGACATTCCTATTTTGAAAACCATGAAATTTTGAACAAGATTACGAGAGAGAGGAAGTCTGAAACTACTACCCATAGTAGTCTATCTTTCATTCCTCTTTTTTTTTAAAAAAAAACAAAAAAACAAAAAAACCAACCAAACAGCTTTTGAGCATTCTTTTTATTATGACAAGGAGAAAATAAGTAACAAGCTAGGCATTTTTCATAGCACGTGAAGCACTTTCTGGAAAGCTTCATCTTATTTTTAAAGGTACATTTTCTATATCTGTGCTTTAAGGTACCATCATGATTCCTTTACAGTCTGTTGTGGTTTGAGAAAACTCATAACAATTTATTGTTGTTTAGACAATTATTCTATCACCAAATGACACCTCCCCACCTGGAAAGGGCAATCAGGGAAAGCAAGGAAATACGAAGGTTGAAATATAAATAGATTTAATAGGATAAAACTAAATAATTAACAATAATACTAAAGAACCAGTATTAATCCTGTCACTAATATAAGATATACAAGAATTTTACTCAGCCAATTCTATCAGTAGGAAGCTGTGCACTGCCAGCAGTGGACAGCAAGTGTCAGACATTGCGAACACAACAGCTTCAGGAGGAAGGGAAGGCCTCAGGGATCCTGCACCAGGGCAAGGAGTTCTCTGGACCACCACCATCAAGGGAGAGAGAAACTGCACAGTAAACTTTCTAATTTATATCAAATGTGACGTCCATGGTATGAAATAATGCTGTTGGCCAGCCTGGGTCAAATGCCCAGGCTTTGCTCCTCCTCGTCCCTGCACCTGGCAAGGCTTGAAAACACCGAGACCTTGAATCCTACATAGCCTAGCTGGCTATAAAGTAAATATTTCATGGATTCAGACTCTAGAGTCTTCTAGAAGTTAAATTTTCCCCAGCATTAGAAGATAAATTAGTCCTGTGTCGCTCAACACAGTCAAATTTTATATCCTAAATGTACTTGTGATAATTACCAAAGGATTTCAAAGGGAGATAGAGACATCTCACTGTCCTTACACTGATATGTATATATGAAGTCATGTCCACTGTATAGAAATGGAAATTAAATCCTCTGAAAACATACCTGCAGCACACATGTATGTAAAAAACAGACTGAGAGATGATTAATAAACAGAAAATATTCAAGATTTAATTCCTATATTGGTCAAAAGTCTGGAGAGTCGAACAATGGTATCAGCCTTTAGAGTTTTACCTATCTCTAGTGGTAATTAAATTCTTGATTCCTAAAGATATTAATAAGAATTCGTATCTTTCATATGTTCAGCTACATGAAAATGCAATAAGATTCTGGTAAATAATTGCATGCTTTTCCATGCTGGATATTACAAACTCCTACAAGTTCAATGGGACTAATCTTTCACGTGTCACACACAGACACAACAGTTCCCTAAGAAAAAACATGTATTTTCCTTTGCTTTCAACTTCAAAATTCTTCACATTTTGCTTTTTCATGGGACAGAGATCTACATTTATCTCCCTAGATAAAATGAAGACTTTGAAGGAAAACTGAAAAAAATTCTTTGTTTGTTTTAAAACTTTTAAAATTAAGAGCATTAAAAATATAAGGACATTTTCTATTTTTAATATTTACAAGTGATTTAAAATTTCAAACTGAACATATAAAGTCCAAAGACTGGGGAAAGGAAAGGCTTGAGTGAATTTAGAAGGGGAAAAGTTCATTTTCAAAGCATATAATTAATTGGTTGCCTTGGGACTTAAACTAATTAGGAAAGTAATAGGAGCAGAAGGATTTTTCTTTTCTTTCTTTTTTTTTTTTTTTTTAAATAGCTGTGTGTAATATTCAGCCTGATACTCATGTAGTTTTTATGCACATTTCTAGGACTGAGTGCTCAAAAAAAATAGCAGAATATTCTGTGTGCCTTTCCCCTACTTTGGCCCAGGCACTGCTGTCTATCATGAGCTTTTTTACTGCACCTTTTAGGCAAAGCAGCATAACATAATAAAAATAATCAAACCAAAGACATAAACCTGGAATTAACATCTCTGACATCAAGTCAATGAACAGCTTCAGCTACATCAAGAAACTAGGCTTTCATCCTGTATTTAAAAGATAAATCAAGCTGAAATATCTTCACAACAAAGGTGTTCCAAGGAGATGACATATAACCAATGAAATGTCTCACTCCTACAGCTCACACAACAGTATTGGGGAACCAGAAAAAAAGCATCACTCACATTTCCCTGCAATGATTACAGGATCAATAGATATGCTTAACACAAAATGAAAACAATAGAAGTATCTTCCTTTAATTTATTTTGAGTTACCGGTAATACACAGAGCACACCTAGTAATTATGTTTTAATTGCTCTGAAAAAGTCATAAAGAGAATAATCTCACCAACTAAAGATGCAAACTTAAAAAAAAATATAATTAAGCCTCTCTAAGATATTGTAGGGGCTTAGTTTCCTCTGGCTTAACATTCTTTACCATTTAGATGCTGCAAGTGTACATTAATATTTTGTTTCTGCACATTAATGAAATTCAGCATAATCATTGTTTGTGTTTTGAAATTAGCATCAGTTTTGCATTAACAGGAGTTAGTATATATAGATTTTTGGTAGTAATTTTTTTAATCTTTTTATTTTCTTGTGATTTTTATTTTTTTCAATGCAATAGATCTCTAATTTCATCGGGGCCACTTGGTACTACTGACAATATAAACTTAACCACCAGCAACTTAAAAGCAATTAAATTATATCTCTCACTTGGCACTTTTTCTGGTTTTAGAAATTTTTTTTAATGAGGCTGATTAAAACAACTTACTTGTTGTTCAAACTGGTATGTATGAGGTCTTTTTCACTACAACTATTCTTTTTATAAATAACACGTCTTTACATAGTTTAATTACCCTTCCATTAATATATATTGTGGTGGGAAAAGGTAGGGAACTTGAAACATTTTGTTCAGATCTCTTTTACACCAGTTTCACAGTTACTGTATTTTTTACACTACAATCTGTATTTTTATGGTGGAGAAAACCTTTCTTGTTTGGAACACATACAAATTTATGCTAAATTTTCTCTAAAATTCAGCTGATAGAATATTATATTTTATAAAAAGCATCAAAAACCTAACAACTTCAATTATAAATGTGGGTGTATCTCATTCTTTCAATTTTTTTTAAATATTAGGGTGATTTATTTTATGTCTATTTCATAGTTTCAATTCTTAATCCAATATTATAATTGTTTGAGAGACCTCAAATTCAAGCTCTAAAGCCCTGTCTTAACTTAGGTATATAAATTAGAGAGAAATTGCTTATTTTCTTTACCCATAGCACAAAAATGAAGGCTAACAAAAAAGATTAGATGCTAAACACATATTTATTTAAAATGAACAAAAAAGGTGCCTAAAAGCCTGACAACAGTGTGTTGACTGTGTAAGTTTTACTATAAAGATGAAAAAGTAGAAGACAAAGTATGTTAAGGAACAAATCTAGCAAACTAGCCAACAAGCATATGCAAAACTGTGAGTGATAGAACAGGCCAGTCACTGGCTTTAGAAATTAGTTTGGAGAAACAGTGGAACAGCTGCTCACAGATGAAACTATTAAACATCTTGCAAAGGTAACCTATGCATTTCATGGAAGAGGTCTTTGTGTGGCTGTTACTCTACAGAGAGATAATATGAGGGGTATCCTTATTTTCTGTTTACTTTATGTTTCTAAAACCTTGAACACATTTTTGTCAGAAACACTTTTTAAAATAAATTACCAGCATCTAAGATACATATCATATGTTGATTTGAACCTCTCCAAAATATAAAGTAAAAGTTTTTTCCTGGGGTGGCGGTGGTGGTGGTCGTATTTTGTGCACAGCTGATATGGCATTAAAAATCAACTGAGTTTGTACCATTCAGGTGCTGGTAATAACATCTGATTCTGATGTATTTTGGTGATAGATGCCTTTCCCTTATCTCATATCATTTCTTTTTATTTCCTTGAGTTATTCTTGTTAAGCAGTTAATTCAAACTGATTTCAGTTATGCTTATAAATCCAAACTGAAGTCAGTACTGTCTTTGAGATTTTACTGTTTCTTCAGTTTTGATTTGGTTGGGGAAGAAGAGGGTTATTATAATGAACCTCAGCTTTCTTATAGTTACTTTTTTAATCTTATAAAACTAAATCTTCTCAAGTCAATTGTAATTGACCCAACCAATGGATTGGGTTGGAAGTAACCTTAAAGACCATCTAGTCCAACTCCCCTGCCATGGCCAGCGACACCTTCCACTAGACCAGGTTGCTCAAAGCCCTGACCAACCTCGCCTTGAATGCCTCCAGCGATGGTGCATCCACAACTTCTCTGGGCAATCTGTTCCAGTGTCTCACAACCCTCACAGTAAAGGATGTCTGCCTAATGTCTAATCTAAATCCACCCTCTTTCAGTTTAAAACTGTTACCCCTTGTCCTATCACTACACTCCCTGATAAAGAGTCCCTCCCATCTTTCCTGTTGGCCCCCTTTAAAGATTGGAAGGCCGCTATAAGGTCTCCCTGGCGCCTTCTTTCCTTTAGGGTAAACAACCCAAACTCTCTGAGCTTGTCCTTGTAGGAGACGTGCTCCAGTAAATTGTGAGACTGGTTTGTCAAATTCAGAAAATACTACTTTTTCACCTTTTGTGACATAAAAGATGGAAAGTCCTGAAGTACAATGTTGAGCTGACAAAATTGCAGTGATTTGAAATTAAGATTGAAGTATATATCAGATATGCATACTGCATGCAGACATGAGAAGCTTGATGGGAAGGAGTGCAAACATAGAATGAAAGAGCCTGCAGTCAATTTGGTATGTTAACGCTGAGTGTTGAAGTAGATCTGCATTTTGTTGGATACAGCAAAGACACAGATTTTATTCTCATGTCACAGAATCACAGAATGGTTGAGGTTGGAATGGACCTCTGGAGGTCATCTGGTCCAACCCCACTGCTCAAGCAGAGCCACCCACAGCCAGCTACCCAGGACCATGTCCAGATGGCTTCTGAGTATCTCCTGGAAGGGAGATTCCACAACATCTCTGGGCAACCTGTGCCAGTGCTCAGTCACCCTCACAGTGACAGTGTTTCCTGATGTTCAAATGGACTCATGTATTTCAGTTTGTGCCCATTGCGTCTGGTCCTGTCACTGGGCACTGCTGAAAAGAGACTGACTCCATCCTCTTTGCATCCTTCCTTCAGGTATTTATATACATCTATGAGATTCCCCCCTGAGCTATCTCTTCTCCAGGCTAAGCAGTCTCAGGTCTCTCAGCCTTTCCTCATAAAAGAGATGCTCCAGTTCCTTCATCATATTAGTGGCCCTTTGTTTGGCTCTCTCCAGTATGTCCATCTGTCTCTCTTGTAGTGGGGAGACAAGAACTGGACACCATAATTCATGTATAGCCTCACCAGAGCTGAGGAGAGGGGAAGGATAACCTCCTTTGGCCTGTTGGCAATATTCCTCCTCATGCAACCCAATATCTTAGATTCTAATTAAAATTTGAAACAATAATTTCAGAAGAGTGAAAAATCTGTTGTTCCAAGGTATTTGAATGTAAGACACCGCTTGAGGTCTGGGCTTTAGTTTGGTGCTATTGGTACATAAATAAGGAAGCACCGTCACTGAGCTTGACTTTCAGTTTCTTCACACATGAGTCCAATAAAATGCGTAAGATTTCTCCAGCAACGTGTTCCAATACAAAATCAAGTAGGTTAGTTGAAACCACAGATAGTTTATGTGTTTTACTCTGAGTGAAAACTTGCAACACAGTCTCACTTCTGAGATAGGCACTTAACATCTGTGAATCTGCCAGGTAGGTTGCCTCCCCTCCTTTGTACTCTACCCCATTCCTTTAGTGGTACCTGAAGTGGATCTGGAGCAGTGGATCAGGAAAGCAGTTTTCACTAAAACAGGCACTAACACCGCCGAGAGTACTGGCAAACAGCCGTAGTCTGAGGCCTGCAGCTGGTACCTGTCTCAGGTAGCATATGGCAGCTCCAGTCCCTCTCATGTCTGCCTAAGCTGTATAAAGACATAAATTCCACTGCACTTTTCTGAGGTGTCCCTGCCCTGAACCAAAGAGTTGCAAGCCATAATGAGTATCTGCTCAAATTTAGGGTAGTTCCTAGTATGAAGAAACTATGTGGTCTTCAGAGGTCCCCTTCACCCTACAGTATTCTGTGACTTTGAACTGTAAATTAGGGCTTAAACATGGATCTAAACATATAATAACATATTTACAGAGAAAGGTCTCATACGCTGGAAGCTGGAAAGCCTAGACTACAGTACAGTCTCTGTAATCCTGATGACTTGCCATACGCAAGGGGAGCTCATTCCCTGACAGGTGACCTGCAGGCCTGCCCCAGGCCATGTGTTATGGGGGTAGGAACTGCAGGGAAGTGAGAAGAAAGTGAGTCAGAGAAGAAGCAAGCTGACCCATGGCCATCCCAAAGACTAAGCTTTCAGGACAGGCAGTCATCGTCAGTAAGATTTGCCAGCTAGAGGAAAAAATTAAAATCTTGTATGTGGGTTTTGGATCCTATGGAGAAGTATTTGAATGTAAATTTTAGCCAAGTAATAGAGTGCTTTCATTTCTGGTTTGGGTTATGGTAAAGGAAAGTATTGAAGCATGTGTTCAAATAGTTTTGAGGCCTGGGACCTTAGTGCCTCATCTGTGGGAACAGATGTTAATGGAATGTTAATAGGAATAGTTTTAGGGTTTTTTTTCTTCAGACATTCAGTTTCAAAAATTTTGTATTCAAATACTTAGGATAGTTACTTTCTTCAAGGAAGTACATAGATTACATAAATGGTGAAAAAAACAAGGACTGGTTACCCAGTATCCATTTCACAGACTAGAAATCCTAATTGTGACAGTCTATGAAATCAAAGAAAAATTCTCATGTAAGCTAAAGGATGTCTGACTGAACAGTGAATTGTATTTGTTGCTTCTGGGTGAAAGAGAAAAAAGAGGTATTAAATCCATGCTTGGGAGAACACTCTGACCTCATGCATGCCATGACAATTCTCTACAGTCCTTTCATTTTTTTTCTTTTTAGTGAGTGCATTAAAAAGGTGGTCTTTTATACCTTTTTACATAAAGCACTTTCTAAATTCAAACTGTTGCTAATGCGATTATTGGGAGTTTGAGCACACAAGGGCTGGTTTCTTATCCCCACATTTAAATTCTTTTTCCTCTGTTTCATTTACATGCTGGTGAGCGTCTATGTAATTCTTCACTTCTTTTATCAAGCACATGAGCAAGCTACAGAGAAATCATATGCAACATACACAAATCTGCTTTAGCAAATCAAATCTGAAGTTAGAAACACAAATGAAGAACTGTACACAGAAAAACATGGTGCATTTTTCTCAAATAAAGTACTCTACTAAAAAAAAAATATATTTTTTTACAGTTAAACCATGTAGCAGAATCTTTTTTCTTCGCATTAACAAAGAGGAATTGGAAAGGAAATGTTCCTAGTAATTTGAAAGATAAATTGGTTGGGTATTAGTTGATCTCTGGTACTGATATATCTTTGTAAAATTACTGAATGTTTGAAGATTGTCTCTGTTTTTTTCTTTCACTTCCCCTGCCTCTTTCCCTCCCCCCATATTACATGCAGCTTGTTTGCTTTCTACTTACTCAGACACGTTTCTATGAATTCATTTTTTTTCAGTTTTCATTTCTTGAGATGTGGTCCAAATCTGTTTTTAACTGTAGCTTTATTTGATCAGTTTGATTAATCATGGCAAAATTATTCAACAATTTTAACAGTGCAGAGAACTTTATTACATACTGATACAATTGCAATTTGCAAGAGACGCCATCTGCAAGCAACGTTTTCAAACAGTGTTACAAGCTGTTAGCCTCTTGCTCTACACAACATAAGTGTAACCTCAAAAACAGTAATAACCAGAGCTCTCACTACTGAAAACTGTTCTGGTTTGTGACAGAGAAATTCTGTATCCACACAAAAGCTGATAAAGTGGTTCAAGCACATGATCACCTTACAGACATCAACCATATTTTTTTTGGGGGGGGAATAATAAAATTTTATAATTTCTTTGTAAACTACTAAGCAGATTCTCACTGCTCTCTTGATGCACATTTTGAAAACTGTGGATTTATTTCTCTGTCTTTTTGCAATATTTGCAAATTAACCTGAAATATCTAAAAGGCAGACCAACCAAATAACAAAAAGCAAGAATGTGCGAATTTCTCATTCACCTGTTTAGGACTCCAGGATTCAACTAAGTAATCCTGGATTTTGTTGCTGTATCTGAATATTACAGGAGGTATGGCAGGTAAGCAAACATTAAAATGGTTTCAAGACCTTGAACATTATCAGTGATTTTTATTTTTGTATTTTCATTTTTTTTTAACACAAGAGTCCCATGAGTTGAAAAATGCTCTCCTACCCAGAAGTCTGAGATGCACTGTGGGGGAGGAAGACAAGGATGTGGGTGAGAAAAAGGTCAGAGGTTCATCTCCAGAGTGCACGCATTAAACCAATTTTAGGGTCCCTCTGTTGCCACAGCAATCCAGCAGTGCAAATCACTCTTACAGGTTGGAGTAAGGATGGGGGAAAAAAAGAAGCTGCAGCAGGATACAGAGGCGACAATAACTCAAGTGAGATCCAACCCTTAATAATACTTTGACACTGGATCCAGACATTAACTAATTGATTTTTAAATACTTTAGGGTTACGTTTTGATAGCACAAATCAATGTAGCTATGGATTTAATGAAGAATATATTGATTTACAGCTACTGATCCAGTACTTTTTGATTTTGTTCTGGGAGGCTGAATTTGGGACTCATAAATTTGCATGTCCTAAAATATGGTCTGTAGGCTACTGTCAACCAATTGATTGTGGTAATAAAGACTCAGTTTTTTTCAAATTCCGTTCATCATGTATGAAAAATTGGAGACTTTCACTAAAAATAAACATAATAAAAATAAAAATTATTTACTGTGAAAATCAATTGCATATAGTAAAATACCTTAAAAGTATTATAATTTATCATCATAAATTCACCACGTTAGCATGAGTGGGGCAAATATTTCGTATCATGAATCTTAACTTGCGGAAGTGATAGCATCTCTCTGTGTGCCTATCCCCAGAGAACAACTCCTTCACCTGAATGTTTGTAAGCATTACCCATAGGATATATTCTCCATGATGTGTTTGGCATGCTTTATTCTATTACTTGATAGAATAAGCTTATTTTGATTTTACATTATTACTTCAATAATCTATCATAAAAAAAAAATTGTAAACATCTTACACATTTTTATTCTGACATCTTTAATTTTTGCTTCTACATACCTTTCAAACTAATAAGTCAATTAACATAAATATATCTTTCTTAAGAAAGATAGCAACTAGCACATTATGTTTGAGATTTTATGCTGTTGTTATCCTTATTTCTTTTATAAACAATTGGAACTATGAATTTGGTGAGGAATCCAAAAGAAAGGGCAAGTAAAATATTCAAATAAAATGCAATGTCTGTAGTTCACATAGGGAAAATAATCCTAGTTATTCCTTTCATAAACAATTTTTTAAAAAATTCCTTGATTTCTTATGTGTGATACATAATTATTATTTCTAAAAGCCTTAATAAAAATTACACTGATACTAGAAAATTGGGTATTCTTTCGTTTTAAAAGATGTTTTAATATATGAAAAATAGTGACCTGTGTTTCAACACGATGTAACTTCATGTAACTTCATGAGCACATTTGATGTTGAAAAAAATGATGTATGAATCTGTCAAATTAAAAAAAGAATGGATTTTTTATTTAACAGTTCAAATATTTTAATTCAAAACCCTTTAAAATCTGAACAACTATGTTAAAAATATTTAGGTATATAATTGTGCAATAGTTGTTTGATAGGATTTCCAAAAGAATTAAAGTATCTAATTCTCCATGACATCAGTAAAAATTTTGATGAGATGTTGTATTATTTGAAATTGACAAAGGCTTCCTTCCTACATTCACACAGAGAACTATTTAAAGAAATATCTGGCAGTATTCCATAAGAAATATTCTTCTTATTGGGAATTTATTTACTAAAAGAACAAAAAAGAGTTTCAAATCAAGCTATCAAGAGCAGTAGCACATAGGGGTTTTTAAGTTATTTCAGATCTGTGCTCTTCTAAAACTCTAATCCTGATGTCCAGGAAATCTTTCTATATTCTTTCACAAATCTATATTTTACTTATAAAATATATTGCTATATGTGAATGCAAGGAAATAACTTATAATTTGTTTTAATATTTAAATGAAAGATTCTCAAATGAATACAAAATTGAGCTCTACATATTTATCACCAGTGAAGATTCAGTTTTTAATCTGGGCTGCAAAGCTTTTGCAAGTATTTTTTGAATGGTTAATCTCCAAGAATATGTTGATGCTGGATAAAAAGGCAAACTATTGTGTAACCAGTTACACAAGTGTCTTCTGGTTAGACATAACATCAAGTGTGTACATGGGATTTTAATTGCATAGATTAACTGATAGGAAATGAGACTGCCATGTTTTAAACTTCAGTGCAATAATCTGAAAAATGACTGTGTAACTCTAAGTAGAAACTAGGAATATTCCCAAAGGACTGTATCAGTGTAAAGGCTGGAATATTTCCAGGTTGTCAAAGGAATAATTTGTGTTACAATTCTTATTTGTTATAATAAATACTTGGTAGGGGGACTGTCAATAGTTAATAAGTACTGCATATTGCCATAAAAAGATTGGCTTAGAGATCTCATAAATGATTTGTGTTGGAGCTTAATCGCATAAAAATTGCAGACATTATTCAGAAACAAATTGAATCACTATAAAACAGCGTTGCAAGGACAAGGGTAGCTACATGACAGACCTAGAGGCTACTCCAAAGCTGCCAACATAATTGTCTGAGGAATTTGCCAAGGAGACAGATGCTGCTGACAGAAAATAGTGTTCCACTCTCTGGCATTTGGTTATAGCAATGGTCAAACCTAAGAGAAACATAAGTGAAAATGTGTTCTTCATTCCTACACAACTGTATTTCATGTCAAGTTTCATGTCAAGTTGAGAACAGTTGTGTTTTCCTAGTCCTGTCTTAGACAAATTCCTATAGGAATTATGCAGCCCTCAGAAGCTGATTTGTGCACAAAAAATAAATGTTTCAAACTCTGCCCTGAATCTAAAATGCCACCAGTACTGCAGCACACAGATACTTTTAAAGAATAACATCTTGAGAGAGAACAGTTTTAGCAGAATCATAGTGATCTTCACTCTCAAGTCAGAAAATCAGAAACAATAATTTCATGTTTGCATTTTTGATATTTTATTCCTTGCAGAATTCCAGAAAGAACTCTCTTGGGTTACAATATGTAAATCCTGCTGCAGTCAAGAAGATAAATCAGAGCAGAAAGTTCTATTTGCTCTAGCACACAATGCTTAAATGATACATCAGGTCATGGGAAACCTGAGTTGGAAGCATGAATATAAACCGTAGGCCTGCTACCCAAAATCCTGTTTCAGAATGGACCACATAGCCATACATAGTGCCTAAAATTGATCAACCGGTACACAGCTGATCTGAATCTTCTGACTTTTTGAACATAGGAAGGGCAAAGGCTCACTGTGTGCACTGAGAGACTACTCTGCGTTGAACACGCGGACAACGTGTTCATTAGTGAGAGAAAATTGAGTACCGCTGAGAGCAGGAGACCCACCACAGGCATAGGGCATTGATTAGAAAAAAATCCAGAAGGAGCACTATTGGAAAGGTACAGGAGGTTGCCTTCAGTTTGGCCTTCTCCTGAAGAGTGAAAATCAGTGAAGAATTTCAGATGGATACAAAAGCACGAGGCCTGTGTAGACAGAAGTTGCATATTTATATTTTCATTTGGACTATGACTTTGGTGCGGGATCCAGAGGAAGGGCAGGGGCGGTAAAATGTCAAATAAAATGCAATGCCTGTTGTTCACATAGGGAAAATAATCCTACTTATCCAAAGACTGTGATGAGTCTAAAGATATTGAAGTAATTGCAGATTGTTTTCTAAAATATTAGCTAAGTGAACATCATTGCTCAAAAATTCAAACCAGACATCAGGAATTATTAAGAAAGAAATAAAGAACAAAACAGAAAATTCCTTTATGCCACTGTAGAAACCCTCTTTTTTCTTACTATCTTTAACATTGTATGCTGGTCTTGTCCTCCTATCACAAAAATCGTGTAATAGAACTAAAAAAGAAAGAAAGGAAAGCAAAGCAAATGATCAAAGATATTAAAAGGTTGCTGTATGAGGAGAGATTAAAAGACTATCATTCTTCTTCCTGGGAAAGACAAAACTGAAAGACAATAAGATACAGGTTTCTAAAATCACAGACGACATTAAAAAGATGAACTACACATGTTTATTACCTAGTTTTACTAGAGAACTGAGGCAGAGGAATAAAGGATTAGGCAGCAGGTTTAGTTGGTATATTTTCATACAAGGTATAAAAGTCTGTGGAAATCACTAAAAATGTAAAAAGGTTAAAAAATGTTCAAAAAATCATAGAAAAGAAGGCTTTTTGGAAGCTGAGGAGTTATACTTCTCTTCCAGCTGTCTGTTTTTCCTAAGTACATGCGGGAGTCTCAGATTAGGTAGAAGGCTAGACCTTCTTTGACCTTTTCAGACAACCTTAACTTCCTATTCCTCATGCCCTGCCCCTCACAATAGACCATAAAAAAGGATCCCAGGACTATTAGGATAATACATAGGATAATTTGTATTACTTTTTCATTATTCTTCTCTTAGATATTATTTACAGACCTTGATATCTTGGAAATCACAACTATAGTATGACTGAGTTGTATACAAGAATAGCATGCCCTGCAAAGTTGCTTGTAAAATGAAACCATGACACCTGCATATACTAACACAAATCTTGAATTGATGTTGCTATGTAAATTTACCTCTGAGGAAATGATGATATTTAAGTCTTACCCTCTACCCTTGTCTTTTTCATACAGTGGCATGTAGCATCTATTCTTCCTTCGCCTTGCTTCGCCTCACCTTGCTTTTCTCTGGTCATGGCTTTGCTAAATCTTGGATCATAGGATGTTTAGAATTTAATGAGGTTTCAATTCTTTTGACCATCATGGCCCATGAAGTGATTCCTAAGAGAAAGTCTTAAGGTGAGACAAGAGTTACCTTGGGAGTAATCTGTCCTAAGCATGTTGCTCTGTAACTCCATCAGGGTTCTGCACAGTCATTTAACTCTGGATCTGAGCATTAAGATGGGGAGACAGCTGGCAAAAGCTCAAGGCAGCTGTTCTCTTCCCTCTCTCCCTGCTGCCAGGACAGGTGGTCTCTCGAAATTATCTTGTTTGTTAATAAACATATAATAAAATTGCATCCGGTTGGTTACATTTGGCAAAAATCTAATACTTCTGTCAGTCTTCATCAAATCCCTGCCATTCATAATGTTGCAATAACTAGGGACTGAATTGGCGGGTGCCTCATTCGGTACTTCTGCAAAACATATCAGGTATATTGGATCAAATCCTACTAATGGTCGAGTCTAGCTGAGTCTTCAAGGCACTGCAGAGGGTTTGGGTTTAGCTTACCCTTTTTTACTTACTCTTCTGCAGTGTCACCTAGGTGTTAATTTCCAAGCCACTTCGTCCAAGCCAACTTGGAATTAGGAAAGTACACCCATTACTGAACATTAAGCATTTCTCAGTCTACTAGATTTTGCCAGTTAAAAATAAAATGAGAAATCTCTACTCAGTCTTCACAAACATTTGGTCAACTTTTCTTTAAAAATAAAATGAGACAAAACAGAGTCCTGTTATTTTATTAAATAAAAAACACTGGAAATTGCACTTTATTTCTTCAGCTTCCAATTGACTGTTAAATTGTTTAGCACAGTTCTTCTAATAACCTCCCTCTGATGGCTCCTTTTTATATGCCTTTGGAAGTTAAATCTAATTAGAATAGCTGTAGAACTGTTTGGCATATGTCTCAAAATTCTTTACCCCCTGCCCTCCTCCATACTTAATACTTTCTAATTAGCTCTGAAAAGAAAATGAAAAGGAATTGACACACATATCAGTTTTCATCCAGACAAACACAGTGGAGGTCTCCACAGAGTACTATTGAAAACCACACTAACAGAAAATGAATCAATTCATTTATAAAACAGAGAAAATGCATTTCTTTTATATGACTTGCACACAGGTCATCAAAATATGTCTTTCTGCTTATAAATGTCCTGGGTAGGTCAGTTTAGGTCAAACCCTCTGTACTTTCCAATGAAGTTTGTACTCCTAAATTATTGTTATTTATATATTCGTAACAGCTTACAATTTGCTTCAACAGAACACATTTCTTATGGGTTGTAGGAATGAAAAAGAACCAGTGAATGAAGGAGCTAAAATGAGATACTGACTACATGAGTAACTATTAACATTTAAGCTTTACAAAAACTGAAATTTTTAAGCTTATATTTTTAAGATAATACAGAATTAGATTCTTCCTCATGATCAGAAAATTGAGAACATACTCCCTGAAGTTCTGGTGTCATAGTTAAAACTGATTCTCCTCTTGCAGATTGCAAGCTTTTAGGGGCAGTAAATATATTTTATATTTGCATAATGGCTTACAGTTTTGGTTAACAATTGAAATGGTCTTGGTGGGCTAGCCTTGGCTAACAGCCAGACTCCCACCCAGACACTCACTTACTCCCACTCAGCAGAAAGGGAGAGAAAAGAGGGAAAAGAAAAAAACAAAAAAGCACAAACACAGTAATGAGAAATCTCGTAGCTTGAGATAAAGACAGGGAGATTGCTTATCAATTGGAAATGTGGGAAAATTGACTGGACTTGGCAAAAAATAATTTATTCCCAATTTAAATAGATTCATCTGGTGAGAAACAAAAAGACAAACAATAAAACAAGAACTTTCTTTACCCCTTTCCCAGGCTCAGTTTCACTCCATCCCTACCATCCGTGGCCCCGAGCAGTGCAGGAGGGATGGGGAGATTCTGGTCAGCACACAGCAGTTTCTCTCTGCAGCTCCTTTCTCCTCAAACTTTTTCTCTGCTGTGACATGGATTTTGCGCAGCCTGATGTCAATACCTGCACTGGCACCATCAAGGACCTCCACTTCCTCCTCCTCTGACTTTGTTGTTCCTACTGTAGTAAAAATTGTTAAATGTGTCCTACTATTACTGTTATCCTGGAGTAATATTCGTGTGGGAAGGAGGTGGTGTTGGTGAGGGTAAAATAAGCAGGAACAAGTCGATGCCTGAATCTTTGAATAACTAAACTGCCAGTCCAAGTTATTTTTTGTGCTCCATGTAGACTTGACCCAAGTACTCCCTTGGGGTACCTTGCTGTCCTGATTTAGTCTCCCCACAGCAACTCATTAACAGCTGCAAAAGGGATCTTGTAATAAAAGGATTTTTTCAAAAAACCACCAATCATTATTCAACTGCTCCTTCTATACATGCCCTCTGACACTATTCCACCCCTCTAATGAGAAAAGAAAAGGCCTCCCAGATATCTTTCTCTGTCAAGCAACTGTAGAGGACTGCAGAGGGCTTTAAGGGCAAAGGAGTCAATACCTCAAGGGGAAATTTTACCATTACAAGGAGAGTACAGGGTGTTCCTTGAACTTAATAGTTTAATTTGCAAAAAAGAGGAATCAGCACACCTTGTCTGTGTCTGATAAAACACAAGATAGCCAGAAGAAAAGATAGACAACTACTTTATCACAAACACGTGAAGTTTGGTAGTGCACGTTTAAGAAATCAAAGAACCACTTTCTCATACTACAAAAAAAGTGGTGTTTGCAAGCTGTCTTGAACAATTACTAGAACTCACTCATCTGTTTCTAAAGCTGAAGCAGCTACTTCTCTGCTGTTTGTACAAATTTCAGAAGGAGAACTTACACTAATCACGTTTCAAACAGCTTGAATTTTCTTTATTACAAGGTCTTGAGAACTGGATCACTAGTGTTAGATAAAGGAATCCAAATCCTCATCTGCCCTATCTATTCTGTAATTAGGAAAGCACCACAAAAATTTCTATCGTGAAATTTTGAGATAATGCAACCTACTCACATGCATGAACTCATGCTCTTGTAGACTGTAAGTGGTAATCTTCTTTTGTTTTGATCTATTTGATAACAAATGCCTTTCTGTGTTTCAGAAAGAAGGTTTATTGAGGTATCACTAATAAATTCATCACTCAGTAATAGCACACCAATAAGCCATATGGCTTTGCTGATGTATGGCACAAATCCATCATCAACATAACATCTTCACAAAATATATTGACACTATTCATCAAGATTTTTTGTTGAAATTCTACAGTGTACTTGACCTTTCTGAAAGAAAGGAAAAAGACTCATTTTGGAGCTATGAGAGAGTAAAGATAACAAAATAATACAGTCTGGAAATAATATAAATGAGCAATATAGTAAATTATAACAATGACAGTCAGCTTGCATTTATATAAAGCTTTTTTCTTCCTGTTCAAGTAGAAATCACAGTCCTTGCAAACTTCACATAGTTTCTGTAGGCAAGATTCTTCATATTTGCACAGATAATGCACACAGCATAAAACACAGGTCCTTGTCTTAAGTCAAATGGTAAATAACATAAACACAATTATGAACTGAGAAATATAAATAACACATGCCACTTTTTAGCTTTATTAGCATTTGGTTAACTGGGTAATCTAGCTCTGATGTTACAGTTAGATCTGCAGTTCCTACCTTTGCACCTTCTTGTTCTTCATTTACCTCACTTGTGTCTTTACACGTCTGTTTCTTACACTGTCACAGAAGACTTACATTTTTATTCTTTCTAGTCCAACCACTCTAATTCCTTTATCTTTCTATCAAAGTCACAAATCTATATCCCTCTATACCTGGTGAGTTTTTTCACCATTCATAGTGAAAACTCCTCCTGGGAACACACACAATTCATTCAAATTGGCAATAGGTAGAATAAAGATATTTTCCTCTCTAGTACAAACTTCCTAGAAAAAGGGAAGACAGTTTTACAGCTTCTGTTGTCACTCTGAATGGACAAAATGAATTAAAATCTTGTGTAGGTTTTCTTACTTAAAAGGTAAGCAAAAAGATACTAAAAAGCAGAAACAGGAAACAAAGGCGAGCAACAAAACCAGAGAGTAGTGAAAAAGTAAGGATGTAAAATTAGTGTTGGGAGAAAAACTTTAACATTAGAAATGTATAAAATCAATAATATTATATAAAACTGCCATTCTCTATGGATGTTTATTTTAGTTTTATTAAAGCAATGCATACTTACGAAGTGGATATTAGAACGAACCCAAGCTACAATATCTGCCACTCCTCTGCTGAGGAGTCCTTGCCTTCAACAACATCCTTGTGGGATGTGTATTGTTTACTAGAAAAAAAGTCAGTATATGAGCATCAAAAATTTATTATCTATTCTGATTTTGAGTGAAAATATTTTTTTTTGTAGTTCATTTTATACATTAAATTCAAAATCTCCTTTAAGGTAAGATAAATTTCAGCAATCTTTAAGTAGGCACTAGTTTATCTGTTCAGCTAATTCAGTAACACTAATTAACTTGGTTCTGCTCTTTGATTCAGTTTGCTTGAATTTAAGGCTTATGTTTGGTAAGCAGACAGATAAAGAGATAAATGGGTCACTGTATTTCCTTGCTCATTATTTCCTTTAATATCCACGTTGAATAGTGTAAGTTCTGATTACAATTAAAATGCTTTTATGCCATCTTAGCAGTAATTGACTGAAACACGTAATTTGTACTTTGATTCCATCTGTTAAGTAATTGACAATCACAAACCACTTCTTTATAATGTCTTTAATCAGTCAGTTCTTTTTCAAGTATTTAGAAATAGTTTAATAATAGGCTTTTTCTCTGGTATGAAAGTTTCTTCAAGTTTTTCTACATTCCTTTCTCCTTGCTTTCCTTCTGTTTCTATAATCATTCTTTATATTTGTTCTCTTTACGCTTTCACTACGTGTAAAATTGCCATCACAAATTGTCTTTATTCTCCCTCTTTTTGTCTCCTCCATTGCATTCCAAATTGCTTTTTGTTACAATTTGACCTCAGGGTAGCATATCCCATTCATATCAGTCACAAAACTCTGTAATAATGGTTCCAAATCCTTGGTTTACTGGAAGAACACTAGGTTACAATTTGCCCAACATAAGTTGCACCAATATACTCAGAAAGGATCAGATAAATGAGCAATAGTTTACAACAAAGTTGAAACTCCATTGAAGAACATGAGAGTTCATAAAACAAAATAAAAAAATACTGTAATTTTGGCTAATATTTAAATAAATATTTCAATCTATTTAATCAGACATTAAATAATTTACTTGTCTGTATCAGATTCACAGAAAGCAAAATTCAAAAGAAAGGAAACCATAACATCTCTTATTTTTATGCCAGCTGTGACCAAAGCCTAGCCTAGAGCAAACTGTTCACTTTAATATTGACTCTAAAAGCAGCTAGATCTTGTACAATGAATCCAAGCTGAGTCAGCAAATCCTATTTCTGGTACCATTGTGAAACACATTATTAAGTCAGTTATCCATTTTGAGTTCTTGGTAGTTTGTGTGGCACGTTGTTTTTTTCTTACATCAAATTTCTACACATATTATTTTATTCCTTTCTGGGATCTATTTTCTGTAGCTAATACTCATAATACAACATTAAGGTAGGTGGATGGAAAAGGGAAAAGGGAAAGGCTGTGGATGTTGTCTACTAGAATTTAGCAAACTTAAATTCCCCGGAGGGATCTAGACAAGATGGATTGATGTGCTGAGGCTAATGGTATGAGGTTCAAGAAAGCCAACTGTTGGGTCCTGCACTTGGGTCACAACAATCCCATGCAGCACTATGGGGAAGAATGGCTGGAAAGCTGTCCGTCAGAAAAGGACAAGGGAGTGTTGGTCGACAGCCAGCTCAATATGAGTTATCAGTGCACCCAGGTGGCCATGAAGGTCAAGAACATCCTGGCTTGTGTCAGAGATAGAGTGACCAGCAGGACTAGGGAAGTGATCGTCCCCCAGTACTTGGCACTGGTGAGGACACATGTTGAATACTGTGTTCAGTTTTTGGTCCCTCACTGAGTTGCTGGAGTGAGTCCAGAGAAGGACAACAAAGCTAGTGAGGGGTCTGGAGTACAAGTACAAGTCTTATGAGGGGCGGCAAAGGGAACTGGGGCTGTTTAACATGGAGAAAAGGAGGCTGAGGGGAGACCATATCACTCTTTACAACTACCTGAAAGGAGGTTGTAGAGAGGCGGGGGTTGGTCTCTTCTCCCAAGTAACAGGCGATAGGACAAGAGGAAATGGCCTCAAGTTGCACCAGGTGAGATTTAGAATGGATATTAGGAAAAATTTATTCACTGAAAGGGTTGTCAAACATTGCAACAGGCTGCCCAGGGAAGTGGTTGAGTCACCATCCCTGGAGGTATTTAAAAGATGTGTAGATGTAGTGCTGAGGGACATGGTGTAGTGGTAAGTTGGCAGCGCTATGTTAATGGTTGGATTGATGATCTTAAAAATGACTCTATGATTCTAATAACAGAGAAATCTCATTTTACACAAATAACTTCAATAGAAATTTTGTTCTCCTGAATCAAGTAACATATTATGTTATCTACAATATTGTGGGTTTGTATTTCTGATTTGGACAAGATCATCTTTATGGACAAGATCATCTTTAAATAGTAAAATACTTTTGTCTTAAGCAGCAGAATTTTGTTCTATTGTTTTGATACCTTTCATTATATGTAGCATTTTCTGGGACTTAAATCATTCTTAAGGCCAAAAAAAAAGTTTCTAAAGCATCATGTTTATAAAATCATATATTTTCACACTGGATTTTCAAGACAACTAAGTATGGCCATTATAGATAGGCTAAAAAGCCCTGTGCTGTTAGAGTTAATGATGGGATGAGAAAGTAAGTTGCAGTTCACTCCAGTGAAGTGACAGAGTGAAAACTAAATGCTTGTTAAATAGTCTTTGCTGCATCCTGTGAATAAAGAGTACTCAGTTTTTGAGACTTTTAATTCACTCTACAACCTCTTATTTTGGGTATGAATTTGTGGGGGTTTTGTACAGCTTGTGTGGAAAAATAATTGTTAATGGGGAATGTGTTATTTTACAGGTAATTGAACAGAAAAGGGAATGAGAAAGGCTGGATTTTGACTATTCAAGAGGAATCAGTACAGATGAAGTATGGACTAGGTAAGTACTTGGAGAGACAGACTGAAAACTGACTGAACTGTGGGCCCAAAGGATTGTTGTGATAAGCAACACGAAGTCCACCTCGAAGCCAAATAATCATGGTGTGTCCCAGAGGCTGATACTGAGGCCAATTATCTTTAAACTCTTCATTAATGACCTGAATACTGGGGCAGGGTGCGCCCTCAGCAAGTTTGCAGGTGATACAAAACTGGGAGGAGTGACTGATAGGCAAGATGGGAATGCTGTAACTCAGCAAAAGGTTTATTCAGTGCTTAGATATTCTTCTTGATTATACGAGATTTCTGAAACAATGTTTAGATACATTACATATAGAAATTACTATTTAGGAATTTATTGCTGTAAAGATGCTCAGAGAGGTTTTTCTTCGGTGGACAGGTTCATCCTAGTTCCCTGATACTGATTATCTACTGCAGAGATTTTATTATGACACAATAATCTATTCACAGTATTCTACTACATTATTTATTATAGGCTTTAATTCATATTATGGAGGGAAAATTGTCATTTATATGCATGAATAGACACTTTCACTCACACAAGTGTGTGTGCATGTATGTGCACAGAAGACCTGGAGAGCTCTTAACAGGCCATGGCTTCTGAAAGTTTTGGTAAAAGAAGAATTAGATAAGTTGCTCCCTGTAAATTTCTGCAACTGAAAAACAGTTATCAGAGTTCAAATAACTGTGAAATAACACAATCCCTCATGAAATACTATTCTTCAAACTTTTTTGGGGTTTTGTGGGATTTTTAAATTTTTTCTTGCTTGTTTTTTAACCATACAGTAAAGTAGCAAACATACCAATATAGCTATTTTAATAAATTTTAGGAGTCAAAAAGTAAAATTAAGAGTTATAAATATTTTAACGACATTTCTTAATGTTGTGGGAAAGGTAGTTTTGCTATCTGGAACTAGAAAAATTATGGTTTCCTTTGCTTCCATTAATAATAATATAACCTATCCAAAACTCAGAAGTCAATCAGAAGTCACAGGAAAATCACCTCCATATATCTTCTGTATTTTATGCTGACTATTAGACAAGAACTCAAAACATTGAAACAAATTAGAATTGTACCTGTGGTTTTGAAGTAAAACAGAGATGGCCCATAAAGACGCCATTAATCTGAATGATAGGAATATTTCCTTAAGCCAAGGTGAGCACACTGAACAGAATTCAGCAGCAGGGGAGAAGGAATTCAATCAGTTCTGTCTTCACCAGTAGATACATCCAAATTAAAAAGGACAAATTAAATTTTAACCACTGGGTCACATCGATGTGCTAGGCAGTAAAACAAAAAGTACAAGAGTGTTCCCAAGTGTAAAAAAAGTGTATCTTTTTGATGAAATTTTCTTTGCAAATTTGTATATGACATGCTTATGCATGTACAAAGAATTTTGCCCTGGGTTAAATATCGTGGATAAGTAAAGTAACCACAAAGTATGGAAAAATAGAAACATTCCAAAATTCTGTGTAGACATTAGAAAAGATTTGTAGTATTTTTATATCACTTTAAAAAAATAATTGTGACTGTAGGCAATATTTTCTAAACAGTATTTTTTAGAAGCAATGCATTGAAATAGTCTGCAAGAAACACATGAAAATACTGCCTAAAAACAATGAGGTGGCTGTACAACAAATCAAGCACACAAAAATAAAGATTGGTAGGGCTGAACTTGAAATAAATAATAATAGAGTTATACAATTCCTGTCACTTTTTGACCCATTATTAGTAAAATAGAAAATATTCTGATCTCATCAGAATTTTTTCAAATCCATATTACATGCAGAAACAAATTCAACAAGGATAGGTGAAGAAGATAATGAAAGAAATACAAACCTCTTGAAAAATCAATGTTATTTCCACTTCTATATTCATCTCTTAAGATACCTACATAGGAATCAGTTTTCTTGCTTTTCCTCTCCTCCATCACCTTAGTAGAATACATTGTTAATTCTCAAGAGTTTGTTTCTTTTCCTCATATTGAGGAGATTAGGCTGCTGAGTTTAAGTTGCAATGACTTTGCTTTTCAAAATGTGTAAGCAGATATTACCCTGCTTTACATTTTCATATGTAAAACTGCTAGAGGCAATAAGCTTGTGCTGCTGGACATATACAATGAACATCAGACCCACCAGCAGGCCTATACCTACTGCAGATGGTAGTATACTTATCCACACTGTGAAAAATACACATGCTTCTTTGTATTTTGATAATACTAGAAAGTGATGGGACTGAGCTATTCCTCTTTTATTTTTTTTTCATTATTTTTTTTTTCCTATTTGGCTCTTCTTTCCAATCTCACAAATATTCTTCATGGAAAAGCAGGAAATGGATGACTGAAGTATACAGCTGTAAGAGCTGTCTCACCAAATGCAGCCTTGGAAGCAGAGCAAACTATGTCACCTTCAAAATGAGACATTTCACACTCACATCTCATCTGGGAGCAGACAGAAAACGCCAGTCAGAGGTGAGGAAGCATTCAAAGCAGTCCACTAGATTAATGAGGAAGAAACCCCCACCATGAACATACTTCCCCAAAACAGACCTCAGGATATCATATGACTTGTCAAAAGCCTTCCCAAGTCCATTCTTCATGACAAGTGTTGTTGACTTAAGACCCAGAGGGACATGGATAGGTGAGCACAGTACCAGGGAACAGCAGTAGGTACTGGGAATGGGTGCTTTGTACAACAATTTTAATAGTACTATTGATGCTTTCCTGTATTAATTAGGTAATTAGGACTACTAGAATCTTAGAACATTGATTACACCAACAATAAAGTCTTCCTTCAATATGTGTTATGCTCCCTTCACCCATAACAGTTTGAGTGTAACAATGGGTTACATGTAGTTTTTGAGGGCAACATATATAATATATTAATAATGTATATATGCATATATACATCTATATGTATACATATATGTATATTAAGAAACCTCTTTGCAAAAGAGATGCAATTTGGTCACAGCTCTCCTGTTTATCCTAAAAAAACAGAACTCACTTAAGCAAAATTTAGCTAATTATACTTTTTATTTTTAGTGGGGAGTGGCAAAATCCTGTATATGGATAGGAAAATAATTTTTGTCAAAAGAGACCAAATTCTGCCTTCACGCCTACCATTAAAATCAAGAGATTGCATCAGTGAAACAGTGAGTAGAACTTGGCCTCCTTAGCTATCCAATTAATATTAATAATAGCAAGATTTTAGGTAAAGTGCATTTTAGTTCTCTGAAAAGATGTTAACTGTCTTAAAGACTTCAAAGCTGCTTCTTGCTGCAGATCAGATAGCTCAGGAGCAACACCAGGGAAAGATGCCCAAATTGATTCTATTACTCTGCCTGAGCACTGGTGTGGGGGTACTGCTTCTAAAGGTAAGGGTGTAGTTCAGTCTTCAAACTGGGGCAGATTGAATTATTTATTGCAGTTACTGAATTATTTATTTCTGTTCACAAATAGGCTTTGATTTTTATAAATGTATTTGGCATGCATCATTGCTTGATCAGTTTAGCTAAACAAAATCTAACGTTTGGGTGTCTCACCAAAGTCTCAGTCTTGCAAGGCACTGAGACCTGTCGTGGCATTTTTTTGCAACATGGCAATTTTGGTCTTTGAATAATTGACTGAAGGCTCCAGGACAGTGGTGAATGACAAACGACAAACAAGACAGAGCAACTGGTTTGTTTTGCTAACAAATCTTCGCACTTTAATACAGACCATCCTTGAGGACCGCTCTCTGATATTTATTATCACAGAAAAACACTCTCATTCCTTTTTGTCAATATTAAATAAAAAGGGTCAAACATAAAGGTTGAACTAAATGGCTACTAGAAACCTAAACAACCGTTCATGCATACTGGGTTATATCAGTGCTACATAAGTTTTAAGTCAAGAAAAAAAAATAAAGAGGAAAAAGAAAAAATAAATTGCATCTTAATCTCTTCTACCTTGGAATTCAAAACCTGGGAAAAATGCTGCATAGGCCTGCAGTTTCACAGCAGGACAAGCTGAAACAATTCCTTTCTAATTTTCTTCCCCTTTTCCTGTACACATTTTTCTTCAACTTCATTGGGTTGTCTCTGGAACTCGTAAGAGCCCGTGGTGAGCTGATTTGTCACACAAAATTGGTAAAATATACACATGTATACATATATATCTCCACATTGTAGGCTATTTGATATGTTGAAACTGCTTAGGGAAAGGCATGATAAAGACTAGAGGTGGCATAAGGCAGATGGCAGAGGTCAAGAGGGAGATATCATAGTAGACAGAAATTGCTGTTTGATATAAATGGATTTGAAGTGTAAGTTCTGTGCTGTCATGTTCTGATCATGTCTCTGTTTTGCTAACAAAAGGGCAGCACTAAGTTCTCTCAAAACAGTGAAATGGATACCTTTCATATGACTGCACAGAGGTTTAAACACTAATCCAGGAAATGGAAGACCTACTACATTAATGAATTTGAATCTTTCATGTTTTTAAATTACTTCTTTTTTAAAGATGATTTGTTTCCCCTTATAACTTCAGGCTTAAAGAAAATGAGTGATAACTATCTGGCATTGCAGAATGTGGGATGTAACCATAATGATGGTGGAGAGATTATGTGGAAGGGCTAATACATGCTTACCATGTGAGCAAAGAACCTGCTGCAAGGACAGTCAACAGCCTCCTCATTTCCATTATGTTATACCCCCCTTTTTATGGCAAATATTATAAATCACTGTTAAGTATTACTTTACCTTCAGTAAACTATGAGGGGAAGTGGGTGTAAAACATAACGTATCAAACATATAATTTTTTTAACCCTGAAACTTAGTAGCTAAATATATATGCATGCTGTATATGTAACTGTAAATGGCTTCATGTTAATAAAAAATTGTGTGTATTTCCAAGACAGCAGGACACTTCATTTGCCTGTTATCCAAAAAAAGGACATGCCTATATCACGCAAAAAGAGATGGCTGCAGACTTAGAACTGAACTGTATAGAAAGATTGGCTTGAAACATGCAAGTAATATAAAATTAATTACCTTGAGCACAGTGCTGCATAAATATAAGGGAATTATTTCTGTGTGTATATAACCCAATAAATATGATCTTTGATGTTTCTCGTAAAAGGCCACAGGGTCTGCACTGAACTGACAGAGCAAGGTCTCAGTGATGGTCTAGGTTAACTTTGGCCATAGATGGGCTGAGATTGTTGTCATTATTAATTATAGTTTCCTTTATGAATTAGATAATTTGGAATATTTGACTGTTAAAAAATTAATTATACTAACAATAAATTCTTAGCTTTGGATATATGAGTACACTTTTGCTTAATAAAAGGTTTTGAGATAGTTTGATTGAAACAGGGGACATCTCTTCCTATTGAAGCCAAAGGTGTCTAACTGTCAAGTGTCCTTTAGGTTGTTACATCAAAACTGAGGTTATAAAAAATGTAAATTACTTTTGAAAATCTCAGGTTGAAAAGATGCTTGAGCAAACTTGAACGATGTTATAAAGAAATGCACAACATGATATAGACAAAGGAATGAATTACGAGAGACAAATTGCCTTCACTAAATATGTTCAGATATCTTGAATTCTATGGCAGAAGGCCACTACAGAATTAATTTTTACTTAGGATATCTGTTCACTGTAAGTGTGTGTCTTTACAAGACCCTGGATATAACAGGATTTTTTTCTCGTTAATTTTCTACTTTACTGAAGTTCAACATCATTCCTCTAAATATAATGATAACAGCTTACGTCGAGATAAACCACAAATTTATTGTAACTCAGGCGTGACCCAGGAAGGGCCCAAGAGTCTACTCTGTGTCATTACAAGCAGATTTCATAGCTGTCTCATTGGCTTTGCATCAAACATACACATAGGGAGGAAAAGGAGTTTGCAGTTACTTTTTGACAATCCAGATTAGTAATAGACCAAAGGATCAAAAAATTCTGTTTTACAACAAACTATTTCAGTAAATAAAAGTAAGTGTTTTGCAAGATGCATTTTAAAATACATTCAGATTTTTGCATGATAATGGAAAACTGTTCTTTTAAAGGAAAATAGAATTGGAAATTGTCATCAGCTCCAAGTAAAGATGACAGCACTGGCCTTTTATCTCAGAAAAACAGAAATAATCTCATTCCAGTTTGGACTGAAGGTTTAACTGAACTGAGATGCCACTCAGACAAGCTAGCACAAGGCAAAACCAGTCCCAAATTCTAAATTAAGTATAGTCTAAGTAAGTAAGTCCATTTACACAGAACATGTGCTTTTTTTTTTGCTTTTTTTTCCCTTTTTTATTTTTGGTGGCCTGAAGGGTGATGGACCTCATTCTACATTCACTTGTAAACTCATGTAACTTTCCTAGCCTAGGCAGTGTGTCTCTGGCCTTATGCCAGACCTTCTGCAAGCAGAGGAGGGCCAGGGAGACAACTGCATCCTGCAGAATCTTTCTCTGCAGACCAGACTTGTTTTTAATGTAGGAGTCTTGCCAGGAATTAACAGAGCTCAGAACTGCTTTAACTCCCTGTGGGTCTTTTCTTTGACTACTGCTTCACAGGCACAGGAAGCTCCAGCCAGTAGCAGCAGGACCTTGCAGTAAGAAACAAAGAGATCCTTCTTCTTAGTCCTTCTTCACAGCTGCAAATATAAGCACCACTGTAGCCCAGTATCTGATTACTTTTTAACAAACTATGAGATCCACCTTTAATGATAAAGCTTTTCCTTTGTAAGACACATTTTATATTTAAGTATAATTATGACATACTGGTGAGGCAGAATTTCCTTAAACTGGGCAAGTATGAAAAGCTAAGAGATAATCTGCAAAAAAATAACCCCCAAAACCAACAACAACAATAAAAAAACCAAACCACACACAAAAAAACCCAAACCACCAAACTCTAATAGTGTTTAGCTCTAACAGATAGAATTAATTCATTATAGGTCACTAGTTTATTATCTTTACAGGTCTGTGTGAGAAGTTAAGAAATTATCTTTGATTTTTTCAGAACAACTATCGTACATGGCAGGTATTTCTTCTCATACTCTAACACCACTTAGAATACAACTGTTCAAACATAGATAACCAAATGAAATGGTGATTAAATCATAGGATACTAGGGAAAATTCAATATAAATGCTGAAACTTCATTGGTGGCCCTGTGATAATATATCCTTTCTACATGAAATTCACAGAGCAGCTGTCTGTAATGTAAGAAGCACACTGTCCACAAACTATTAATGTTTTTAGTTCCCTTTCACTTTACTGGAATATATTCTGTTACTTCACTCTCCTTTGTTAGGTTTTACAGGTTGTGTGCTGTTTAAACACTGCTGGTAGCAAATTCTGATGACAGAAGCAGAGGAAAAAAAGTCAATTGACTTCACTAGAGTGGTTCTTTTCAAACAGGGAAATTTGACATCCTGATGATCCAAATAACTTTAAATCAGTAGAAGTTCCAAATATCTAGTTCTAGATTCAACTCTTCCCTTACTTTTTAGAAACTGGAGGTAAAGAAGACAGAGGTATTGACCTATGATTTTGGGAACTATTTTATTTAACTTATAGAAAAGATAACTGAAGAATCATGTGATCAGATCCACTGTAGGGCTAAAGAAAATTGATTAAAAGATTAAATCATTTAAATTTAAGTAAGCAAATGAAGTTAGCTATGTTCTCCAGGCTCACATTGTCTTTATTGTCAAGGGAGAGCTACTCACTACAGTCACTAGAGTCTAGAGAGGCATTCAACTGATCACCCACTAGAAAAATATTTAGTTTCCAGAATTCAGGTGTCTAGTGTCACCTGAAATTCCGTAGGGTATACCAACTAGCCTCTATAGGCTGCACCAGGGCACCAGTGTCCCGTTGATCCTTGTGTCATGGCTGTTTTTCTTTGTGATTTAAAAATCTAAGTGTCTTTGCATCTAATGCTGTTGTGATTCCCTTGGGAATCTTGGTTAGTCTCCAGCAGTCACACTGAAAGATTATGGGTGGTATGAGTATCCCGTGTGTCCTTTAGCATGTCCCAGGACTAGTTGGATGACACAGAATATCTCAAAGGGCACAAGACATCTACATATAAGGAAATTAATCAAACCTTCTGTATCTACTTAGGATATGAAAAGAAGTATTGGACTTTCTGAAATAATTGGTCCCAAAAAGGAGAATTTAACTTCCACATTATGAAAATCTTTCTAACTGTAGGAATATCTGAAGAGGTGAGGAAATTGATGGCTTTTGATGACCTGATGGTCTAGACAGACATCTGCCCGGATTTGTCAAAAGTGCTGAAAATCCGCTCATAAAATTATTAATATGATTCATGCCTAGAGGCTACTACATTAAAAGAAAACAACAACAAACCAACACCAAAAAAACACCAGAAACAAAAACAAATCAAGCAACCAAACAAAAGAACACCAGAAATTAAACTTCTGTTTATTGAATCAAGGTCAGCATGTTGATTTTTTAAAATAATTAAATCCATTTTTAATCTTGTTTTTCTGAAAGTGCTTAGACTTACATTCATTGCAATCTTAAGATGAAATAAGTAAGATTGCTGTGGTGATAAATTACTTAATTTGTTATTGAGATACATTCTAAGCTTAAGACTTTTGCAGAGAAATATGAAATCTCTATTAAAATTGTGCTTTCTAAGAAAAAATAAGGTAATACGTAATCAATGATACTTACTTTCTTTTAAATGTTTACTGAAAACAGTATTAGAATTCCAATAACCATTCCTTCTTCAGTAGTCATTCTGTAGACATTTAGTATTATTCATCTATGTCATAGAGGTACACAAAAGAAAACAGTTAATTGATGTTGGTTTTCAGATATCCAGAAGTCATGGAAACACGAAACATAGCTTATAACAAACGACTTACATATAATGTGCTGTACAGAATAGAATTCTGGGGCAACACTACCTGTATCACCCTTGCAATACCTTATTACAGAAAGGATTTAATGAAAGCAAATTGGCATCTGGCTGCAACTAATGCCATGATAAATGACTTGCCTTTGAGGAAGGATCCATACTCTAACAAAGTCAATTAGAAGCTATGGAGACAATTTATTAAGTTCACTTTTTATTCAACCTGAAGTTTTCTTGAAGGCTATCATTCGTGTATCCATCTGTAAGAATGCTGTGTCACACTCACATTGGCAACTTCCATTTGAGAAGAGAGATTTTAAGGAAGACAAAAGATTTCTGTCTTCACAGTGCTTCATGATTGCAATATCTAATATTTTTCAACAGATACTCGCTTAGCTTTTAATCATCGTAATAAGTGAGGTCTTGAATTATTTTCGGGACTGTAGTCACTGACCTGCTAGAATTCCATACTGGAAGTAGCGGGTTGTATGGGCAGCACTAAACCAATGTATTTTCATGGGATCAGTTTTCTTATGTAGCTAGTGACAGGGGTTTGAAGGGAGATCTAATTTTTATTTATTTAGTCACAAGAGAGACTAGATAGTTATTTTCAGTAATATAACAAGTGTTTTTACCAACAACAAAGAATGGGACTTACTAAAAATTGGGAAGATATGGATACTCTGATACTCAGTGACATTAATTTTCTGTGTCCAAGGGAACACAGAAAGGAGTAAAATCTATTATTTACAATAATGAACATGACTGTTTCATTGACTTGAGCACTTTAAGTTTTAATGAAGAACATGGACAACAGAAGTTGAGGATTTACTAATATATGTATTATTACCTCACTTACTCTTTAAGTTATCATATTTATATATATCTAAACATGTAATATTTAGATATATATTTATATATCACATATATATCACGTATATATATGATATATATCATATATAATATATATAATATATTATATAGACATATAATAATGTCTAAATATACATTATTTAGACAATTCTAAAATTTCAAAGTGTTTTGCTAGAGAAAACCCACTACCATTATAAACAGTAAAGTGAGACTGAGGAGTGGAGGTTTAGCTTCTACCACTTTACACAAATAGCTGCATAAAATGTAACAGAAATAATTGTCTGAATAAGTGATGGAATAACTTGGAACTCCACTGTATGGCACTTCATCTCACCTATGTTTTAAATCCATAATGAAATTTCAGTTCCATACCTAAAGCAGCTTTCTCCATGTTATCATCAGCCAACCTGGTGGAAAAAAATTATAACCTGGAATGGTGCTGAAAAAAAATTAATCTACTTTCAATTTCTTTCTCTTCCTTCAGTCCCTCCCTGATCTTGTTATGCCTCCATCTGTAAGGAAGCCAGAGCAGGAATAGTTAATCTTGTTCAATAAGAATTAAGGGTTGAAAGTAGTGCTATGATTTGATGTTATGCAGCTTATTAGACTGGGGAAAAAAGTGCAAAGAAGTGAAGTTATCTATCATTATCTCATAGCTTTTCAGTGAAGACGTCAGGAATACTATACTGCCTCTTCTAAATAAACTTGAAAAAAACCTTGCCATTAAAAATGTTCAAGATCTAGAAAAGCAAAGTTCTGTCACCTCCCCTTCCATTTGAAAATGGGTAAGTGTGAACAAATATCATGTGTGACAGGAGGCAGAAAACCTTCATTTCTCTCACTTCAATACAGGAACTAGCTTTCTGACACATGTGAAATGTTCTCCTATTCTTCCTTTACCTGGATTGTCTGTTTAGATCTCTGAAGTTATCTTTGAAATTATATTTACTTTGAAAAATGCAGTATGGTGAAGACTTCCCTAGGAAAACAGTGGTCTAAGCTAGTAAAACTGTAGTGCAGGTCAAGGGAGCTCCACAGAAAGACAACACCATATAATTAAACAGGTGTGATTGAGTTGATACAGCTGCATTCAGGTAAATATATACTGATTTGGTATTAGTTTGCTTAGACCAAGTGTATCAAATTTCAATCCATTCAGATGCCAGTTCAGAGATTAATTTCCTTTCCTTGTCTCTGTATTCACAGTAAAGGTATGCAGGAGTCCTGCGAAGTCCTATGTTTGTATATGTCTTAACAAAATAGTGCCTATTCTTGGCCCTTATTCACTACATAGTGAGCATATATAAGAACACTCCCTCATTGGGCTGTAAACTTCTAGTTTAAAAATTTAGTCCAGCAAAAACAGATGCCTGTACTCCAAAGGGCATTCAAAAGACACTGTCTCCCATCTCCAGGAAAATATTTGTTTTAGCCTCTGAAAATTCTTGCAAAATACCATTCTTTGTAATCCATTCTACAGGATTATAAAGTCTCAAAGTATAGTTCCCCATTCTTAAAATATCTCTGCTATTTTTTTTTTATAAAATACATTGATATTTCATTAAATGCTTTGACAAACTTGCTGTTCTATGTAATTTTGAAACATTTCACTTGTCACAGTTTTACTTTGCTTCTAAGAACACTTAAGAGAATACAGGATCTTTGTTCTTTTGGAGCTGATCTGCTCCTCCTATTTATCTCCCACTTGAAAATCATTATCCTGTATTTGTGACATCATAATTAACTACTGAGGACATTATTATGATTCTTCAAATAGATGATTCTAATATCAGATGGAAAATAAGGCATAGACAGATTCCTGAAGAACAGAGAGTTTGTTTTCTCTAAATGTCCTGCCTGCAGGGAGGCAAAGGATTCATATATTTTGTTATGAAAACAGAACTGATTCTAATTAGAATGTGCCACAGAAAACTTCTCTAAGTTTTCTGTGAAAAAACATGCAGCTCTTCAAGTTTCAGAAATTGATTTTTGGCAAAGGACAGATTCTACAACTCGCACACTGTTCCTTCGTTTTAGTGAGGCTACTTAGAATGTATGAATCTGTTAATTTCAAGTAAATGTAGTAAAATGTAACATTGGGCAAATCAGCAGTGTGAAAGCACACTGTGTTTCACATTTAAACAAGTTTTTTGATGTTTCCTAGTGACTAAAGATCATTGTCTATTTTCAAATGTTGGAAAGAAATGAACAGTTGGAAAATATTTAGAAGCGTTCCTTTAGTCTCCAAAGGAACGTCTTGTAGTACGTAATCACTTTGTAGCCTATTTCAAATGAGATAAATTCCTCTAGGAGTTGATTCATAACTTAAATCCAAGTTGCTCTGAATCAAAATCTAGAAGGACAGTCTATACAAGGAGATCAAGAGATTAGACTAAAGATAAGTAATAATTATGAAGCTCTCCCTATAAACCATGATTTAGACCAGTGTTTTAAGCATCAAACACACAATTTCTTTTTTCCAAGTATTATTTTGTCTTATACTGTTACATGAGTAATAGGATTAAATTACCAAAGAATGTGAGAACAGATCCTCAAAAGTCTTGCTCATAATTTCTATAAAAATCAAAGTATACTTGACTCAAAGATTTCTATATGATATCTATTTGAATCAAAACTACCTACATGTATTTCAAACTCCGGGTCATGGTCAAATGTCTTTAACTGGCAATTGTAGGTACAGGTCAGAATAAAAAATAAGATATCAATCACCGCTATTGGAGTGTCACAGTTTAATCCCAGCTGGCAACTAAGCACCACACAGTCTCTCTCGCTCACTCCCTCCTGGTGGGATGGGGGAGAGAATCAGAAAAGTGTAAAAAGTACAGGTCAGAACAAAAAAATAAGATACCTCTAAAAGGGTAATATGCTACTTACTAGAAAAAATCTGTGGATGATGGTATAATGACCCTTTTATTCAGGGTTCTGCCACAACTGATGCAAAACAGAACCTCTTTGAAGCTGAGACCAGAGCTTCAGAATGTTATGTTTCCTTTTTTTTTAAAAAAAAAAAAAGAAAAAGAGTCCCTTACAGATATTGTTTGAAACAAAAGTTCTGAACCTGTAAGTAGCCAGTAATAATGCTGCTACTGGTATTTGAATGTTCCTAAATCTGTAACTGTTGCTCTGAGCCATGTGAAATGCCGTTCATATCTGTTAATTTGGAACCCAGCAATGACAATTTATACGTTAACATTGACAGTGCATTAACTACGACACTAGGCATGAAGGTGCTGGAAGATCTCAGAACACCTGCAGTGTTGGACAACTCATTCTAACAGATTGAGTAAAGCTTGGTAACAAAACCTTCTTTTGGTACTCTGCAGCTAGGACACAAACTGAATAACTATTTGCGTGGAGTGTGAGTTACTGAGTAAAATGTGTTGGTACATTAAGATCTCAATGAAAGAAGGGTTGGAAGGTTTCTTACTTCTCTTTCCTGATGTAAGGGCTGGGTTTCTCCACAACAAGTTAGGCAAAAAGCAGGCACTTGGCGTTTGTAAGTTCATACATGAAAGAATATCTCATATTACACGCACAATACAACGCTAACGGGAGTTTTACCATAAAATTCTGTGGGAGTATAGTGAGTTCTCAACACGGAGAAGGCAAACATATGTGATAACTAAATATCAATGCCAACAGAATGTACATTTAACTAAATTAATGTGATAAAATAGAGGCATTATGCTATTCTATATAACATAACTTATATATTAATATATACACACTTACCATAGCCACAAATGTATTTTAGATCTAAACGTATGCACATACATACAAAGAGATTTCAGGTACACCTTTTAGATACATTGTAATTTATTTTTATTATTTTTGCTAGGTGTAGCAAAAGCCAATTTAAAAATAGCCTGTTGATCGATTAGTTTCTATCTCTTCTGATGCTTACTCTCATTTCATGAAGATTAATATTTTCTTTTTATGATAAAATGTGTATGGAATTAGAAGATACACCACAACCCAGAAATATAGTTTTATGGAATAGAAATAAAGAATAATTAATAAACTACTAATCTATCAGACTGTTCAGACCTGGAGGCAATTTAGTTTATGCTATCAACAAAGAAAAGTATTCTAATTCATGTATTTTTAGAAGAATGTAATTTACTTTGCCCATTTGGTCAGACATAAATTCAAAGATAAACTGCAAGTCTATAGAAAATCCCAAAGCATAAAAAGCTTTTATATAAAGAAAGCTTATTCCTCTAGAAAGTTTGCTTGAAGTGTAGAGATAGAAGAATTGTTCTTAATATTTAGATTAACAGAACATTTATAGTATATTATATGTATGCAAAAAGATTTAGATTTAGATTGTTTATAAGCCTTTGGCCTTCTGTTGATTAAGACATAGTCTAATGGAAGTGTAGCATAATGTGACTATTTTTTTTTTTTTTACCTTTTAAAATAAAAAGTTGTCCATATCTTCAAGGCTTCCCCATTGCATACTACAGAGGGGAAATAAAGGTAAAGAACAAACTAACAAAAAGTTTATGACTGTTCAAGTGTATGAACAGAAAGAGAGGGAAAGAGACTTGGAGTGCAACTGCTTTCTGAGTCCACCCTTCTACACACATACGGCAAGAAAGGACTACATAGGTGACCTATCGGAGAAACCGTGGGAGATTGTTATGGGCGGATTATGTTCACTTAAATTTGGATATCTGCATCTAACATTCTTGCCTCAGGGTCCCCCTACGATCAGTGAAGATTCAGTCAATAAAGTTTCAGGAACGACTCATCTTACCCTGAAGTAGACGTTAAAAAAAGGTCTGATAAATAGTGTGATGAATAATGCCTGTTTTCTTCCATTCACAAGTAAAGGAACTACAAAACAAGCACTTCATATGTAGACATCAGAATTTTAGATATCTAAAGCTAAGTGTCATGTTAAAAAAAACGTAAAGGAACAGAAAGAACAAACTGTAACAACGGACAAAAATAGTACCTCAGCATCTGAAACACTTTGGCCACTACAGGTGGTCATGGTTTACACAAATGCCATTCTACACTAACTGCTAAATGGTGCTAAAGGGTGACTATTGTTCACAGTGTACCTAAATCAGAGCAAAGGTAGTCATGGTTTCTGATTATTTCAAGTGTGACTTTTCAAGGTAGAAAGCAGCACAGATTTTTTTCCCCAGTGAACACTGGAACATTTTATATGTTGCCTGATTTACAGTTATTTAAAGTCTATGGTTTATGCTTTCCCCATGCAAAAAAAACCCAAAACCAAAACAAACAAAACCAACCAACCAAACAAACAAAACCAAACAAAAAACCACTTACCTCAAAACAGAAACATAAAGCTTGTTTTCTTGTTCATTTGTGTCTTTACTTTATATGAAAGCTGAAAGTCCAGTGGAGTAACTGGGCTTCCTACTAAGTGGTAAAGACAATCAATGTATAATACTTTGCAACAGCCTGGGATCTATCCCCATGCATTGAGTTTGGCTTTACATTTTAAATTAAGTTAAAACATTAATTTAAATGATGAAGAAGAGAAGATTTGCAGACCTAAGCAATCATTATCAACCACAACATATTTTGAAAGACCGGCAATGCCATCAGCCATCCCTTGTGCAAAGTATTTTATTAATTCTAATATTATTATTCAGCCAGGCACTTTCAGGTTGCTCTATCATGAGTATATTCTTTGACCTAGGACATGACTGCTAAATCTGCAAGTCAGTATTAGGGAAGATGTGCACTTACAGGATGGTTGAGATGTATGAGCATAGCTGCCCGTGCGTGACTCTGAAAGCTTAATCAGTTTTAGTAAATCTCTTGCATTCAATTATGGGTCAGTATGTGCTATTTCTATTGACCTCCTTATTGGAGAAAGCTGTTAAAGTATGTATGTTTGTGCAGTTCATAGTACTGTACTACAGGCAGTTATAGTAAAGTTTGTGGGAAAATGTAACAGAAATGGGCAAATAATTTGGGTAATTTAAGATCCAAACAAGATAAATTTGTACAGTAAATTGTAATTATATTGTAGTGAAAAAAACCACTATATATGCTGCAATTGCTTAAATCAGTTGTATCCTGTACTTAACTTCCCCGACTTTCAGAAGTAGGTCAGTTTTCTACAAGTAATGGAAAATATTTGCTGTGGTGAGTTGAGGTTTTATTTCAGACAATCTTGCTGGACCTCCTGCTGTGTCTGAAGATCAGCTGTCAACAGAAAGGGATGGATTCATAAAACATACACTGGTAGAGCAGTAAATATAAACACAGAGGGGGGCATGCTCTGTTTCCAAAAGTGTGTGGAGAGCAGACCACCACCGTGCAAGTTAGCGTGGTATTGTCAGGTGTAAATTTCCATTCAGCAATCTGTTGGTTAAAGGAAACATCCACAAGAAGAAGCAAAGAGATTATCTGGCATTACTGAAAATATTTATTTGGAACTGGGGCCAGGTGTTGCAGAATGGAAATGTTATGAGTAAAGAGTAAATAACTCATAACAAAGCAGAAAAAGTTAAGAAGGTAGAGCTGCAACTACTCTGTAACAGTGTGCAATTTTAAAAGGAGTCACAGACCAAAATAAAAGGAGTCACACTGACCAGAACAAAATCTTATTGTGACTGCATTTGACACATAAAAAAATAAGTAAAGAAAGAGAAGTGGGAGTAAATCTGAGCTAATGGACTAGACCACTTACCAAGTTCTTTGGAAGGGATTCAAAGAATGATGTAGCACAAAAAGAAGCATCAATGAGGACAGTGATAATAAGTCAATGCAACACCGTTCTGAGGTCTGCTACAGTGAGCAGCAGATCTTCAGTCATGAAGGGCAATTGAATTCTGGCTTGGCACATGCTTTACACGAGGTAACTTTCATTCCAGCTTCTTAGTAGAATGTGAGGCATCTTCAGACATAACATTACCTTTATTGCTGCTATTATTATTAGTTAATTTTAAACCTTTATAAACATAGTAAATAAGCCTCTCCTCAGGCTCTTTAAAGTTACAGGCATTAGAAATCTTGCAAGCCTTAGTCTTTTGGGTAAGACATATTACATTTGCATATTTTAAAGCAAACAGAAAATTCAGCAATATCTGATTTCAATAAAATCATTGAAAATAGCAGAGTATTTAATAGAAATATAAGGGATACTACATAAGTATATACTTACATAAATATAAGTTACTCCCCAGGAGTAACTTGGACCCATTACCTCTCATCTTTTCCATGTGACTGCTCGTAAGAAAGGAGTTTCCATCTTCTTTGTAGCCACCCGTTAAATACCAGAACATGGTGAACAAGTAACAGGTGATAGGACAAGAGGAAATGGCCTCAAGTTGCACCAGGGGAGGTTTAGATAGGATATAAGGAAAAATTTCTTCACTGAAAGGGTTACCAAGCACTAGAGCAGGCTACCCAGGGAAGTGGTTGAGTCACCATCTGTGGAGGTATTTGAAAGACATGCAGATGTAGTGCTTAGGGACATGGTTTAGTGGTAAGTTGGCAGTGCTAGGTTAGCATTTGGACTTGATGATATTAAAGGCCTCTTCCAACCAAAAAGATTCTATGATCCTATGATAAGGTCTCCCCTAAGCCTTCTTTTCTTGAGACTGAACAAACTCAGCTCTCTCATCCTTTCCTTCGATGGCTGGCTTCCCAGTCCTTTGATCATCCTTGTGTTCCTTCTCTGGACCCTTTTCAGCCTGTCCACATATTTTTTGTATAGTATTCCAGGTGTGGCCTGACAAGAGCTGAGTAGAGTGGGATAATAACTTCTCTATCTCTGCTGGTGATGCCCTTGGTGTTGCAAGCCAGCATCCTGTTGGCTCTCTTTGCCACAGCAGCACACTGTTCACTCATATGGAGCTTGTTGTCTACCAGGACCCCCACATTCCTTTCCACAGAACTGCTCCCCAGACAGGTAGATCCCAGTCTGTGCTGCACTTCTGGATTATGTTTTCCCAGGTGCAAGACTTTACACTTGTCCTTGTTGAACTTCATAAGGTTCTTGTTAGCCCATTCTTCCAGCCTGTCCAGGTCTTCCTGCAGGGTGTCTTGCCCTTCCGAAGTGTCCACTTCCCCACTCAGTTTGGTGTCATCAGCAAACTTCATCAGGGTACACTTGATCCCATCATCCAGATCACTTATGAAGACATTAAACAGTGTTGGGCCCAATATCAATCCCAGGGTGACCCCACTTGTGACAGGTTGCTAGTTTGAGCTATTTACCACCACGTTCTGGGTACGGCCTGTCCACCAGTTCCCCACTCACCGCAGAGACCACTTGTCTAGACTGTAATACATCAGTTTTTCTAGGAGGAGGCTGTGGGGAACCATACCGAAAGCCTTGGAGAAATCCATCTAGACAATATCCACCTCTCACCCCACATCAACCAATCAGGTTTCTTTGTCGTAGAAGGTGATCAGGTTTGTCAAGTACGATTTGCCCTGGGTGAATCTGTTCTGGCTTTTCCCAATCACATGTTTCATTTCACTTGTGATAGCCCCCAGGAGGATTCGTTCCATAACTTCCCCAAGGATTGAAGTAAGACTGATGGGCCTATAACTTCCTGGATCTTCCTCGAAGCCCTTATTGTAGATAGGGGTGACATTAGCCTTCCTTCAGTCTTCTGGGACGTCCTTCAATCTCCACAACTTCTCAAAGATTATGGGGAGTGGCCAGGCAACAATATCAGGCAGCTCTCTTAACATCCTTGGGTGGATATTGTCAGGACCCATTGATTTGCAGGCGCCAAGCTCCTATAATAGTTCGCATACCAACTCTTCCTTCACTGATGGTAGGTCTGTGTTTGCATCAGCCTGGATTTTTGTTCTCCAGGCCTGGGGCCCAAGAGCACTGGTAAAGACTAATTGTGTCTAATTGTTTTGTCTCCCAGTGTTTTTATATTATTATCATAAGATTTCTTTTCCAAAATGACAACATATGTTCCTGTTGTAAATGTGGTTCTAAATGTCACACAAATATTAAGGTATGAAGACTAAGAAATTTACCCACTTTTTCCTGATAGAGTACGAAGGCCACAGTAGATTCATCTTTTTTTTTTTCCTGCCAATGAAAGTGTTGCATACAATATACAGAGGCTACTTCTGCATGCTGTTTAAATAGGACGCAGTTCCAAATTTTAAGTATATACCTTATACATAAACTAGAGCATCATTAATTTTATTGATTGCTGTGGAAATTAACTGTGTGAGAAAAGTCATTATTATTTCAAAACTGTAGCAGAAGTAATTCTTTTCTTGCATGCCAGGATTAGCCTTTTAGACTCATTATGCAACTATAGAGCTAAGGAAGTTATCTTACCCCCCCGCCTTTCCCCTCACCCCCGAGTACCTGCTTACAAATCAGTTTGAATGTTCTAATAAATATCCCCAGGACATTTCACTCACTAAATCCGAGAATGAGCTGATTATTTTAATGTGCTTGTAAAGATGGGAGACTTGTACGTACACCAGAAGTTTGAAAAACAAGGAATTTTCAGCTTTTTACAAACAAAAGAACCCCTTGAAAAGATAGTGATGACATGTTTACCTAAGAATATATTTTTTAAAACTGACATGAATGTTAAATAGATACATTCAGTAAAATATATGTAAAAAGGAAGCAAATCACGTTCAGATTTTCAAAATGTGGGTGTCTAGCCACTATCTAGTTGTTTCATGCTCATTCACATCTGTGTGTCACATACTGAAATTTCTGAGAACTTCGATTTTAGTAGTTGAATATGCATTCCCACCTGAATGAGGGGATGCTGGCTGCATGAGCAGAGACTTCTCTGTTTCACAGGACATTAATTTCACAAGTGTAAGGTTGATGTTTACATCTCATTCTCTGATATTCTACTGGAAGTTACTGGTGTTGATTTGCAGTCAGGAATCTCTAGCAGCCTTTTTTGTCAGAAACTTCAGTGGAGCAGCAGATTCCTGAAAAAAGTTGATTTGGTATTGAAATGCCCAGAGAGGTTGTAGATGTCCCATCCCTAGAGGTGTTCAAGATGGTGGTGCTTTTGTGGTTCAGGCTAGATGGTGCTTTGAACAACCTAGTCTAGTGGGAGGTGTCCCTGCCCAGGCCAGGGGGGCTTGGAAGTAGAGTATCTTTAAGGTCCCTTCCAACTCTAACAATTCAATGATTCTATGAAATTAAAAATAAATAAATAAATAAATTGATGCATTTCAACTGGCTATAAACTAGCAGACAGAGTCACCTGCTAAACCAGGAAATGAGTCATCTGCAGACCCAAAATACTTACGTGGGAATGGGCTTGTGAGCATAACTGCCACATTCCTTCTGGAAAGCACAGGAGCTTTGAAGAATGATTGGGATGCCTCTAGCAAGGTCTCTATGTACTCTGGACATCACCATACTTGGAATTTGAGTTCTGATAAATGTCCTATTTTGAAAGCTAAGAACTTAGATTAGCCAAGCTCTAAATTTCCCTTTCCACTGCAGAATGTCTGTTGGTTAGTCCTGGATGTTGTCAGCTCTCTCTGCTTCTGCTTGTATGAGACTGTAGGCTAAACTGAGTATACTTTTTGTCTGGAAAACATTAAGGGGAATTGTAAAGGTCGGACAGAAACATTCTAAAAATAAAGGCTCCCTGGGTAAAAAGGGGACATGAAAACAAAAGTTTGGAGGGATTCTTAAGGATACATTAAAAAAAAAATGGCCTTTAGTGCAATATTGTCATCCTCAAAATTCTCTCTCAGACGCAACCAAACTTTGGAAGCTCTCGAAATTCCTGAAGCAGCTACAGTTTCCCAGGCAGCTTAATTACCACTGCTGATACATGAGGTTAAATATCTGAAGATATTGATGTGTAAAAACAGAAGCAGAATTATCCAAAATTTATCTCTACTTATGGAAATATAAACCCCTAAATCACATGAAGATTCTTTGTCTGACAATAGGAAAGTACAAAATCATTTCAGTTCAATTTCTGATGCTGATATATCACTCAAAATGAATTCACATTTGATTTCATCTGACAGTTTTTATTCGCAATTTGACACCTACCCTTAAAAGTGATCACTGCAGCTCATAGTTCGGGCTTATCAGAAGGGAAATCTCTTCATAGCTGTGTCTGAGCTCGTCTGAGCTCTGACTGTCCTAGGGATGTCAGAGGAATTACACTTCAAGGTTATAAATATAGACACATAAATTCAAAGATCTATAAAAAGCATTAGAGTGCATATAAGATATCAATTCAAATGTGATTACATCAAATAATATAAACAGTACACACCTTGAAATGATCTCAGTAGTACTTTGCTGGTTAATAAAATCGTTCATACATCATTATTTTGATTTGCCTCTACTTTGTGATGTTAGATAAATTGACTTCTTTATTCAGGTGCACAGTACCGTGACATATTAAACCTGGTTTTGACATTTCTAGAAAGAATAATGAAAAGTCATGGGTGGGAAATATTGTATCTTTCAAGCTTATTTAGAGCGATGCATCACGTCCAAATTGTTGTTCTATTACATTCACCTTTCACTTCGTGTCTTAGAAATATTACAGGAGACAGATATTTTCACACATTAATTAGCAATTAAAAACCTTATAAATAAAGTCAATTCATAAAGGCTTGTCTTATTAAAATGCAAACTATTATTCCAGATGACTTTTAAATAAGAAATGAACAGAAATGCTGAAGACTGACTACTAACCATGCAAGAACATCTTCAAAAACAATTTGTTGAATATTAATGAACTGAAAATGTCATTTCTCATCCAATTACTACAAGTAATTAGTTTTTTTTTTAATTATGAAGGAAGTGGAATTTTAATAAGGTCAATTTTACAATTACAGATTTGAAAAAAAGTCCTAATTGTATTGTCATTATCTTATACAAAAAAATGGAATCAACTCAATAACATCTGTTGAATTTAATGTAAATAAACAAAAAAAGTACTGTGTTAATTCAGTAGGAAGTGACATTTTAATGAGATGTTTGTTTTTAAAGATGGAAAACAAAAGATTTTATTTATGTAAGTATTACTTATAGTAACAAAAAACCTGATGCCATTGCATTCAAAAAATATTTTTATATGAATGATTAAAAGCACTAACAATAAACTTTTTCCTTTGAAATATTTACTATGTAACTGTGAAGTTTACTGAAATCAAAATACTTACTTCCTAACTTGAAGAAATATAGTGCTTTTTACTAATATGTGTTCTAACTTCAGTTTTTATAGAAAAGGTCATTCCTTTGCTATAGAAACATAATTCAGTCAAGATGGTATTATATCTGGAGATTTTAAAACTCAAGGATCAATACCTTTGTGCACCTTGTTATTTAGTGTTTATATTTTAGAAAATACCTCCTTACTGAGTTCTTTGATGTAGCTTTAAAAGTTGCTTGGAATTCAAGTAATTTTCACTGTTAGCACAGAGTGTGAATTTTATTGAACAGATTTAAACTTTAATCTTGCATTAAGCTAGCTTAGATGCAGCTAGCATTGCCATTACAAGCTAAATTTTCCTAACCGCATACAATATCTGCTCTCATAAGCTAGCAAATGCACACCAACTATTATACCTACAAACCGAAATGTAGGTCCACAACTTTTTTGTTATTGTTGTTGTGTGCAACTGTGAAAGGAATTAATACACAGTCAGTGTATCAGTAAAGACATATCCTGAGATCTGAAAATTTTACTTTAAAACTTCCATTGTTATAGAAAACCGTCAGGTCATGACATCTATGTAATTTAACCTGTAGTATTATTAAAAAAAAAAAAAGAAAGAAAAAGAAAAGAAAAAAACCTTCAAAAATATCTAATGTTGAAAAGAATTTCTGGATGTCTCTATTTTTACAGGCAGAAAAGAAAAATCTGATAGTCCACACCTAGAAATCTTTAAAATCTGTATTTCTTTTTTATGTGGAATACAGTTGCAGCTTGTTAGGATGTAATAGCTGGAAGATATCCAAAAGTATGTTCTAGTTATGGAAAATGAAATACTGTCACATTGGTCAAGCAAATCTTTCTCATAAAAAGTAGATTAAGAGGAAAATGTTTTTAGCTGTTACATTTATAAATTAATTTCTTCAAATCATTAAACCCTCATAGACAAAATTGTGGTTTGTTTTTTTTAAAAAAAAAGTATCATAGAACAATTTTACTTGACAAAAGCACATTGATTCTTATTTTATTTGCAGTAGATCTAGCAAACTGCTGGGGGTTTTTGGTTGTTTTTTTTTCTCCTTTTTATATGCATAAAGACTTCTGTCACATGTCCCTATAGTCTTCTTTAGACCAAACTAATTTAGGTCATTTGTTCTTTCTCATACACCATGTGTTTTAGACTTGTAAATCATTATTATTTTATTTATTTGTGACTTTAACCGCTCAATTTCTAATTTATTATTTTTTAATGTGAAATTTTCCAGAACAATGACCCAGCTGGGTCTTTTGTCTTGATAAATAAGATTTTAGAGGGTTTTTTTTGTTTTAACCTAGATTCTTTCACTCTTGACATTTTGCAGTAGCAATTATTAATTTGCATCCTATTTATTTCGGACATTTCTTAAATTTTTAGTATGATGATCATCTCCAGTCATGTCTTCTGAAGTTCTTATAAGGCTTCCATGTTTAGCATTATCCTTCTTCTACATTACTAATTTAAATACTGAGTTTATCTGGCCCAAAACTGATCCCTGTAGAAATCCATCTGACATATCCTGTAACTGCTGCTTGCACTTTGAATAGAGGTTTCTCGGTTAATTGCATGTTTCCGTCTATCATATAATCTAGACTGTATTTTAGTTATTTGCTTATGGAAATGTCAAATAACAAAGTATCATAAGGCTTATTATCTAGCAAATATATTACATCCACCTCTTATCCTTCTGTGAGACAAAAAAATGGGGTTTTTTATTTTTTATGATTCTAGGAAAGCAAAAACGTCTTACAGAAATAAACGACTACTAGGTCACAAAATAGTAGATCAATATTTCTCTTTAATAAATAAAGGAAATGGATTAAGAAACAAGACTAAGAATCACTAGCTCATAATCCCAGGATTATGTTCAGCATTTGTTTTGCAAAGATAGCATTTTAATTAAAGATATGTAAACAGTAAATTAACCAAAATAATTTCCTAATCTCTGTGTGTGTGCATGCATCTGATATCCACGCTCAGTTTATCCAGTCTCATGACTTCCTCATTAAAATGAGAATGAGGTGTTTCCTCAATTACAGCTTTGATGTCCTCTAACCATAAAAGTGAACAAAGTAGCAGCAGCAGCATGCTACCACAGCTTGAAACTTGTGCTTTAGTAGTTCAGCTGAGTCTAAGAGATATTTCAGAAGCATAAATTTCTAGCTTTGTAACTGAAATCCGTCTAGATTTGTAATATATCACATTTGTCAGATATTATGGGAAAATCTGTAGATAAACTGTCCAACAGACCTGATAGTGCTTACCTGTTGAAGTTCAGCTTGCTAAACAAATGTCTATATATCTCTATGGCGCATGATCAGCTATATTTGATAATAAGACAGCAAAAAAGCAGAACTAAAAAACAAAAATGTGGACAACTTTTTCCTTTAGAAGAAAAGGGAATCAGAAACCCGGACCAATTTCTCCACAGTGACTCCTTATGTGTCACAGAGACAACAGCCTACCACAGATACGGCCTTATGAATTTGGGCATGTACCAACCAGGACCCCTGTAAAAGAAGTAATCATTTATTCGTCAGTTATTTGCCATCAAAGGAGAAAAGGCTTGGGAGCTGAGTAAAACCAGTTTGGAGAGGGGAATATGGAGAATGAAGAACCACTATCCAACATATGTGAACCACACCATAGTAAATTTACATGCAGCTTAGTAAAGAAACAGCAAGGCTTTAAGCACATCAATAAACATAGACAAGCAGATCCAAAGGGAAGAAAATGAAACCATCAGCATTGGTATTATACCTCCAGCAACGCTGATGACTCGCCTGAATATTTATCTCCCCATGCACACAGACTGAAGGCACCACCTCCACACCCCACCTTTACGTGTCAGAAGGGCAGTGGAAGGATTATGGAATCACAGAATACCATGTTGGTCCAATGAGTACAACGTCAGAGAAAGGGGTAGCTATTAGACAGTTGGTGCATTTATCGTTTTAACTATATTATTTGAACTGTTAGTGTCATTTTAATTGTACTAAGTCTTTGGCATTAAGAATTTACTTATAGGTTAACAATAAATTCTCCCCTTTGCATATACGAACTGTTCTTTTTTTGCACTTAGCGAGAGGGCTCTGAGAGTTCTGGTGGGCAACAAGCAGAACCAGAGTCATGAGGGCTAACCACACATTAGGCAGAATTCACAAGAGGGTGGACAGCAGGTTGAGTTTTCCCCTGTTCAGTGGTCTGGGATGCTCTGTCCAGCTCTGGGTAGTTTCTGTCCAGTAGAAGAGAGATGCTGAAAAAATGGAGGGAGACCATCTGGGATATATGATGTATGAGGTGATGTTGAGGAAACTGAGTTTGCTTAACCTGGAGAAAAGTCTGCCAACAGGGGATCTAACTGCCATCTTCCACTACCCGAATGGCTCTATAGAGAAGGTGGAGCCAGACTCTTCACAGAGACATACACGCAGCAGGTCAAGAGACCGCAATCACAAGTTGCAGCAAAGGAAGTTCAGACTGGGTATTACTAGGTTATGTTTAACATTTAGAGTGGTTAAGCACTGGAAGAGGTTCCCCAGTCTGTGTACTGTCTATCCTTGGAGATATCACAAATTTCATGAGACAAGGCCCTGAGCAACCTGATCTAAATGTGAAGCTAACACTGCTTCTAGCACCGGTTTGGACTAGAAAACCTTCAGATGTACCTTCCAACCTAAATCTTTCTGTGATTATGTAAAAACATTCATTTCGGTCAAGTTTGTTATTCAAAAACAGCAAAAACTTTTTTAGAAAGTTTCATAAAAATTAAAATCGAGACAGATAATACAGCGGCTGGGAATCAGTATGTTTTTTCAGTCCAGTAAAATGAAAAGAGGAGAAAAAATAACAGAGAAGAAGGGATTACAAAAACAGGTTAATTCAGACTTAATTGCAGCTTTGGAAATGGTAACACTATCACATCTCTGCACCCTGTGCTGTAATTATCTTGTTTTAAAAAAAATGATGTAGGACTTGAGAAAAGGATCACAACAGTGCAATTTTCTGGTAATAAAGAGTTAAAGCATTCCTAAATCATCATTTTTAAAACCTAGCATTTTTCCTCAGTGTTTTTCCAGTCTATTGCATTTTCATCTGTAAATATGCTTTGAAGGAATACATTAATAAATATAAGCTATGTATAAACCTTTATGTCTCTGCATATGCAAATATGCACATATATTACAAATAACATTCACACTTTTCAGGAAAGAGACCTTTTTGAAAATAATAAAAGGAATATGCTGTACTTTTTATGCTGATATGGTTGTCTATGATTAATACTAGATTTTTTAGTTGTTATATAAACCAAAAAATATTAATAGATAGTCATAGGCTATTCAGAGACTTTATTACTCTTCTCATGGAGACACAAATTATGACTTTTGCAAGTACTGAATTAAGACTAAGGGAAAAGCAGAATTCTTTCTCCTTCAAAAGTAGAGGTCCTTCTTAATTAAACTCAAAGAGAAAGAAATCAATTCAACTAAAAATATCAATCATAGTAGTCATATATAGCATTATTTAGGATAATACAAACACATAACCAAAGTGTTAGAATCCAATCCTTTCCTTAACTTACCTTACCCCAGATTTATCCATCATAAATCAAGAAAACAGTATTAAACATTTTAATTTGCCAATAGGACATGGAGGTATGCTGCATCATACTCAGAATTCTTAATTGTTGCTGTCTTCCGTTTAAATTCCTGAGAACAATGATTAATTTCCACTATCCAAAGCTTTCAGTCACTTAGAATTATTTTCCATAATATAAAATCCTACTGTAGACAAGTAACTTGAGTTTTTCTAATCTGGTTAATTTTCTAAAAGTCTTGAGATATTCCTGTCTTGTAAAATAATACTGTGATTGAAGAAAGGTAGGTGCACAAGATGCAGAAGACCACATGATATTGCATGCTAAAGGTGGAAAAACTTTTGCAACAATCTAAACGTGTTTGTTTTTTTTTTTTTCTTTTAAATTTAATATAAAATATGACATTACTTTAATACAGAGATGTTCATTTGACTGTGACAACCTGGACAGGTCTGCAAGATACTATTTTGTAATCTGTGAAGTGTCATTAAGAATCATAAAGTATTATGTAGAATGCACACAAAGAAATAGGGAAAACCAAAACCAACAATCAAGTGAGCAAGCAAACAACAAAAACCCCAACCATAAAACAAACTAACAAAAAAGCAAAAAACAAACAAACAAAAGAACCCCACTCCCACCCCCTCCCCCAAGAAAACATTTCCTTTTTAATTTAAGTGTCTTAAATTTAGTTTAAATTAATTTTTTCAGTTTAAATTTAAATTAAGTTTAATTTAAGTAAAAAAAATCTTTACTGTTTAGTGTCCTGGACACACTAATTAAATACAGAGTCATTCACTCCTTTAAAATGACATGCATTTCTAGAAAAATAGAGCATGTTATGAGAGTACTCCAACATTTTTGTATTAAACATTTTTAAGTAACTATTAGTCAAAAATAGGTACAATAATCTTTACTGGTTTGTGATTGACGGCAATGCCCCACGTTACCAAGTAATGGCACTGATGAACTATTACGAGAACACATGTGATTATCCAGCTTTTCTGTTTTCAAAGTATTATAATGTACAGCAGATGATTGCAAAAACTACTAGTTGCATTCCTGCTAGGTCAAACTCTTGAATTAATGTGTATATGATTGAAAGCTTGCAATCTATTTATTACTTAGACTATCTGTTGAAGATAATATCCAGGAGATTATGGAAAGGGTTAAAAGAAGACCAATCTGAAAGCAAAGCAAAACAAAACAAAGAAAAAAAATCCCAAAACTTGTAGGTAAAAAGTGTAAATTATCAGATTTTTTATTGTAACTGAGTTTTACAAAATCTTGCCAGTATTACTATTATCATTCTAGGAAGTTTTTTTTCTGAATGTTCCCCTGTTTTCAGAGTGCTTTTTTAAAATTATTTTTCCTATGCTGCTACCAATTTTTGGCATGGTCTGCTATGGATTTTAGCATTGATAAGTTCTTTTACAATGTCTTATAATTTTTTTTTGATGTTAAGAGTTTTTCTTTGACTAAGACTAAGGCTGGTTTTTGTTTTTTGTTTTGTTTTGATTTGTTTTTTTATGTAAACTTACATGAGAGAATATTTAGGGGTAAAAACTACATGTCACAGAGACATGTGATATTTAATAGTAACAATTTCCTTATTAACTTTCATAGCCTATAATACATTTCAAAATTTGAAGAACATTTTTCATCTGCTTGAAAATTACAATAAATAAAATCAACAGAAAGGAAACATAACGTATTTCTATAGAAATACGAAAAGTGTATTACTTTTAGCAATACATTATTCATAATTCACTAAAGATAGTAAATATATGATTTGTAATGTTCTAGCAGTGGAGTTAGGGGGACAAATAGCAAAAAAGTTATTGTTTTGCCATGTCCAAAGAAGATCAAAAAAGCTGGTGAAGGGTCTAGAGAGCAAGTCCGATGAGGAGCAACTGGGGGAACTGGGATTGTTTAGCCTAGAGAAAATGAGGCTCAGAGAAGATCTTATCCTTCTCTACAACTACCTGAAAGGAGATTGTAGTGAGGTGGGGATCAGTCTGTTCTCCCAAGTAACAGGGGATAGACAAGAGGAAATGGCCTTAGGTTGCACCAAGGGAGGTTTTGGAAAAAATTTCTTCACTGGAAGGGTTATCACACATTGCAACAGGCTCCCCAGGGAAATGGTCAAATCATGATCCCTGGATGGATTTAAAAGATGTGTAAGCGTGGTGCTTAGGCACATAGTTTAGCGGTGGACTTGGTAGTAATAGGTTTATGGTTGAACTCGGTGGTCTTTTCCAATCTAAATAGTTCTATAATTCTATGATACTATGATTCTATAAGAAGATACAAATGCATTTTCCAGGTCATAGAAAACAGAATTCACATTGCCATGCAATATCACATATAATATTGTCAAATAATTGCCATAATCAACCAACATACTTCAAACGTAGTAATGGTGTACTAATCTTTAAAAAAAAATAACATGCATATACGTTAGTTCAAGCAGTCACATGCAAGACAAGGTGGCTAGTGTTACTTTAGCATAACTTATGATGGCAGTGTGGCTGACATAAGACTAGTGGTGTGATCTTTTTGTGAAAAAAATATTGTACCTATACTGTGTGTTAGACCAGGGTGCTAAACATGAAAAAATAAGACTCTTCTGGAAAGAACATATACACCTCATCAATCTTATGTACTTGGTCCAATCAGACATGGGAACTTTGTAGTGTTTGCAAATGTCAAACTGTCTTTGTTATAATGAACGAAATAATTTATAAATGCCAAAAGCATTGAAGTTTATGGCTGAACCTTGCTGGAAGACTTTTGTGACATGGGATTACTTTATCTTTGGAGATTTGTTGGTTTTCCTTAAGCTATGCAGTATAAACTAACTGTTAGTAATTAATAACTGTCAAATTCTGGTGATAACTCCCCATTATTTCTTAGGGTCAAGATATGTAAAGCACAGATAGTTGTTGTGTTAATGACATTGTAATTAAACTTAAAACAGTGTCTGAAAATGTTTACAATGATTAAAATATTTGACCTAGAGTTTCACTTTATGACAATTTTCAAATGAAACCTTACTTTCTTGAGATTTAATTATAATGTGTATGCATATTCATACCTATCTGTCCAAATATATTCAAATTAAAAATTCTGCTGAGATATACAGTAGTATCTTCTTTATCGGGGCACTTTTTTACAGCTCAACTGCTAGTAGCACAAATGTAAATAGAAATAATATTGCACGGTTATAAGCTTATCTCTCTCCCTTACACATAAAAACAATGTATAAAGTAATAGCAAACATCACACTAGAATTAATTTTAAATTTTTACATCTAGATTTACATTTTTAAGCAAGAAGCTGGGGGAAAAGAAAGTAGGAGCTAATATATGACCTTGAGAAAGATTTTTGACTCACTGAACTAATACTGTGTCCCTTGATAAAATCTCTAATGTGTTAAATTAATGGATATATTGTCGTGTCTTATATCCCAGAATGGATACAGGATCGTGGGGCACAAGGTGTCCTTACAGTGCCTGGGACTGGATAAGTATCCATGAAGGACAAACAAAGCCAATATTGTGAATGGGGAAAGAAGACTGGTGTTAGGTTTCAGAACAGCTAAAATCCCATTCATCTCTGAATTTAGATACCTGAGGGAAGGATATATGTTGCAACCTTTGCTAATTCAGGATCTCTCACTCAGAATTCTCATCTAAGATTCAGATCTTCAGCTCCTTGTTAGAAGGCGTGATCAGGGTTCACATTTACTTTCTTTTATTTTTCTTTTTTAAAAATCTAGATAAAGACAGACTACTCTCCTTTTATGTAACTTTCTTGTGTCTTGGACTGTGACTAAGAAGAAGAGAGCTAATTCAAACACATCTCTTTCTGTTTAAGATGGTAGAGGGTCCCCAGAATTTTTTTCTCATGAAATTGGCAAAATGCTCAATACACTAAGGAGAGAGGGGAAAGTATAGGATAGTTTAACCTTCTCTGACATTGTTTTTAATCTTCAGGTGACACTTACATAAGCAGTAGTATTTTATGGATCTGGTCCACAAACTGCACACATAAGAGGCTATAATGGAAAAAAAAACCACAAACAAAACAAACCAAAAAAAAGCATAATTTCCTTCCTTCCTTCCTTCCTTCCTTCCTTCCTTCCTTCCTTCCTTCCTTCCTTCCTTCCTTCCTTCCTTCCTTCCTTCCTTCCTTCCTTCCTTCCTTCCTTCCTTCCTTCCTTCCTTCCTTCCTTCCTTCCTTCCTTCCTTCCTTCCTTCCCTCCCTCCTTCCTTCCCTCCTTCCTTCCTTCCTTCCTTCCTTCCTTCCTTCCTTCCTTCCTTCCTTCCTTCCTTCCTTCCTTCCTTCCTTCCTTCCTTCCTTTTCTGGAAGAAAGTGTCAGCAATATTAAATAAATAACAGTAGGAATTAGAAATGCTTTTTTTTCAGCTACAAGACAGAGATTCTCTTTAGTTTAGAAGAATAGAAAGAAATGCTCATTCAGGCACAAAACCAGCCAATATCTTTATAGAGTTAAGTATAACCTTAGTAATGAATTTTGCTATTTTATACTGTCTCTTTACTGCAAATCTGTGCTTTTAAATAAACATATTTTTCCTAAAGCCTTATATAGTGTGAAAGCTGACTCTAAGTAACACAAGAAGGCATTCACTCCATCTCTTGAATAGTAAAAATCATTAAAAGGAGAATATTAGGACACCATTAACTGTTGAAAGAGCCTTGTTTATGCAAGGCTCCTAATTTAGATCACAAAATTAAGCAAGATGAATCCTCCAAAGTTCTATCTAAATAAAATTTCATAAAGTGTAAAGCATTTTCTTCTCTCTAAAAAGGTTGTCTTTTTTTTTTTGTCTTTTTTTGTCCATAAGAAGGTAGCTCAAAGGTAAATACTTCACTTTTGAATTGCTTAATTGCTCTACTAATAAAGAAGATGTAAATCTAGAACAGAAGAAAACTGAAAAACTAAAAGGCTGAAAGTTTCTCTACTGAAAAGCAAAGGAAGACTGACCATTGTGCAGCCAATAAAAAGATAGAATATTATAGAAAATCAAGGGAGAACACTTAAGCAATGTGAATGTCAGTTTGAGAATATTGTTTTTCTATCTCTATTGCTTTTTCTACCCCTGTGTTTTTGATCTCTTTTCGTTAACTCTCACTTTTGGACCCCAGAACATGAACATTTATATTTTTACATTTCACTATTTGGTTTATTTTCTTTACATAAGACAGATGCATATCCCAAATTTTTAAAAGAAGCAGCTGTTGAAGCAAAGTTCCCATGAATATGCTAATAAATAGTAAGTTTTAAGTACCAAATAACTCTTACAGATAAAGCATGGTTTAGAATCTACTTCACTTGGTTTCCACTACCTTAATAGCCTAACTACACACCTAGTGTTTTTAGTTGGCATCTAAAAGTCGTCATACAGAGTTAGGTAAACTCTGGTCTACTATTAAAAGAGAGTTTAAAAGCTTGTGCTGTTCATTTGGTAAGGGATAGACAGTTATTTTGAGAATAATGCTGTTGTGGTTTTGGTTTTTTTTTCAGTGAATGTGTATATGTTACATTGTTATAATTATTGCTCACCATTTGTACTAAACTGACACCTAAAAACCACCTTCATGGAGCTGGATCCTGTTACAATGCAGAAATACAGAATAAAAAGACCACGACTGGTCCTGGCCTATACCCTAAATAATTCAATTTACACTTTTCCTGAGGATTCATTGTCCTTAAAGCATATCTGATAAGGAGTTCTTTGATTAGAAATTTTACAAAGAAGGCAATATCATTCTTCTTCGTTTTTCCACATTGAACTACTTCATTAAAGACAATGTTGAAATGATGAGAATCAAAGGAATAATTCATCATAACAGTCATTACTGATAAAATTTCATTTTGCCTAGCAATGTTTGTTGTTTGATAAATCTCATTGGGGTAAGCTGTTCAAAATACCAACCAATTACAATTGCTAACTTACCTTCAGTACAGAACGACAAGGTAATTGTTTTGAATGCTGACAGTTTCACAGATACAGTTAAGGTTAATGTAAAATCATAGACAGAAAATGAATTTCATAATGAAGCATGCCATAAAAGAGAAACCGGTATAGAATGTAGTGTATAATAGATGGCAACATTAACCTAGTGAAGGAACATCCAAAGACTTGCTGAGTGCCTAGGACTAGCATCCTAGTTGTTAATTTTAACTAACTCATTGAATACATGACCTTGTGTTACTTCAGTGATTAATTCTGAATTAACATTAACCTGTAAGTAAGTGTCATTGAATTGGACTCTAGTCAGAATGATCTCAATAATAGATGTCTAAGCTGCACTAACTTCATATTAAGGTTTTACCATCTGAGCACAGTCAGTGATAAGCCGATTTTAAAAACATTTAATTTAAAACCAATTTACTTATTAACTGAAGTACCCACAAATTTGACTAACAGAATGATTTTGTTCAAACAGCAAGACAATGTAAAAAGATTGCCAGAGATATGACCATTTTTCTCCTTGTAAATTTTAAGGTGTCAAAGCCCTCCAAAATGCAAGGCCCATAGTGACTCCAATAACCTCAATAATAAAATTCTCAGCAGGTTTGCTGATGTCAGTTTCCGTGAAGGTTAGACAAACCCTTACAACTAATAATTTAGGTGGGAAAAAGGTTTTAAATCTTCCATTCGCTCACACTGGAGAGGGGACTGGAAATGAGTTTTTTCATCAACAAGTTGCAGTATTCAGACATACTATCATATGTAATCAAACTCAAATCAAAATTATAGCAGTTGCCTATTCACAGTATTCCAGCATGTCATCATTGAAAACTTATCTTTGATAGGAAGTTCACATTTTGTTCATGGCCAAAATGTACCTCTCTGTTCTGCCAGTGCTGCTGTTCATCATAAATAGTAAGTTTCCCTCTTTTCATATACCATCTCAAAGTCATAGCAGTGTCTTTCCAAAGCTGTTCTTTCTGATTTTTCCTATATGAAAGAAACTCTGCATTCTCTTGCTCCTTCTTATGATGACTTTCTCTGTGAATATTGTGAAGTGAATTAGTTTTTATCATGGTCACCAAAAGTAGACGGCATGTGGTGATCGGCTTCAGAGTAAGACATGTACATATGAGTGTCTGTATGAAAATGACCTAGCTATCTAGATCCTGTTAGAGTCAATGATAATCTCTTCAGAAACTATTCCCTGAAAAATGGAAATTTCCATAAAAGCAAAATGAAGAAGTAGTTATTTACTGAAAAAAACAAGCAAACAAACAAACTAAAAGCTTAGGCAAGAGCCAAAAAAAGTGTATGAGGTTTGGTAGTTTACACGTATTGTAGAACTAACCAAGGGAAAAGTCCCTGAGGTGTGGTAGAGCAAAACAGATTCTGGCTTCATAATTTGGTGAAAAGGCCCTGTTCTGCAAGTGAAGGTGTCTATTTGTTGCGGGGTATTTCCATTTGCAATCCAAAGAACATTGTAAATATTGTAATTATTACAGAATAATTATAGTATTCTGTTCAGGAATACTGTTCAGAATACTGTTCAGTATTCTATTCTATTCAGGGAAAACAATAACTTTGACCTACTAAAAAACTGTAGTTCAATTTTCTGTCCACCAGGACCGTCAGTTCTTTTTATGTCAAGCTGCTTTCTTCCAGGCAGTATTTTTGGACACATTATTCAAATCAAACTGCAGGAATTTTCAGTTATCTCCACTGAACTTTGTGAGGCTTCTGTGAGATATACCTTGTTATATTATTCTGTCAGTTATTCCTTACTATATTATTGACCTCTTGTATAATCCCATGTAAATCATCTTACTTTTTTCATCTTTTTGTTTCCTTATTCTCTTTTTTTTTGTTTGTTTTTATTGGTTTGTTTGGGGTTGGTTTTCTTGGCACAGGATTAAACAGAATGAGGTCTTTCCCGGTAAGTGAAAGTGATAAGTGATAAATTCCTATAATTCAAGTAATACAATGTAGTAAGCATTTGCTGCAAAGACTCCTTTAAAGAGTTTCCCATTTGAGAATTCTTTGCACACAGTTCGCTCAGGAGCCATGCAAGCTTTGGGAGAGGAGAGAGAAAACTGGAATTCCTCCTTGCAGTAAGTATGTTTTAGCACTAGAGGTGGGCTTTTTTGGAGGTGAAATGATTGTTTTTTTATGAAAAGGTTCAACATCTGGAAATTCTTTTGTTGTTTGGGGAGTTTTGTGGGTTTTTATACTGGAGACCAGAATGGGTAAACATCATCAGTATCCACATATATTTCACATGTGTTTATGTGATTATTCTGGCATATCAGCAAGACATCTGAATGTATATTGAAGGAAAAGCAGGGAAGACACACTAAGGAGCACCTATTTATAATACATGTACTGAAACAACAAGAGTGACTTTGAACATGTATATTCATAGAGGCCTCTATATATACTCAAAAGAATAATGTCTGTTCATTACTTCTCTTTCAGCATTCAAGGCACCACAATTGTTCTCACTCTTGTAGTTTGAAATAAAATGGAGTCTAAGACACATTTCAAGGGTGAGTACTTTTTGGATTTGAATCACCTAAGTTAATGGACTGAAGGAGATTTATTTCTCAGTACTGAAATCATGTTCTTTTTTTTTTTTTTGTGGTCGTTTATTCTCATAACAATCTTTGTAGCAGCAATGTCCCAAGCTCACTTTTCTGTTCATATTCAAAAGATAATTTAGCTAATGAATCATAACAGATTCACATAGAATTCATACTGTATATGTTCTATGAACAAATCTGTTTTCTCTCAGTTCTATTATGCATGAAGAATGATAGATGATTAAACCATCCCAAATCCCCTCCAATTTTTTTTTCCAGAAAGTAATTTTGATTGTGTAAATAAAGCAATATATACTGCTGTGGTGCGTTGCCATATTATCAATAGCTATATTGTTCTTTGTACCTAAGTACAGAAGACAGCTGAATCTCCTGAAGAACTGCACAAGTAGACCAAAGAAAGAGAGATGTTAAAAGAACATGTACATTTTTATGTACTTTTTTATTCTGTTTGTGTTCAGTTAAAAAATGCTTATATTTAGCCAATATTTCTTTTTAGCTATGTCATGCATTTCCTCTTCCTTGTTACCAGAGTGAACTGCTTTGTTCTGAAACTTAAAAATTGATATGGACATCTCAATAATATAAATGTATTAATATTTTATTACTGGTCTAAATTACACCTTTTATTCACACATAGAAGAGAGAGATAATTCTCTCATTTATCACTAATAAAACCATTAATAAGTTTCATATCTAACAATAGCCATATAATTATATTTTTAAAGCTATTAAAAATGATAAATTTAGATATAATGGGCTGATATCAATGAAGATAATGAACTGGCATTTCCTCAGATTGTGTGCATATACTACTTGAGCTCATAGTCTCTAAGGAGTTACTAAAGAAGGAAAGAAAAACATAACTAAGCATATTGATTTTACTTAACAAAATGTTAATTGTTTGTATTTTTTCTTTAACATATAAATAGAAGATAAATGCCTTCCAGAACTCCCAAATAAAAATTTTTCAGAGTCAATTTTGAAACAAGTAACTTATCTAGTTATTAACTTACATGGATTTTGAGACAACTTGGAAAGAAAAGCATGAGTTTGTACTACTTTCATAACCCAGAAATCATGACTAAGAGCTCTATCTGCTCAGAGCCATAGAAAAAAAAGTAAGTAGATACAAATGGAGTTCCCAGCACTCAGGAGGGAAGACTAAATCATAAGATAATGTTTTAAAAATTATGAAAAATTGTTTGCTCAAACTATCTCCAGAATTTGTATATCTTCCAAAGCCCTAAATTAGACATGAATGTAGGATTAGGATTCATAGTTTGAAATTTTAGCCTGGCATTATCTGTGTTGATTTTTATGAACAATCGGTTTATTCTTTTTTTAACAGAGAGCCAAAAAAGCGATTACTGCCACACACCATTTAGTAGAAAAACTCTGTCAAACATGCGAACATCGAAAGCTGTATATCAAAATTTGTCTTGCCCTTTTAATTTTAAAGATCTCCCTATTCGTTAGGCTATAGAAACCTACTACAGGGTAATGTGGCACCAGCAAGCTCTGAAGAAAGGTAGAATTTAGGAGAACAATTTGTTATTTTACATTTCTTAATGGTTAATCTATGTAGTAGAAAAAAGTTGGCTGTTGCAGACCTTAGACACACAATTCTTGGTCCTCATGGTATGTAGTTTTTATATGGTTAGCTATGATTTGAGAATTTCACCCCAGAAAGGTGAATGTCACCCCAGGATCTCCAAACCAAGTTTCCAAGCTGTAGAGACACAAACACATGAGGAAAAGTGTAAAAAAAGAAGGTAAGACCTTTTAGGTGGCATCTTATTCAGTCATCATGTCTTGAAGGAAACTATAAGAGGCAAAATACGTTTCATTTTTTTCAGACGCTGCATATGATGTCTTATGCTTGAGTTCCACAATCCTTGGTGATTAAGAATATGTTGTACCAGTCTTTCTAACAAGCCAACATTTGTATCAATTAGTTCTACTAGAACAAAATTCTATTTATGTGTGCACTCAGACATGACAGGTATACTGCTTTGATTTTCTGTGACTTAAATGTAGCATAAACACTTTTAAAATCACATCAGATCAACATTCTGTGAATTAGTTGTGAACTCCTCTTTTCAGCAGTTAGACTTTGCTGGAAAATGCAAGGAGAAATTATACTCTTGAATGAGAGGAGACTTGCCAATACAAGTTAAAGTATAAGATCTTTAACTGATGGTATTTCTTCAAAAACAGAAGAGTTGTGGAATATTTTGACATGAATAATTCCAAGAGTGAACAAACACACAGAAATAGCATAGCCATTTTACTCTAGCAAACTTCTGCACTTATCTCGCTTACATTTGCTCTAAAGGTCTAAGTTGTAAAGTCAATTAAATAGAATTTAATTTATTTAGTCAATTAAATGTAAACAAAACTGGTTTTTAAAATATTCTGCTAATTTCATTGTCAATAAATATATAATTATTTATATAAATATAAAGAATTAAACTATAGGATTGTACAATTTTTACGCTAAATAAAAGATTTTAGTTGCCTTAATCCAACCTTGGGGCATGCTGACTCTTAGAACAGAATCCAGAACTCAGTTAGACCCTGAGTTAAAGGGCTCTAGGTTAGGATTTCTTTTTTTGCCTTGAAGAGCCTTACATCCTTTTCTGAACATTGGCATGGCTTCCAGAAAGAGTCCCTCCGTATACATCCTAATTCCAACCATTAGCCTGGTGATTAAGGGAAAGAAAATTCTTGCAGAGAGATAGTCACTTTTTGGCTTATAGTACTCCAGCCATCTAACAACAAGGTAGGTTACCGTTGCCGAAGTGTAAGACCAACAAAACGTGTTCCAAAAATCATATTTAATGGTGTTGCGAAAAGGTAGAATGGTCTAACTGAAGAGGAATCTTATACTACAAACACTTCAGTAGACAAAACTTTTTTACAGGTTCAGGATGTCAGTTGGGAACTAATACTACACCATGTGTAACTAAATCTAAGCTTAGAATGATGACTCAAAATTTGCAAACCACTTGCCTATAAGGTGAGGACATTCAGTCCCAGGGAAGTTTGGATGATGTCTCAATCCAATGGGAAGGCTTCCAATCGCAGACCCAGTGCTCTGAGCATAGCCACTCAAAGGAAGTCTCCATCGAGGGCCCAATTTTATAGTCTGGGTTGGATCTGAACTGCAGCCATCTATCGATCATGGTCTTACACAGCTCTCATTGGTTGAGGGGTCTCCTAGGTAGGCTCATTGGCTGAGGTGTTGTCTAGGGCTCCGGTATCTGAGATATGTGCCTGAGGGTTGTTTGTGTACATGACCAGCAGCTCATGTGCATCCCACCAGTCCATGCTCCTGTACTGTGTTGTCAGACCCACAGAGGGCAGTTTGGGGGTATATGTGTGTGCTCCTGCCACATATATAGACTTTTCATATTATCAGTGATCTCAACTCTATTTTTTAGGGATATCATTGTCCTAAGTATTATGAATGGTCTCTAAGTACTTATGTCATCAAGCGTCTCAGAGAATTGATCTCAGGAAAGACCTAATTTCAAGAGCAGAGACTGAATGAGATGCATTTTCATTCATATTTTTTGGACTTAGGTGCCTTAACTCTACAGGCAATTGTATTATAGGTACATGATTTCTTTTCTATCTAGCCCCTAATGTGTCTTCATTTATGGTTAATTAGACAGTTTTCAGCTTGTAGCTACTGCCAAAGAAACAAAAGTGTAATTATGAAAACACTTTCCAAACATGCAACTTTCTTTTATTTTGGGAGCTCTGGTAAAGGAGTAGAGGTATGATCTAAAATATCTATCTATTTATCTACCATCTACTTATGTTTGAGTATCATCTCATTGATTCACTGGGAAGTGAATTATAGAGACCTTAATTGAGGTCAGAAATACATAGGAAGGAATAAATTATGTTACCTGCTTCTAATGCATAGTTTAGTACTTCCATTTCTTGTTTTAAAAGTCAGAATATCCTAACTAATACTTGGTTAATCAGGAAAGATTTTCAGAGAGAGAGAGATGATATAGCTTAGATATAGATAGATGAGATAGAGATAGAGATAGATAGAGATGGAGAGATAAACATTGATATTGATGTTGATGTTGATATTGATAGATATATCTTTTATATATCCACACCTGGCAGCAACTCATATCTTCATGTAGCTATTGAGATGCTTAACTAGTCTTGGCATGACCTGATTACTTATTACAAAAGTAGTTCAGGTTTTCTTCGGAAGTTTTACTTATAGCTAATAATACCTATGAAATGATCCGAACAGAAACATATTAGAAATTCCAACAATTTGAGTATCTCAGTTTCATGACATTCTTTTACCAACTACAGGATCCCTTTTGTATGCAATCAGCAGCAAAACTTTATATTGAAAAATGTGTGGGGAGATGCAGAGAAAAAAAAACCACTAATTTTCCCATAAAGCAAAATGCTCAAATGTAAAATATTTAAGAAAATGTTTTATTTTTAATTCTGATGTGATTCATACCCTTAATATAAAGTTATAAATAATTAGCTTTACTTTATACCCTGTTAAGATATGATAGCATGAATATGGTGAACTTGTGGTCATGGAAACAGATTGCACATTATTACACAGCTGGACAATAGACCTGCTGCAGGGAAGCAAGTATTGTTTTTTCTCTAAGTTTTCTCTGAAAAAACTGGGCGGGGGGGGAACATGACACAGGGATGGCAACGATATAGGACACACCAAACCAAACTAAAAAGCTCTATGTGAGTTTAATTAAGAGAGTTAGAGTTGCTCACTTATTCTCCAACAAAGACAATTTGGCTGCAGATTTACTTCAGTGAATCCTAAAGCATTGAACTTTCTAATTAAAGCTATAAATAATGTGCAGAAAAAAATGTTTTCCTTTTTATAAGCTATTTTGCCTATAATTTTAACAGAATTTCTTAGTAGTGTTGAATCATCAATCTACTTTCTGTAAGCAGCAAACCTGCTACTTCAGCTTTCTGATGTCATTTTCAGCCTCATGGAAAAAAAAAAAAAAAGAAAAGAAAGGGAAAAAAAAGTAGAAAAAAAAAAGTAGAGAATTTATCTTGACTAGTGCCCCTAGAAAGTTTGGAATTGGCTGCATATTGAGATCTTTCCCAATCAAAACTATCTGCAGGAAGCAAACATAATATTATGTGAATACAGTACCTCATAAAGTATCAAGAAACAAAGACTGCATAGATTTTAAGGAAGGATGTAAATCTCTGTGGAGCAAAGCAACGTTACATCCTTAAACGTTTACTGGGCAGCTGAATTCTGCTATGAGTTCTTAATTTCTTAATTGCAGGTTTCAGTCTTTACTTCATTATTTTCTATATTATTATTATTATTATTATTATTATTATTATTATTATTATTATTATTATTATTATTATTATTGGCATGTCTGTCAATTTCTACAAGGTAACATTCTTTCACAGATCCTGAACTCGCATCTGTACTGTCCTTGCTAAGTATTTCCTAGGTAATTTTCTAATATGTAAGAGACACATTGTCAAAACCGGGGTCCAAAATGAGAGGCATAACTCACAAGGATATTCCCTTTATAGTTGGTGGAGAGAATTAAATACTTCTGAAGACTCACAGAAAATATGATATGATATCTATATGGTAGAAGCAGACAATATGAGGGTTGTCACGCATCTCTCTGCAAACAGGTCCTTGCATGAAAATCAAACTTAGATGTCTTTGTGTACTGGGGGAAACACTGTTGTATAAATTCTGTGGATACCAAATGCAGAGGATGAGAGGATGTGGCATAACTAGAGGCTGATGAGTTGAGCTCCTAAAAAAGGAACAAAGGAGATATCATAGTACCCTGGTTGTTTTGAACATTTCATTGTTTTATCAAAAAAATATTTAGCATAAAGTGTGTAACATTTTCAGAGGTTAGAAATTCGTAATTTCATGTCACTGCTAAATATTAGGGCTGAGAGAGGCTTTCTATGATCTGCTCTTCATTCAGCAAAAGGAGATGGAGAGCACACTTATTTATGGGACCTCATTGTCTACTAGCATGTTTTTGGGATAGACTAGCAAGGGGTATTAGACCCTTGGGGGTCTAGACCCTAAGGGAGGCCTAGAGTCAAAGATTTAATTATGTGTTCAGGTATCTGAACTACAATGTCATCATAAGCATGATTTAGTTGTTTACAAATAGATGTTTAGGATCATTTGAGATGCAGTAGATCATCAGAGACATCTCATGTAATTCACAGAATTTCACAACGTCCTGTATCCTTCTAGAATGCCAGCTAGAGGCGAGCTAGGACAACCAAGGGGATCTCACATGCCACTGGTTACCATATTTATGTAACTGAATTAAGTACAATGTGTCAGTTCTATTTCAGTGAAATCAATATTCTGATAACTTTGTTAGATTTTTAAACAATAGCTGTCAGATAGGACTCCCGAAGATTTAGAAAGATGTCCCCGCCTGTGTGTGTCAGAAAATACTTTGGCAGGAAGCAGGTAGGGAACGTACAGACATATCAGAGGTCTAACCTAGGTAGCATAGGGGCTGATCAGGGAGAGCCTATTGACTTTAGATATCTATGGCAGAAATTGATAATCTTAGGTAGTATTTACACCAATGCCTTCTGTATAATTTGCCTTTGGGGAGCTATAGGCTTGTGCTAAGAAAAGTGCTCTATAGGGGGCTTAGTTATTTTTATTGCTGGGCCATAAGAATGTTTTAAGTTCTGTTATAAAACTTCTACATCTGTACCAGAAAAGAACAAAAGGAAGATTAATGCTATATTAAAAAAAAAAAAAAAACACCAAACAAACAGCCAACCAAACAAAAAACCCTTTATCAAGTTATGTTTAATTAACTGGATACAATCCATTGAGAAATACCTGGAAAAAAGTAAAGTGCTCTAAACAGAGATAAAATTATTTGTCTTTCAGATTGATATAACATTATTAAAGCTACTAACTAATTGTACTTCAACTTTCAATTAAATTACATCTAGAAATTCAAAATTACATTTACATATTAAGTTTATGTACCTGTGTTTAACACTTGTCTTCTGGTCTTTAGGGACATGTTTTCTTAAGGAATATACAAGCTGAAAATTGATCTGTCTGGTAACCAGCATTGCAGAAATTAATTCTCACCTTACATTGTAAGAATTGTAACAAGGAAACTCTCTGCTGGCCTAGCTCCGTTTGAAGTCAATGAAGTAATGTCAGGAGAGAATACGGCAGTGGTTCCAAGTGTATTTTGTGATTATTTTAAGAACAACCATTAGATATTTTATTTTAAATATATTCTGTTCTGTATCTTCTTTTTTCCATACCAACATAATCTATTACAAAGAATGGTTTATTTTTCCTGGTTAATTTATGCAGACTTGCAAGCCACCTTTAGTATGTTAGACTTACAGTTAGCGTATTTATTTTTCTACCAGTTATTACATCCTGTCTCATTTCTGTTACTGCCTTTGCACTTATAATGGCAATTTTTTAAAATAAATTAAAATAAAGAACATTTATCCAGTTACACTGGGGGTGATTCTTCTTCATTAGCATAAACAGTGATGCTAAGTGATGTATCTATGTCTCTTAGAAGCTTTTTAAAACAGTTGTCCTCTGACAGCTTTTCCAGCATTACTTTGTGTGTGTGTGTGTGTGTGTATGTGTTTGTGTAGGTTGATTTTCCCTAAATGTACAATCCGTTATAAGATTTAAAATGTCACCTCATTAGAGGTTAATAGTATTGAGTGTTGACTCCAAACACCATTTAGAGATTATGATCTGAGGTGTATACTATACAAGTAGCTAATTGTTTAATCTGCCATTGCTCATCTACAGGAAGGAAATGGATTAGAAATCTGATCTTTATTTGAATAATAATTTCATTAGAATTTCCCAAACTAATCATCATCTGTCGTGGTTTAAACACAGCCAGCAACTAAGCACCATGAAGTTGCTTGCTCACTCCCCACTGTTGGGATGGGGGAGAAAATTGGAAGGGTAAAAGTGAGGAAAAACTTATGGGTTGAGGTAAAGATAGTTTAATAAATAAAGCAAAAGCTTCACATACAAGCAAAGCAAAACAAGGAATTCATTCACTGCTTCCCACTGTCAGGCACGTGTTCAGGGATCCCCAGAAAAGCAGGGCTCCATCATATGTAATGGTTACTTGGGAAGACAAAATGCCATAACGCCAAACATACCCCTTTCCTTCTTCTTCCCCAACTTTACATACTGAGCATGACATCTTATGGTATGGAATATCTCTTTGGTCAGCTGGGGTCTGCTGTACTAGCTGTATCCCTTCCCAACTTCTTGTGCATTCACAGCCTGCTTGCTGGCGGAGAAGTATGAGGACCACAAAAGGCCTTGACTGCTTAGCAATAACTAAAACCATCAGTGTGTTATCAACTTTATTCTCATCCTAAATCCAAAACATAGCACCATACCAGCTGCTAGTAAGAAAGTTAACTCTATCTCAGCTGAAACCAGGACATCTTTTCACACCAGACATTTACTTCTGTTAGATACTTACATGTTGCAGCAATGATGTCAATATTTGTTATTTTATAATTATGCTTCTTTACACTAGATATAAACCCAAAAATATCTAATTTGGCTTTTAAATCAACAGCTAAGTTTCCAGCACTGTTTTCTAAAAATGATGACATTTCCCTGCAGTCCATTCCAGGAATCATATCTTATGTCTATTATCATTATACATCCACATACTACATTTAAGGCAATAAAGGCAGTTAAGCCAGCAGGCAGAGCAGTTTGTGCAGTAATTCCCAGACTCTGCTTCATAATCTTCTAGATCTCCTGGGAACTTTGTCCAAGATCACTGGAGGACTCATGGGAGGTCTCTGAGGATCATCAGGGTGCCTGCTGCTGATGGGAAAGGATTACTGGGGGGGCTGTGATTGCCAAGGTCTAGCAGCTACTAACAAGCTCTGTGAGTTGTCCTTGACCAAAGGGGTCAGCTTTTGTCGCACATGAACCTGGTGAGGGACAGTCATGCACCCTTGCAGCAGGTGAAAGGGAGAGAGACGTTATGAGAGCTGATCTTGGGTACAGCTCATGGAGGCAACTAACAGATGTAGCCTTTTCTACATAAAGGGGTCAGGAGCAATGCTGAGAGTAGTATATGCATACTCAGTGATGGTGATGAAGTGCTGCACAGCAGCCACTGGAGCAACTGGTCCTGTAACATCAGAGGCTTTGACCCAGGCCAAGTTCTGAGAGAGGACACAGCTGTGCAACACTAGAGCTATAGGGAGTGTCTGTGACCTCTTGCTGGGGCCCAGAGGAATACTTGTCCGCAGGAGGTGGGCATACTGGTGGACTACCTGTGTTGCCAAACAAAGGAGCTGGAGGAGATCAGCAGACTCATCTCTGGTGCTACAGAGATTGACTGGATCTTCTCTAAGACCCTGCATCTTCAAGAGCCTGAGTTCAGAATCCTGAGAGGAAGGAAAAAAGTAATAATGGTATCACAGATCTGGACTTTGAGGGAAGACTTTACCCTATTCAGGGACCTGCTTCAAGAGGTCAAAAGCAGATGGTCCCAGAAAGAAAAGGGTTCTAGGAGAGGTTGAGTTGTTTTGTTTGGGGTTTTGGGCTTTCGCTCAGCCAGTACTGGGGTGGGAGTCACGACAACAGCTCCTAAATGGTCAAAATATGTTTTATTCAAAATGTGACTTAAAATACACACATGGCTAATTTTGGTATAGTAGGTATTTTAAATAAAACTTTAAAAACTAACAACAAGGTAAGAGGAAGAAAGGAAATGGAAAAGAGAAGGAAAGAAGGGAGAGAGGGAGATAAAGAAATGGTAAACATCCTTGGATCCAGCAATGAGTCTCGCATGTCATGAGTCTTGGTGGTAGTGGGCTGGTTCCTCCAGCAGCAGGTACACACCTAGAGGTGGTCTCACCTTTTATCCTAGCCCAGGTGCTTGGGAAACTCCCACTGGACAGTTAGTTACATTAGGGAACCTTTGCGCATGCATTGTAAGGTGTTCTCGAAAGTTCTTGGGAACTTCTGGTGTCTGCTATGCCCATAACATATCTGGCTGGTGTTAGACCCCTGTTTGGAGCATGCTCAGGAAGTCTCGATTGCATCCTGCTTCCACTGCTCAGAGTCATCGGCTTGGTTGTTTGAGACAGATGGTCAAAAGAAAAATTACCAGTCTCACAATACTGAAACACAAAATGTGAATTATACGCTCTTGTAACAACTGAATGATTTTCATGAGTTATGTTGTAGTAGTCGTACATGACTAGCTTCATAATACATATATGTGCTAACAATTTGTATAATTTTATCTGTCACTTCATGACACCTTACAAGATACTTACTTAAATGTGCACTACATTGTACAGCGATGTACAATGAAAATACATCTAATTTTTGAACATCAGTGTTTATCTTTCCAAAATAAGTTCTATTTAAATGAATTGAGTAAATGAATTAGTCATGGAAAGCCATTTTCTTGCAAATATGACAGAGGAGTCTGTTTATTATGGGAAACATTTCTTTCACTATTTTTTTTTTGTCATTAAGTAACATGAAAATTCAAAACAGCCCTGTCAAGTAATTTCTTTCATGAAATATGGTACCTTTAAGATATAAAAACTTTCATTAGAGAGCTTTTCATAAACCTGTTACAAATATTTCACTAATTTAATGTCAACATGTTTTCTTGATGGGGCTATCTATTCTTTTTTAATAAATAATAGCATTTGTGTAAGGCAATGCCTAATCAACATTTAGACAGGGCATCACGTGTTTTGGCAATAACTGTACCTAGATTTACAAAAAACCAAAATACCTATCATACAGCTGCAATGATCCTTGTGAAAAAATAAAGGAAAAAAATCTTCCTCTATTCTAGAAAAGAAAAAGTGGTTTGTAAAATGTGCAGTATAAATTTATTACCTTTACAGGCAAAGTATATATTTAGTAAAATATTTTTGATGGGAATGAGAACTAAGGGGGAAAACACTATTGTCTTTAACTAAAATTCCTAAGGCCATGACATTCAAGTACTGTCAGAAGATTTGTTTACACATATTATTCATTAAGCTTTAGTTTCTACATGGATTTGGGATTTTTTAAATTTCCTGATATTTATAATTTTTTTTCTTTTTGAGGGAATTAAAAAGTCCCCACAATGCAATGTGTATTAAAAAAAACAAGTGGAGAAAATGTTCACTGTGTTTATAGAAAAAGAAAATTAAACCAAGCACATTCCTTTCCAATTGATTTTATTCTCATGTAGAATCTGCCCATACATCTAAATTTTTCTATTTTGCCACTAGTTTTTCAACCATAACCTTAAGGGAAGAATTCTATTTAGTCAGGTATTTATAAAAATTAAAATTGAAAATTAAAAATTAATTTAATTATGATTATTTTCATTTTTTAAGGAAGGCTAGAAACATGAGCACTGGATATTAAATCTTCACGCTATCTGCAGCCCTGATTCACTTGCAAAACATACTTTAGGTCTGACACAAATCTAAGATTGGATCCTCATACATATCTACCCAGTAGCCTGAGAGAGACTGAATTCCTTTATTTGGCAAGCATTGATGTTACTGCCATCGCACATTCTGAGAGGCATTAGTTTCTCACTGAAGGATGGCACGATGTGAGCTCATGCTCTCATCACCTACTGCACTGGCCTTATTTAACTCATTATTAGCAATCATGCACCTGGTGTTATCAGCTGTACATCAGACATCCCCAGGTACTACAGTTTGCATTTTTTATCTCTGAAATGTGTGTGGGAAGGGTAAAACTCATTTCATTAAATAGATCCCTATTGGCTAGTCCTCTAAAGAGGTTCAAGAATATATATTATTCTTTCCGAAGTCACTTGGAATTTGTACTCACAGCACTGACTCCATATTTACTTTTGCAAACAATGGGGGAAAAGACAAGGAAAAAACAAACCCAGTTAAAATTTGGGGCATCAAATTTCATCACTTTTAAATGGCAGCTACAATAAAAATGAAGACTTTAAGGTATAAAAGAATGCTTCCTTTAGTCTGACAGAATAATCAACAATTGTTTTAAGTGCAGTGGCCACCATCAGCGATTCACATGCTTAACTTGTTCCCAATGTCTGAATTATATAGTGCAGAACTAAAAGCAGAATTATCCCCAAAGGATGCCACTTTAGGAGCCTCTCTCAGTTGTGGCAAAGTGATTCATAGTTTAAATTAAGAACTTCTAGAACCCTGCAGGGTGAAGCTACTTCATTGGCTTCTGTGATTCTCAGAAGTAATTTTTCTTTCTCTCAGTCTGTGCTGTAAAATCCATGACAGACATAAGCTTTCACAGAGGAACACAACAACAAAAACCTAAGTTGGGACAGCTTTGAGAACAAAATCAAGGAGGGAAACAAATGTTATAGTCTCCAAAAGAAATGAAGTGTGGCAAGTAGAGCTGTCGAACTGTATAAGAATTGTATAAAGTTATTTACAAAATTTGGACTAAGGCAACACCAGAAGCATATTCACAGTGAAGAAAAAAGTTGCACAAGATTGGAAAAACCTGCGTCATTCCACCCCCCTCCCTGACTTTTTTTTTGTCGCTTCTCTGTTACTGTGAAGATCTTTCCTTCTCATCTTCAATTTGCACAGATGAACATTATATGGTCTTATTGAAATGGGGTGAAGTTAAAAGGCACCTTTATTATTATTATTATTACTGTTAAGCAAAGCATCAGACATTAATTTCAGGGAAATACATTTCCAACCTCAAGTATTCAAAAACCTTGTACCAAATCTCAGAAAATGATGTCTCTAAAAAGAGAAATCTGATTATTTCAGAAACAAATATTCCTTGTCAACTTTTCTGCATAAATTTCTGTCTCTGAAAGTTTTATTTTAGGAAAGGTAAATGGAGGTAAAGATGGCATCATGGAACTGCAGAAACTGAGACTTGGGAGAAAAAAGAAGGATGTAATCCTAACACATATTTCTCAACACAACCGGTTCATAGTGGACTTGAATTTTGTTGTCTTTTCTCTTTATATGCTTTTCCTTTATTGTGTCCTGACTCAGTATTTTTGTCTATACCATCCGTCTCACACCCTAACTTTCTGCTACTTTTGTTTTCCTTTCTGTTTATTTCTGTCTTCTAACATGACATAAAAAAAGTTTTTAACGTATTTTTGCTTTCAAGCACATGGTCATCCTTTTCCTTCTGCAAAGGAAAAGAATCAAGGAGAAGAATTATGATCCTTCTCCTTCATTCTACAAAAGACCTCTCTTACTGTATCCTTCTCCTTATTTCCACAAAAGGTCTCTCTTTCTGTGTTTCCCTTGTGTCTACCTGGGCACAAACCAGTGTACTGGCTTGACATCAAGTTTCTGCACTTCAGTACGTGAACTTCAGTTTCCATTTTTTTCTGAAAAAACAACCACTTCAGGTTGAAAGAACACTGGCTGAGATCTAAGAGCTTTTCAATGGCAATAATTTTTTAAAAGAGCAATGGCCATTCCTCCCATTGTCAATGTTGCAGCCATATGAAGCAACTTTCAACAAATAATTTGTATTGTGATTTATGTTGTTGATTACTGAACTAGCATTATTCACTATTTTTCACTTATTATGGAACCATTAGGAAATTATCCTCTATGTTCTCCCTGGTATGTAAGAAGTGTTTATGTTTACTTGTTAAGTTTGTAGTGAAAATTGAAGAGACATTAATTCTCTGTCAATCTGTCCATTGCTTTTTTCTTGGAAATTCAAAGGAAATTAAGTCTGTTATATTAGATGCTACCTTCCTTTCAACTTAAAATAACATTTTGTTGTTGGCCTTTTAAGCACTGTGTAAAAAGCCTATGCAGAGAATGATAGAAGACATGCTGAGCAACATTTTGTAGTGTTAGGTTAACAGTTGGAGTCAATGATCTTAAGGGTCTTTGCCAACCTAAATGATTCTATGACTCTATGTGACTACTGGTCATGCATTTAGGCCTAAATTCAGTCAAGTTTCATCTTTTTAACTTGCAGAAACTGCTTTTGAAATACTAATGTTATTTCTACACTGTTGTTGCTATTATTATACCCTCATACTACGTTAGTGTGCTAAGGCAGCAGCCATGATTCCTTTTGCAGTTTGAGTCACAAATATTGATTGGGAAATTAGCAAAACTGTTTTCCTATGGGAATTATTCTTCTACGATACTTCTGCAGCTGCATTCCTTGTAACTGCATAATAAACTACATTAAGCCCTATCCTTTGTCTTTTTTAATGGCATTATGCAGTTTAAAATATCATAGTACACAATGCCAGCAATTCCAACAGGGGATCTCCCTCCACATAGTGATGTTTTGAAACACTGCCACCATGTGGTACACTAAACTGTGTTATTTCTAATTGAGTTATTCAGAAGAAGCAGAGTACAGGTTTAAAACAAAAAGTTGAGAATAATATTTTTTTCACATTGTGATTTCCGAAACATTGCTACCTAAAAACATTAACCCTTAAAATTTTTTTTACAGACCTATTGACTCTCAGTTAAATATTTCATTTCAAGTACTAGCTATTTAATAAAAGGCAGACCAGATAAAATTAAATTATCTACTTTTAGCTAAATGGTAGTGATAGACCGAAACTTTATCACCTTACCATATGATGAGAATTACGTTACTACTAAACAGAATATTTCAAGAGTTTCAAAACAAAGCTGTGAAAACTGTGTGGTATCGTAGAATGCTTAACTTGTAGCTATTTCTCCAAAAGACAGGAAATAATACCTTGGGTTTATACTTATTCAAGGCCTGCATCATCATTGTTATTGTTTTGTTCCAAGCTCTGACTTCTGGCTTCTGAGCTTATGCAATGACACTGTTGTTATGTTAATTAATTTTTCTGTCTCTGTATAAAATAAATGTAATTTTTTATCTCCCAACAAATTTTCTTGAAACACACAAAAAACTTTGAAAAAATAGTAGTCAAAATCAAAAGCATTGATTTTTTTTTCCATTATGTTTATAAAAAGATTTCTCAGTAGGATATAGTGTAGTGTATGTTTATGAAAAGCACACAAAGAAAAATAATGGAAATAAATTATATTATACCCTTAGTATCTCCTTTGAAGAAATGCAGCTGTCCACAGGGGTTAATCTTCTCCCCTAGTAAGACAAAAAGACTTGCTTGGTAACAAACTGTGCTTCTCTAAAGTACATTTGGGAGATTGGAAAACCCATAATCAGGAAAATTCTGAGAACAATTTTACCCTCATTAACAATTATGCATGACTATTTGGGATAAAAATATTGCTGAGGTGATTTCAGATTGGTTCAGACACCAGCTGTCAGCATATGACAATCCCTATACAATAAAATGGTGACTCAAATGAAGAATTAAAAACCAAAACAACCAAATTTCTAAATTATGCTTGCTAAAACAGAAGTTCCTAAGTCTTATGGTTTATTCTGTTGGAAATCTGCCTTTTGAGCCTTGTCTTCACCCTTAAAATGACCTTAAAACATTTTTTTAGCACTCTTCATTTAATAATTAAATATAAGGCAGCATTTTTCAAAGCTGTTCTGTTGACTCATTCTTATCAGAGAACAGAGCCCTGACAATGTCCTATGGTTTCACAAAACATCGAGGAATTGTGGCACATGATTATCACAGCACTTTTGGGAAGGGAAGCTTTCTCTGCTAATTCTCTGTGCATAAACCTCGATACTGATACAGAAGAGCGAAAGTTGTGTATAACAGGCCACTTCATCTTTCACCCATTTCCTATAATATTTTCACTGGCATGATGTCTGGCCTTCTTGATATCAAGAGTGATTGCACAAAACGCAGGGCAATGGAAAGCTCCTCACAGACACATAGATATACACATAACTCATGGAAAGAAGACCAGTTATCAACAGCAGCAAAAATCAGGACTCCTACTCCCCATTGCCAAGGAAATAGGTAACAAACAGCTAAGCACAAGGCAGATTTGTCTGGGAGTTTGCAGTACAGAGCTAGACCACAATAACTGTCCACATCTGCGCTTCAGCTCCTCATAGCAGAGGCAGCTTATTCCACTCCCCTTAATGTCAAGCTTCCTTTCTTATTATGGTGTTTGCTGAAAGTAGATTATTTGAAATAGTCCATATTTGTTTAAAAATGTGAATTAATGATCTAAACTTAACTGCAGAATGGCAACTTGCAGAGACTTATTTCTAAAGAATAATACCCATTAGAAACATTTAAATGCCTCTGTATTTATAGACTGGCAAAGAACGTATGTTCATTTTCCTAATTCCTTCCACCTGAGGATATTAAAGCTCTTTACAAACTTGAATAAACCCTCTCTGCCCTAGGTGAGTTAAGTAAATACAATTATCCTCACTTTACTGAGAGAGAAATTGAGACTTTGGGGAAGACTGACTTGAACTGATGTAGTGGTGGTGAAATTAGAGGCTATATCACACTTTTCTGCCTTAGTAAAGTTCTATCACCATTATTTGTTGAATATTTAATACAGTGCTGAAATTTGAAGCAGGAATACTGAAGTTTGATAGACACTATATACATGAATTCTAAGTGTTTAAAATATCCAGAAATGAACTATATCAAAATCCATAAAGATTTCCAAGAACAGCATTAGTTCATAACTATCACCAGGTAATAATGCGCTATCAAAAAAAGCTAGGAAAGCTGCCCAGAGTGATTTAAATTTCAAAAGTGACTAAACTGGATGCGTTCAGTTTGAAAGAAACAACTTAAGGCATCTTGAAGAGGATGCTTTTCAGAAAGATGTTGATCTCTTCAGTGCCCTTAAGGGTATGAGGCACTTAAACAGTGAAGCACTCTTAATCCCTAGAATAATTTTTTTTTTTATTTAATGTTCAAGGTCCTTGGACCAAATAATGCCTGTTTCATATAGTGTTTATGCAGTGCCTGTCTCAGAGGAATCGCTATAGTGAAATAAGTAAGACATCATACAAATTTTGCCATCAATCAGTATATCAGATTCTTTAAATCATATCAGATTCTTAAAATTATTTAGCATTTCCTCTTACAGTATTAAGCAAAGTAAATTTAAAATAATTATAAACAGAGCAATAACAAATGTAATTAGAATATCATACCTTATAATTGCCAATATTAATACACATATATAATACAAATAATAATTTGTAATTCCCAGCTCTAATAATAATATTTATAATCAGAAGCTTCTGGCAAAAAGAAGGCATAACACTTTATTTTGGAGGACATGTTTTTAATTGGCCTATATAATTGTCTCCTTTTCCACTAACTTTGTTATTTAAAATTCATATGATTTTTATATCAGGTTCAGCTCCATCAGAGCATGAGCATTTTACAATTCATACATGAAATATTAACCTGCAAGCAATGCCATATTAACACAGCCCTTTGTACTGTGTGAAGACTGAATTATTAATATTAAAACAAAGAAAGAAGAAATAACCAGCATGAGACACAGGAAACTGCCATTTTATTATGGCATTGACTTTTTAGGCACAAAGCATATTCTTACTGCTTGTTATTCATTCTGTTTCAAATAGTTTAGCTTATGTTTAAAATATAAACCCTTCTTTCTACCTAATTAGAGGAAAGAAATCTTTACCTTTTTTTTTTCCTTTATTTTTTCTCCTCATTTAGAGTTAGAATTCTAGCCTTCTGTTGAGATAGATAACCTTTCCTTCATGAGATAACATTAAAGTAACATTCTTCACACTTGGAGGATCTCTAGTTGTACATTCACCTGGAATCCAGCTGAGAAATGATGGAACATACTTGTTCTCCAGTGAAAGTTGTAAACCAATTAGGTAGTGAATAAATATCAGCATGACATTAGGTTCAATAATGGAGAAAGGATATGATGAGTAAACATTTTTAGCCTCTTCCACATAAGTAGTTAATGCTGGTGCAGTTCTTTTTTTTATAGTTAAAAATTTCATGGTTTTCAGTTATCGATGAAATCTTTATTTAATTACAATTAGATTTTATGCCTGAGTATGGGGTGATAAGACCGCTAGGATTTAATTTCCTTTTCTTTTTTTTTTTTTTTAATACTTAAACTACTTGAAGTATTTGGCTTCTTAAAATTGTGTAGCCATTTGTATTTAAATACACACTGAACTCTAAAATGTTTTGGTTTATAACTTCATATGAAAGATCGTATCATTTTCAGAGTGAGTCCTTTCAAATTCTTTGCATCCTTGCTGACTTACACCCAATGTTTGGTAGGCAGTGATAGGATCAATAGATTCTGAACATACTACTTTTTTCCACTGTTTATTAAAAGGGATTTATAAAAAAACCCCAGTATTTCACTACAGATTTTGAGTATTTGTATTCTCTTAACGTTTTTATGTTACATATGTTTTCTTGCATAAATTAAAGAGATACTGTCCATTAGCAATTGTGTCTGTGAAAAAAATAATAAAAATCATGGTGAGAGAAAGTGAAAGAAAGATACAAAGAAGTACTTCCGTCTGAGAAATGGCTGTGGTGATAATTTTCTAGTGTTCCTCAATGTGCAGTGCTGCTGCTTCCACAAGTCCAATAGGCATCTTCAGGCTTTTCAGGGTCAAGAGGAAAAATGGTGAAAATCCCTTTGCATGTGGCGCTTGGTGGCATGGCAGAGCCATCTTTTAACATAGGCAGCTAGACTTTTTCAATGGTCCTGACAGTAACTCATAACCCAACTGTAATAATTTTTTTATCTTTCTTACAACAGACAGAAGCATGGGAAAATACTGTCATTAAAGCCAAATACTATTTACCTCTTCTAGTTCATCACCATGATTTCAACACAATTGTAAAGAATTATTAACATTAGCATTTCTAATATATGTTTTAGCAAGCATGTCTTTCCACAGTGGACATGTACACTGTAAGGACATCAAACTATTAAAGTGTGTCTGGAGGAGGATGACCAAGGTGGTGATAAGTCTTAAATGCAAGACTTAGGAGGAGCGTCTGAGGTCTCTTGGTTTGTTCAGCTTGGAGAAGAGAAGGCTGAGGGGTGACCTCGTCCCAGCCTACAACTTCTGCATGGGGGGGCAGTGGAGAGGGAAGCTGTATCAAGGGAAGTTCAGATTGGATATTGGGAAAAGGCTCTTCATTGAGAGGGTGGTCGGTCACTGGAACAGGCTCCGCAGGGAAGCAGTCATAGTATTAACCCTGTTCAAGGACCGTCTGGGCGATGTTCTTAGTCATGTAGTTTCATGTTAGATAGTCCTGCAAGGAGCAGGGAGCTGGACTCAATCATCCTTATGGGTCCCTTCCAACTCCAGATATTCTATGATTCTATGATTCTGTGTCCTAGGATTACTTCTTATATACCTCTGTGCTGTCACTCAAGAATAACCAGAAAAATTCAGAGGGCATTTACCCATTATTCATGATCCACACAGATATATCAAAAATATCAATTCACAGTAATGAAAAGTAATTTTATTAAACTAATAAAAGGGTATTTACAAAATAAAATTCCTGGTATATTTCTAGATGACATTATAAAAAGAGGACAAAAGCCTCATCACCAAATAGTAACACTGCTTTATAAACAGAGGAAATGGTGTATGGGGCACAGGGTTGAGAAACGACATTTACAAGCAGAGAGCCTGCATCCTGGAAATATAGCATTAATTTGACTCAAAGAATAGGCAAAAGAGAAACAAAAAACAACAAAAATTTAGTTTTTCAAAACTTATTGGTCCAGGGATGAGTTTGTGTGGGGTTGCACAAAATCTTAATTGTTAGGCATGGACCTAATCCTTTTGAATTGAAAGAAGCTGTCATAGTTTCTGCAAACAAAGGAGTAGTCCCATAAATCTGGGTGATAAAACAGGACTGAAAAGTCCACATAAGAGGGGCAGAGCGCTGTTAAAGCATTCATCAAATTTTCATCTACAGCTTTGTTGGTGAAAACAACCATTCCTAAGGCTTATAATAATTTTGCAATTACACATTTTAGCTGGAGACCACAACTACGTGACAGTTTGTGAAGTGCCTAGTGAGTATAGACAAAGCTGAGAAGTATATGTTGCCCAGTGTGACTGTGCTTGCATGCCAGGGTGAATGTTTATAGTGGAAAGCGGCTGTAAGAATCCAAGAGTAAGGAAGCTGAAGTAAGCTATCTGTGTCTTAGCCCAAACTCCATAAAATATGACACATTTTCTGCAGTTGAAGTTCCCCTGGAGCATGAGATTTTTAAATCCAGAATCAAGGAGTCCAAATTGGAATTTTAATGAATTAGGAGCAAAACAGGTTAGGTCATGGTCTCCGGGTTTTGACTTAGACATACTGTGTAACATGAATGTCCCCATAGTGTGAAGGCTGTAAGCATGAGGCTTGCCAGATTAGCAAATAGCAGTACAAATGGAAAATGGAAAATGGAATGAATCATAAAGTCACTTGATTCAGTAAGTCTCAGGCCTGTTTGGCAAACAATAATGTAGGTATAGCTTTATCACTTCAGGGGAAGAAGGATGGAGTATCAAATCTTAAAATTAGTAAATCTCTAAATTGTCTTCCTTTTAAAATTTATTAAAATTTTAACTTAATGTGAGGCAATTACTGTGGAGAAAGTTTTATTTCTCCTTGAAGAAATATTCAAAATGTGTGGATATAAGAATGCCTGAAATCTCCAAAGCCAGGCTGAAGGTTCTTTAGATAATTTTTCTACAAACATATTCTATTCAGTGATGTTTTGGTAAAATGTCACTGTTCAGAAAGCAAGCTCATCAGTGAAGACAAAAGTAATTTTCCAACCGAATACAGCAAAGTTGTATTTTCTCCTACTGCAGGCTATCAAAACATATCCACAAGGACTTCAAGATTGAAGAACACCTGTTTAGACTTGCAAGCTCTACATGTAATTTTATATACCAACAGAATCATTTAATCAACCCCATTATCAACACATCGATGAGTCATCCATCAAAATATTTTTTACTCTCTCACATTACACTGTGTGCAATCCTGTAGAATCTGAGCATAATGTATTCTCCTTGAGATGGCATTCCTTGTGATTTTTTTTCTGTAGCTATAGTAATTTGCTACAATCTGTTATTTCTTTTGCAAAGCAGCAATATGGCTAAAAAAAAAAAAAAAAACAAGAAGAGGATAGTTTATTTCAATTTTAAATTCGTCTTCTATAACAGGAAATACCCATTAGCAGTTTCCAGAGAAGGATACCTTTGGTGCAGGCTAAACCACTTGCTGAGATCTCTCTACTACTTCAGACTGCCTTCGCAGTGCAAACGTAAGATTTTATTGGAACTGCAGATTATTAAAATAACAGGGTAAAAAAACCTGATGCTGGCTTGACATGGACTTGCTAAGGGCAGTTCTTAAAGAAATTCTAACAAATCTCAAACACTGGTCTTAAAAGTATTTTTTAGTGAAGTCAACCCCACACAAAGCATGAAATGTCCTTACTTATATTTTGAATATGTGTTTGCACTGGAAAGAAGGTGGACTAAAAGCATAATCTGGAACCTTCCCTATCTGCAATAAACATATAGGGTAAAAAAAAAAAAAAGATTGACAAAAATTGTGTACCTTTTCTACAGTGCATTCTTCCTCGACATCTCCTGAAAAGGATAAGACCCTAGACCATATAGTTCAGGAGTAATAAGAATGCTGTAATAGGTAATGGATTTAGACTAGAATAATCAGGGAGTTTGGATGTGGCTACTATTCCCCCAATTGCACAGGGTGGCTGGAAAACCTATATTTGTCCTTGTAGTTATTTTCTGAGTTGTTTACCTAATAAAAAAATTTAGAGAGGTAGGGTTTAGAAAGGGCAGAAGGAAAGTAGGAATCAAAAATTTGTGTGAACTGTGATAAATAACTATCATTGCATTTTGCAGCTTTTCAAAGTGCAGTCTCTAGTCCATGCAGAAGGCTGTTTACGTCTGGTAGGATGTTTGTCACACTTGATCTGCCCTTGGGTAGCTATTCTGGGAAAGCTAATGAGAAGTAGGTAAAACACACTATTACAGGTAGATGACCAAATTGTTTCTTTTTCACTGATGAAAAGCAAGTATAAAATAAGAACCATGCCATACCCGACTTTGCTGTTTTGCAGATATAGGATTCTTTTTTCTGGTTTAGAGTTTTTATTGTTAAAAGATTATGACCTATCTGTAATTTGAATTTCTAGACCAAAAGTTGTATTTTTATTAATTTTCCTAGAATCTGTAGGCAACAATGTGCCTCCTCCCAAACTTACATTTTTTATCACCTTCGACAAAAATTTTTGAGCAAATGTAGTATTTTCAGCATTTAATGCAATTCTAAATTGTAAATCTAAGACATTAATAAACATGATAGGCAACAGAAGATTAGAGAGTGTAAAAAAAAAAAATAGGGTGGGTTTTGGTTTTGTTTTTCTAATGGAGCAGCAGCTTTCCAGGGCAAAGTTCAAGCTATATAGAGTACTGTATTCAGCAGTTCTACAAAGGTACCATAGTACTGAGTAAATATTGATAGCATAATGTAATATGTGTCAAGACAAGAGAAGACAGGTTTTTTGTAACTACAGCAAAAAAGAATGGTCCGTATCTTAGATCTGTTTGAAAAATTATACATTGAAGAAAAGATGATCTCAAGCAACATTTGGCCAAGTTCAATTTCAGACTGATGTGTTGATACATAGTAATACGGAGAGTATTTTTTTATGAACTTTGGAAGTCTTCTCAAATACAGCATCATCAAGACAACACTGTATTCCAGGCATGTTATTGAGGATTGCAAAGATCGTTCTTTGAAAAATGCTGGGAGCTTATGCAGGCCTATATAGTCATATTTAAAGTTGAAAATACCAACATATAAATGTTTTGAGATCTGTGTCATACTTAGTAGCATTCTTTGGTCAAGCACCCTTAAAATAAGAAAAAAAGAAAAATTTTATTTCACAAATAAAGTATTGCAAATAGTTTCTCAATTAGTGGAAATGGATGGCTGCAATCACAGCAGTTCCTGAAAGATGATACAATCTCTTAACCTCACTGGGAACATTCATTTTCTTCATTACTGTCTCAGAACTAAATTTTAAACCTTTGGAATACATCTCTCGCTTAAAATGTTAAGTGTTATAATTTTTAAAACACATAAATGATACTAGTTTGACTTTTGTGAGCAAATCTTTTTCTCAAACAGACTTTTTCCTTTGACAGGGTTAGTTTTAAAAGCAGAACTCAAGAGTGTGGTATAATAGTGTTTGGTGGTTTTGAAATTATTTGCTATCTGCATGGGTGCAGCAGCAAATCAATTTTTGTTTAGGACATGAATATCACTGTACACAATATACAATCCAGCAGTTGTTTAATAAGAATCAGACGTCATATTTACTTGTAAAGAGTTTACCACAGGAATTTTATTCTTCAGTAGCTCTCTGGATTTAATCTAGGTTTAGTACATAAGAAACCTCTAAAGCATTTTAGGTAAATAGATATACGTATGTATAGAGACTGTTGGGCCAGTTTCCATCACTAACTTGACAGAATGAAGATGACCTCCTAAAACAGTAAAAATATGTAGAATAAACATTATTGCATAGACATTGTGTTTGGGATTGCTTATATCCACACAAAAAAATTCTTTCTCAGCCACATCATATAGCTGCTGTTCAAACTGTGTGACAGCAATACCTAAAATTTTTCTAATACTGGTTACAACAGCATTGTTCTGCAGAGCATAGTACAACTTTAGAGATTCTTTTGCATAACATAGCAATATTTGCTATATTTTACAAATGATATTTTTGTTTCTTGCAGTCTTTTTTAACTTTTTTTTTCCCTTTCCTTTTTTTTGGCTGTTTTATGAGGTTTGGGTGTACTGGGTTTTTTGTTGGTTTTTTTTTTGGTTGTTTTGTTTTGTGTTTTTGTTTTTGGTTTTGGTTTTGTTTTGTTTTTATAGGATATTCTTTAATTGAGATCTGTAACAGTTATTTGGACAGTTCTTGCTTTATGTTGCTTATGGTATGAGGTTTAATAAGGCCAAGTGCCGGGTCCTGCACTTGGGCCACAACAACCCCATGCAATGCTACAGGCGTGGGAAAGAGTGGCTGGGAAGCTGCCTGGCAGAAAAGGACCTGGGTGTGTTGGTCAACAGCCAACTGAATGCGAGCTGCTGGTGTGCCCAGGTGGCCAAGAAGGCCAAAGGCATCCTGGCTTGTGTCAGAAGTAGTGTGGTCAACAGCATTAGGGAAGTGATTATCCTCTCTACTCAGCACTGGTGAGGCCACACCTCGAATACTGTGTTCAGTTTTGGGCCTCTCACTACAAGAAAGACATTGAGGTGCTTGAGTACGTCCAAAGAGGGCAATAAAGCTGGTAAGGGGTCTGGAGAACAAGTCTTATGAGGAGAAACTGAGGGAACTGAGGTTGTTTAGTCTGGAGAAAGTGAGGCTTAGGGGAGACCTCATTGTTCTCTACAACTACCTGAAAGGAGGTTGTAGCGACGTAGGTGTCAGTCTCTTCTTCCAAGTGACAGGACAAGAGGAAATGGCCCTCAAGTTGCTGCAGGGGAGTTTAGATTGGATATTAGAAAAAAATTCTTCACCAAAAGAGTTACCAAGCATTGGAACAGGCTGCACAGGGAAGTGGTTGAGTCACCCTCCCTGGAGCTATTTAAAAGATATGTAGAAGTTGGTGCTTAGGGACATGGTTTAGTGGTGGGCTTGGCAGCGTTAGGTTTATGGTTGGACTGGGTGATCTTTAAAGGTCTTTTCCAACCTAAATGATTCTATGATTCTATGATGATATGTCACTTTTAGGAAGTGCTCTTTGCCTAAACCTAGTGCCATTAAAGACTTCACCAGACAAAACACAGAGCCAACTCCAGAAGCCTAAGCCATTCTGAGAAAGTAGCTGGGGATCTGGTGAGTATCGGGTGAGTCTCAATGGGTAATAGATACCAATGTTTCAGAAGGTAAACCCCACTCCTATACTTAACAAAGGGAGATGACGTGTTTAGAGAACAATCCATCCAGCAGTGACATATATCTAGAATACATGGAATGGGAGTAATTCTGCCTTGTAAAAAGTTTAAGAGATCAGTTCACTTTCTTAAACACAGACATCTAGTGCCTTTTTAAGTATCCTGGAGTTTTCTTTCCTCTTTTCTATGTCCAGGAGAAGACAGGTTGTGTAGTACCTGTCAGCTGCATGTGAATACCTAAGTTTCTCAAATGACATGAGTTGCTTAAAGCAACCCTGGATACCTAAATTCGGTAACTAATTTTCAGCTAAACTAGGACAAACATAATCCATCTCATTTAAATGGGTGTAACCTTAAGTAAAATCATGTAAATAAGAAAATAACTATTTAAATAATTTTCTATGAGCTGGTTTCAAATTATTTTAGTTGTCATGCTTCTAACCTGGTATGCAATAACTTTTTATTGGCAGGAAATAGTGTTCCATTGACTCAATTCTGCACATGTTAGCAAATTGTATCACGTTGTCCTGGTTCCGGGGGGGACACGGTTAATTCTCCCCAGGCTCTGGCAGGGACACAGGTATTCCATCCCATGTGAGCCATGCCCACCCTGAGCTGCCAGGGGGAGGGGGCAGGAAGTCGACGCTTGGAGCTGGCGGGGGCGTCCTGGGTCCGGTCCGTGGGCAGCGGTTCTGTAATCGTGTTTGTATATTCCTCTATCCGTGTTATTGTTGTTTTCTTGTTACCTTTGCTGTTCTGTTAAATTGCCTTTGTCACAACCCAAGAGTTTTGCCTTTTTCTTCTGATTCTTCCCGTATTGGGAAAGCCAGAGAGAGAGGCACATGGTTCTTTGTTGCCGTCTGAGGCCAAACCATGGCACACATTTAGCAGATCGTTAGCTTTACGCGCATAAGTATTTTATGCTGTAAATGTACTATATTATTTTAGCATCTGATAGGGGAAATATGTAACTCTAAACATATCTTCTGCTACGAGGCAATGTAGTATCATCACACACTTGGATGCCTCAGGATGTTTTTTTCTCATGACTTGTCACTATGTACTTTTCAGATACCCTGACCCCAGCATTGAAAATGGAATTACGGACTCACCATTTCTTTGCAGCGTAGCTCGATGGTCCCATCAATCATTCTGTTGTGTAGACAAGTGAAAAGAGTAAGTTACTCTATAAAATGTTTATCATACTAAGTCCAGTAATCACCACACGTCAAAGACAACAAATTTAGACAGATCTTTCCTTTTTTATTTATATAGATCATTCGAGTTTTCCCCTCCGTTCTTTAACCAAAAACCCAAGACTGTAACTTTAAAATGATCTCTAGACTTATAAGAGCTACCAGGACAAAACGATGACCAGCTCTAAGAAGGCTGCAAAACCATACAGTTCCATCCCATCAGCAAGAAATGTAGGTTAAAACTTTCTTGGCTACTTCCTTTGCAAAATGTACTCCTGGGAGTAGTTCAGAAACCTGTCTCACAGTCAACAACCTCTTCCCTGACATGCAGCCTTACTAGGTTCAATGCAGACTTATGCAGAAAACTAATCACATAGTGTAGGTTTTGATTTTTTGAGAAAATGTCAGTGGCAAAAGTGAAGAGCACAGTCTCAAAGCTCATACACACATAACACATAAAAGCTAAATTCCAAATTTCACTTTTTATGCAAAAAACAATTCAAAAATAGCCTTCCTAGTCTTCGCAATTTATGATTTTCTATTTATCTTTTCTTTACTTTTCAGCATTGTTAATAACTATTTGTAAGACAACAAATAAATAAGTAGTTCTGTGATTTTTCTGTTGTTCCTATGAATGTTGACATTATGTCCCCCAGCAGCTCGGTGCTGGGGCCGGTTCTCTTTAATATCTTTATATCTTTAATATCTTTATCAATGATCTGGATGAAGGGATCGAATGCATCCTCAGTAAGTTCGCAGATGACACTAAATTGGGCGGGCGTGTTGATCTGCTTGAGGGTAGGTTGGCTCTGCAGAGGGATCTGGACAGGCTGGACTGATGGGCTGAGACCAATGGTATGAGGTTCAACAAGGCCAAATGCCGGGTCCTGCACTTGGGTCACAACAACCCCATGCAGCGCTACAGGACTGGGGCAGAGTGGCTCGAAAGCAGCCTGACAGAAAAGGACTTGGGAGTGTTGGTTGATAGCCGGCTGAATATGAGCCAGCAGTGTGCCCAGGTGGCCAAGAAGGCCAACAGCATCCTAGCCTGTATCAGGAATAGTGTGGTGAGCCGGACTAGGGAAGTGATCATCCCCCTGTACTCGGCACTGGTGAGGCCCCACCTCGAGTACTTCGTTCAGTTTTGGGCCCCTCGCTACAAGAGGGACATTGAGGTGTTGGAGCGTGTCCAGAGAAAGGCTACAAAGCTGGTGAGGGGTCTGGAGGACAAACCTTATGAAGAACGACTGAGGGAGCTGGGGTTGTTTAGCCTGGAAAAGAGGAGGCTGAGGGGAGACCTTATCACCCTCTACAACTACCTGAAAGGAGGTTGTAGAGAGATGGGGGCTGACCTCTTCTCCCTGGTGACAAGTGATAGGATGAGGGGAAATGGTTTCAAGTTACGTCAGGGGAGGTTTAGATTAGATATTAGGAGACATTTTTTCACTGAAAGGGTTATTAAACTTTGGAATAGGCTGCCCAGGGAGGTGGTGGATTCATCATCCCTGGAGGTGTTTAAAAAAAGGGTAGATGGGGCACTTAGGGACACGGTTTAGAAGTGGCTCTTGTCAGGGTAGGCTAAAGGTTGGACTCGATGATCTTAAAGGTCCCTTCCAACCTCAACAATTCTATGATTCTATGATTCTATGTGAGACACCTGGCATTCTAAGATATGCGACTGTATTTGCAAGTTGTAGAAGTAGGACAGAGAAAACATTTGAATACAAAACCAACAGCTGAAATGTGGCCTAAAAATAAAACAGGGACAGATGGAGGCTCCTAGGAAAGAAATCCTGGTAAAACGTCATAGATTTTTTAGACCTTTTTGTCAGGGATTAAATGTCTGTTTGCTTTCTAATTTATAGTGAGTTCATATTCTACCTTTATGCTACAAGTAAAATAAGAACAGTCAACAGAAAAGTATGTGTGCATGTCTACTTGTGCTGCACAGCAAATTTTTAGTGTCAATAAAACTCAAATGCTGCAAACTTGTATGCAGGTAGGTGCCTCTGTGAAGTTTTCACAATTGCAATCTATGTATGAAGGGGAGAAAATACGTTATTTCACATAATTAAAAATAAAGACAAAAAAATTTCTATTATGAAGAGTCAGAAGCTATCAGATTAAAAATTATAGGAATTAATTATTTCTCATAGTCACTAGCCAAACAGTTAAAAAAATAAATAATTAAAAATTAGCCCTTAAAAATTAAAGCCTCAATGGACACCCTGTCTCAGAGGAAAAATAAATACAGAAATTACAAGAAAAATCGAAAAAAACCAGAATGACAAAGAGAAACATCAGTTTTATAAAACAATGAAGTTCTTTCAGTTACATAACCATTTAAGTATTCTTATTACTTTGAATATATCTTCAGTCCCCTACAGAAATAAATGGTATACTTGGAAACCTAAATGACCCTTGCTCAAGCAGTGCCATTAACTAAAGATGTAGATTACTATTAGTCTGCATCAAATTAATTTCTTTGTAGAATGAAACTGTTCAAAACCAGGGGTAACTTCCTTAGCAATTCTTTGAGTTGTGGCCTTCAACTTTCAGAAAATCTGAAAGCAAATCGTTATTTTGACTCTACTTTTGTGCAAATTTTACAGTGTTTCTTTATACAGAGCCTAAATCAAACCTGTTAACTGAAGACTAACACTTATATACATATATATATGTATATGTATATATACACATACATATACAAATCACTTGTATTTCTATGCATTTAGGAAGTGATAAAATCAAAGGAAAAAAATTAAACAGCAAACTGAAGAAAACATCTGGACTGAAACTAAAACCGGTGTAAATTTTTGAGGAAGAAGTGAAAAAAAGGAGAGTAGATGTGAAGGAAAACTTGAAATGAAAATTGCTCATAGTATCAAAAAACAAATGTTTTTAAAAAACAAAACAAAACAAAACAAACAAACAAAAAAATAGGGGGGGGAAGCATTCCTTGTTGTCAAAATTGATAAAAACATGAAGGGTATTTACTTTTGTTATTTTCCAGTAATGAATAAACAGAAACTTTGCATACTGCCAGACAGTAGCAGTTTAACATTCCTGCTACTGAATACTTTTGCTAATTTTAGGAAGAAAGGGGTAAGGGATCCACTCTTATTTTTAGCTGTAGTGCCAAAATAACATACCTCTGTCACAATTAGTGTCTTTGTCTGTTTTAGTCTTATAGTCCTATGCATTAAGAAATCAGAAAGACTGTAAAATAATATGTTCTGGGGTTGACACTTAGTGTGTTAATTTTCACTGCTAAGTAAATTTCTTGCTGCCAAGTTATAAACCCTTGACATATAGGGTTTATAATATAAGTGCTGCTACAACCTTGAATATAACTGAGCAAATGACACAACTATAATTATGCTCTGTGAGAAACATAATAATGTATTCTGAACTCATAATTTGGTCATTTATTTTCTATAATTGCATTTTTCCTTTCTCTTTAAATGAATCTTTATAATTTTGTAAACAGCATGGTCTTCTCACTAAAAATTAGATTGGTTTCTCCTTCGTCAGCACCAAATTGCTTAGCTATATGCACCTTCTTTCTCTCCCTTTATTATTTCTGCAGTGATTTGAGACTGTGTGGCACAGAAGCCTAAGGACCAGACTTCCAAAAATAGATTGTGCCTCCTTTAAGATGAAGCTCTAAATGTCCCCCATGCTTGACCTAACGGTCTAATATCCTTCTAAGAAAAAAACAAAAAAAAACATTAGAAACAAATTTGAAAAAATAATAGAGAGGCCCAAATCAGTTGTTTTGTGGTGGTGTGTTTGTTTTTTTTTTTTTCATTTAGCTTCAGCCAACTAAGAACAAAGCCTGAAGCAAAGCTAATTGTCACTTCCTTCTGTGAATCTTCTCACCAAATCAAAACACCTCCTTTTCAAGGTGATTAATGTGATTTCAATGTGATTAATGTGTTTAGGAGACACCTATTCCTCTCTGCTGGAACCTGGACAATAAGAAACTTTATGTAAGTACATACCTAATATGGGGAAGATTACAGGATTTAGGATGCTGTTTCTGCTACTGGAGAGACTTTTAGTCAAAATTTTGAACTCTTGCATTTGTCTCATTTGTCTGTCTTCACTTCTATGCTTTTGGCTTCTCAGATGCAATAATGAATTTCAAGTTGCACTAACAGAAGTAATTAGGTCACCTAATCTGACCTTCTGTATAACTCAGGCCATCAAACCTCTCTCAGTTACTTTTTTAAATGACTATGGCAACCTGTCGTTTTCATTAACTATAAACAAAGAAATTTTGAGGAAAAAACCTTCAAAAGTCCTTCTATTTTTATATAATAGACAGCAAATATTCACAGTATTTTTCACTTAACTCAAAAGCAATAAAATAAATTAAAACAACAAGCAAACAAACAAACAAAACCACAAAACCCAGGTCTATTTCTATTTAACAGTATTCACAACCCCCTTTTTTCCAGAATGGAGCAACACCAATTTGAGACCAAATGGTTATGCTACAGTTGGTCCCCAAAAGATGTATATCTCAGGCTACACACACTCCTTTTCCTGTGACAATAGCTTTGACTAGGTATTCCCCACTTCATACACCCCAGCTGTATGTTCCTCCCTGTGAAACGCACCTTTGTACCACTACTACTGCTTGGAAAACTTTGTTGTATATCTGATTAACAAAACAATTCAGGATAAACAGACTTGTGAATAATAGTCCTGAAAAAAAAAAAAGGAAGCATTTTGTTGTTATTCTGTGAAAAATTTAGAAGATTATTACAGACTTAGTGGACTTAGAATAATGATAGAACAAAATATATGTGTAGGTCTAATTTTATCACTGCTTGAAGCTTATGGAAACTTCTTAGAAATATAGTTTAAAGTTGCCTCCATTTATGCAGGTGCTGTTGTATGTATTCCCAAAAATTACCCCAAAAGATATTGTCCATTACTCAACAGATCTAGAGATTGGTTTGAAAAGGTCTAAATTATAGTTTTCACTTTTCACCATGCTTTTAAAGAAATGTGTTCCCTATTCAGTCAAGGTAATTTTTTAAATTACCAGAACACTAAGAATGCCAGTCTTTTTTAAATACATTCCCAAATCCATCAGGAATACAGACTGAAGGTTTTTAAGCTTTTAAAGCTCTAATGCAATGAACTAAAATGAATACATAATGATTAATGAATCTGAAATGTGTCTTCAAATGTTTTTTTTCTATCTAATTGAATAATTATAGTGTGGTCTCAGATTTTATTCTCTGACCTTAAGAAACTTTCATTCTAAAACATGAGCCATCTACATGAGTAGGAAAAAAACCCAAATAAAACAATCAAACAACCCAACCCAACCAACCAATCAATTAAACAAACAAAAAAACCCCAATCCACTCCAAACCCCTCCAAAACCCATGCAAGGCTGACTGAAAGAGAGAAACAGCGAAATGTCTACAAATTTATGATAGGAGGGAGTAAAGAAGATGGAGCCAGACTCTTCTCAGTCACACCCAGTGACTGTGTTAATGGGCATAAATTCAAGAAAATTCCACTCAACCATAAGAAAAAAACTTTTACTGTGACAGTGGTCAAAGACTGAAACAGATTGCCCAGAGGGGCTGCAATGCCTCCATCCTAGGAGATATTCAAAACCCAACTGACCATGGTCCTGCATTGAGTAGGAGGCAGGACTAGATGATCTTTGCGGTCCCTGACAATCTCATCTGTCCTGCAAAAAAAGAATCAACACATTCATAGCACTGCAACCATTTACCTAAGTACAAGTGCCAATAGAATTCAAATCTATTATTCTAAATCTACTACTTTAAATCTTGCTGAGTGGACAACTTGCTGAGATTGCACACAATTACAAAAACTTGCTGAGGGTGCAGTCATCCTGGTCTCTAAATTGGAAAACCATGGATTTGATGGATCGACCACTCAGTGGATAAGGAACTGGCTAGATGGCTGCGCTCAAAGGGTTGCAGTCAATGGCTCATTGTCCACATGGAAACTGGTGTGCAAGGCCAGGCTGGATGAGGTTATGAGCAACCTGGTCTAGTGGGAGGTGTCCCTGCCCATTGCAGGGGCATTGGAACTAGTTGATCTTTAAGGTCCCTTCCAACCCAAACCATTCTGTGATTCTGTGTGATTCTGTGATTCAATCCCAACATCCATGTCGCTGACAAAGATGCTGAACAGCACTGGTCCCAGTACTGATGACTCCTGAGGAGCACCACTCATCACTGGTCTCCACTTGGACATCGAGCTCTTTGAGTGTGGCCATCCAGCATCATTTGCATCCATATAATCAAATACTTTGAAAAATAATGTCATTTAATGGTGTGATGGTGCTTGCAACCAAAGCAAATCTTGCCTTCCTTTCTCTGAAACCAAGGAAAGTTGTGCTTAGGGATCTAACAGAACATGTTTCGACTTATAGTTATCTTCTATTGTTTATGTTATCATCGTGTAGAGGAAATATGGAACCAATCCATTTAAAGTGTCTAAATTTTTCTTTATTATACATATTGTTTTCTAAACATAGTGGCTAAATATTTCCATCTTTCCTGGATTCTAAATTTTTATCATATCAAATGTTTAAAACTATCTAAACTTACAGAAACAAAGGGGAAAAATCATAACATAAAGTGTAACCAGTCTACTAAAACTAATTTACTACTAATTTATTAAAACTACAACACAGTCATTTTATCCCATCAGTAAGTCTGACTGTCTTGTCTCTGAACATTTAAAAAGCTAAAACTTTTCTTCTACAACATTTATCTATTGTACAGCTTAGAATAAGTATAAGAGAAATGGCAGCAAAAGAATAAAAGTTTCTAGAAACAAAAAGCTTATGTCTTCACTAACTAAGCAACATCCAAAGACATCTGGTCAAATTTCAGAAGACTTCACTGAAGTAGAACTGATTTGTAGAAAACCTGATTAAATTTTAATTGATTTACTTACAGAATCATAGAATTATACTTGTCCTTATCTTTGATAAAAATAAAATGTGTATGTCTGGGATAACTTTATATCATTAGATTTGACATTGGCGTCCTGCAACAAGTATGCCTTAAAATGACTTCATGCAGTAACCCTGCTACTGAAGTGCATCATTTTACCAATTCTTTGCTCCACTTTCATGCATGTGAAAACAATTTCAAATTTTATTATATTCACATAAGGTCTTTTGGATTATCAGATAGGAGGAAGGCAGAATGCAAGGATGGTAGGAAGAAGATTGACATGTAAAATTAAGTAGCAATTCGGCTACCTTATATACAAAGACACAACACATGACAAAAATATTTTTGAAATAAATATTTTAATTAATAGTTGATAGACAAAATGAAGTGAAGTGAGTTTATCTAATGAAATGTAATTTAATCTAATATATAATTAGTGGAAAAAGACAAAAAAGTTGTAAAAGAAGCCATGCCAAGACTAAAGAAGATGGGATCAATTGTTCTGTAAAAGTGGGGACGTGGAGCTAAGGAAACCAGTTTGTATCACACTTCTAACATATAAATGACTTAATTATGATGAATCCCAATGATGAAAGCTAACCATGTTTCACTTTGGAAAAAAAAAACAAAACAAACATTAAAATCTATACTACAATAATATACAACAAAGAGTTGTTCAAAGTTTGCTTTTCTTGTCCTTTCTTCCCACTCTCTCAGAAAAGTATTTTTAAAATAAATTGAATTGTGATTTCTAAATGTCTTACATGTTCCTTGAGGTCACAGGGAGTGCTGCATTGACCAGAACTGCATTCACGGTAGAGTCTAACCTACTGCAGTGTAAGCTCATCCTTGGTGCACTATTGCTTTTAGCTTTGTGAGGCTTCAGGACACTGATTCAGCAACAATCTGTTAGTATATTTCACAAGCTTGCTTTTCTGAACTGGATAATTAAGACTCTCTAAATTTAAAGTCTTCAGCTTAGCAAGAATGTAAGATGCCAATAGAATTTTGTGGCCAAAAGTAATAGTAATTGGACCAATACCTGAGAAGGTGATTACTGTTTTCTTGTGGTTTTCTTGGGAAACTGTACATCAGGAAACTAGTTCTTTTATTTCAATAACAGGTGTTAATAGTATCAATGATGGAGGTGTGTACAGATCTTGTTTTTCTTCTGTGTGTGAAGAGTAGACAAAAAGTATTTTTCTTTGGAAAAAAAAACTATACGAAAGTTGTCTGACTTATAGATCTTGGTTTTCCTAGAAAGGTGGATATGAATGTTTCAAAACTCGAGAAGGAATCCATGAAACTTGTAACTTTTTCTAAGACTGTTTTCTAAGAGAAGTTTTGTTTATACTTTGATTCTGTTTTATAGTTTAGTCTGATTTTGTTTCAATTACTATTAAGTCTGAATTAGGTAAAGATAGTTTGAAAAAATTAATAGGACCTGTTATTTTTCTGATACAGACAATAAGAAGGTGTTCCCCTCCTTTACGTTTATATGTGTCTCTTTTTCTGTTATATCTATGTGCTTCCAGAAATCGTGATTCTATAACATTTCTGATTCAGAGAATTTGAGAGCTTCTTTTCCCTCATTGTAATTCATTGACTATACTGCCCATATGAAAATAAAAGAATATTGCATGACAGGAATGACAGTAATTTATTGGTTATGGAAACTTTTAGAGAGGAAAAAATGGTGTCGAATATGTTTATTTGTAAGGCCCATCATGACTTTACTGAATCTCAGTAGAAATTCAAATGGCATGATAAAGAAAACAAGGTGATAGCATTTTCAGTCCTGAGCAAAAGGAATCAGTGAAACAAATCATCCATCGACTATTGGGCAGCCATTTGTGAAATATGCAGTTGAATATTTTTTTTAAAAAACTATATAATAATGAATGAGAAATATAATAAGAATGAGAAAAAGAATCTTCAACACGTAAAGGAAAGAGGCAGGAAGGAAGGCAGAAAGGAAGGCAGAAAGGAAGGAAGGGAGGGAGGGAAAGAGAAAGAGATCACAGGAAAAGGGAGTTCTTGTGTTTTGGGCCCTGAGATGAGAAAGCAGGAAGTTCTTATGTTCTCCCTGAATTATTTCTGCCATTATCCTATAAGTGTTTACTATGCCACCACATTGGCACACGTTACAGAAATGGAAATGCATGGTTTTAGAAATATATTTAATAGATAAATGTCATAATACGACTAATACTATTGTCCTTTACGACAATCAAACAGAAAAAAAACCCACAAACCATCTTTGTTTGTAAATGTCTCTCTTTGGATTTATTAAAAACCTGAGAAAAGGAAAGACAGCACTCAATAAATTAGATGTTAAATAACTATGGTTATTCAATACAGTATAACTCACCTCAGAACAGTTCTGTCTTCTGATGATGTCAATAATTCTCTTGTTTTTTTCTTTATTTTCTCTTCATTTAACCCTTACAGGGATTCCATTGAAGCATTTCACTCTTTTGTAATTTTCATATTTCTCTGTGTAACTTGTGCATTTGTGGTACTTTTCTGGAAGGTATCTGTCACCTCACAGTTGAATCCAAACACCCTCAAAGCATTTACCAAAATATTCCAACTGAATAACTTCCATCTCACTAACGGATTAACTAGCAAGCAATTCTCACTACTAAATGCTTTCTAGAATATTTTCTTTGGTATACTAGAAGCACATTCAAATACAGTGAAACTTATATTAAAGATGGACAAGGTTTTCCTTAAATACAAACATCTGCAAAGCAGAGGAAAAGAGACAAATAATGCTCAGGTGAAAAAAAGCAAATTATAACCATGAATTGCCACAAACAATCACCAGTCAATTCCTCTGTTCTGCCAGCATCTGTTGGGAATATATTACTGAAATTGCTGCTTTTAGCAATGACTCTTGCAGGACAGAGCAAGAGAAATACAAGGCTGCATTGTGCAGAGAGGAATCAGGTAAATGCACTGCTTGAGACATGGTAGTTAGAGCAGTCCTGTTGTTTTCAATGAAAACTGTGATTGTTGTAGAAAGAGATCTGCATATTAAATTTCTCTTTCTTTTTAAAGCACCATAAATCCTTCAGGATCCTGACTGGGTTAGGTAAGATTTTCTTCATTTTTCCTTCTCATTTTATTGCATACCCCTGCATAAATAGCTCCAGCGCATCTGCATCTCCATCTCCTTAAATGTCTGTAAATGTTCCAGTGCTCTCAAAACAAAACCAAAACCCAGAAATCCTACAATTTTTATTTTTTCACTAAAACCAAACTAATTAAAACATAACAATAATAAATAAGTTCAGAGTTGCTCTAAGTAAATATACCCAGAAAATTCCAGCCTGACAAAGCAAACATATTTTCTAACAATGTGGTTTTTTTCCCCTCAATTTCTTCAAGCTTTGAAGAAAAAGAAATGAGTGATTCTGCTATGAGACAGAGAATGCAGAATTTCAAGAACTGCTTCTTCTTTTGAAAAAAAAAATAAAAAATTTTTTTGGAGAGTTACCAATGCACCCGATAATAGTGTCAGTTCCATTTATAAATGAATGAAGTAGGTGCTTCTACACCCTTCAGTGCTATACAACTTGCTGCACTAGAAAAATTACAAAAAGGGCAAACTACATGGTTTTTTCCTAATCTAAAAAAAAAGTTTTTTCTTTCTTCATGTTCACCATTTTTCTTCTGTGGTTTTATAGTTATATGTCGAAAAAATTTCTGTGTAGAAAAGTAAATGAAATCTTTTAATAACAGTAATGTGAATAAATTACATTTCTACTCTTTATTGTAATATAGATACAATTAAATGTAGGATAGTAATTATTCCACATGTGTATTTCATTAGTTTACCAACTACTCTGAATTTTAAATAGTAATTGAAATACTTTCACATTTATCTTCATAAAAGTATTGGAAAACACAGAAAAGTTGACAAAAAAAATTCTTTAAATAGTATAATTGAAGTAATCATTGCTTCTGACCTATTTTTTTATGCTTTGATTGTGTATAATCGTGCTTTTGCAGTTCATCTTTGTATCATTACATGTAATGATTGAAATACAATGGTTGACTGAAGAAAATGACAGTCCTTTACAAAAAAATTTCTATAGGATAGTCTTTTTCCTATAAAGATTTTAAAGATTCTTTTTTAGATTAATATTGATTTCATATTTGAGCTAGTTAAAAAAATTGACTACTATTTTTAATAATTTAATTTATTTTTAATTAATGGAGGAAATAAAGTAACTATAGGATTCTAAAAAAAGATTAAAAATTGAAATATGTATTTTAATAACAATCAAAAAATATTTCATGCTACTGTATTTCTAATATAGTAGAATTTAGTACATAGTATTCTGATATTGGATGTAAGTGGTTTTATTACCTGAATATTAAGGGCTGATATTGTACAAAATGTAACTATGAGCTAGTTCCTCTTGGCTATGTATTTTAGAATAAAATCTGTTTAATGTCAGAAGTTGCATCGTAAAGTCACACTAAGAGAGCCACAGTAAATCTATTCCTTTCTTTTTTTTTTATTTTTTTGCTGATCTCCACAGAATATTATTGCGTATTGTTTTAATTATATGCAATACAGATATTTTTATTAAACTATATGAAAAAAATATATATATTGTGTTTGGAGTGAACTATTGTGTGAAACACTTAAAGATGACTGCTGAAAAGGTGTGTATACCCAATAGATTATTAAAATTGCAAACTTAGTTTTCCATTAACATTTTCTATTTTGGCATCTTAAAAAGAGTGGAAGTTGATTTCAGCAGAACATCCTGTGGGGAAATTAGTTCATTTTGCTAAAGTATCTTAATAATTACAGTGACATCAAGGTTAATTGCTTAATCTGTATTGCCATAGTGCAGTCCTGTAGAAATCCCAACACAATCTGTTCTATAATTAGTGCCAGAATATCCATATATAGAACAAGCTGTAACCTAAATAAATAAAAAAAGAACTTATATGATTAATAAATAAGATCTACTAAAGTGTGTGTGTGTGTATATATATATATGTGAAGAGAAGGGGTAGATTTCAGAAAACAGCACTTACAAACGTGATATATTAAACCCTTGAGGAGATAGAAACAGCTGAGGTCAAAAATAACTTCAAGCAAGACATTTTTTCTCCCTATTCTTTTTCCAGCTCCAGAGTGTGATTGTTAGCCAACACCATCAGATTTGCATCAGGTCCCATATTCATAATGGACATCACAATAGATAGTGTCTAAGTTAAAACATGCTTAGCTCCTAAATAAGGTAAATAGAGTTTTGTCCACAAAAAGTAGCAATTAAGTTATAGAAAATATTCTTCTTTCATTTGAGAGCATTCAAGTTGAATACATACACACTTTATTTTTATTCTTCAGGGAGATTACTATTCAGGTCGTTCACGTTTCTTCAAAATGTCAACAACTTTATTAACTCAGTTGAATATGCAAAATTTACAGAAACATCTAAGTTGTTCATGAACAACTTAGTGATGTTTAAGTATTTGTTATTTAAAACTAGTATTTAAACTAAAGTTGAGTTTTGTGTGCTGTAGTAGATCTCATTAGTTGGCATATAGTAGTCACATATGACACATGCAAAAATATCATATTGTACAATATTCTGCAATGTACACCTTCACCACGCTATGCTGAGTATCTGAAGTTCTTAATTATGCAGAACCTAAAATACACTAATTCATAGGAAGTAACACTCTGGCTGTTATCTTTCTTTTCAGGAATTATGAATAATTTCACCAGATCAATCGCATAAATTAGAAACTCCCTCTGAAGTGATACCAGAGTTATCTGGGAAAGGAACACATCATACCTAATCTTTCACCGCTTCAACAATATTATAATAATAAAAGAAAAAAAAAGTGTGCTTTTCTCCATAGTACCTCCTTCTGAAGGTCCCAAATGCACAGCAATTTTTTCTCTGTGCTACTACCAGAAACTGACAGGCTTACTATGCTTTGCTTGTCCCATATCAGAAACAATGTGGCCAGAGTTTATAAAGTAAATGTGAAGATTCTCCTAGCTCATCTTTGAGGATAATTTCAATAATATTGCCTATTACTGATCTTACAGTTTTTTATTACATTGGCACACTCGATTAACACGTGATCCTGTGCGGTTTTATTGACTGTTCAAATTCTGCAGATATGCCACGCTGAGGGATAATGTGGTGCCCCTGATAACTCAGGATGACATGATGGTTCCCCTCCTGCTCTCTGCTCCTTTTTGGAACCTTTGGGTTCATTTGCACATTACTGCTTCATATTAATCAGTTCTTGCTGAATGCTTATTACATCTGAGGCAGAAGCTGTGAGTTATTCTGCACTAACTAACATGGTTTTCAAATAACCAGTATCTGGAGACAGAAACCAGCAACTGGATTTGTAATAGTCAGCTGTATAACTGATTCTATTTTCAGAAGGGTTATAAAGCGAAGTTTTAAGGCATTCACTAAGTATGCAGCAACATACAAAAGAAATCCTGCTTTTAATGACCTTTAAAGAAAAAGAAAGTTCTACAGGTTATATCTATCCCATTTTTCCAGAAATCAGGATAAGTAAATCACAGCCAGCACTAATCTCAAATATGCACCTCTGAAAAATATGGCAATGGAACAAAACATGTTCTGTAATTCTTTATTGACTGTTTTGTTCAGCAGAACTGAAACATAGAGTCTGTTATCCTTGAAAATATGTGCTTCTTACACATCTTAAGATATACATTCCATTATCAATGTTAAGCCCATCACTCACTGTTGGTATCATTGTAATAAAGCCTGATGATGGTTTGATTGCTTTGGAATCTATGACTTTGAGGGAGTTGAGGAGGCAAATTAACCCTAATTTTACAAAGGGGAGAAATCTGTCCTTACTGCTCTCAAGTGCATATTCTCCAAAGTGTGATCATTAAATAAGGAAATATCTCCAATGACACATACTTTAAATTGTGCCATATTTAAATTTCTAAATATCATGTTCATATGCCTAACCAGCCTCTATCCTTTTATGTATTTGAGTAATTTTGAAGGCATATACCTTTATATTGTATAGATGCCACAGATACATACAGCTAGATATTGAAATGCTTTATGTTAGTACTTTTCAACTTGGCAACTTTTAAAATAGCCATTTTTTTAAAGTAGTAACTAAGACTAACATGCATTCAAGAATAAAATGAGCAAACCTTTAATTTTCCTACATTTTACTTAGTTATTCCTTATTATTCGGTGTTTAATCATCTCCAGGGAAACAAGAATCAACTTTCCCACATCTTGCAGTACTTTTCATTTAAATGGTTTCTCAGCTAAACACCACTTTAATTTTGAACTTCATACTACACAGTGGGAATTTATGAAACTTACAAAGCATTTACCGTAACAGTTGACAGACTGTTGCTGAGAAATTTCATATGAATCTCTTTCACCTCAACAAAAATTCTGTTTTTTCAATTCCCTTTAAAGTTTATTTTGGCAATCAAACTGCAATTAGTAACCTATAGTATTGTCAAAGAAGAAAGCTGAAACTTAGCACAGCAGTGAGTCTATACTTGCATATAATTGCAGCTTTCTTTTTTTATTTCCCACACTAGTCAAAACAGTTACAATTTGCTGACGACTGGGAATCTTAGTAATGCCTTAAGCTTTTTAAAAAGCATATTTTATCTTGCTTGTATCTGAATAATATTATTTCATTCTCTGTTTTCCTCTCCTTGTCACCATTGATACTGCTTAGAAAAGTTTTATAGCTCATAAGATACCATCCCAGTTGAAATCAGGTAGACACTAACAAAAAAACTACTTCTTAGCTTTGTTGATTACTTACTGCAATATATTAAACTTTACCCTTTATTTTAAAAGTGCACGGAGCCATTTGATTTGTGCTCTCTTCCAAACCTCTTTGGTTTTCTTTCAAAAATATATACAGCATAAGCTGACGTGAGATCCCGTTAAATGAGAAATAGACATTTGATTTTAAAACAAGCTAACAAGCTGACTTTTGGTTCAGTATTTCTATCTTTTGATAAGAAATGCCTGTCATAGTCAGGTAAGTTCTTTCACATGGGAGTGTTGTGTGATTTCATATTTCAGTAAGAAACTGAAAAGACAGAATATTTTTATTTACTTATTTAAAAAATGCCAAATATTAGATAATAAAAGATTGATTACTCTATGTTTATACATAATCCAAATTCACATTCATATTTAACTAGTACTAAGTAAATATTTTTTTCAGGACTTTAATATACAACATTAAAGAATGTGTTTACAATGTACCTGCTGTCATTTTCATGGTGGAAGATATCTGCTGTTCAGCCTCTAAAGGTCACATAGTCTTGGCTTCCTTGACTTAATCAATATGGACTACATGTCTCTGCATCAGAATAAACAGCCACTGCTATCTCTTATTCTTTTTCCAGACAAAGTAATGTGTTATTCCTGATCTCCTCTTGCACCTGGGTCAGGTCTTTTCCCACATTCGTAGTCAGTTGATTGGGTCACCAGAATGACTGTAATGACAAGGAGAACACTGGAGCAATGTTAATACGGTTTTATATGACTGATTGGGCAACCTCAGCAAAAATTGATCTTCCCATCACCCCTTTGAGTCCACTAACGTCATGTTGTTTTTTCAAAGAGACTTAAGCCTAATTCATAGACTTGTTCTCAGGTATTCCCTTCCAATCTCAGATGGAGTAAAGGGGGGTGATAAGCAAGGTCACTGGCTATTGAACTGAAATTAATTAAATGATGAATAGGCTTTCAAGATAATCATTATCATACAATTATTCCAGCACATTTCTGAAGGCCAATATGGAGGAGGGACTGATTCATTGTTTAAGATATTTATTTTTCTATAAAACTACTATCAAAAAAGAACTGGTTACACATACAAACTTGTTGTTATATAATTTATCCCTATTTGCAAGAGGAAGCATGCTCATTAGATATACAATATCATTTGTGTATTCAAACACATAAAATCAATTATTTGTATTTCATCAGTTTCTGAAAGGTAAGTTATGAAATGCAGAATAGAATATGTCCTCTGACATCTTATTCACATTTAAACAAATAATTGTTATTTACAAACAATATAGGGGAAAAGCCTAACATCAATTTATCATCTTGCATATTTTTACACTTTCTTAAACCTTTTGGAATATATAGGTTTCTAAAGAAAATGTAATCTACAGTATGATGTAAAATAAATCATTTAGACTAAAATTAAGACTTGTTCAAAGCACCCTAAAACTGACAGGTACAATGAAAAACATCAATATTTTTTTCATTACTTTTAGAATTTTCTAAGTTTTTATTTCCTTAAGAAATAAAATGGATGCTAAACTGTTATTCTAAACCAAATGCAATTGAATAGAATCTTCAAAATACTAATTTCTTAAAAGTTTCATGAAAACAGACAGGAAGGTAAAGACAAGAAGCATAAAATCTTTAAATATTAGAAAATAAAAGGTTCAAGTTAAATAGGAACTTACTTATATAAAAAAAAAAAAAAGACTGCAGGAGGATCTCAATCATACCACTACACCAGAGAAACCAAGAGAAACCATATTTGAAAAATGTAAGAGGAAAACAGACTTCATAATATTTTTTTTCAGGTATATGTCTTTACATTTGAAACCCTAAGCAAAACAGAAATGGCCTTGCTTCACCTAATTGTAACCTATAGTCTCTTAAGACTTACATACTGTTAATTGAGACAGGAGGTAATATTGTTGTAAAATAATCTCTTCCACATACTCTGTCAATAATTTTCTCTCAGGTTTAATATTATATTCATACTTTTTACGATGTCATATCTCTCATCTTTTCTGGATGACATCAGTTTTTTAAATCCAAGAAAAAGAGCTTTTGACATGTTATAGAAGTCACTAAAAGCTGTGTAGAAACATGGATTACCTAAGAGTAAACTATCAGCACTGCAGCAACCCTTGCATTTTTCTGTCATTCATGATGTTGCAGCAGAATAAAATCTCACTAAGAACGTTTTGAGCTCTTGGTCATATATATATGCTATGTACATAAGTATTGCTATATGCAATAATGTTTATACCCAAACCTTTCTAGGATACTGATGCTTTTGGGGGGGTGGGGGAGGGGGGAAGTTTGTCTGTTTGAAGGGAGGTGCAGTTTTTTGGTTTTGAAATTAAAAGGTCATAGAAGTAAGCTGTTTTGCTTTGTTTTGCTTTGACCTCCATGTCATTTCCCTGTAATACAGGAAACTGGGCTAAAAGTGGGCAGCCTTCCTGAGAAGTAATTCCATTCTACACATTCATAAAGGTTATACCAGCATTTTTAGAAAACCAAAAGCTTAAAAAAAAAATCTTGTTCACATTATTCATTTACAAGGCCATCTACCGTATTGACAGGTTTAACTGCCAAGAATATGTCACCTACAGTATGATGTAAAAGAAAATATTGATTTTAAATGTAAACACACAGTACTGTGGTGGCATTAACAAGTTACGCATTTCACTCCCTTTTGTTCCTGTAGTGCTGGCAAGTGTAGAAAATGCTGTTTAACCTACACAGAAGTTTTGGTACTGTGGAACCAGCACTCCTAAGACTGTCTGGGGTGTTACAACAAGATATTCACTGGACTAATGTGAATATATTGTTGAACTGAACTTCCTGAGCCTACTGTGCACCACTGGTTTTCTTCAAGTCAATTGAAACCAGACTATTGGTCATAAAGAACTTTAACCTTGTGTCATGAGAATTTGCTTTTGATAGGTTTGCTGTAAAGATATTTTCTGGTTCAAATCCCTCAGCACACTTATCAATTCTTCCCCCTTTCACTACTGGGTAACTGCACTAGAACTATGCTTTTCAGTCATTTCTCAATTAATTTGAATGATACCACAGGGATTTCTGAACTTTTAATTTAATATCTGACCTTATCAGTAGTATTGGCACTAATTTTGCATATTCTTTTGTCTCATATGATCTCTCAGCAACAGTATTTCAACATCATGAAAAAGTATAAAACTAGAAATTGTCATCTCAGATCCCAGTTGATACCTGCAGGAAGCCTGTAGTGAAAAACTGAAAAGAAAGCTTTGCTAAGCAAAAACACTAAAAATTAATTATACCCTATGATGTTTGCACTTTAAAATATGATACATTGATTTAACTTGAATCTCTTTCATTTGGATCAATTATCCGTGATCTTTAAGCTGAAAAAGCAGTTGATAAGGTGACAAAATCCTGACACCTCCTTCAGTGTCACTATAGATATAAATTTTATATCTTGAATTTCCATGTGAACTTCTTAGCCAAAGAGCTAAGGAAAATTTGAGAAAGTATTAAAAATCTTAACATTTGTATACAGTAATCTTTTGCCTCATATTTTTATATATGCCCTTCAACAGTTACAAAAACTGGACTTTTGTTGGGAGGTTGACCAGTCAACCTTCAAGCTGTTTTCTATTCCAGATGGAAATCAGAGAACTACAGATTATAGGACTCAAAGGGAGCTCTAAAGGTCACTTAGTCCCTATCCCTGTAGTACAAAGATTACTTCCTTGGAACCATGAACTTTTTATGCTGATCACTGCATAGTTCTACCAGCATTAATTTTATTGGAAAAAAAGTAATATAATCTTGAGCCATGGAAATATTTTTCCATAGTTAGTATTCATTTTGGGTGATAAATTGCTGTGATGATCTCCTCCTTAGAAAAAATGGATGAAGAATTATGGCTTCAAACAAGATTTGTGATAGAAGTAAAAACTTCATTATGAGGTTGGCATGAAAAGTTTCCCAGTAAAAGGAAAGGTCTATCTGCTTCAAGGAAAGGCAAAGATCAGAGATGACAGAACACTGAATAAAGTTTACTTTCAATGTATTGATCTTCAGCAAATCACTCATCTTCAGAAGAAATACTCTTAAATACACAACATAAGTGTACATTAATTTCTCATCAGTAACATTTTGAAACTTGAAAACAAAGTAGTTATTAAAATAGCAAATGGGTCAAAGCAGGATTTTAGTGAAGAATGATGCACTTTTTTAAAAAAATAGTGTCGTATAGGATTATGAAACCAACGCAAAACAAATTTCTGATATTGAAATTTGTGGAGACACATCAAAACAGCTTCCAATAGGATGATTTACAATGAAATATATTACAGGCATTTTAAATGAGATTATTAAAGGTGCATTGAAACCAATTTATTTTTTATTTCTTTTTTGCAATTCAAGAATGTAGTGTTGGAAACTTCTTGCTCTAAATTAGTCTTTAAAATAGCTGGAATTGTAAGAAGCAATATGACATCCATAAAGAATGGAGATACGAGATATAAGTATGTCAACATGACAAAGTGCTTTAAATCCACTACATTGTGCTTTTGCAACACTATGATATAAGAAGAGCAATTAAAAAATTTGATCACTTCTAAAAGTGTTATTACAAATTAAAAGCATTGCTGAATGATAGCAGTGGTGTGAACACTGCAATGGTAGACAAAGTGACATTGTAACCTCTTATGGCTTGACACAGCAAGGATACTTGGATCTCTACCAGTTCCTCAGATACAGACTATGTCACTGTCTTTTCTGGAAAAAGACCTTGGTGGTTTCAGTACAAAAGCACAGGTAGGTTTCTCCCCAGAGCAGATCCCTAAATCTTCAAGGCCGTAATATTCTCAGGGAAAGAAGACTACACAAAAGAACATGATTTCTTCAGGGCAAGAAGTACTGCTACAGTCTCATCAAAAAAGAAGAGGTAACAAAAGAGATTTTTTTGTTTGTTTGTTTTATAATTCCCGTATTCAGGTACTTTAGAAAATTCTGTTCTTGCTTTCACTTTTTTAAGCTGAAAAACCACTTATTAGTGGAACTGCAGGCAATGAGCAATATGATCCATTCACTACATCTGCTGCCTTTTAGACTCTACCAAAAGCTCCTAAACCAGAAACAAACATTTTTTCATCCATAATTTCCTCTGCTTTCCATTGGCTTTATTGGCTCCCTCACTTGTCCTAGAGCTCTTAGTGTGATACTCTGATGTTATAAAGGGTACATATAGCATGGTCCTCGTACTACACCATAAATTATGAGTGAATATAGTCTTTTATGTGTATCTTCTTTTATTGGTAAACTTAGTAATTTTTAAAATCCCATTTTGGGGAAGAAAAAACTTCAAAAGCATTTACGTAGATATTCTCCATCTGGGAAATTTTACACAGTTCTCGTGTAATCTTTTTTACTTCATTTAGGACTATATTTTAACAGTAATTAGGCTCTGAAATACAAACAGCATCTCACTGACATTTTTAGGTGTACCTAAATATTTTAACCCCAATACACATTAAAGGTATATAGGCAGTTAATGATGCAGGTATGAACTTAGTGAGATTTCAAAGGATTTAATCTAATTCCCACGAATGTATTTATTCTTGAAATGCTTAGTGTTTCCGACTCATGGATGCCTATAAACTTTCAGGATTCTAAAGTTTTATGTGTTTTTGTTTTCTGTGTGTAAAAAAAAACCCAAACTTTTCTTATAATACTTTTTTCATAATACTTTTTTCAGAAAGACAAACTGTACATATATTAAGTTGTTAGGAGCATAAACATTTTTGTGAACAAGCCTTCAAAATTGTATAGGAGATAGAGCAATAAATCTTTCATTAAACTTCTGTTATGCTGATACAATCCTATCTTGCCTAATTAATGACTAAAAACTATTGTTTGCTGCTGAAATACTTTTTGGAATACTCTTAAGTGTAGATAACTAACATTAATTAAAGAGGATCATCTTGAAAAGAAGTCAGTAGTAATACTCAATAACTAGCTACAAAGCATTCAGAAGCTGTCTATGCTCTTCTACAAAACTTTTCTAGTGTATCACCCTAGGTATCTACAACAGTGCTCCTGTCTTTATCTGTCTTTCTCTGCATTAAAAATAAACAAAAAACTCACAGCCAAACAAAAACACCCCAACAACAAATAAACAATACCCCCCCTAAAAAAAAAAACCCAAAAAAAACCCAACCCAACCCAAACCAAACCAACACACTTATGTTTAAATTTGTCAAATTTAAAGCTTTTTCTCATGGTGATACAGACTTAAACTGCAGAAATCAGATCTTCCTCTTGAATCTGACCTATAGGCATATATATGATCATGTCCTAGCTCTGTATGAGGTTCACAACAGGTTGTGTGATCTTGCAGTGCTCACAGACCTCCTTCTGCAGTGCTTAACCTATGGAGCAGCAAAGGTGTATCTCTGGGTGCACTTGCCGTACTGTTTAGTGAGATAGTTTAAATACCACAGTTACACATCTCATTTCACTCTGAGGGAACATAGAGAGATTAGCTTTTAACTCAAACATGTAAAGTGAGTGAATACATTTAGGCATTGTATCCACCTAAGTTACAGTTCAGTTCTTTGTAGATAGTCAACGTGCAATGTTTCAAAAAAAAAAGTGACTGATGACAAATATTGGTCAAGTCAACTCCCCAGTCAAACCCTGTTCTGCTCCTTAATCCATCAAGAAAATAAATGGTGCATAATGTCCTTGAACGCACTAAAAGGACAAAAAGTATCCTTTCTAGGAAAAAAACAAACAATATTTGACAAGATTTCTATTGGGAAAAAAGTGCTTGAATTCTATGTTGAGTGTGGAAATTTTCACAGGCACGATATCTGAGGAAATAGAATATGAACTAAACAGTTTCTTTCTGAATGGTGTTTTTTAGATCCAAGTATAAAAAGGCCATCCTATAAACAAAGTTTGCAAGATTCAAAACTATCTCATTTTACAGAAGAAATGCAACTGCGATTCTCTTAACAATGAGGATATTGTTCTTAACAGTACATGTTCAACCAATCCAAATATTCTTCTGTATTTGAAATAGGTTTGAAATCAGACTTTTTCCACATCACCAAACTTATCATTAGGGACTATTATAATGGAAATAGTTTCCATTTATTTAATCACAGATGCATTTAATTTATTTTGCCTCTGACAGAAACAGAACTTCTGCTGACATCACGGCAGGGTTGCTGCTTGTTATTGTAACATTAGTTTTTGAAATAACAATTTTAAGTACAGATTTTTTAAGTTTTTTTCAAGAAAAAAAATCTTTAGGGGAATAGGAAACATTAGTTTTGTTTTGCTCAAATAATTGCTGCAGATGTAACTGTAGTTAATTACTGCAAGGAAAGATTTTATGCATTGCAATGTTCATCTTTTTTGCACTTGGGTCTTATTTTCCAGAAGTTGTCGGTAATTGGTAATAAGAAAGTTGGTATTAGTGAACTCTGAACAGGATCTTTTTCTCATTAGTCTAAGAAAAAAGAGGCAAAGTGAAACAGCAACTGAAAATTACTGGCAAAACCTTTCTATTCTATTCTGCTCAATGTTAAAACTGTGGCATGCTATGCCATGCTTCACTGTGCTATGCTATGCGGTGCTACTCTGTTAGTCCATTCTTTCTTATTCTATTGAGGATACTGGTTTTGGGACAGAAATGATGATACTTAATGCTACATGATATAATGGCAGTTGAAAGCTGGGCTGGCTGTTAGTGGCTGGCTGTTAATGTTGTCATTAATATTTGTTTTTTTGATATCTTAATCTCAGCACTGTTCTGAAACTATGACAATCCATGAAAGAGGTGTGTACTATGCTGAAAGGAGGAATATAAATAAGAAGTCATATTGATATCTATTCTCTGTACACACTATTTACTACCTTTGAACTCAAGGCAGTGCCAACATTTGGGGGGGCTACAAGATGACTGTGCACTGAAATTTCTAATTTATTTGTGAACAATGTTTTAGTATTCTCTTCAAAAACAATGAAAATGAGTTGTGATAAACTTTTTTTGCTTGCAGTATGTAAAGAGATTTTATCAAATGACTGTCCTTAATTCATGAATCTGAAATGTGCATGAATATGAAAGTTCTTTGAAGTACAATTGTATTTCTGTATTAAAAGATCATAGCAGGCAACTCACAGAATCACTCCCTTATATATAAAATAAATATTCTAAAAGACTTTTCTGGATTTCACTTCTCAGTATTGGGCTGAGCATTTTTCAGTGATAGACCTCCTCTTTCACAACAAGTTAACTCGCACTTTTACAACAACACTGAAGAAAAGAACTAAAATACGTTGGAAGAAGAATTAGATCTCCATGTAAACCTGTGAGGGAGTATATTTTTCGACCTTTTATGCAACAGTAAAAGTAAAATGGAACAGATTAATATGGCAGCCTAGAAAATCTAGGCCAATTAAACTTTATTTACAACATATGACAGAAAGGAAATACATCTTTCTTCAGCAAACAGATTCAGATCAAAGTCTTAATATAGATTTTTAAATACAGCCACTCAGTGTCAGGATATTGACAACAGTCTGAGCATTCAAAACTTAGGTGACTTTTGGTTTGGAGACAAAGTAATCTTTAATTGGAGTATATAAAAGTATTTTCAAGACACCTACTTGAATCTAAATCTTTCTTTTAAATTTCTTAAATCGATTTGTATGTAACCATATTTTTTTAAGGATGGTCATATATATATGGTCATATATGGTCATATATAAGACTATAGAAATATGTGGGATTTAATCTGGTATTCCTTTTAGGTCATTTTTTACATAAATCATGTAATTCAACACAGTTTGCATATGTGTATATACACCATTTATTGAGGTAGCTTTGCTTGGTTAAATCATGTTAAGCAATGTATCTGCTTTCTATGATCATAGAATCATAGAATCTTCATGGTTGGAAAGGACCTTTGAGATCATTGAGTCCAACCATACACACACAATAAAAACCCTACTATCTCTGTTACTAGAGCATGCCCTGAAGTGCCACACCTAGACGTTTCTTAAACACCTCTAGGGATGGTGACTCAACCACCTCCCTGGGCAGGCTGTTCCAGTGCCTGACCACTCTTTCAGAAAAGTAATTCTTCCTAATATCTAATCTAAACCTCCCCTGCCGCAACTTCAGACCATTTCCTCTGGTCCTGTCATTATTCACCTGGGAGAAGAGGCCAACACCCACCTCTCTCCAACCTCCTTTCAGGTAGTTGTAGAGGGCAATGAGGTCTCCCCTCAGCCTCCTCTTCTCCAAGCTAAACATGCCCAGCTCCCTCAGCCTCTCCTCATAGGACCTGGTCTCCAGCCTGGTAACTCTCCTCTGGACACGTTCCAGCACTTCCATGTCCCTCTTGTACAGAGGGGCCCAGAACTGAACACAGTACTCGAGGTGAGGCCTCACCAGTGCCGAGTACAGAGGCACGATCGCTTCCCTACTCCTGCTGGCCATGCTATTCCTGATACAAGCCAGAATGCTGTTGGCCTTCTTGGCCACCTGGGCACACTGCTGGCTCCTGTTAAGCTGGCCATCCACCAGCACCCCCAGGTCCTTTTCCGCTGGGCAGCTTTCCAACCACTCTTCCCCAAGCCTGTAGCGTTGCTTGGGGTTGTTGTGACCAAAATGCAGGACCCGGCACTTGGCCTTATTAAACCTCATGCAATTGGCCTTGGCCCATTGATCCAGCCTGTCCGGGTCCCTCTGTAGAGCCTTCCTACCCTCAAGCAGATCAACACTCCCACCTAGTTTGGTGTCATCTGCAAACTTACTGAGAGTGCACTCAATCCCCTCATCCAGGTCAGTGATAAAGATATTAAACAAAACCGGCCCCAAAACTGAGCCCTGAGAGACACCACTGGTGACCGGCTGCCAAGAGGATTTCACCCCATTAATCACAACTCTCTGGGCACGGCCATCCAGCCAGTTTTTAACCCGGTGAAGAGTACATTTGTCTATGCCATGATTCACCAGCTTCTCCAGGAGAATGCTGTGGGGGATGGTGTCATAGGCCTTACCAAAGTCCAGACAGACGACGTCCACAGCCTTCCCCACATCCAGAAGGTGGGTCACATGGTCATAGAAAGAGATCAGGTTGGTTAAGCAGGACGTCCCATTCCTAAACCCATGCTGGCTGGCCCTGATCCCTTGGCTGCCCTGCACTTGCCGTGAGAGCTCACTCAAGGTGATCCTCTCCATAATCTTTCCTGTTATCGAGCTCAGGCTGACAGGCCTGTAGTTCCCCGGATCCTCCTTCCAACCATTCTTGTAGATGGGCGACACATTAGCCACCCTCCAGTCATCTGGTACCTCCCCTGTTGACCAAGACTGTTGATAAATGATGGAGAGAGGCTTGGTGAGCTCTCCCGCCAGCTCCCTGAGTACTCTTGGGTGAATCCCATCTGGTCCCACAGTCCGTCTAGGTGCAGAAGCAGATCATTGACTACTTCCTCCTAGATTATGGGTGGGTTGTTCTGCTCTCCATCCTTACCTTCCAGCTCAGGAGGCTGAGCACCCTGGGGATAGCTGGTCTGACTATTGAAGGCGGAGGCAAAGAAGGCATTAAGTATCTCAGCCTTCTCCTCGTCCTTGGTTGCAACTTTCCCCCCCGCATCCAGTAAGGGATGGAGATTCTCCCTGGCTCTCTTTTTGTTGAGGTATTTGTGAAAACTTTTTTTGTTGTCCTTAATGTTAGTGGCCAAGTTGAGCTCCAGCTGGGCTTTTGCCTTCCTAATTTTCTCTCTATATAACCTAATGAGATCTCTGTACTCCTCCTAAGTTGCCTGTCCCTTCTTCCAAGGGTGGTAAACCCTCCTTTTATTCCTAACTCCCATCAGAAGTTCCTTATTCATCCAGACTGGCTATTTTCCCCGCTCTGTAGGCTTGCAACACCTGGGGACAGCCTGCTCCTGGGCCTTTAAGATTTCCTTCTTGAAGAGTGTCCAGCCTACCTGGACCCCTTTGCCCTTCAGGACTATCTCCCAAGGGACTCTCTCAACCAGGGTTCTGAACAAGCCAAAGTCCGCCCTCTGGAAGTCCAAGGTGGAGGTTTTGCTAACCCCCTTCCTTACATCACTACGAATTGAAAACTTGACTGTTTCATGATCACTAAACCCAAGACGACCTCTGACCACCACATCTCCCACTAGTCCTTCTCTGTTTGTGAACAGTAGGTCTAGCGAGGCACCTCCCCTGGTAGGTTCACCTACCAGTTGTGTCAGGAAGTTATCTTCCATGCACTCGAGGAACCTCCTAGCCTTCCTGCTCTCTGATGTGTTATATTTCCAGCAGATACTTGGCAGGTTGAAGTCCCCAACCGGAACAAGGGCTGGCGATTGCGAGGCTTTAGCCAGCTGCTTATAGAATACTTCATCTGTCTCCTCATCCTGGTTGGGTGGTCTATAGCATACTCCCAGCACAAGATATCCCTTATTTGCCTTCCCCTTCATCCTTACCCATAAACACTCAACTTTATCATCACTGGAATCTAGCTCTATACAATCAAAACATTCCCTAATGTACAGAGCCGCACCCCTGCCTCTCCTTCCTTGCCTAACCCTTCTGAAGAGCTTATAGCCATTCATCGCAGCATTCCAGTCATGACAGTCATCCCACCATGTTTCCATGATGGCGACTACATCATAGCTGTCCTGCTGCACAATGGCTTCCAGCTCATCCTGTTTGTTGCCCATTCTAAGTGCATTCGTGTAGATGCAGTTGAGCTGGGCTACCAATTTCACCCCATCCTTGGCCCTTTATCCCTAGGCTCATTACTTGTGGGCCTGGTTTTATCCCCTTCCCCCTTTGTTTCTACTTTAAAGCCCTATCCATGAGCCTTGCTAACTCTTGGCCTAGTACCCTTTTCCCCTTTTGGGACAGGGTTTTCCCATTCTTAGCAAGCAGGCCCAGCATCCTGTAGATCAAACTATGATCATAGAACCCAAAGCCCTGCTGGTAGCACCAGTTTTGGAGCCAGGTATTTATCTATCTGTCCAATTTTGTTGTTTACCCATTCATCAGTCCCCAAAACTGGAGGGGCAGAGCAGAACACAATTTGTGCTCCCAAACCCTTGACAAGCCATCCCAAAGCCCTGAAATCTTTCTTCATTGCCCTCAGACTTCTACTCTCCAGCTCATCACTGTCTGCCTGTAAGATCAAAAGAGGGTAAAAATCTGAGGGCCATATCAGGCCAGGAAGCTTCCTGGTTATATCCCTAACATGGGCCCTAGGGAGGCAGCAGGCCTTCCTGTGGGAAGGGTCCAGCCTGCATATGGGACCCTCTGTTCCCCTCAGAATGGAACCCCCTATGACCATTGCCCTCCTCCTGCTCCTCACAGAAGCAGTCTTAACGCATGGAGCTGACTGCTTTGGCAACTCCCTGGATGGGGTTTTATCAGCATCCTTAATTCCCTCATCGTCTATCTCCAGAGGCCCATATCTGTTCTTTATGGGCACCTGGCGAGGCATGGGAGGTCTGGAGGGGACTCTTCTGCTGCCCCGAGCAGGTACCTGCTTCCATTCCCCCCCATCCTCTCCTAGTTCCCCTCCTCCTGCCTGGTGACAAGAGGGCAGGGGATCCTCTACCTCTCACGGAGCCTCTGCCTGCTGCTTTTTCCCAAAGGATGGCAGGGTGTGGCTCCACCAATCAATTTCCCTTTCACACTCCCGAATGCTCCTCAGTCTTTCCACTTCCTCCTTAAACTCAGCCACCAGGCTGAGCAGATCATTTACCTGGTCACAGCTCACACAGGCACTGTCTTTGCTGATGAAGTAACTTGCTCACTGGATGAGGGGAAAGCTGTAGAAGTTCCTCGATTTTAGCAATAAAAGTCTGCAACAACATCCTTCTTGGCAATCTGGTGAGGTGTGGACTGCATAGATAGACCACAACATGGGTGGAAAATTGAGGCAGCTACCATGTTCAAAGAGTGGCTAACGGCTCAAAGTTGAAGTGGCCATTGGTTGAAAGTAGAGCTCTGACACAAAAGTGAAGTAGTATTTTATTCAGAAGCACGGTGTGTGTATCTATATACGTTTGTTTATCCTGAGACAACTTTTAGTTTTTCTTCTTTTGAAGGAAATGACACAAAAACGCATATTTTGCCTATGCCAGGAAATTAGAAAGCTGGTTTGTTTGCTGTGAAGTGAACGCTTTGTTATGTAGTGCAGATATGCTTGGTGTTTGACTTTAGTTCTTTGCTATTTCAATGAAGGCATCAAGAACCACAGCCCCCTCCAGAAATTTCTTCCATATTTTCTTCTCTTTCATATTCTCCATTTCCTTTGTGTCAGGAGCAGCCCAGCCCCTGGCCCGGCCCCTATTCCAGAACCCCATTTCTGGAGTGAGGGAGAGGAAGCCATTTCTCTTGTACCACTGAGAAGCCTTGAGCTGGCTCTGTCCCTTATGGGGCATAATATAGTTAATGTTTAAGATTATATTTTCTAGAAATGAACTTTCACACAAACAATATATTGATTACAGTACTATCCTAAACCAGAAAAATTAGTTCAGTTCACACACGTGGGGACTGGATTTCTGATTAGGATGAAGATGGTGGGTAGAAAGAATTTTAATCCAGCTGTGGAAAGCATAGCATAGAAATCCAACAGTTATCAAATGGGAATACTTATATCCAAAGTAGAAATAATGTACATCTTTGGTATTACTGATATTTTAACTAGTAGAAGTATCTGCCAACAGAAGTAAGAACTCTGTCACCTGCAGCTGAGTCTGAGTTGTTGTGCTTTTCCTGTCTGTGGGACGATCATCCATCCTGATGTGCTCTGTAGGCATGGATCCTGAGTGTGTATTTTTGATGTACATTGGAGCAGAAGGAGCACCATAACCCTGTCCACCCATGTTTCCTTTTGAAGAAAAGCTAGCAAGCAGAAAAGGAGAAAGATAGTTATGGTGTGCTCCAACAAAGTCACTTGATCCAGATAATCATGGAACCAGGCCTGTGGTGCATGGCAGGCGGACACCTACCCTACAGTGCAGGTAAAATGAAGAAGGCTCCCCAACATGTGCTATGTCTCAAACAGAAATCGTGTACTTACTGTTGAAGTTTGGGCAAGGTCTATAGCTTTTGTTGAACCATTTGATCAAGATAACAGAGACCCCTTCTTTTCTGAAAATGTGCAAAATTATGAAAATAGCATGTGTGTAAAAGTAATACTGGCATAAAGCCAAGCCACAGTACTCAGAACTACATGATTGACATAACTATTCATCTACCTATTTTTTTCTCTCACTGAGTTTTTTTCTGATCCGAATCATTTCATCACTGAAAACATATAATATTACTTAGATTAATGTAGTGACTGTCCCAACTCTACATCAGCAATTCCACACGGAAGGAGAACGCATAGACCAATGGAGTCACAGGTTTCTGTATGCATCTAAGGTCAACGTTTATCTAACTCTTCTGGTCACTTATATGTTCATATACATGGTATCTTTTTTGCAATGAACCCAAATGGAAATGTCCAATGTGACAGTTATTTAAAGCCTATTTAGATTATTTCTACATAGAAACCTGAGTGAAAATAAATGTGGAAAAGCAATTGGATTAATTAGATGAGACTTTTTTAATTTTTCTAAGAAATTAGAGACAAATGAGATGTGGTAGGAAAGCACTGGACTCTGCCTTTTATAAGAATCAATGAAGCAGGAAACGATGAGCCAAACAATATTGTTTTTCTGTTATGTTCTGCAGAAGTGATCACAGGTTATCGGAAGAAACTGTTTTCTTCACAACAAATTGACACAACATTTATGTAATTTGATGGTAAAATAGTGATAAACTGTTTGATAGATTCTCAGTGATTTAGGACGCAGTGTGTGTACTTCGGAGAAATTGGCAGGAAAATTAAATACCGAATACAGTATCTTAAATGCTTCAAGTAGATTTTAGCTTCATATGTGCTCTTAATTGCATGAAAAATTAGAGGAAGAACATCCATAGAAACATTTGTATTTCAGTAAATCCACGTAACTTTAAAACTGGCATGATGACAGAGTAAACATTAAAGAGGAAAAAAGAATGTCCATTTTGCCATCAAACTTTGGTCCCTCAGACACCTCCATGCACCTTTTTAATACACTCCAGAACATATAATGAGTATCTTCATCACTTTGGTGAACTGAAGCATAATACTGTGGAATAAATACTAAATTAGCTAAAGAATACAAAAGTACAGCATTGTTCACACCTTAAGGAAAAGTCTAAAATCAAGAGGCTTCTGAGGTAGAAAATAGCCACAGCTGGCATGAAGGACACAACATCTGTGGTTCCCTGATAAGCTACATGAGGTACAGGATGGGATGCAACTATTCCGTGGCTTTACCTTATGATGTATAGCGGATACCGGAATGGGATGATACCATGAAACAGATAAGCTGCCAATTAGCTGCCCGCTAGATGCTCAGAGCCAACATTTTGTCAAATTTTGATGAAATGCTGTCCTTTGTGCAAACTTTGCTCATTATAATGTCATTATAATACCAAAACACACCTCCATCCCGAAGGCTACCCGCCTCCAAGGTGCGACCACTCCTTCTTGAGACTGCGCCCTGAATTTCTCATAAACTATACCTTTAATTGTGAAGCGAGACAAATTTACACCAATCATGATAAAAGTATGTATGAGTAAAGTCACTCAAACTCCACCTTGAAGATAACAAATAGTATAAAAATAGCCTGAGAGAGGGGGGATACCCAGGGAAGACACCATCTCAAAGAACTACATCACTGACTTCTGGGATCAGTCGACGGGCTGAGCCTCTCTTCCCCCCCATAGGGATGCCTTTGGGTAAGACTTAGATTATACCGAGTGCTTCCTCGGGAAACTTAGAAACTTCTCTAGAGACTCTTTTTTTCTACATTTATAGCCAGGCTGTATCGTTTATAACTTTGTTGCGCGTTTTGTATATGTAACAATACTTTCATTTGCACGTGCTTTGCAGACAGTGTATTTATCACCGGCAATCCTAAGAACCTATATATCTGTTGTTTAAATAAACTGCACTTTTTTAAGTAGCTAGTCATTTTGGTTTCTCACTGAACACAACCAAAGACTCGAGAGTGGCCGTGCTAGTTCATGAGCACGACTAGACTGAAGGTGCAGTCCACTATTAGTGGATCCAAATCGTAATAGTTTAATACATATTAAACGCGATTGGACTGATAGTGATGAATTGGGCATCACTCAGAATTTAAACCTAGCTGCACCTAGCCTCCCACCTCGGTGAGGAGTGTTAGAACGCAAGGGGGTTTATCTTCTGCCAAAACCGCTTTGCCCCTTTTCACGCAACAAATACCTATTTCAGATTATTGGAACCGAACACAACACACAAAGTTATGCTTACTCCATTAATCTAGAGGAGTCCCTAAGGGGTCCATAGGAGAACCGACATACTACTCTATGTGGATGTTGTCATTCTCTGCCACTTGGCCTCATGACCAAGTAACAAATGGAATAGGTTTACTACATCTGCAAGGGCTTTGGTAGTACAAATTCAACTGGTCATGCTTTAAAGAAAGAGAATTTGGATGCTGATGTCCCCTGCCAGAACAATACTTGGCAATTTTTTTTGTAATGTAGACAGAACCTTAAAGTCATATTCTGCCTTTCCAGTGTTTATCCTAATTCAGAACCGAGCTGGATTTCTTGGTCAAATTAGCTCTGAATTTTTTTTTTTTTCCAAAGCTGAAGGAAAAATACAGAACGAGGATCATATATTATTAATAATTTTATATCTTAATACTTTTGACTAATAAAAAAACCCCACAAACTTTTCAAAAATAGAAAAGAAAATAAAAGTGCCTATTCCAATGATTTCTTTTTTTCTTTTTTCTCCTAATATCACCCCTCCCCGGCCTTCCCCCATATAACCACATTCTTAATCCTTTCAGTGATAGGAAAATTTTAACTTCTTGGATATTTTCGTCTTTCTTTTTTCTCTAAAAGCCACTGAAATCAACCAGAATCTGCTCTTTTTTCTTTTTTTTTTTTTTTTTCTAGTGGGATGTTACATTTTTTTCTAGTGGAATGATAGTAGCAGAAATAGTCTATTTTATCTATATATGTTTCTTTATTTTTGCTTGGAATGATTGCACAAAAATGTTTTCTGTTGTTGTACATAATCTGACTGGTCTATAGCACTACTTTCTGTTGAGTATCTTTGTAGGCATTTTTAAACTAAATATCTATTTTGCCTCAATACTCTGCATCTAGCATTTTATCTTGCTTACCCTGTGTCTAGTATTATTCATATCTTGAAATATTTTCATTTTATCAAAGCTTTTATTCAACTATTCAGTTTAAGTAGATCTCTCTAAGGTTAGGAAAACAAACATTTCATATTAAGATTTTATTCAGACACTTCTTTTCAGTCTATATGGACTTATCCACAGATTAGCATTTTTCAGTCTTTACGTTATTTTGTAGTTCATCTGAATTTGTATTTATCTCTACCTTATAGTGCAATGATTTTCAACTAAAACTGCAGACTAAAACTCCATACTTCTGTATCTCAAAAAGGATTTTGAAAAAATATGGTCTGAAGTGCTTCATCTCAAAATCCTGCTCTGAAGCTTGCCTAAAAAAGCATGAAACAAAGCCTGTCTGAGCTGTCTATAGGAATTTATTGTCACCTGAATAGTAAGGACTTCAGTGGGGGACTGCAGTTGTCTCTGCTACCTACAAAGATTTTGGGATGAGAGCCAGCAGAACATTCTATTTCACAGAACTATTGACTACATAAGTTATAAATATTCTTAATAAAACTTCATACTTAATCATGATATTCAAATCACACATGATTATAAAAAACATGATTATGAGCACCCAGACCCCTGAACTAGAAGACAGGGATGGGGAGCAGAATGAAGCCCCTCTAATCCAAAGGGAAATGGTGAGGGACCTGCTTCAGCACCTGGAGGTGCACAAATCTATGGGGCCGGATGGGATCCACCCAAGGGTATTGAAAGAGCTGGCGGAGGTGCTCGCCAGGCCACTTGGTATCATTTATGAGCAGTCCTGGACAACCGGGGAGGTCCCAGCTGACTGGAGATTAGCAAATGTGACACCCATCCACAAGAAGCGCCGGAAGGAGGATCCGGGGAACTACAGGCCAGTCAGTCTGACCTCGGTGCCTGGGAAGGTCATGGAACAGATCCTCCTCAGTGCCATTACACGGCACATGCAGGAGAACAGGGTGATCAGGCCCAGTCAGCATGGGTTTGTGAAGGGCAGGTCATGCCTATCAAACCTAATATCCTTCTATGATAAGGTGACCCACTTAGTGGATGAGGGAAAAGCTGTGGATGTTATCTACTTGGATTTTTGCAAAGCTTTTGACACTGTTTCCCACAACATTCTCCTGGAGAAACTGGCTGCTCATGGCCTGGACAGGTGTACTCTTCGCTGGGTAAAAAACTGGCTGGATGGCTGTGCCCAGAGAGTGGTGGTAAATGGAGTTAAATCCAGTTGGTGTCCAGTCACAAGTGGTGTCCCCCAGGGTTCGGTGCTGGGGCCGGTTCTCTTTAATATCTTTATCAATGATCTGGATGAAGGGATTGAATGCACCCTCAGTAAGTTCGCAGATGACACTAAGCTGGGTGGGCATGTTGATCTGCTTGAGGGTAGGTTGGCTCTGCAGAGGGATCTGGACAGGCTGGACCGATGGGCTGAGACCAATGGTATGAGGTTCAACAAGGCCAAATGCCGGGTCCTGCACTTGGGTGACAACAACCCCATGCAGCGCTACAGGATTGGGGCAGAATGGCTTGAAAGCAGCTCGACAGAAAAGGACTTGGGAGTGTTGGTTGATAGCCGGCTGAATATGAGCCAGCAGTGTGCCCAGGTGGCCAAGAAGGCCAACAGCATCCTAGCCTGTATCAGGAATAGTGTGGTGAGCCGGACTAGGGAAGTGATCATCCCCCTGTACTCGGCACTGGTGAGGCCCCACCTCGAGTACTGCGTTCAGTTTTGGGCCCCTCGCTACAAGAGGGACATTGAGGTGTTGGAGAGTGTCCAGAGAAGGGCTACAAAGCTGGTGAGGGGCCTGGAGGACAAACCTTATGAAGAACGACTGAGGGAGCTGGGGTTGTTTAGCCTGGAGAAGAGGAGGCTGAGAGGAGACCTTATCACCCTCTACAACTACCTGAAAGGAGGTTGTAGAGAGATGGGGGCTGACCTCTTCTCCCTGGTGACAAGTGATAGGACGAGGGGAAATGGGTTCAAGTTACGTCAGGGGAGGTTTAGATTAGATATTAGGAGACATTTTTTCACTGAAAGGGTTATTAAACATTGGAATAGGCTGCCCAGGGAGGTGGTGGATTCATCATCCCTGGAGGTGTTTAAAAAAAGGGTAGATGGGGCACTTAGGGACACGGTTTAGAAGTGGCTCTTGTCAGGGTAGGCTAAAGGTTGGACTCGATGATCTTAAAGGTCCCTTCCAACCTCAACAATTCTATGATTCTATGATTCTATGATTCTAAAATGAGAGTAACAAACGGAATGGGTTTACTGCATCTGCAGGGGCATTGGTAGTACAAATTCAACTGGTGGTACTTTAAAGAAAGAGAATTTGGATGCTGGTGTCCCCTGCGAGAAGAGCACAAGCTTTACATTAGGAGAAGATGACAGGACTGAATAAATGGAACATCAAGGGACCAGGAATACACAGCAAATAGGCACAGGAATACACAGCAAATAGGCACAGCTAGGAGGTCATTTGGAAAAAGAAGCAGCTGGATGCAGTTCATGTGAGGGCACAGTGACAAATCTATCATCTGTCCACCAGCAGAGAAAAGACACAGGAGACAGGGCTGACTTCAAAGAGTACCTGTACTAGTAAACAGTTTGAAAAAGGATATCTGAACTGGAAAATGCTATTCTATCTGCACTTTAGTCCTTTGCCCTTCCTCTCCATCCCCTGTTCCCAAATCCATCCCTTCCTCCTTTCTTCCCTTTCCCCATTTCTGTTTTAGATATTGCCTTACAGGCAAGGCACAGCTGTTACTCAATAAGTTGCATAAATACCTGCTAATATCAACTTTTAAAATCAGCTGCGATTACTTTGTTTCCAAATGGCTGATGAGAATTTTACCGGTATCATCCTTTCCTGAAGTTTCAAGGACAGTCCAACACTGTCTATACTATATTGATGATAAGTAGGGAAAGAAGGAAATAAACCAAATAGTCATTGTAAACTAATGAGGACCTATGTATAAGGAAAATTATAAAGATTGTGGGTTTTTTATTATTTCTTAGGTATTATTCTTTTTTCTTTTTTTTTTCTTTGTATGAATAAATAGCAAAAAGGTTGATCTTCTTGCCTTCCCTTAACTTTCATAAAGATAGCAATGTGCATATGTACATATATTTGGAGAAGCTATCATCATTATATACACCATTACTTGTATTCATCCCCTGCTCTGCATCTTCCTTAGACATTCCTTAGAAATTTCATTATGAAATTCTAGCTTCTTCCATGATTGTCATGAGCTGCTAACCTGTCCCATGTTAATGAATTCCCAGTGAACAGCATTGACACTCTGTCTCTAACATAACTTACTCTGCCCCTATGATAAGGACAGTTTCATTGGTAGTTCTGTGGGGTACACTTTTAAGTCTTTTTCACAATCCATTTAAGTTATTAAATAATACACAATCTGACTCCTTTCCTACCAACTGGATATCTGCTGTTTTTCTGGATAGTCGAAAGGACAATTTCTGGAAGGAAAAATCTATCTCTATTATGCATTTTTTTTTGCTGCATATTTATCTTGATTTTTTTACTTAATATGCACTTGGATATAAACCTGACTAGTTGGCAGCCTGTGAAGCTTATGTCCTTTTTATTTTCAGAAAAAGGTCCAGTGGAGGCTTCTGCAATCTCTGCTGCCCAAACAAATTAGCAAAATGCTTTGTTAAAATACACCAAAGGGATTTAGGAGCACGTACCTTTGTAGGTTTGAAAGCCCAAACTAATAAAATAGAAGATGCCAAGTTATTCCACTGAAATTACATGACTAACTGCTTTTTTGGATTATGCTTTGAACTAGAAAGAATGCTTGTATGGTCAGAGAAAAGTTCCTCTTCCTTTGTCCTAGTAATCAGAATGTCTCGTTACAGCTTATTACTAGCCAATGAGAACATTTTAGCAATGTAAACAGTGATCTACTAGAGTAAAAAAAAAAAAAAGAATCAAAATTTTTTACTGTCAGGTTTTACATCCTTTAACCATCATTTAACCATTTTTTGTAACTGTAGAATTTAACTGTAGCAATGAAAAAAGACAGATGTGTGTTCAGTCATTTGAAATTGTCTTGAAAATTTTCTTCCATAAAGAAAATATAATTTTCTGTTCCTTAAAAGCTCATATAGTGTTTGTCATATATAGCTCTTCGTCAGATGTGCGCTGCAGGGGTTGTGAGCATCTTAGGTGATACACTTTATTATTAATGACATTTGCTACTCACTTATGGGAATTGTTTTTATTTATGCTACCAGGCATCTATTAGCATGACAGGACTGGTGGACAGCAAGTTAAACAGGTCGTATAATCAACATCTGCAAATATAACTCATTTATCAAGCCCATGTCAAATTTGCCAGAAACACAACCTTTCTTGAAGCAAGAAGGAACCACAAGAAAGGTTAACAGATTTAGAATGCTGTTGAAGTCTTAACAAGTAAGCATCTGCAACAAAGAACTTATTTAATATTTGCCGTACTTTGTTGTCTCTGCTTGTAAAGAGTAATTGAATAATTTATTTGCTATTTACTATAGCTGCATGACATCCTATGGTGCAACCATTTTCAATATGAATAAATGTGCTTGATAAATGTTGAGTGGAAAAAAGCACTGGTGTGGAACCAATGACTTGAAAAGATCATTTAGGACCTGATCTTGTGAAACACAGAATGAGTCTGTAAGTTGCTATTTTCTCAGTTTGTATGTCTTTGAGAATTAAGAGGCTCTGTTTATCACAAAAGATACTCAGCATCTTGCAGGATCAGATATTAGTAAACAATGATTCTGGCAAAAGAGAATGTCGGATATTAAAATGTCATTAAGAATAGTTTTCTTCATCCTTTCTAAATTGTTTTTCTGCAAAACTCAGTTTGAAAATATGAGAAAAATAACTTAAGCTGTTGTGAAGTAAACTCTTATCTGTCAAAACTGTACTGTTCATTTTCAGTGTCACCGTAGTTAGGTATTCAAGATGATGTTGTGATTTGTTGGTTCTTCAATGACTGGTTTATTGTCTTAATCTTAATTAATGATTGAAATGAAAAGTAACTACAATACAGCATAATATAAAGACAGGATATTAGATGCATCAATCATACATATTTTATTTCACTAGTATAACCAATTTTCTAATTTACAAATTTAGATTTGCATGCAGAGGATCAAATTAAAGAAGAATAGTTGTGAAGGGAAACTTCATTTTTGAAAGCTTATCTCATCAATAAATTAAGACTATGAAACATGCAATATTCACTGTGATGGTATTACTGAAAACTACATATATTGAAAACTAATTCATGTTACATTACTTTTATAAGGTCTGTGGGATTCTATATATGGCACTATTGATTTTATTAGTACGTCTTTATAGAAATTGAAACATGATAATTAATGGAATATTGCATTTACCAAGAGCTCATTTAAATGCATTTTTAGAATTTCTACTCAGTTTTGTTATGCAGGCTTTATTTAATGCATGAATCACTGGATGAATACATGCAAGAGGAATATCTGTATTTCGCAGGAAGTACCAAATAATAAGTGGATGTTCATGTAATTGTTCCATTTCAGTTAGAAATTAAATAAATAACCTAAACCCACTTTTAATAATATTCTTAGTCAAGTGTTAGGCATTTGGAGCTCATGAAGGAAAATATTTTCAAAAATTCTAAGTTAACTGTGCCTGTGTAGTAGCTATAAAAAGCCTAGAGAGAGACAAAATATAAAAACAAAAGTAATTTCAGCTGAATATTTAATATATTGAAAGTAAATTAGTTTCTACCAATATCTCAGGTACATATGACAGCTTCACAGGCAAAAATGTTTTGTTGAAAAATTGGTATGTTATGGTCAGTTGAAAATTTTTATGAAAAAATATTATAAGATTTAAATTAGTTTTGATTTATAATATCAGATTTTAAAAATATTTTAAATATATACCGTGGCTTTATCATCTCATCTTGACTTCAGAAATTTGTACAGATTTTTATTTTTTTAATTAGATAATATTTCCATTGATGTTAGGTTTTGCATCATCTCTTCTGTGTCTCTCCCCATAGTGGGATGGGAGAGAGAATCAGGAGGGCAAAAGTGAGAAAACTCATGGGTTAAGATAAACACAGTTTAATATGTAAAGCAAAGCAAAACAAGGAATTAATTCACTGCTTCCCATTGGCAGGCAGGTGTTCAGTCGTCTCCAGGAAAGCAGGGCTTCATCACGTGTAATGGTTACTTGGAAAGACGAATGCTATTACTCCAAACATCCTCCCTTCCTTCCTCTTACCCGTTTTTATTACTAAGCAGGATGTCATACGGCCCTTTGGTCAGTTGGGGTCAGCTGTCCCAGCTGTGTCCCCTCACAGTTTCTTGTGCATCCCCAGCCTGCTCGCTGGTGGAGTAGTTTGAGAAGCAGAAAAGGTCTTGACCCTGCATAAGCACTTCTCAGCAATAATGAAAACATTCTTGTATTACCAACACTGTTTTCATCACAAATCCAAAACATAGCCCCATACTAGCTAATATGAAGAAAAACCCAGCCAAAACTAGTACTTTCTGTGTTGTTTCTTTTCAAGAAAATATCTGTATTTTTAGTTTCTTTCTCATTTCTTATCCGTGTATTCCTGGAGTGCTCTGCCTTACATGCTCTTTCATTGGAGAAGTACAAACTGTTCCCGATTGGTTCTCTGTAGTCACTTGAAGTCTGTTTTTTAGTTATGAGTCAGTGCTTTTTTAGTTTTTTTGTTTTCTTATTCATTTGAGTAACACTGTGTTTTTAGTGAAAGACAAACAAGGACTAGGAACTTTTGGAAGTGGAGTCTTCCAGCCCAACAAGAAATCAGGTGCTCTTTTTCACTGATGAGTTTCCTCTGATGGCTTTTTTGTTGACAGTTTTACTCGTTTGAGACAGCAATTATTCACTGATTTAATCTCAGAAAGCTTGCCTGCATTCTTTCCTGCTCTCGTTCTTCAGAAAGCAGCAGAGGTCTGAAATGAAAACAAAAAAGGGTTTCACTTTACCCTCATCTTCCCAGAGGCCAATGGAGACAGCTGTCAGTGGATCTGGGAAACCGGAGGGTGATCTGCCTCAGAGTGAAACCCTTCTTTGGAGGTCTGTAGAGCCAGAAATAGAAAGGACTAGTAAGGAAAAAAGGATTCTGTGGAAATTCTGCTACACAAATCCCTGTAAGTGAAGGCAGGGTAACCAGCAGACTCTGCATAAGGCCTTTACAGGTCCCTGAAAAGCATTTGTAGCAAAACGCATAAGTCAAGATGTAGGAGAGAGGAGGTGGTGCTGTGCAGGAAAAGTGATGACCTCCATTCAGTCAAGCATGATAGGAGATTATTTCTCAGAAGCCACCACAGTGACTACTGCTGAAAAAGCCCCACCACAGTATTTCATTCAAAACTTTTAGATTTAGAAGTGATGGTAGTCCCCCCTACTCCTGAGGCTTACCTCCACAGCAAGGATAGTAATGTACTGATTCAAATTTCTGTTGCTCATTCACATCACGACCATTTATATAACACTTTCTTACATTCATATAATGCCGTGTCACCTCCTGGGAATGCACACAATACCCCTTTTGTTCATCATAACTCTGAGTCTTACACAGTATCTAGTACTGTACAGTTATAGGGAACTTTTTCATTTTCTTGTTCCCCTACAGGGAAGCATCGTGCTTTTATCTCCCTCAATATCTCACTTTTCTGCAGAAGTCACTGAAGGTGTTGAGTGATTCTCTCTGTTCCAGGTCAAAAAGGCTAAAACATTTAATCTCCCCATACTAATCATGGGGAGTTTAAACATTATTGTAAGTTTGTTGTGACATTTCTAAACATTATTTTACCTTTTACATTTTCATTCTTGCAAAATATTTTTTTTTTTTTATTATCTGCTCCAGCTTGGGATAGGTCAATACTCTGAAATGGCAAATTTCATTGGGAGACTATCATTATGTTTTTCAGGATTATTTTTTTAACCAGAGCTGTGTCAGAAAATGATCACATTTTTTTAGAAAATACCTTTCAGTTTCAAGTAAGTTGAAAAATAATTATTGGTGTTTGCTATCTCAAAAATTGTATTTTCCGCATAAGAAAAATGCTGAAAAACAAATAGTTGATTTCTTTAAGATCTGCTTCTGTGAAGTCCAACAAACTGTTTCTCTGGCCAAAAGACTTTAACTTTGCAGATGATTTTTTTTTATTATTTTAATTTTTTTTTTTTTCATTCTTTGGCCAAACTGGTAAACAGGAATAGGACTGCAGGGTTTGAGTATACCCCAAATTTCACTCTATTTCCAAATATTTCCAAATATTCCATTACACTCTAAGAAGTTTCTTTTAAAATATTTTAAGTATTTTAAACTGTTTTATATACAATTTTGTGTTCATAATTAAATTTTGTTGAAATAGATGGAAATTATGAGACACGTTTCTGATTTGCTAGCTTTTTTTTATTCACTGAGAGTAGGCTCACATTTCTGAAACTTACTGCCAGTCAAAATGTTTTTGTTTTCCCTATCTACTCTAATTTTATGTGCTTTCAAACTTTGTACAGTTTAGAATGAATTAATAAATATTCTTCAAGAATACTTAGAAAAATAAGAGACAGGAGAAATGCTTCACAGATTCGGGGAACTACTGAAAAATAGACTGATAATTTAAAAACTCATTTCCTTTGTGTTAATTATTTCTTCAATATCTTTCCTTTTTCTCCTAAAAATAAAAAGGGGAGGTGGAGTGAGGGGGCTGGGGAAGGAACCAAGATGATTCTGGTTTCTATAGGTAGCTTCCATTAGCTGTCTTTTACATTATTTGAGCTTCTAATGATTTTGTCTTCACTGTTAACTCCTGCTTTTCTTGAGAAAAAGGAATATTTGGGAGAGAGAAAGGAAATAAAGGCATAAAGAAGTATTTAAATGTTTGGTTAGTAAATGCAACGAACTAGTTTCAGACTGATGCTCTGACATTCACTTCACTTTTATGTAGAAGGGCTTCTGAGCTGAGAAAACACCAAGAAGAGACAAATGAGAAATGTTGCAACAGTCCTGACAAACTGATAAATAATAATAATGAAACATCCCTGTGTTTCTTCTCAGATACATTTCCCAGGGATTGTCAATCTGATTTAGCTAACAAATGTACATTGAAAAGAAAGACAAAGCAAACAAGAAGTAAAAGGAATGTCACCGCAAGCAACAAATTAAGTTTCTTGGTGACAAGTGGCCCAGTAATAAAAGCAAATGTACTAACACTAATTTCCTGGGCAGTTCCAAAAGTTTATTGTTGCTGATATTGGTTACAATTAAACTGAGGTATATTAAAAAAAAAAAAAAAAGGTTTAAATAAAATAGGACTAAAGCATTTTTTTTAATTTTATTTTAAACTAGATTAGCATAAATGCATCATTCATTGTATGGGCCAAAGCTCACATCTCGTTAGAACACAATGTTGCCAGATATAAGCAGGCTATTCCAAACTCCAATTAATTTCTGCCATAACAGCTAATAATTGGCAGTAGTAATAACGACAGTAATAAGTAGAAACATAGAATCTTCATGGTTGGAAAGGACCTTTGAGATCTTCGAGTCCAACCAAACAACCTACAATCTCTGCCCTTCAGAGCATGCCCTGAAGTGCCACATCTAGATGTTTCTTAAATACCTCTAGGGATGGTGACTCAACCACCTCCCTGGGCAGGCTGTTCCAGTGCCTGACCACTCTTTCAGAAAAGTAATTCTTCCTAATATCTAATCTAAACCTCCCCTGCCGCAACTTCAGACCATTTCCTCTGGTCCTGTCATTATTCACCTGGGAGAAGAGGCCAACACCCACCTCTCTCCAACCTCCTTTCAGGTAGTTGTAGAGGGCAATGAGGTCTCCCCTCAGCCTCCTCTTCTCCAAGCTAAACATGCCCAGCTCCCTCAGCCTCTCCTCATAGGACCTGGTCTCCAGCCTGGTAACTCTCCTCTGGACACGTTCCAGCACTTCCATGTCCCTCTTGTACAGAGGGGCCCAGAACTGAACACAGTACTCGAGGTGAGGCCTCACCAGTGCCGAGTACAGAGGCACCATCACTTCCCTACTCCTGCTGGCCATGCTATTCCTGATACAAGCCAGAATGCTGTTGGCCTTCTTGGCCACCTGGGCACACTGCTGGCTCCTGTTAAGCTGGCCATCCACCAGCACCCCCAGGTCCTTTTCTGCTGGGCAGCTTTCCAGCCACTCTTCCCCAAGCCTGTAGCGTTGCTTGGGATTGTTGTGACCAAAATGCAGGACCCGGCACTTGGCCTTATTAAACCTCATGCAATTGGCCTTGGCCCATTGATCCAGCCTGTCCGGGTCCCTCTGTAGGGCCTTCCTGCCCTCAAGCAGATCAACACTCCCACCTAGTATGGGTGATATGACTTTTTAGATAGCTTTTGGAATACTATAACAGTTTAAAAAGACTGAGACATGAAATGTCATTAAGCTCAGGAGCTCTTTGCAATAGTTGAATTATTAAAAAAAGGGAAATGAAATGGTCATGGCCATTACAGTGAGCATGGAAAACGGCTAAGCAGGTGGCAAGCTGACGCTATTGCCTGATTAGTCCATTTGCAACCACCTTGTGTACCATCAATGAGTTCTTTAGAGCAGGGGCTACCATTTCCAGTTACTTTTTTTTTTTTTTTTTTTTTTTTAACACTGCAGAAGAGCCTAGATCATTGATTACTAAACACGTCCATAGGCTGAAACACCTTGAAAATCCAGCAGGAAATTTAAGCATTATCCATGTTCCAAATGAATAAAAATAGTTCATATAATAACTTCAATCAATCAATAATAATAAAGAGCTCAAAATGCTGTGCTTTGTAATCCCATAACTGTTGTTATAGTAAATAGAAGATGCACATTCTAAACTTTTCAAAGAAAGAATTTAAAGGATTAAGGGACTTTCTTAATACACAATAATTTGTCAGCTTTTTTGTTTCAATGCCCTTAGCTCTTTGTGACACAATTAGGCTAAGAGAGAATTATAATGTTCATTAGCTTTTACTTTTTAAGCCTATTGTTTTTGCCATCTTTCCTGACATCACTATCTAATCTGCAGCTGTAAGCAAGATTTCAAAGCTGGTGTGACAATTCCAAACAAATATTCTGTAAACAAAAGAAATTGGTTTCCTAACAGTAAGATCCATGTGAATTCTTTCTGAAGAGCTTAATCTCCCAGTGAAACTTCTTTCAATGTAGTGAACTGTCTGTGGGAGGGGAAAAAAAAAATAAAAAAAAATAAAACAGTGAAAAGGGAAGACTGAATGAACTAGACAGAATGCCACAGGGAGATCAAGTGTTTATATTTACATCACTTCAAGGTACCTAATTCTGAACTTCAGAGTAGCGAATTTATAAGAGTGTCTGTAAGTACCAGACATATCCAAATTTTCATTAAGGATAACAGGAATGGTCAGTTATAAAACAAATGAGAAGACAAAAATGAAAGAGCAAATCTTTTGTTTCCTGATTTAACTTACCATTTCAGATCTGCTGCTCCTTTATCTGACCCGATTAACTATTTAATTAGAATTGCTCAAATCCATCCATTCATGCATGTACTTCCACCCATACATATAAAGATATGAACTATATCTTTTTCACTATTTCATTATTTATGTTTTAAGATACACATTCAGATTTTTCTCGGAATAGTTTTAACATTTTATCATCTCTTAAATGAAGGAAGTCTTAGATATTATTTTTTATTTTGTGGATTTTGCTCAACAAGAAATAGATTGTGAGAAATTCTGTGAATATCCAGCTGTAAATTAAAAAATGCTATTTTAAACAACCTTGTTTGGAAAAATAAAGGAGTAAGGAACACAAAGGCTTCTGCTTCTCCTCTTTTTTCTTTGTATTTAACAAATGTCATCTTTTTCTTAAAACAAGAAATAGTGAGTAAATTTAACAGTCCAGAGCAGTAATTACTGATGTTTCACATTTGTAAAAATGTAAAATGAATATTAGCTTTCAAGTCAAGTATTTACATGCAAATTTATATGAGCGTTTGGTACAGCACTTGCTTAACAGTAAGATTATATATGATTATCTCACTCCTAAGCCCGGTTTGACTGCAGAATCAAGTAATTAAAAATCAGAAACAAACCAAAACAGCCACACAGTTTCTACTATAGCTTAGGTTACGTTTACAGGAGACATCCCATCCTAAAACACAGCAGTGTAGAACCCCATGGTGTAGGTCAGGTAGGGCTGCCCAGCTGCTCTAGACCCCTGAGATAATTACCTGGCCCAGAACAGTCACACCATCAGCTTGGAAGTGTGTTCACACAAACAGACACTCGCAAATTCCTGGCTACATGTAAGTAGAAGGAAAAGCTGGCAAATTCATTTGAGGACTGACAGTTAGGCAGCATGCTATGGAGCTCAGCTGCCTTTTGCTTAAGTCACTATGGTAGAATAAGCACGGGCTGCTATTAGACGTGATCTTAATAAATTACACATATTTTTAGGGAAGTTTTTGTCAACAAGAACATTAATATAATCTTCTTTATTCCTACTAATTGGATTCAGCTACCAATACAGATGCACTTTATGAGAACTAGGCATTGTCTGAGATATTGGAAAGAGAAGTTTTTCATTATACTTTTTTTCACCATCTCTGTTAATGAGATAGAAGTATGCACTAAAAAGAAAACTTAATTAAACTGCTAAAATACCCCACATCCATGAAATTTATTTCCCTGTCAATGGGAAATAGTTCTGCAAGGCTCCAAAACTTCCTAAAACTTGGTGAGGCATTGTGCAGAATGAACCTGTAAGAATGAATGTTCATGTTCTTCGTGATTTCCAACATTACAATGTGAGAGGGACAGCAATTGGAAACCCTTGGGGGAAAGAAAAGAAGAATCTCACCTAGGTGAGGACAGTTGGTACTTGGAGCAATAGAATCCTGACAACACAAACAAGAAACATCTTTCTCCCCTTTTACCCTACTCCTGTGAATTTTCTTCCACAGAGTGGCCTTTATGACTCTTTGGACATTCTCTCTGGGCGACCTCATTAGCATTAGGAAAAACACTTCAAATCTCCCCTAGATCAGATACCCATATGGTGAGAACAGCAGGTTTGTTCTTCTGCTGTGATCAAGTGCAGGGATGCTCAGCAAGTACCTTTACAACACTGATCACAGGATTTTCTTCCACCTGTATTGCCTTTCACACGCTTTTTCTCAGCCCAGTTTCTTTCCTTCTGACATCTTCACACCCTCCCAGACAAACAAACCTCCTGTGTTTACTCTTTCTCCATTGGCTGTTTTTTTTTGCTGACTTTGTAAACTTCTTTGGCATTTGTAATAGGATAATTTGGTAATGTCTACCTTAGTCATCAATTCTGTTGACTGCTCTTCCTTTCTCTTATCCATAACACTTCTCTTTTCTCATATTCTCACATTCCAATCTTGGTTCTCTCACTAGGCAATATTCTTATTTTGCTACTACTTTTAACATCTTTTAATAATTTGTACTATTATCTTGTTAGTGTAGCTACATGTCAGCGTTGACTATCTGGACACATACACTAACAACAACCTATTTAGTCTTCTACGGATGAGTAAAGAGTGAGCAAGCACCTCAGTGCTAAGAAAAGTGTCTTTTGTGCCACAGCCATCAAAGAGTGGACCACAGTTCCCTTGGTTAGACAAGAAGATAAAAATTTTTCGAGGCAGGATTTATCAGTTTACTTGAGTTGACAGCAGTGCAGAGCTTTCAATACAATGAAAGAAAGCTGTAATTTCTGGTTGTGCGTGTTTATATGAATCAGGGAGTTACTAATTACATTTAACTGATATAAACAACTCAGCTCCTTCAGTGTGGGGAGTGATAAAAACACTGTCAGCCAGAAATCTTCTTGCCCCAAAGGAAGTGAAACTGTTACTGACTCAGGAAATCATATGAAGAAAAGTAAAATTAAAATGGAAAAAAAAAAAAAATAAAGGAACGTTACTTTATGTATCCTAAGGTAGATTATGCTTTTTTGTAAGCACTTGTATCAAACTGAGGACAACATATATCAAAGAGATGGCAGATGTGGTACATAAAACTGAGCATGAATATGAGGAAGTGTCCTGGTAAAGTGCAAAGACAAAGGAAGCTTCACTGACTTGAAACCTCCACCAATACTATTTACATACCTCTCTTTCATCTATGATTAGACTTGTTTCCTAGCATGCCTGCATAGCATTTCTGTTGCTTGAATAAGTTGTGTTCCATGGAGATGATGCCTGCCAATTCAGAAAAAGTTTGTTTCAGGATTATTTTCATGTCTCTGCCTTATAAATCTACGGAAAAAATATTAAAAATACATCATTCCTTTTAAATAGGAAAAATGTAGAGGTATGGACCTCACAAAAAGAAAAAATCTGATATATGCTTTTATTTCCCTCATTAAGATCAAGCCTGGAAAAAGTAATCCTCTATTTTTTTATAATTCACTTACAAGTTCTTATATACTGCACAAGGCAATAATACTTTGTCAGAAGTACAATGACAGAAGATGTCATTTACAATGATTGCTAGCATCCTGTCACTTCATTTCAATGCTGTCAAAGTCAATTATCTATAGCAAAGAGCTTGGGTGTAACTGTCGTTGACCAGATGCAATGAATTGAACAGTAAGAGTATCTGACACTATACCTCAAAGTTTGGAAGCCAGTTTGTACTTTCATGCAAGACCTTCATACTTAATGGAAAAATATTACTGTAAATAGTAATAAAGCAAAAGTATGACAATTATGGAGACCACATACGAACTGTATGATCCTGAATGCTTATTAGATTTATGCCAATCTATTGTCTAATTTCACAGACACTAGAGTGCATAGCATCTTTATTTTCAGAGCTATTTTGTAACTATTTGAGTAGCATTTATCATTGAAATATTCTAGAGAAATGTCCAAACTGGTGCTAGATAAAATACCTCCGACAAGGTAAATAAAATAATGCCAGGAAGGTAACATATTTGTTAGTGTCTCTTACTAAATAAAATATTGTATGATGTTCAAAAGGAGAAATAATGACATGCTGAATTGAGGTCCTTTCTAGAACAACTGACTAATTAACCTAAAACTTGGATTAAGTATTTGGGTTTAAGTTTCTGTTTTTGACAACCCACTTGATCATGTTCCAAATTTCTTGCCTGGGCTTTAAAATATTCCAGGAGCAGCTAGAAGGAGGGGAAAAGTAGAAGCAAAACATACTCATTACCTTTTTTAACTTTAAGTGAAAATATACATTGAAGTGTTTGTAACACCTAAACTTTAACTTTGGTCCTTAAAGAATAGCCTATAATCTGGATTTGGCTTTTAATGTCCATCCCTAAGAAATGCTCTGGAAGCACTGGATGATGAGAAGAAGGTGGCACGCTGTAGGCAAAGAGGTCATCTCTGAGGACACAGGTATGACCGTCTCTCTGACTGTGTCTAAGATGTGTCTCCTGGAGAAGTACTTTCCTGCTATGGGATTTGCACCTCCGAATCCCTTCCAAAAGCATGACACTCACAACCTTTTTTCCTTTCAAATACTTGAACAGTATTTTATAACATTATAAAATTCCTTTGGTTTAGCAGGTACCTCTCTGTTCCCATTTTTATATCTTAGTGGTTAGTTGCATACTCATATGAGGTACAGTTAAAATATCTTTCTCTGCCTAAGGGCCTTACACACAGATCAAGGGCATTCTCACTCCTTTCTTTTGAAACCATTCCATTTCTCATGCAATAATCAAAGATTGTTGGACCAAAGACAGAAAGAAAGCAAGGGAGAGAATATGCATGTGTGTGAATTTCTAGCTTACTGATTAGAGCTGTCACTCAGAAGAAGAGAAGACATTTGTGGTTTACTTTCTGCTTCAATAACTCTGTGGGTTTCTCACTACTACTTTTTCCAAAGTAATGATAATAGGATTTAAACCTTCCATTGTCTTTCTGAAGAGAACATCTTAAAGCAGAAGAATGATTTGAAAGCAAGATTTTTAAATTGTAATTTTGAGTTCTAAATATTTAGTTCTTGAATTAAAAAAAAAAAAAAAGTGGTGACGCTGTCATGGCATCTAGTTTGATTAGATCTTTCAGACAACCTGGGACATACACAGGACATTCAGACAACATAGAAGCATGGTAAGTCTGCAGTTCCTGAGAAACCTGGGAATGAGTTAGGTATTAGTCCAATAAGCTCTATCAATGTTGAATTGAAACACAGCAGTGTAAAAAAAAGGACTTATCCGGGATTCAGTGCCATTGAATTGAGGGTCTGAAGATGGCAGTTTTAGACACCAGTGACCAAAGTTAGAAAAAATAGGAATGTAAATGCCTGCATCCTTTTGCACCCTTAGCTTTTGATATCTTTAAACATAAAAAAACCCCAACCAAACAACCGAAAACTGAAACCTTTCAGATCTGATGTGGCAACCATTAAAATTATGAAGAGTCATGCCCTGTTCATTTATTATTATACAGCAAAAATCCATGGGAATTACTCATGAACAGTGGTAAATCCATCTTGTGAAAGTTGAGAAATAAATAAAACCTATCAGTCTGCTCAGCTGGCATGCTTTCTGAGGTGATGTCAATAGGGGAACACAAGAATAGAATAGACTGATATGAGTCACTTGGTTAAGTGTGGAAGACAAAACAGATCAACAAAAAATAAGAAAAAAATGATCTTGTAAGTTAATCTTAGGAAGGACATTTTTCCTAGGCATTATTAAACAGAGAAAGTCCTTTAGCCAGTATGCTTGAAATCACTGAAGCAAACCAAACTGGAAATGCAGAACGAGAAGCTGAAAACAGAGTGACAGGAAGGTGAAGTTATTTGCCTGTGAATAGAAGATCAGTAGGAAAACCAATGTATGCTCCAGCCTTGTGTCTATTTTGTAAATTAGAGGCTTGATTGAGAACACAGCTGCCAGATAAGGAGAAGACAATTGGACCCACAAAGATGTGGACCCAAGGAAGCTCCAGTAGCCTCTAATGAGCTCAGTCAACTGCCCTTGACCCAAGGGTGTCTGTAATCTTTGTTCCAGCTGACACATAATTAGAGAGGGTCAAGAGTCCTCTTAGCTGGTGCTACAGCAAGGCCAATATAAAAAGCTAAGGCCAAGAGCATAGTTTGCAGAGTGTAGCTAACAAAGCTCAGTTAACAGATGCAGCAGTTCATACAACAGGATGCAAAGAAGTGGGCTCATCTCGGTTCATAATCAGCATAAACATTCTCAGGTGTGGTGGTAGCAAACCACATGGCATGTTCTCCAGACAGTGTTGGAGCAGCTATCCTCTACCAGCAAAGCTTCAGATGCAGGGACTGCCTGGGGCCTCTCCCTGAGGCTGGAGACATGGTCCCCTTTTCAAGTGGATCAGTTATGGAATGAAGTGAGCAGCCTGCATGGAACCAGAGAGGATGAGAGAGAGAGACGGACAGGATCTTCTTAGAGACTCCACAGCTTCAAGAGCCCTGAACCTCAACTGTAGTGGAAATACAGGCAGAGTCTGTCCCTAGCAGAATGGTAAGTGGAAATTCCGAGGAAGGCAAAGGCTGGAAGCTGGTGAATTCTGGCAGCAAGAGGAGGGCTTTGTTACTGCCTCAAGGCTTGCAACTGTGAAACAGGTTCATTGTCCTTAAAGCTAAGGAGGAGAAGCTGAGTGTACTTTCAAGCAAAGCATATGGGCTGACTGACCCTGCACCACACAGGAGCACCAGGTAGAAAAGACAAGTGATAGTGGTGACTTCCTCCCTTGGGGGATGGAGGCACCCATCTGCCACCCTGACTTGTCATCTGGAGAAGTTTTGCTGCTTCCTGGGGCCCTGGATCCAGGATTTTAAGAACAGACTACTGAAGCTTGACCAACCCTCTGCTTATTCAAGGATCACATTCTTCAAGCTCAACAGTCCATTCCAAAAAGCAGAGGATCAGGCAAAAATGTCAAGAGGTTTGCATGGATGAACAAGGCGCTCCTGGCAAAACTCAAACATAACAAGCTAGTATGCAGAAGGTGGAAGCAGGGACAGGTAACTTGAGAGGAATATAGAGACAGTGACCATGCGGAGGTGTGGTTAAGAAAGCCAGAGTCCACTTGCAGCTGAATCTGGTAAAGGATGTCAAAGGTGACAGGAACTGATTATGTAAGTAGCAAAGGAAGCCTAGGGGAAAAGGTGGGCCTGTTGCTGAATGAGTCAGGTGTCCTGGTGACACAGACATGGCAAAGGCTGAGGTGCTGAATGCTGCCTTCACCTCAGTCTTTACTAGCGAGACTTGCTTTCAGAAATGCAAGGATTTGGAGATAAGGGGGAAAGTGTGGTGCAATAAAGACACACTTTGGGTAGAAGAGGATCAGGTTATAAAATACTTAAGCAAATTGAACATAAAGAAGTCCATGGGTCCTGATGCGATGAACCCACAAGTGCTCAGGGAGATGACTAACGTCATTGTGAGGCCAGTGTCAATCTTCACATAATCATGGTGATTGGTTGAGGTGCCTGAGGATTGGAGGAAGGAAAATGTCACTCCTACCTTCAAGGAGAAGGACCCAGGGAGCTACAGGCCAGTCAACCTCACCTCAATGCCTGGGAAAGTGATGGAACAACAAATCCCAAAAAACATTTCCAGGACCATGGAGGACAAGAAGGTGACTGGGAGAAGTCAACATGGATTCCCAAAGGGAGAAGTCATGCTTGACTAACTTGATAAACTACTATGATGACATAACTGCCTAAATGAAGGAAGAACACTTGATATGCTCTTCAATACTTATATTCAATAGGTATTGAATAGGTATCAACTTCAATACCTTCAATTCATCTATGACCTGGATGAGGGGATAGAGTGCACCCTCAGCAAGTTTGCCAATGACACAAAGCCGGAGGGAGTGGCTGACACACTGGAAGGCTGTGCCACCATACAGAGAGACTTGGACAGCCTGGAGAGTTGGGCGGAGAGGAACCTGATGAAATTCAATAGGGGCAAGTGTAGGGTGCTGCACCTGGGGAGGAATAACCCCATGCACCAGGACAGGTTGGGGGCTGACCTGCTGGAGAGCAGCTCAGCTGAAAGAGACCTGGGAGTCCTGGTGGACAACAGGATGACCATGAGGCAGCAATGTGCCCTTGTGACCAAGAAGGCCAATGGCATCCTGGGGTGCATCAAGAAGAGTGTGGCCAGCAGGTCAAGGGAGGTCATCTTCCCCCTCTACTCTGCCTTGGTGAGGCCACACCTGGCGTACTGTGTCCAGTTCTGGACTCCCCAATTCAAAGAAGGATGGGAAACTGCTGGAGAGGGTACAGCAAAGGGCTACCAAGATGATTAGGGGAGTGGAACACCTCTCTTATGAAGAAAGGCTGAAGGATTTGGGTCTCTTCAGTCTGGAAAAAAGACGGCTGAGGGGGAACCTTATCAACACTTATAAATACTTGAAGGGTGGGTGTTAGGAGGATGGGGCCAGGCTCTTTCCAGTGGTGCCCAGTGACGGGACAAGAGGTAATGGGCACAAACTTGAGCATCAGAAGTTCCACCTAAATATGAGAAGGAACTTCTTTCCTTTGAGGGTGGCAGAGCACTGGCACAGGCTGCCCAGAGAGGTGGTGGAGTCTCTGTGTCTGGAGACATTCAAAACCCGCCTGGATGTGTTCCTGTGCAACCTGCTGTAGGTGACCCTGTTCTGGCAGGGGGGTTGGACTAGGTAATCTCCAGATTTCATGCCTATGGTTCTATGATTCTATGATATTGCTGACATAGACTTTGGTAAGGGTTTAGACAGTCTCTCATAAGATCCTCATAGAGAAGCTGTTGATGTACGGGCTGGGTGAACAGACAGTGAAGTGGATTGAAATCTGGCTGAATGGCCATGCCCAGAGGGTTGTGATCAGCAGCACAAAGTCTAGCTGGAGGACAGTAACTACTGTTGTACTTTAGGTGTCAATAGTGGGTCCAATCCTGTTGAACATGATCTGAATGATGGGGTAGTGTACTCTCAGAGAGTTTGCTGATGACACCAAACTGGAAGGAGTGTCTGATATGCCAGAGGCTCGTGCTGCCATCTGGAGGGACCCCTAAAATAAGGATAATGGAGACACATATATTTACTGAAAGGAAAATGTTTCATAAAAGCAAAGATTAAAAAAGGCAGTGGCCTAGTAATTAAGAGGCTGAAACAATAAATAAATAAGGTTAAAAAACAAACAAACAAATAAAACTGATATATTTACCTCCCTTTCAGAAATGGTAAAAACATGGGAAAATAAATTTTTCAGTAAGTTCTTGTTTGCAATTTCTGTAATAGACTACGGAAAGCAATGTTTTGGAAACAGAAAATACTGTCAGTGCCTTAGAATAATATGTGTGGGCTTTCTCAAGGAAAAAAAGTTGATGAAGATGGAAGTCTGTTAAATATATTAGAGGATAAAAAGGTATGAAATAGAAGAATGACCACTATAACATCTGAAAAGTATAAATTAATCAGCAGGTACTTTAAGGTAAAGGGAAAAAAAATTCCTCAGAGGAAAGATCTAGACCTCCAGTTGTTATAAAATATCAATGCTTCTTTTGACTTCAATTGAGGGTCTTGTCCAATGCATTTCCTTTCAATTAATGTAATCTGTTTTGGTAACAAAACACATCCTCTTCTTTGGATGTGCTCCAGAATCTCAATGATTTTCTTGTAGCCAGGGGCCCAAAACTGAGCACAGTACTGGAGGTGAGGCCTCACCAGTGCAGGTGATGATGACTTTCCTCATTCTGCTTGCCAAGGTGTTTCTTGATTTCTTTCAAGTCATTCTTGAAAGAACGGCTTAAGCAAGCCATTTAATGTTCAAGGAAGCAAAGATTTTTCTGTGCATCAAGAGGGAGAAAGTTCTCTGCACAGCGAATTTCTAGACAAACAAGCCTTTATTTCTAATGACTGTTGGAACTTGCATAAAAATCATTTTAAAAATTAATGAGTAATAGTAATGAAATCTTAGTCTCACACATTCCTAGAGATACTAGGCAGCTAGTATCGCTACTAGGTAGGTGTTTATACTAGGTACAGAAAGCAAGCTGTAATAGTGAACTAACAGGAAGGAAAGGAATAAAAATGGCCATTTAACTCACTGCTGAAATATGGGAATGTGAGTTTTAGACTCATTAATGTTTACTGTCCCTTCTCTGAAAATACAACATAGTTTCTCTCAATTACTTTAAAACAAAACTCCACCTGAATTTGACATTATGTCTCCTGCATCTGATATTACTTCCACTTTTACTTCAGAAATTAGGAAGAAATAAAAGAATGCTGATATACAATAGCTTTCCAGACTTCAAACACAGCTGTTCTTATAGAGACAGAGGCAGTGAATACTTATTCCTGGCTTGTGTCAGAAATACAGGCAAGCAGAATCAGGAAAGTGATCATCACCTGCACTGGTGAGGCCTCACCTCCAGTACTGTGTTCAGTTTTGGGACCCTTGCTACAAGAAAAACATTGAGATTCTGGAGCACATCCAAAGAAGAGGAATGAAGTTGATGAAGGGTGTAGAGCAGAAGTCTTATGAGGAGCAACTGAGCAAACTGGGGTTCTTTAGTCTAGAGAGAGGAGGCTCAGGGGAGACATTATCTCTCTCTACAGCTACCTAAAAAGAGGTTGCAGTGAGGTGGGGGTTGGCCTCTTCTCCCAAGTAACAAGTAATAGGGCAAGAGGAAATGTCTTCAAGTTGTGCCAGGGGGATTTAGATTGGATATTAGGAAAAATTTCTTCACCAAAAGGGTTCTCACGCATTGAAACAGGCTGCCCAGGGAAGTGGTGGAGTCAACATCTCTGGGGGTACTTAAAAGATGTGTAGATGTGGTGCTTAGGGACATGGTTTAATGGTGGACTTGGCAGTTTAAGGTTAATGGTTGGACTCGATGATCTTAAGGGTCTTTTCTAACCTAAATGATTCTATGATTATTACTGTCCCAGGGCTTCCACTGGAAATCACCAGCTAGTCGCTTTGGAGACTTACTTTAATTTATTTGGGAACAGGTTTCTCAAACAACTTTAGTCTGAGTTTTGAAGGGCTCTTAGAATTTAAAAGCATGATTTCCAAGAAAGAAGATTTAAAAAAAAACCACAAAAAACCACAACACTTTAAGAGATGAAAACTGGCTAGTGCTCTATTTAAAAGTTATAAACCAATAAATCCAGACATTTTTCTATCCCTTCAGCTTCAACCTTGAATATATATTTTGTGTGTTGTGCTTTCAAGACACCACACAGTAGAGCTTTTGTCTATAGGAATTATAAAGGGCAGTATATGTATTTCAAATTCTATATGTTTCAGCAATTAATTTTCCTAGCAATACTGTCCATTACAAAGCTGCTAATATTTCAAATTACTATTTGAAAGAATAAAAAGGCTTCTCTAAGTGGTCAGACAGTGGTACTAGGCATGGTAGAGAACCTATGGGAAACCATCAGCCTTCTGGATCTCCAAAGAGGGGATCTGCTATAAGGGGAGGGAAGGGGAGGTACCATAATTTTTATCCAATATCAGTAGTCAGCTTTCTTTAGATAACTAAATTGAACTTGAAGTGTCTATCTTGCAAGGTCTCTCCTGAAGGGTCAGAGAGAAGGGATTTCACTCTCAAGTCTTTAAGACGTGTTTAGGGTACAATCAGAAGCTTGGGCACAACCTTGGGTCTTTCTGTGACTGTTGATTTTAAATGTTTTTCATACTGGTGAATAGAGACCTTTCGTTGCATTCCCAGCAGCTGTGGAGGACTTTGACAAAAGCCAAGAATATTTCGAGATCTTGCGACCTAATTAGTCTTTCAAACACATTTTCTCTAGGATGGTTTTCTAGGAGATGATAAGGAAATATTAATTGCTCCATTTATATCAGCATGCCATATTTTATTAAAACATTTTTTAAACTTTCATGCTCGTATTTGGAGTTCGTAGTGATGACTAAATTAAGAAGTCTCTCTGAATGAAGCCAAACTGTTTTAAAATAAGTTCAATTGATTCTAGCCCCTTGTCTTAATTAGAAAGCATCTTTAGAGAAGAACTGATTTGATCACATCTGATTCACCAAGCCAAACCACCTGGGCAGTAACTCTAAGGTGGCAGTCCTTCCATAACAATGCCATATAAAACTCTTTTGTCTTCTGCAAAATATTCCCTATAGAACATACATTTTACAGGATTTGCACTGGTGAAGGAACACAGAAATTTGTCTTTTCTACAAAATAGCTATTAAGTTCTAGAAGGTTACTATTCCTTTTGGACATAGAGTTCTTTCGGGCAGAAACAGACTATCACTGTGAAGAGAACAGAATCCAGGGGTATGCAAAAATGAAAAAAAATTTGGCCGTGCCCCCCCTGCCTTTTCAAGTAACATTGAAAGGCAGCATTGTCTAAGACTTTTGGCTTCTTAAGTAACTGATGAAATGCTGATATATCTGCCTGTACATCCACACTTACAAAAGGAACAGTTCTCTGTATTTCTGACAGACTGTTTCTCTGCTTACTGTAGCTAGGGGAGCTGCATCTGTGCAAAATTCTCTTTCTGATGTTGTTGATAAAGATACCTCTGATAATTTCTTGATAATGGTACTTTATTATAGTAAAAGCATGAAAAACTGATGAAACTACAGACATATCATTTGCAATAATATTTTTTTTTTTACCAACGCTTTATCTTGTGAAAGAGGGAACAAGGATTTCCATGTGACAAGATAAGAAAAACCTGTCTTAGTTAACAAAGACAAAACTACCGATGCAGAAAAAGACTAAACCACCAATTTTATCATGCCACCTGGAGCTTGAAGGAAAATCATAAGAAAGAAGACATGGATCTAAAACAACCATGAGTTTCCCAAGACAATGGAAAAAGAGTTTAGGGAACCTGAAAGAGGAATAAAATGTCTATCTTTTCTTTCTTCTTTTTTATTTTTCCTTGAATTGTCAAGTGCATACTTGCCAATAGAAGGAAAAAAGGGCAAAACCAAAAACGTTTTGGGAAGAAAAGATGAAAGGAAAACTAAATGTTGCTGTGTCAGAACAAATGGTTTTGAAATTTTCACTCACCACATTCTTCTCTTTTCATCCTTGTTAAATCTACACTTATACAGCCCTATATAAGATTCATTGCTTCATCCTGAAATTCAAAACAAGTTGGTGAAAATATCTTTAACAAAAGACTGGTTTTTGCAAGTAAAGAAAATAGTTATTACTTGTTTTAGTTTTTACCCACACTTGGGTTCATGCAACTTCAGATGTAAACAAAATTAAAGATATTTATAAGTTTACCACATGTAATCACTAATTTAAGGTTAGATTTGTATTTATTTGACAAAGAATTAAACTTGCTGTTTAATTAAAGACATGCTGTACCTTAAGGTCAGGAAACTGTCAACCCATAAGATCTGACGTCTGTTTCTTTATAACTGGAATAATTTGAATACTACTGCAGAAAGAAACACTGAAAATAAAACACAAGAGATGTTAGAAGAAATATATATAGATAGATAGATAGATAGATACATAAATATGAAGATAAAAATACAGGTATATTTATTTGACACTGACTAAAATAACTAACGAAAATAATGCTGAAATAAATTTTATTCATTTTTCAGTCTGGGACAAAATCCCTTACAAAGGCAATAATTTAAAAAAGGAAAACAAAAATCGATTTGTCTGAAAAAAAGGAAATATTGTGATCTTGCTCTTTGCATTCCTTAGCACTTTTCCATATGAATATATCTGAATATAGATATAAGTCACAGAGGAAAAACATCTAAATTCCATAAGTGCAAGAAGGGAATTCACTCAAAAAAAAGTGATAAACACTTATTCTTCTAGAAGTTTCCTCTTTTCAAAGGAAGGGCTATCCCAAATCAATGTGAAATTTAATGTCCAATTCAGTAGTTTTGCCATAGTCATTTATCAAATAATAAAAATATTTGACTAATCACAGCTAAGTGATGAAATCATCAACAACACATTAAAACTCAATATTTCTTTTTAAATGTAGATTCACAAACTGAACATACTTCTGGAGTTTAAAATTGATACAGTTGTCTTCTCTAGCTGAACAGTTTTGAATCCAAAATTTACTGTCCTTTTTCCCTTAAGGAATGTTTTAAACATTGGGTAAGAGGCTTCTGTGTTACATTAAAACAGTTAAGAACTTATTGATGTATAGACTAGTATCTGGAAACTCTAGAAGTCTCTGAAGTGAAAGTCTAATAAAGAAGGATCATGTTCATGTTCTCTCTCCAGCTTAAAACGTAGTTATATGCCAAAAATATCTCTGCAGGTAAGACTAGGGGGAAAAATAAAAATATATTTTTCTTGTTAAATTCAGCACTGTTGAAAAAGATGGAAAATAACTTCAAACTCTTTTTCTACAAATCAAACTTGGATTTCTTGTCTTTCTGGTATGTGTCAGGATCACTGGTTTAGAGTCATTCTTCCAAGATCACTAAATAATTTAAACTGTGTAAAAACTGGCAACTGAGGCTATCAAATGTTGGTCTGGGATCTGACACAGTGTCATGAAATACTTTAAATGTTGGGCATCTGGGCAGCAGGGGGATATCCCAGCTCAAAGAAATGGGTGTATTATTTAATGTTCATTGCCTTATTTTCCTTAAATAATTGAAAGAAAAATATTTCACTGATTCCATATGATACCTGTTAGGATCATTGTTTCTATAAGAATAAAAAAGAAAAAAAAAATGCTTGGCTTTGAGTTTTTTTTCTCTCCTCCCATGTTCTCTCCTTATTTTTCCTTCAGCAACTGAACTGGAAAACTAATTCTCCTCATATCCTTGCTTCTGCATTCTTTAAGTTGAGACCTATGTCTAAGTGTAAACACAACTTGTGAAAAATACAGGCAAACCAGGCCTTCAGTATGGACATGGATGTATGGCTTCAGAAATCTTACCAAAGGGTTGCTGCTAAGGATGATATGAAGATACTTTAATCTGTGGGAGCTTATGCAACTTCTTAGCATTTCTTAAGAAAAGAATCAGAAGTGCCCCACACTAAGGCGGAAAAAAAAAAAAAGAGACTCTTGCAACCACCCTTATGTGTTTCGAAATGGGTAGAATTTAGGAAATCCAAAGACTTACCAGGATCTACTACTAGAACTGGAATTAGTTTTTCCAAAAATAATGTACAACAATGTAACAGGAAGTAGTATCGTGAAGAAACCTTCATAGCATTCAAGGGAAAAAAATCTAAAATGAAGTAACTAATTTATTAAATATTATTTGCAATGACAAGTCATTCTGCATGAAACTGCAGTATCTGTACTGTGCTCCTGTGCTCATTATAGCTGGGATGGAGTTAACTTTCTTTTTAGCAGCCCTTATGGTGCTGTGGTTTAAATTTGTTACCAAAACAGTGTTGGTAACACACCAGCATTTTGTCTGCTGCACAGTATCAAGGCTTTCACTGTTCTTTAGTCTGCCCCTAGCTCACAGTGAGCACTCTGGGGGTCGGCAAGAGCTTGGGACAGGTCATAGCCTGAACAGCTGACCCAAATTGACTGTACTATGTCATGCTCTGCAACAAAAACTGGGAGCTTGATCTCTCAAACATAGCTGTTGATCAGAGACTGTGTGGGTATTGATCTGCGCACAGAAAGTAGTGAGTGATTGTCTGTCCATTGTTTGTTGGTTTGGATTTTCTTTTTTCTTTCTTTTTCCTTCATTTAATAAACAGTCTTCTACTTCACCTGCCAGCTTTCTTGCTTTTGTGATTCTGTCATCCATCCCACTGCAGGGGAAGTGAGTGAGTGGACATGTGGGTGCTTTATTGCTGGCCAGAATCAACTCACCACAGCTCATAACACAGATGTAATGCAAGGATATAAAGATGAGAAAAGAATAGACAATTTTTATTACATGCACTGGATACAACAATATTTAGGCAATATAACATACATACTGCAACACTGACATTTGCGTAGTGCTCAGAGACACAAAAAAAAGCAAAATAAGAGACATTTCAGGTATAATTTACATTACAGAAAGTATTGGGACATGTGCTGGTTTTGGCTGGGATTTTCTTCATATTAGCTAGTATGGGGCTATGTTTTGGATTTGTGATGAAAACAGTGTTGGTAATACAGGAATGTTTTCACTATTGCTGAGCAGTGCTTATGCAGGGTCAAGACCTTTTCTGCTTCTCACACCACCCCACCAGCGAGCAGGCTGGGGGTGCATGAGAAGTTGGGAAGAGATACAGCTGGGACAGCTGACCCCAACTGACCAAAGGGATATTCCAGACTATATGACATCATGCTCAGCAATAAAAGCTGGGGGAAGAAGAAGGAAGGAGGAGGTGTTTGGAGTGATGGCATTTGTCTTCTCAAGTAACCGATAAGGTGATGGAGCCCTGCTTTCCTGGAAATGGCTGAACACCTGCCTCCCAAAGGCAAATAGTCAATGAATTCTTTGTTTTGCGTTGCTCGTGTATGTGGCTTTTCCTTTACCTATTAAACTGTCTTTATCTCACCCACCCATTTTCTCACTTTTACCCTTCCCCATTGAGGAGGAGAGGGAGTGAGTGGTTGTGTGATGCTTAGCTGCCCACCAGGTTTACACCACTACAGGAGATTTGATTGAATTTCCTGTATTTCTACTTATGGCAGAGGATCAAATTTTAAAAAACAAATTAATAACTCAATCCAGTTTGAGATACTTTTTCTAGCATTCTCATATAATTCTGTTTGCCATTGTTAAAAAAAAAAAAACCACACACCACATTTTTTTCCCATTGAAACAGTTATTTGAAGAGCTGGCATTGATGACTATCACTTAAATATATTTGTTATACTCCTCCTCTTAAAATACTACTCCAGATTGCCAATTTAATCAGAAATTGAGATTAAAGTAAAGTCCTCTACTAATGGGGAATTTGTTTGTTACAGGAAGAGAAGTTTATGTTGATACCATATACCTGGCAAACCACGATTTTGTAAATGTACTGACATTGTGTATTTCCCACTGCTTAATATAAATAAAATGATTTGTAACATTTAGCATGTGAAAACGATAGTCAGCTCTTCAGAATATCAACCAGATAATCCATTTTAACTAGATGGTTTAGAATAGAAAGTGTGATGTCATGTGCTATTAAGAATCTACCATTTCATTTCTCCCAAAACAGGAAAAAGCTTTTAGTGTCAAGCTATGCAGGTTGGTTTATGAACAACAGATCCTTCAAAAAAAACTAGCCATACCAGAAAATCATGATGGGTGTGATTTCTTTTACTTAGCTTCTGACTATATAGTGTACAGTCTGAGCTGACTTAGTCATATAGATTTCTTCTAGAGATAGTGGTGAGACATAGGTGCATGTGGAAAGTGATTTGTCTTGTCCTAATGTGGATGTACAAAATAGGTCAGTTGAATGATGTCTCACCCCACTTAAGGACAATGGACAAGTCACTCAAGTAACATCATCTACTTTCTAGCAACTTGATAGAGTTGTCTGAACATAGGTGCTTACAACCATCTAGCAAGTCATAAAGTGCCCCACATGGCTTCTATCTGTCAACCCAAAAAAAAAAAAATGTGTCTCTTTTAGGTGCTACATCAGATTTAAAGGCCTTATGGTTATGGCAAATGAATGCAGTCCTAGACACTGAAGTCTGGTAAAAGAAAGGTAACCCACTGATAGCCTTTAATATATTATGGCTAATGAAACAGAATATCCAACTGAATACTTCCTTTAACCATGAAATACCATAATATGGATACAGCTAATTAGCACAACAGTGTGATACAGGGACTGGAGCTAGTCCTAGATGAGACAAAATTGGTACTGGTAATAGTCTTGGTGTTTTAGGGTGGCTAATTAGGAAACCACTAATTAGTCTTCCCGAAAACAGGAACATTTTCACTTCTGCATGTAATATATTTTGTATTATTGCATAAGCTACATCAAGTGCTAGAAGATCAGTTTTTGCAAATCACCATGCTCTGTTGTCTATAATTAAGCTAAGACATGTGATAGTAGATGAGGAGCTGAATTTTATTTTTACTATACATTTACATGTCAGACGGTACAGCTTACTAAATTACTTGTAAGTACAGTCACCCTGTGCAATAGTTGAATTGATGCTGTAAACTACTACTATGTATGAATACATAACTAGACCTGCAGTGAGGCTTTGTACCAATTCTCTGACATAAACCCTTCACGTCATTTTGAGGATCGCGAAAACACAGTTTTCATACAAACTGGATCAGACTAGACTTTTCAATTCAGATTCCTACTAATCACAAAAAAAAAAAAAAAAAAATTACAATCTTAAAGAAGATGGAAACACATTCAGAATAATGGGTTTTGTCCTAATTAGGCCTGGGAAAATAATTCATTTTGTGTTTTGATTGCTGAAGTTGAAAAATTACATAAAGAAGTGGCTTGTTTAAGCATACCTGTATTTATAACAAAATATTAAGGTTCATTTTTGACTCAAACAAAAGTATTTGGCTTCCATCTAGGGATTTTTGGAAAGAAAATAAAGCAGTAGAAATGAAAGTGTAAGAATTAAATCTAAGAACAAAAAGCAGAAAATAGCTGTCTTTTACCAATCAGCTTACTGAATTGTAGTATTTTATTTCCACCAAGCAAAAAAGAGAAAAAGTAACCAAATGAGTTCATGCGAAGTACATCTTTTAATGCTATAATAAAAAGATTTTTTTGGTGAGAAATTATGTCTCATATTTTCAATCTTCATGTTTTTCTGTTTTGTATTTTGATCTGTGATCATTAATTAAAGACTAGAGTCCATACCTTCTAACTCCTGTGTGAATGTTCTAACCAGAAGGTAAAAATCAGTCTTTTTACAAGGCTTCTAAGTTTCTGTTTTATGAACATTAATGTCATCCTACAAAGTGGAGGAGCTTCAACTTTCCTATCCGTGGTCAACTTGATGCCTGAGAGTTCGGTAGTGCACATGCCAGGTTTAGGTTCAGAATCTCTCTGTTAATAAGGATGTTGAAGGTGGGTCTAGGGTATCCTCAGTATGGATTGGTGGAAAAATGTGTCACCGAGTTATGAATTCATTTTTGCACAGCCAGAATTATTCAGGGAACTCAGTCTAAATCCAGAAGTAAAATGAGTAACACTTGCGTGTACCACCTTGGGAAATTACTTTCACATCTTGGTGTTGCATCTCTTAAAGAGTTAAAAAACATTCTCAAACACTGAATTAGACATTGTTCAGACAATTTAATAAAATCATAATTTAATAATATTATAACAGAGCATTACATCTTTCTTTTTTTTTTCTTTTTTTTTTTTTTTAAATAAAGGATCCTATGGTCATATCCAGTTAAGTAATTGCCCTTCCCCAGAGTTTACCACTCAAAAGCCCTATTTGGAAGGAAAGATGGCTGCACAACTGTGCGGTTCTTATCTTCTCATGAGCTCAGAGGTGCATTTGCTGCAGTGAGTAGTGTTAATAGGGGAGAAAGGCAATGGGAGTACTACAGCCCACTCAGCTCTCCCAACAACTGTCATGCACCTCCAAATCTGCAACTGTTTATAAATTATTGACACCTGTTTTGTTGTCCTCTCTTGCCTTGAGGCCTTGACACCTGCTTTGGTGTCTTCTTGCCTTCCTTTGCTAAAATCTTTCTCTCATTCATTGAATAGGAACTGAGAATGGTTTATCGAAAATAATCAAATGTGAACATCTCTTATTTTAAAACACTAGGAAGATTGCATTGTATTCAATCATTTTAATAATTTAGATCTTAATCATACATAAAATTGACTTCCTTGAGCATTGATTTCAGAACAGTTGCGTCTTTTTAAGTGGATGCTCATGTTTAAATATTTTGCTAGTTTACTCTTATATTTGTGAGGTTACTCATATCTTTGTTGACAAGCATTTATGAACACATTCTTTGCTACTTTTTTCTTTTGTTTCTTGATTCCTTAATTTTCTTTAAACATTTATTCCCTTTCCCCTACCCCTTTTTTGTTCCTGTCACGTTGCTACTCTATTCCTTCTCCAGTATCCCCTTAGCTGCTCATTCATTCATTAAAAAGTCATCATTCATTAAAAATCTGATGTAACTCTGCCTAGAATTGAAACAAACATGAAAGTCCTGTCTAAATTATGCATATTTTGTCCCTAATATCATGTAAATTCTGGTTTCCTCTACAAAATTAGTAAGTAATTCTCAGAAACTTAATCTAACAACAATTTCTTATTTTTAAATTCCCCTAATAATTTTGTGACTTTGAAAAATGACAATGCACAGGAGAACTGAAGCATAAAACTGTTGATTATTTATCCTATGAACATGGCTAAACAGGCTTCTTTACCTAAACCAAAATCTACTTCATTTATTACTCTAATTCTATATAGTGTTATAAAATTACTAGCATGCCTAACTGGTTGTTTAACATTAATCTTTAATATACGGTACTGGGTCACCCTGTAGCCAACAAATAGATTTCCCTTATTTTCTTTATATATGTATACATACGTATATGTATTTGTGTATATATATTCATGCATATACTACAACTATGACCCTCACATTGTTATCTCAACCTTGTAAGCACATTTTTTCCAGACAGTCCATTTTTTTTGCATCTTCTTTGAAGCCCACTTTAATTAATTCTCTATAAAAACATTTAGATCACTATATTTACTAACCGGTTCTCCAATAAAATAAACAATCCCTCTATAATGATGTCATTTTAAAGGGATTATGATCAGTATTTGTGAAAGTCCTCTGAGCAATTGTTTCATCTATATCCAGCAACAGTACAAAAACATTAAGACTGATGCAAACTCTACTAATATATATCAAAGTCTGCCTGGAAGCATTATTGAGGGCCACATCAGATCACTTTTTCTAAATACTTTGTGCTCCTCATCTTTCCATCGAAGGCTGCCAGTGAAGTTTTAGTATATTTTTCTGCAACTGGAAATCCTGCCTAGAAGCAACTAAAATAAACCATTTATTCATTTCTGATAGGCTACCAAACACTCATTAGACAGTATTGACTGTGAGGCATTGCTGAGCTTGGTTGGATTAAGACTGGCAAATTAGAGATGAAAGGCTCTGGATCCCAGATGAATTGATTTTATTCTTTTGTAATATTTTGTTCTAAAATCATTATGTCAGTATTTTTTTCTGTATACGTGCTTTTCTCCTGGACTTAAGACTGAGTGAACAACAGAGACTAAGACTGACTCTGATTCATAATGTACATATGAAGAGAAAAGGTGAAAAAAGAAAATTATAAGAAGCCTGAAAGCTTGCATACATGCCTCTCTGCACACCGATTTTGTTTCTGACTTTCGCTCCTGAAAATTACAAAGACAGAACATGACCAGAAATTGGGGCAAGATAAGGGGGAGTACTTGAGGATATTATTTAGAGAGAACACTATAAAGATCAACATATCTTCCATAGTTATGAATGCCAATTTCTACATGGAGTGAAACTAAACCATGCAATAGACAAAAAAAAACATCAGCATATTGCAGCATATTTTTAGAAACATACCAGAGCAGTAGGTACACATGATTAAACGAATGCTATCTTTATTATCAGTATTATTTATCATTAATGCTACCCCATTAATGAAAAATAATGTTGAAAGTCATGATGGGTGTTATTCTTTAAATAATAAATGTTGTGTAAATGAGTTCTGCATTATATACCACACAATTTCAAGACTTACTATGGTAAGTGATACTTCACTTATTTTGGTTGAAAAGAGCTGTTAAAATAAAATTATAATGGAATAATTAGTTCTTGATAAATTAGTTCTTTTACTTAAATAAATTATATATTTCACTTCTCTGAATGTATTTTTGTTATTATATAGGGACGGGAAAGGGATTCTAGGAGAAGTGTCATATTAAAACATTTTTTCATTCTATTTTTAATTGATTGTGAAGTTCAAAGCTGAGAGGTTCTTCAAATTTTACATATTTTACAGTGAGCCATATTATATGTAATACTGTCATAAAAATTCATAGGAAAATCAAAGGGTCTTAGAAATTATTCAGTGAAACACACTGATTCTATCTTGATTCAAAAGATTTAAAGAACATCACTAACGTAATTAGAATTCGAGGTGAAACCTTTGAACCTATTAAGAACTTTGGTTCTATCTGCAGTTGCATGTATACATTAAACTAACTCGTGGAATGAAATTATTCTTAATTATCCATAATCTATTAAAGTTAATGATTTAATCATAATCATTATTATAATTAATTACAATATATCCATAATCATCCAGTTGGAAGTAGTTGTTACCATCATGTGTTACATTTTGAACGTTGTAATTCAGCTTTGTTCTAATTATACAAAGACATCAGCAATATGTAAAAACTTTACATTAATCTATTTAAGTATTACAATATTGCAGTAATCTATTTAAATTATTATACCTAATGCATCATTGCAGCAGGTAGACATCTCGCAAAATCTTTAGTTTTTATGTAAGCATATTTTCATATTCTTATATGTTTTCATGAGCGTCTTTTAATCTGGTTATCAATGTGCTTTTTCTTTCTTCAGAATGGACTTTTTTTGGGGGGGTTGTTTTAATTTAATAGAGATACCAAAAAATCTATCAAAAAGTGGTTTTGAATATTATTTGTTTTATCTGTGGATAATTTACAAATGAATGCATGATAGTCTATTATCTAAAATATGTTTAATTAGTGTGGTTTTATGTTGAAATTGAGAAAAAAAAAAAAAAGCATGAAGTTTTATTGATGGAAGGTTCCTAGATATTTGCAATCAATAAAATGTTAAACATTGAGTTTGCTCTTGCCAGCAAGATATGACCTTAATTGTTCATAGTTTTGTAATTATAATTAAGACATCTCCAGAAGAGAACACAATTTAAAGATCCTGCAGGATATACCTGTCCAAAAATGTCATAAGCCTTTGCAATTGCACTTTTCAAGTAAGAAGCCATTCTGTACTGTGACCTTGAGTGTTAAAAGGAATAAAGGAAGCAAAAGTTTATGTTTTATTTTAAAAAGTTATAGCTAGATATCTGCCCATTTTAGAGGTAAGAAATTGCTCTCCAGGGTCAAACTGTACCTGCTTCTCAAAGTAGTCTGTAACAGAAGGGAAAAGCTTAGGGAAAAGCAAAAAATACATGTGAAAATATTTAATTTTATGATTAAAATGTATTATCGCCAAGTGCTTTTAAAACTGGAAAATTGAAATGCAAAAAATGGGAAAGAAAATTTATTTTTCTATTTTAGTAATCACTGTCACTCTAAGCGGAATCCCTCCTTTGTGTTTTCTAGACATAAGTTACTCCAGATTCATCTAAAGGATGAGTCTTCATGTCCCAAAAAAGACAGACAGTGGGACAACATATGAAAATGAAACTCACTGTAAATAATTGCAAAGAGTTTACAATTAAATTAAGAGTTAAAGTAGTTCACAGTGATATATTCTGAAATATCTGTAATCACTTGGCCTAAGAATAATTGTGGATTGTTAAATAATAAGAACTGCTCAGTGCAAATTAGGCTTAAAGATATGTAAATAAAAAATAGAAAAAAATATAAATAAAATACTTCCATACTGGAAAAGTATTCAGATTACTACAGATAAGATTTAATAAAATGATGGTGCAGCATCCCTTTGTTGAGAAGAGGTTATCAACACTGAACACAATCCTCAAAGGAGGAGATAAGACTACAAGAAAAGTAGAAATTACTAGTGTGACAGGACAATTATGATATTCTGTTTACAAAGACAAATAAGCAGTTAATCAAGAATCAAATAAGAAGTTAATCATAAGAATATATATAAGAATATAATGAAGGTACAAAATGACATTTTTAGGCATCCTTATGTACCTATGAGAAAAGGGAAGACAAAGATAAACCATGGAAAAACATCATTATACAAGATGTTTTGAAGGACGGGGTGGGAGGGAGGGGGCAGAATTGTGCCTCTGAGCACTAAGGTTAAAGATATTACAATACACAGGAAACATGAATTGCCTGTCTCTTGATATGTCTCCCTGCAGACATGTCTTGACAGGCATAAGACAACAAACTAAATTTACAGTTTTGCAGCTGCTGTTCAAAAACTTTACAATATAGATGTTTGGATAGAGCATTGCTCATTTTCTGGTTTTAAATATGAAGGTGATTTTCTTTTAAGATGTGGCAATTGTTATGTTGCTGAAAACAAAATCCTTTCCCAATCAAGGCAGAAAGTTACCTTTACCTGTGATGATCATCTCTGAAGAAGGAATATAAGCTAAGAAATTTGAGTTAACTAGATTGAAAAATTTATATATATATCTCCATCTTTATAAATAAACAGAAAAATGGACATCAGTTCAAATAAATAAAAAAACATTTTTTCTGATAATAAAGGAGAAGAAGATAAGATAAATTGCCATGAAGCAAAACAGAAATAGCGCTTTTGCTGTTTTTCAAATAAAACCACTACACAACCAATTTACCTAAAGCTCTTTAAAAGCGATAGATCAAGAAACTGAAGAAACTAAAGCAGAAATAACTGTATCAGAGGGATTGCCAAGATACATTGTTTTCAGAGCAGAGCTGTGAAACTTTATGGCTAATTCTGTGGGAATTGTTCTGACAGTAGTTAGCAAAGAGGTTGGTTTGTGGTATCAGTGGTGTCAGCTCATAGTTTTCAAGTCTGTGTGAGCTTTTGTTCTCTGAAGTTGAAAACTTCATGGAAGTGGTCATTGGTTAGAGATGTGGTGCAGACAAGTTTAAAAATCTTGAGCTGACTTGCACCCTACTAACTTCAAGTGGTTCATCCCCCTTGCATAGTAAATCAGTGCAGTGTTGGCCCAAAGTATTGTGTCTGCTTGAAGGAAAAATAACATATTCTTATGCTTATATTGTTGGCAAGTATCTTATGGATAATAAGGTGGTTCAAAGAAATATGTTGTATGCTCAGAATTTAACTAATAGTAATAATTCTTGTCAGACAACTCAAACCAGAATTTCAAAATGTCAAACTGAGATAGCGAAAGAGAAATGTTGTATGAACACTAGTGAAATCAAACCAAAACTCTGAGATGCCACATCTGTCTTTTGGCTAACTGAGTGAGCAGTCTTGGAGGAAAGCACTTCAGAAAAATGCTGGAAGAGATTAGAGCTTGTGCTGCCCTCCTATTTCACTTCATTCTTTCACTTCAGCATGTTTCACTTGGTTTTGTTTCTCCATCTATTTCCCTCTACTTTGAACCTCTGTCCTGCAAAGGAACTACAGCTTCTAATTCTGCAGATAGTGTTAACCTCTGCATCTGAATTGACATCAAAAGCACAGTTTATGACTATGGACATTGCCCCAAGGTGGGCCACAGATAGTGAAGTTTCTGTGTTCATTCTGGCTGGCATGATTCCACCAGCGCCTGCTCAGACCCACCTACAAAGAGTAGGGACAGTAGAGAAGAAACATTTGCAGATGTTGCTCAGCTCTCTTGTCTCCCTCTGGAGCCAACAGGAAGACTGTTGTTCCACAACCAATGTAGTTCAGATCACCTAAAGCTCAGTTGCTACTTTGTCTTGCCTTGGAGGTACACGTCTTTCTACAGAAGTAGTCCAGGAAGAGATTAGTTTAGGCTAAAGTTAGTGCTAACAAATGTCAAATATAGTAACCAATTTTTTATTGAAATCATGAAAGCTATGAAGATGACATTTCTGGAATGTTCCTTTTTCTCGCTGAATTTGTCTTGTTTGTGTGCAGCAGGCTCACCAAGACATCAGGCTGTTTTCTCACTATGTCTAAATATTTCTTTGAAATTGGTGATGTATTTATGTAAAACAAGGATTCAGAATTCATCACTGTTCTAATTTCTCTTTTGGTAAAAATAAAATTACAGATTGCATAAAGATGCATTTTAGGTATATAAGATCAATGTTACAATTGTAATCATATGTTGCTTTAAATAAACAAACAAAATTATGCTTAGACTTCTATTTCATCAGTGATCCGAGAGGCTATAGCTTTGAATTCCTAGAGGTTACACTGTTTAGCAAAATGCTAAGCTTATGACAGAAAATCAGTTCATTACAAGTAAATTCATTGATCTGCCATGACTAGTTACAGGACAGTCTAGGAAAGGTTTCTAGGTTGAACTCCCAGTTTCCATCCTCTGATCACAGATTTTTCTGCAGTCTGCCTTCCAACCAGCTGTCACACAGCCAGTAGCGTATTATGCCAGCTTTTAGGCTGTGATAACTTCTGTGTGTGGCCACAGATGGGTGATGGATGGTTCCTGGCGCAAACTCTAGATGATTATGTATTAAAAAAGATAATGATAATTACCTAAGCATTTGGGAGCTCTTCTTTCTCCTCCACTTGCCAGAGGGTTGAAAGCAGTTCCTGATCACTGTAACTGTGATATGCCAGGTAGAAAATTCTCTCTTCCATATTTTACAGTTGTTTCTCAGGGTTTATCTTCATCAACTCTAATTTAAAATATCATTTCATAGTACTCAGTATCCTAAAATCTGTACTTCCTTCCTTATGTCTGGAATAGTGTTATTTACTGGAGATATCTCTTGATGCAGGTTAAAAACTTAGAAGCAGATTATTGTTCTCTCAGACACCCGTATTGCATCACAACATTTTCCTAAAGAAAGCAGAGTCATCGAACTACAGTGAAGCCTGAGCTGCATATGCTCATTGATGTTGACAGATTTAAAGTCTTTGAGTAGTAGTGATCAACAATCAGAAATTTTCTGTTCTGAAAAGTAATTAAAAACCAAAAAAAGACCTAATTGCATTTTGTAAATGTCCAGTGGCTATTTCTGTTTGATAAAAATTCTCAAAATCTCTAACAGCCTGTAAGACATTCATTTTAAAAAGAACATAGAAGATTTCAGATTCTAAAATAATATTTTTCTTAGGTGAAAGTTCACCTTATTGAGAACACTAAAGGTAGGATTTGACTAACATTGTTATGTAAAAGTTAGACATCAAATTTGTCTTGGATGCTGGTCTTGTCTCCCTAAATGTCAATATAGGGAAACTTCAACAAGGCAATTCATATGTCTGTTTTGATGTGAGATAAAACAACCCAGATATTCATTGATAGTACAGTTAGACTGGATTTCCGATGTCTAAATTTAATGAAGAATAGTCTTATCCCTGCAAGTCAAACCTTTGAAAAGGAATAACCCCTCTGAAAGTTTTACTAGTGGATGGAAGAGTAAGAATTTTGACCTTTTCTTTTACCTATCAAGCTCCTCCTTTGTGAATTGAAAATGAGGGGTGCCTCAACATTAACTTGTCTGAAATTTGTTTAGCAATTTGTTAAATCTGATTTTAAAGACAGTGTGACCCAAAAGCTGTACATCCTCAATCAATACATTGATTTCCTTTTTAATGAATACTAGTTCTAGAGACTCACATCTAGCAATATACTGATGTTTTGACACATGAATCTGAGTCTGAGTACATAAAAGGAATGGATGAAAAACAAAAGCTCCTTTGGATAACAATGGAACTGGGTGATTGTTTCCCAAACCTGTCAAACACTATCAGGAAGTTCAATGAGAATATTGAATTAACTAGAATTTAGACACCACATTCAGGTTTTCCTTTGATTTCCAGATAAGGAATCAGTGGGAATTTTGCCACTAAAAATTTGGGAGTAGGATCTAACAACATAGACCCTCTTTTGTGCATTTTTTTTTAAACTTTCTGTTCAAAATTAATTTAAATGGAAAGTTATAGTCATATCTAATTTTATCTTCTCCACACTTCTTAGACATCATCCCCTAATAGATTTATTTTCTAGTCACTCATGAAAAATAAAATAAAATAAAAAAGGAAAGGAAAGGAAAGGAAAGGAAAGGAAAGGAAAGGAAAGGAAAGGAAAGGAAAGGAAAGGAAAGGAAAGGAAAGGAAAGGAAAGGAAAGGAAAGGAAAGGAAAGGAAAGGAAAGGAAAGGAAAGGAAAGGAAAGGAAAGGAAAGGAAAGGAAAGGAAAGGAAAAAATCTTGGCAGATTTCCTTTGATCGTGCTATATGGCAAATAAATCTGACACTTCTGTTTTCAGGTAGCTGTAGTTGCTGGATATTGTTTTCCTCCATGAACTCAGCAAAGAACCTCTATTTGTGACACAAGGAGCGGCTGAGGGAACTGGGGCTGTTTAGCCTGGAGAAAAGGAGGTTGAGGGGAGACCATATCACTCTTTACAACTACCTGAAAGGAGGTTGTAGAGAGGTGGGTGTTGGTCTCTTCTCCCAAGTAACAAGTGATAGGACAAGAGGAAATGGCCTCATGTTGTGACAGGGGATGCTTAGATTGCATATTAGAAAAAATTTCTTCACTGAAAGAGTTATCAAACATTGGAACAGACTGCCCAGGGAAGTCATGGAATTGCCATCCCTGGAGGTATTTAAGAGACCAGTAGACGTGGTGCTTATGGACATGGTTTAGTGGTGGTTTTAGCAGGGTAAGGCTGATGGTTGGACTCAATGATCTTAGAGGTCCCTTCCAGCCTAGACAATTCTATGATTCTACGATTCTATTATTCTACAATTCTACAATTCTATGATTCTATGAACAGTGTTACTGTGTCTAAGGTATTTAAGCATTACATTAGCTAGCAGCCTTTATGAGTTTTTTCGCATTGTTTGTCACTAAAGAGTATGCTGAGGCATCAATTTCATACCAAAAGATTCTAATACAATAGAGAAGATTCAATGTTAATCTTCTCTAGGGTTAATCCTTTGACTACAAATCTACATTTTGATTGATGATAGCTGTTGGAAAAAATGTAAAATTTATTTTTGACTTGCTGTAAGACAGCAAGTTATTTTTCAATATGTCATGCACATAAATAGAAGAAATGACAGTGACTTTAAACTTGCATGTGCCTTTTTAGTACGGTTCTTTGTCTCACTTGTAAGTGGTCTTGGAAAAAGAAAAAAGTGAGTTTTGTCTGTGATACTCTTAAATCATTATTTCGACAGTATTTGAATCAAGATGTCAACTCAGTAAGCACAGAATACTTTTGAGATCATGCAAGAAATGTAGGCTGCCCAGCATTTACTATTAGCTAGACTATGTCTTGCACATTCTGAAATACACATGGATGGCACTTTTGTTATCCATTGTAATGAAAGAAGTCTTTCCAGTAAATTTTCATGGAGGAATGTAACAAAATGTTGGCCATTGGCTTTTAGAGGTATGCTTGAAGAGTGTAGAACAAAGTTAGGCACTGATAATGCTTGTCTGTTGTCATATCTCTAAACAGACTTCTGAAAGCTGCATTCTATTTTCATTTTTATTTACCTTGTTCTTGAAATCATCAATCATCTAACTGAAAGCCAAAACAATCTTTCAGATAGGAGTCAGTTAACATATTTTCCTTTTTCTTTGTATATTCCTTTGTGAGTCTATCATCATCATTATGATCAGGTTTCTTGTTTGACATATGTTATGACATGCTAATGTACAGTATAAACACGTTGCACATTAACCTTTAATAGCACTGGGTCTAGTATGCTAACTGATGACATTAGGCAGATGAAGTGCCAAGATAACACTATTGAAAAGACAACAGGATAACATTTTATTTTAATAGCATTTTAATTGATGCTTAATTGTGTAATGGCGTTATGGATAGTGCCCAGTGGAAGTGTAATGCTTCCTCTCAACAAAGGCTATTCAAATTTGCTAACACAGAGTATCTATTAAACTGCACTTTCAGCCTCCTGCTGCTGCCACTGGTAGAAAAGTGTTATTGTAGAGAAGAATCACAGGTATTATGGCAATAAGTGAACATTATCCTCTTTGACAGAAGAGTCAAAAAATAAAGTCAAACTTGTTCCAAATAATCCCAGATTTCAGCATGCAAACATTGAATCTAGATAACTGTTTCTCATTAATACGTGGTAGTCAACTTACACAATGTGAATCTTTCAAGGGGGTCATGAATGGGACTTTTCGTACACCAAATATTAGTGAATGATACGTTTTTCTCTGCAACATATTAAAAACCAGAAAAAAACTATGAGCAGCTGTGTAGGTAAAAATCTTGTAATTGTTCAATTCCCTCACTCTGTGAAAGTGGAAGGGGAATATTCACTTGTAAGAAGAAAACGAGAAATGCTATTTTGAGAGTAAATCCCACTTACAGTGCTATATGTACTGTATGACTTTTGTCAATGTCAGTTGGATTTTGTACTATGCAGAATAAGAGGGATGAACATAATATGATGAACAAAGAGGGAGAAGGTCTATTAGAGTAGTCTAATATATTCTAAACTATCACAAAATATATCTGCATCATAAACAATGCTCATTTGATTATAGTGAGTACTGGAGTCTGCCAAGAAATTCTGGTATCACCTGTCAGGTAACTTCAATGGGCCTCAGGATACATAGATTTCATGTCCAGAAAACACCATAAATTCCTCTGATCTGCTCTGTTGTATACCATATTCCCCACATTGTTCTTATACTGAGTCCCCAAAGTTGTGTTTGTAAATCTTCCAGACTGGCAACTATTTTTCCTTTAAAGAAACTGAAAGATAGGTCATCCGATCTCCTAGACTGATTGCCCCATAGCTCTTAAAAGTTTATATTTTGCTTTTAATCTAAATTTGTCTGCCTTTAGACTCTAGTCACAGATTCTTGCTATGGCTTCCTCTGCTACATCAAAATGGGGTGCCTTATCAAGTAGATCTAAACCTGTTAGCATGTGTTCTTATAAGATCTACGTTATTATATTTGTCAGAATATCATGCAGAAATACGTAGTTTAGCTTATGTCATTAAATACTTTCTGTGAAATTTGGTCTTAAACAATTTCCAGCTGCTGGCATAATGATATAAAAATATTATGTAGAAAATATGGCATGGTAGGGAGAATTGTTTGATTGATGTGTTGAACTCTGTGTGATCTTTCTGTATGTGTTATATAAATCATATACTACTAACCATTTATTTTTAAAATATTGATGGGAGTAGGGCAAAAAGTCTTAATCCTGGCTGTCAAGTGGGGGGAGAGCAGCAGGTTAAGTTGAGCTAGAGTTGTACTGCTGTTTCTGCTTTTAAAAAGATCCAGTGACGCAAGTAAGCACAACATGCTATATAGATTCTGTGCTCTTTTCTAGTGCACTATCATTCTTCCTACTGTGGAATCTCAGCACATTAAGTTAGTTTCTAAATAAAAGCTTGTTACTGCATTAAATTCACGAAAAACAAATCGATATAATACTGCTTATAATGACTGTGCTTTTTTTGTAAATCAACAAATCTTCTATTAATTAACCAGTGATTAAAGTCAGCTTGTGAAAATTAATCACAGCCTGGAGAAGTCATTTGTCCTTGTGTGCTTCATTAGGATAGTGTTTGCCCTTCAGGCAAGAAAGCAGCAAGTAAATGCCAAAGAATGAGCTGATTAAACTAGAGCTGCAGTGAGCTGTTTGCCAGAGACTCAAGCTCCTACAAACACGCCCACTTCTAACTTACAAGATTTCTACAGTTTGCCTGTTGCGCACAGAATAAAATAGCAAATGCAAATTCCTTGTAGATCTCCTAAACATTTGAAAGTAATTCATAGAATAAACACTTTGTATTGCTCAGGACATAATGAAAAGGTATTCCCAGAAATGTTGTGAAACCGTAAAGCTGTAAAGCACTACAATGTGCCCAAATTTCACATAAAACTGAGCATTTATTTTCATTTCAATCTAATTGCATAATAACATAACATTGATCAAAGCACAGAACATTAATTTCTGATTCATGCATACTATACTCTAGCCCTGAAGATGAATATTATGAAATGTATCTGAGGTTTTGGGGGGAATCTGTTGTTATTAAAATTAATAGAGAGTAAGTGAGCAAAGGTCCCAAGATCATGAATTACTGCTTTCTGGACAACTCATAAGAAAAAGAGTTAAGAAGAAGTGCAAGGAATAACTAGAAGTAACAAAAAAATCTACACCATGTGAAAAATATATTGTCTTTACTAGAGGCTATTCTATTTCTTTACCTGTTAAGAAACAGAAAAATGTGCTTAACAATGAATAAAGAAAATACCTTGATATGGTTTGAGCATCCTGAAAATGAATTAGGAAATTAAAATTCCCCTTCCAGAAACAGGACAGAGGCTCTCTCTACCCCATCCACCCCCTACCTTTTTTTTTTTTTTAATAAGAAATGAACTCAGTTATACTGTCAGAAGTTGCATTAATGAAGTCCCAGTCAGCCTATATAGAATTGTATTCTGTGTCTCCTACAGCCTCTGTGACTCAGTTCCTACAGATGCCTAGGGGTCATGTTAGGTATCTCTTACAGCAGTCATTGCAATAATCTCAGATTCCTTTTATCTCCTGTGTCTTTCACAGTTTGCCATGTCATTCCCATGTTCTCAGCAGCTCCTTTACCCTAACAGGTGTTTCTTTTCCTTTCCTTGGACTCCAACTGCTCCTGTCCACTCTCATAATGTATTTCCAGTCCCTGTTCCATGTTCTGTGGTTCACACATGAGTGTGTGAGCTGACCTGTCCTACCTGTTGATGCTGGTCTGGATTTACTTGTGATGATTGATTGACACAAATTAAACAAAACAAGACACGAGCTCTTTGATTTTCTCTCAAGAGGAATACTAGCAGTAGAGTTGACAAGCATATTTTTGGCTCTCACCAAACCTGTAGAAACATAATATTTTTGAGATCTCTGTCCTGCATTCAAATTTGGCTTTAATTTGCTTGGAAGATTAAGAAGTTACTAGTGTCAACACTAGTATACATTTTTGCATAAGCTTCTTTTCCACAGGAAGTAAGCTAAAAGCGGAGGAAAGGAATAATGCTTCCTAACTTTATTGTTATTAGAACTGGGATGAACAGTGGAGACTCCAGGAAACCAGGCAGGTTAAGACAACCTCTGTGTATAAGAGCAGAGTTAGGATACATGTATCTTGCTAAGAAGCTGCTCTCTATGGTGTCTAATAAATGCAATCTGCACAGGATCTTGATATGGGTCCTTTTATCTGCTGAACATAAAGTTGTAACTATCCAAAGATTTTAATCTGGATCCGAGTACTAATTCTTATATTATATTAAAGCAAATATAGGCATCAAAGTCTCAAACTAATTATATTAATCATAGTTTTTCTAGAAATTAGGAAATGTGACAAGTTGATTTGAAAAAGTATCCATACCCAAAGTCTGGTCAACACATTGCATGTCTTCCAAAGAGAGCCTTAACACACTGAGGTTAATGGACAACAGAGTCAGTCTAATTCCTGACTCCAAATGCTCAGAGTCTAAGTATGTAACTTGTTCTTGAAGCTATCTGTCTTCTTTGCTGATCACTTGATCAGCTCTCTCCTATGTACCTTAAATTCCAATGTAGCTGACGTTTAAATATTCGTTTCTCTGTGTATGCGTATGACCCAAACTGACCCAAAAACTTCTGAGTGGTGTCAGACACCACAAATTAGAAACAATAAATTATACTGAGTATGGTACAATTTGAGGGTGAGAGCAAGAGTACTGGATGATTTGGGATTAAACACCTAACTGCATCATTGATTTATTGTGGTCCTTAGGCAATCATTTTTCTGCAGTCCATACTTTTTTATGATAGACATCATAGCAATATGGGGAAATGTGATGGCATAATAGTGCTTTTTTCCACTTTCTAGTCCTTTCTATAAATCTCCTGTATGCTATTCTTCACTACAGAAATTTTAAGATTGAAGCCTTCAATTGATTCCTTAATCCCAAATATTATTTTTAAACCCAAAAGGAAGGCTAGGAAATTGCACAACTTGGAAGCAGTGTAATTTCAAATAATTTTCCATTCCAAAAATAGTAACAAAAAATAATGCAATGTGACCAATTTTGTATACATCACGTGTACAGAAGGTATCTGTGAATCCTCACTTATTAAAAGATAAATCCAAAGACAAGGAAGAGAAAATACGTAGCAAGAACCTAATTTGAATTTTTTCCATTCTAGTGTTGACATAGCAAACCTTCCTCTAAGGTTTTTACCTTCCTCTAAGCATTTTAAATATTTATCAAAATTAATGGAAATTGAGGACGTTATTTACTTCTTAGGATAAAGTTGTATTCCTTATTCACATTTTGTGAAACTAATAACAGTAAATTCTCTATTTAATCCCTGAAGGAAAACTAAAAAGCTCATTCTAGTTGAATAATTAAATGTTTAATGAATGTCACCCTTAAACAAAGTGACTTCTGCACTTTTCCAGTGTACCTGCTCAGAGAAAGCAAGAGAAAGAAGGGGACTGAATAATAATTTCTTGTTACGATTTTGTGTTATTTATTATGTTTTCTGGTGAATGTTTATGTAATTTAGGTGTCTTTAATGTTTATTTCATTTAGTACTTCTGCAATCCTATTTTAATTTATTAGAATTAATAAAAAATTATTCTAAGGTTTCAAGTTTGCAATAGTGCTTCCAGAGCTGCCAAATCCCACTGAAACTCAAAGGACCGTCCCAAGGTGTAGGAGTTATCTGCACAGGTGCTTTGAGTGATTAGGATTGGGACATTATCTGAGACTTAAATTGCTGGGAAAGATTGCTTTTAGAATTACCAATCAATTCAGAAAAAAGTTCAAATCACAAACAGACATGGTGTTGCCATGAGAAGCACAGGGACAAATTGTCCCCCTCCTCCCTTTGCATGAAACTAAAAGCATGAGGGAGGAAAAAAAACAGGCCTAAAAAGTGAGGAGAGATCTCTTCTCCTTTTCCCTCTTTGCTCTCTTACTGTGTCTTTTCTGATTGATGGATTCAATCTCTGGTGGGTTAGTGGGGTCCAGCGTTGTCCTTGTAGCTGTCTTTCCCATCTGTCACCTTTTATAAGCACACTGCTGTACTAATAAGTTTCTGTGCCTATGGGGCTGCTCTGGCTTCAGTAAAGTAGTTCTTATTTAATAATAGATCATGGATTGAAGTTAATTTAATAATGTAGATGTTCCAAAGATGCACAGATATATCTATGGGACCAACAGGGTACTTGTAAAGGGAAAAGGATTCAAGTGGATAAAAGACAATGGGGATAGCCAGGAACCTTCTAGATCATGATGGAGTGAATGAAACAATCACTTAAAACCTTGGGGATGCTGAATAACACATGACAGAGAAAAAGGACTTCTGGATGCTGGAGTTTTTAATCTTTACATTCTCTGTGCATGACCTTAAGTTTTTTGCTTTTGTTTTGTCTTTGTGGAAGTATAAAGAATTTGTTTTATGTTGGGGGGAAAAAAGACAACAAAAAGCTGTTTTCAGCTACACATTCTGCTTTTCACCACCAGGAAAAAAAGCAATCAAAAACTAACTCAAAGTCATCCACTGCCTAATGCATAAAGCCACTGATGGTAATAGAGGTCCTGCAAAGGATATGACATATGACACACTATGCTATTCACAGTTTGGTTTTAACCTGTAGGCTGAAAACTCTGAAATGGTAATGATTTACCAAATGATATATCAAATAAACTGCTTCATTCTAAGAGAAAGAACCATAGAGAATGATGAAGTCATAGGTTCAGGGGATAAGGTAGACTTTCAAATTGCAAATTAACAACTCCTACCTCTAAAGCAAGCAAACAAACAAATAAGCACAGCCAACAGACAGACACAGGCAGGAAATAAGAGGAGCAAGGGAGTGTCTTGGACTCCATGGAAATTTCATGCATTTATCCTACTGTACCATGATTCCAGCCTCCTTTAGGAGTTTCTTCACCAACAAAGATTTTGTTCAATGAAGACACACTGTCTAAAATATTAACAAAGTATGAGCAAACACTAATAGTGGGAGAAAGGATAAAGCCCATAATATTCCATTTTTTACAGAAATCAACCACAAAGTTTTAGCTGGAATCCTGACAGTACCAGTACTTATGCCAAAAATTCAGGAGAGCTAGAAAGAAAACAAAACAACAATCCATATACCATAAGAAAATAATTGTATGAAATTTTGAAAGTTAATATTCTTTAGCCAATAATTATTGTAGTAAGTAAAAGTATATGTCAGAGTGCAATAGAGTATTAAACGACCTTGGGAAGGTAGAAGGCAAGTATCTACCTATCTTTTTTTTTCTTATTTTCACCATCTGCAAATCTGCAACTGCAGAATATCTTTAGTGCACTTGTAGCAAGCCAGGAGAAAACCATGTCTGAGAAAGCATCAGAGCAAGCAGAACCTGAAACATCCATCTACACCATCAGAAAGTGGTGAGTGCTAGTAGAAGGATACTCCTGTGGTGAAAGAGGAGATCCTCCTGACAACCTGACTCACAGTTTGCTATTTGCTAGGGGCTCAGATCTGCAATGTCCCCTTTCCAGGTACTGAGTTGAAGCTGACCTGTTTATAGTTCCCTGGATTCTTCTTTTTGCCTTCTTGAAGACAGCAGTGTTATTTGCTTTCTTCCTGTCTTCACGATTCTCTCCACAGTCATCACAACTTTTCAAAGGCAATTGAGGGTGGTCTTGAAACGATATTGGCCAGCTCCCTCAGCACTCATGGTTTCATCTCATCAGGTTGCCATGGTTTTACGTATGTCAAATTAATTTAAATATTCCCTCCACTTGAAGTCTTCCTTACTCCAGACTTCCACACAAGTCTCAGGAGTCTGTGAATCCTGAAAGCAAATCCTGTCAGTAAAGGCAGAGATGAAGACAGCATTGAGTACCCTGCCTTTTCCATGTCTGTTGTCATCAGCTCCCCTGCCTCATTCAGCAGTGGGCCCACATGTTCCCTAGTCTTACTTGTGCTACTGATATAGGTATAGAAGCTTTCCTTCCTGCCCTTCACAATCTTCACCACATTCAACCAAATGGGCTTCGGATTTCCTAACCACTTTCTGATCACTTGCATATTGTCTATAAATTCTTCCTAGTCCACCTGTTCCTGCTTCCACCTGTTGAATGTTCATTTTTGTATCTGAGTTTACTCAGGAACTTTTTATTCATCCATGCTGCCCTCCTGTCACATCTGCTTAATTTCCTGGTCATGATGATCCTTGAAAATCAACAAGCTCTCCCAAACACCTCTTCTCCCCTGGACTGTCCCCCATGGGATTTCTGCAAGCAGACTCCTAAACAAGCCAAATTCTGCTCTTTTCAAGTCCAGGTTTGTGGTCATTCTCTTTTTTTTTGTTCCACACACACTGGACACTGAATTCCACCATATCATGATCACTACAGCCAATCACTACAGCCAAGGATGATCCCGATCGTCACTTCCCTGACCAGTTCTTCCTTGTTTTCAAGTATGAGGTCCAACAGCACAAGCGCCTTCATTCATTCCTCAATCATCTGTATCAGGAAGTTGTCATCAAATTTCTTCATCACAAGGGCAGTGAGGAGCAAACTGCCTAGAGAGGCTGTATGGTCTCTCTCCGTCATTGGAGGTATTCAAGACCCAACTGGATAAAGCCCTAAACCACTTGGTTTGACCTCAGAGCTCTCCTTTGAGCAGAAAGTTGGACTAGAGACATTTTGAGGTCCTGAATTATCCTATAATCTTATGATTAGACAAGAATGAAGAAACTTTCTATAAAATTAAAACATAAAAATTCAGAACTGATAGAAGAAAATGCGATAGGTTTGTTATAAAATATAGTAAGAGAGAAAAATTTTGTCAGAGAACATTTCTGAATCCACAGTTCTATTATAACTATATGGATGCTTTGATAGATATTAGAATAGCTAGCATAAAATTTAGCTACAGTACAGGAAAAAATTGATTAAACTGACTTTTACATTTAGGTGTTAAAACAATCTCTAACTGCTTTTCATAGTTCTATGTGAAGAACAGACCATTCTATAAATCCTCACACATACCTATATGCCTCCCTTGAAATGAGGTTGCACTAAAAGTTATATACTGGTTTAGATTAATTACCGGTAAATTACTATGTTATTTAGTCACTGTAGAGATTAGATACAAAAGATTTATGAAAAGAAAAGTGATTCAAAGGTTACCCAGTTGAAGCTACCATAAAAGTGAAATGTGAGAATTCAGAATGTGAAAAACATAAAATAGTTTGCCAGAGCAAATTTGATGACAGAATTAGTTTCACCATCTCGTATCAGGTTCTTCTCTTTTATTGGGCATATGCAAAAGATGTTGCAAGAATCCCTAGAATGATCATGTATGTGACATTTAGCTGTTCCCCAGTTATTGACTGTGGACATATGCCCTGGAAAACAGGACTTGCACATCATCAGAAACTCTTTTTCCATTAGTTCAAATTTTCTGTTTAAGTTTCAACAATTGCATTTTCATTTTTGTGCTACATGCTTGGACATTCACAGGTGATGATATATAATCCTAAGCTTTATATGTTCTGTCACAACAGTTACTATGACAAAACACCACTCCTAACCCAGCACATTTCCATTATTAATTCCAACAGCTAAGAGGCAGTTAGTGGTCAGAAGAATTTTTCTATGAAACTCTTTTAAAGCCTAATCCTGATAGTTATATTTTCCACAACTTGAAAATGGCTGGCTAAAATATTAAGGGAGAAAGAAACGATTTGTTTTCACACTAAGTTTTATACTGCAGATCCAGAGGTCTGTGCAACAATCCATATGAAAATCTTTATCATACTCAGAAATAATCTTAAAAAGAGATTAAACAGTGATGTGATAAAAGCTTCTGCTGACAAGATTTATCCGTGCCAGTAAAAATTAAATCTGTCTCTGAAGAGGCAGAATATACCAAGTCATTAGGCATAATGGGCAAATGGCATCCAACATCTACAAATGCAAGCTTATGCAACTGGAATAAAAGATAACACAAAGTTTGCATATGGATTAATGGTATCTAAATTAACTTTTACAACAGAAAGAGATGTTGAGTCCACTATAGATAGTTCTCTGAAAATACCTCTTAGTGTCAAAATGTAAACAAACTTTAGGAACCATGCCTGGAAGACTGAGTAACGTGTTTATCTCCATGTTACGTAATTCTACCTTTGACAACGAAAAGGGTGTTTTAACAAGAATTTCTTATACAATGTCAGTAAAGAAATACATTGCTGAGAAATTCTATGTTCCTCGTGCTAAAGGCATCAAATCTGTCTTTAAAAACCTTGGATTCTTCCAAAATACATCCAGAACTCAGGGTTTTGCTAGAACTCCATAATATTTTGTGCTTTTTCCTGTGTTCTGAGGCTACTTCTTTCACTCAAAGATTTTATTGTCTTGGCTATTCCCAGTGCTTCACCCACTGTGAAAATGTTTTGGAAAAAAGAGTATTTTCCCCAAGGAAAAATGCATATCATCAACCTTTAACTGTATCTCTCATACTCAGTGAGTCTGTTTCCCATGGATGGGCAGCCCAGAGGTGATTTGTATGTTTGTATAGGTTCTTTGCTGCAGGGGTGTACATTGCACAGAAATCCAGGAGGATTTATCACTTCTGCCATAGTTCACTGTGCTCTGTTTAATTTTTTTCAGGCTTATTCTACCATTGCTTTTACTTGAGCAAACTCAGAGACTTCATTTTAAGGGTGAGCAGCACATATGAATTGATAGCAATGGAAAAAAGTACTAAATTAATTAAAATTCAAAGGTCAATATACGTTTTTGTCCTTAATGAGTCAATGATTTTGCTTTAATCCTTTTTACTTGATTATTCTCTGCTGCTCAGAACTAGCAAATTATAGTCCCTCTCTTTTGCAACTAATGGGTAAGGAAACAGGATAGAGAAAATAAAGGCAAATTTCTGATCACTTCAACGATTACTTCATTTGAGTATGAAGTAAGAGTTTGCTATATAGCTACCTGAGAACTGCACTTTATTTTTCATCAAATCTTATGGTTTATTCAGGACCTGGACTTGCTGCAGTATGGCACAAATCATCTCATGCAGTCTTATATGTCAAACACAGCAAGATCTAGTTAAAGAGAATGAGTTTGACACCTGGAAAGGAACTGTTAAAGTGGGATGAAAACTCTAATATGCAGTGGGATGAGAATGGCTTGAGAGCAGCCCTGAGAAGAAGGACTTGGGGGTGCTGGTGGACGAGAAGCTCAACATGAGCCAGCAATGCACAGTTGCAGCCCAGAAAGACAACCGCATCCTGGGCTGCATCACAAACATATGGCCAGTAGGTCACAGGAGGTGATTCTGCCCCTCTACTCCACTCTGGTGAGACCCCACCTGGAGTACTGTGTCCAGCTCTGGAGTCCTCAGCGCAAGAAGAACATGGACCTGTTGGAACGGGTCCAGCGGAGGGCCACAAAGATGATCAGAGAGCTGGAGCACTTATGCTATAGTACAGGCTGAGAGAGTTGGGCTTGTTCAGCCTGGAGAAGAGAAGTCTACGAGGAGACCAGTACCTAAAGGGGGCCTACAGGAAGGATGGGAAGGGACTCTTTATCGGGCAGTGGAGTGATAGGACATGGGGTAAAGGTTTCAAACTGAAGGAGGGGAGATTTAGGTTGGATATCAGGAAGAAATTCTTTACTGTGAGGATGGTGAGGCACTGGAACAGGTTGCCTAGGGAAGTTGTGGAGGCCCCATCCCTGGAAGTGTTGAAGGCCAGGACAGATGAGGCTTTGAGCAGCCTGGTCTAGTGGGAGGTGTCCCTAGCCACAGCAGGGTGTTGGAACTAGATGATCTTTAAGGTCCCTTCCAACCCGAACCATTCTGTGATTCTATGATTCTATGATTCCTAGTACAGCCCACCTGTTCAATAAGCTGACTTCTTCCTATGGCCAAGAATTGCCCCTTACTGAAGGAGAAGGACAATTCAGTTTGAGATGGTCATGGAATCCGAATTGGTTCTGTTCATACCAATACAAATGCAATCCATATTTTCATCTCTCAGCTTTTAAATACAATTTTTGTTTACATCCTTGAGGTTTTGTGGGTTTTTTCCTCCTTGTAGCACTTGTGGTGGTGGTGGAGATTTAAAAAGGCAAAATTTGTAGGTCCTCTATACCATGTATACAGAACGAGAAAGAGAACTGCTGTGAAAGGAAAAGCCTCTCTATATATTAGGCCCATACTAATTACCTTGCGCTGGATCCTCTGCAAACCCACATCTCCACTGTCAGTCTCTTCATCTTTGCTCTTTAGCCTGCAAAAGAGGACAGGCATTTTTTTTTTCTTGTTCTCCTTACCACCTGTGTGTCAATCATCATTGTAGAAGAGATGATCTTCCTATTCTCAGTCCTTGTTCCTGCCTCTCAACCTACCCTACCTGCTGTAAAAAGAAATTGCAAAAACAGACCAGTCTAGTCTCTGCAGGCTAACGATCCATGTGTCCTCAGTGCCTTTATAAGAGGATGTGTGCACACTGGCTATAACAAAGCTGTTTGGGTCTGGAGCATCCCAAGTACAGATGGATTCTGAATAATTAATATTCCAAACCCTAAATCTCAACATGACTCATTTGAAATTTTCATAGGCTGAAATCTTGGCTAACTTTTGGTTGAGTTTTACAGCAAAAGCAGAAAATGGTTATCTAAATAATACTTTAGCGCAATTTCACAAATTCTGTTATCATAGATCCAAAGATACCATGATGTCTCAGGCCATTGCTTCTAGTTAATATTTACTTCCTTTCTAGAACGTTCTTGTTTCAAAATCTACCCTATTATTACACTTGGCACCTCATATGATGTCAAATGCTTGAAGAGTGAAAGACAAAATACTGCTACGAGTGAAAGTGGTTATTTTACTATAATATGAATTTCAATAAATTAGCTTTTATATTTGGGAAGTGGCATCAATGAAGTAATCATATACGTTTTGCATCTATGTGTTGCTGCTGTTTGGCTTCAAAATTACTCAGTACTCCATGTAATTAGCAGACTCTCAAATCCAGAAAGTGTCTATGATAATTTACTTAAAATGAAAACTAATCCTAAGGATGTGTCTACATTAGTTTTATAGTAGTTCTGTTCAAGGGTTTTCTTTTCAGGCAAATTCTCTAGTCATCGAATTTACCATACTTCCTCTTACATCACAGCCTCAGACCACACAAACTGAAGCAGAAGATGCACTCCAGAAAAGCACTCCACCGTTGCACTCTGTGAGCACTGAGGAACTGAGCATAGCAAATGAATTCCTATTTTTTCTGTATTAAAAAGGAGAAGAAATTAGGAGACATCTGGGACAGAATAGGAGAAGTTTGATTCAAAGCTACCAAGGAATATCAAAGAAGAGTAAAAATCAAGGTTTTTCTGACCTCAGAGTTATTCTTACGCTTTGTTTTTTTTCCATACTTACATAGGCAATCCAAAATACATTCCAGTTTGTTTATGTAAGTGAACACAACTGGTAATGGGATGTGCACGATTAGTTTCTTCATAAATATTGCTATAATGCCAGGGAATGGTTTCTTCCTTATAATTAAGTTAAATCAAATTCAATTGATTTGAAAACATTTTCTTAAGTCTATAATGAAGCCCATAAAAAGGAATACTGCGTGAGAAAATAAATATTTACGTATTAGAAGTCAGGAGATATTTCCAAGTAGTAGCATATGGCCTGATGAAAGGCATCAAAGCTCAGTGAAGACTTGCAACTTTAAAGAATTACTCCAAAGAGAAGGTAGAAGAGAGAGATATTCTGAACTTCTCTCAGAGTATAGATATTTTTATGTTCATAGAACGTAACAGTCATGTATCTCTAGGCTCTGAGAGGATGACATGGTTTAATGGTTCTATAGCAAACACCTATACTACTTTGCTGTTACTTTTAATTTTCACATTTGGTCATCAAGAACTGCATGGCTAGTGATTCTTTTCTTAGGTATCTGAATACCAACAGCTGAGGAGAAAAGCAAACAGAATAATCCTGGTTAATCTCCAAAAGTCCAGTTTTCCAATGAATTAAGAAATGCCCAGGATCTTGCTTCTGCACTAGCGAAAAGTACCACAAATTAAGATCTCCTATCGATAGAAAAGTTCGGGAATTCTCTTTGGAAAAGCAAAATTTTTTTGTGTTACTTTCAGAAGTGTGCCTTTCAGAAAGCTTTGGGAACTGGTATCATTCCTCCTGTCTCACAGCAGAGAGTCATAAAAGCCTTAAAGTGGGAAAAAGTCTATCAGCAACAGGAATGTTCCCTATTTCATGCAAGAGAACTAGAATGGGATTTTTAGTCCATTTTTTTAAAAAAGGGGGATGAATTAATTGTGAAGCTTAGTCACAAGTCAGGCTTTCAGACTCTCTGCATAGACATGAAAATGCAGAAAGGTTGGTTTCAGCCAGAATTCATTGGTACAAAAAACACTTTTATAGTTTTCTAGGCAGGTAAATTAGCAACATGAGATCAGGTTTCCTAAATAAAATGTCTGGATTCCCTTGAAATAGTCTGGCAAATCAACATTCCTGTGAAATACTACTGTTTTGCCAGAGAGGCATGTTTCCAAAGAACAAAAATTTTCTCTTCATTAGCTTTCTATCAGGAATCTTACTGCTCTTACTGTATTCCAAGTGTCCTGTTTTATTAGCCCAAATAAATTCCACTTAAGATGGAATTCAGCTGCTTGCATTCCAGATGCTGCGCTGACAACTGTCCAGCCCCCATATGTGCTTGCATTGCCTAATCCTGAAAGTGCTAAAATCCCTTTGGACTTTCCTGTTTAGCTTGCAAACTTCCTGACAATAAAAAAAAAAAAAAAAAAAAAAAAAAAAGCATGGTTCCAAAAACATGTAAATATACCCAGTGGTGGGGAGATAGACACCTGTCCTAAGATCCAATGTATTTCTGGCATTGGTGAAACCACCTCCCTTTACCATAGATCAAGTAAAAATCAGTAAAAGTCAAACAAAAAATCCAGGTATTCCACTTTCTGTGGGTATGTTGCAATTATTTAGATTAATACAAAGATGTATGTACACAAATGTATGTATATGTGCGTGTGTGTGTTTGTGTGTGTATATGTGTATGTATATGCATATGCAGGGCTAATAGCCTTGTCCTCAGGAGAAGAACTAGTAGTCTGGATGCCACGTGAAGGAAGATTTTGATAGCCTAATACTTTTCTACACAGCTAGTGAAAGCAGGCGCCTAACTTCTGTGATCATGGATTGCAATATCAGAAAACATATTTCCCTGGTTTGCTTTTATTTCCTAGTCCTCTGATTTTCACAATGAATATTAATATCTCCTAGGGAGTTTGTTTGTTTGTTTGGGGGTTTTGTTCTGTTTTTATTAAAGGACACAATTTATTCTCCTTCAAACGAGAAACCTGGGAACTTCTGTGGGAAAAGTTTATTTCAGAGACCAGTCTTTATAGTCAGTTGGAAAAAGTTTCATCAGACTTGGGTCCCTTTATTCTGCCCTGTTGTCCTTCAGCATTTTCATAATGTTTATACCAAATACCACCTGCAAACACTTCAAACGTGACTCTCATAAGTCACGCAGTGTCCCAGGACATTGCAATATAACCTGCATGCTGTAAAACATAAATTTAACATCACATGGCATAATATTTCAGCCACTTGAAACTTAAAACAAAACCAGGAAAAAAAAAGAAACACATTTACGGAAATTCCATGTTGGGCTCAGAGGAAACCTGAACCAAATACTACTCCAGGTTCACATCACTAGTTCTTTCTATAGAGGATCTATCTGAGTATGTGACAAGAACCATACTGTGAGCAAGTACAGGAAGGAGATCTCTTAACAGTGCAGGCACTCTTAACTGTTACGGCACCTTAAGCAAATAAACCAAACACGTTTATCAAATAGGCTAGTCAGCACCCTTTATAATGGAAAGAAATAAGTGATTGAAGGACACAGAGGTTGATAATCTCATTCTAAACTAGGTGCATGAGGTGTAAATTGTTTCATGGACCTGCCTATTTCTAGGTATCTTTTGTCCTCCGCTAACAATAAAGAGAGGATGAGTAGCCTAACTCAATCCTTACATTAACTATAAAGGATCCTCAGTAACCTGCCTATCAACCTTGCTACCAATAGAAAGCTTCCTCCATGTTCTGCTTTTACAAAATATTCTAAACATATTCTGTAAATTATTAAATGTCACTAGGCAAGTCATTAAACGGCAAATAAATATTCAATTCATTTGTCCTCAAGGAATGAGTACGAGCTGCTTCTTTATTAATGATGAGTTACACAAAACCTTCATAGTTTGTTAGCTGTCACAGGAGGTCATCCTCAATTTTACTATTATTTTTAATTAGTAAGATTGTATATATCACTTACCTAGTTTCCCAGTAAGCATCACCTTTTAAAAGTTATTGCTATTGCTATCATTGTTACTAACATGTCGCATATTAAGAAAATAAATAGTCCTACCGAACAACAACAGAAATAAGGAATGAGGCAAGGTCAACTTTAGCATCATACAAGGAAAACAAGCCAGCTAAAAATAGAATTCCTTTGTCTGCATTGTCATTAGCTTCCTGTTTTGATAGTTACAAACTCCCATTTTGGATTTTACTTTAGTGTAGTCATCAAGATGCAATAAGAGGAACATGGTACAGAGGATGACAGTGTCATCATAGAATAGACAGAATGCCTTTGATTTAGGAGTAGTTCAATAACTGAAACCAAACCCATAAATTTTTTAATAACTGGATCCCCAGAAGCCTCTCTGAAAAGACACTAAAGAGACGGTTATATATATTCCAATATAACAGTATATTTTGTATCTCAAGTTGAACTGAAATCCTGTTTTTATGTATTGTGCACAAACTGAAGAAAACACGAGGGCAACAATGACAGACAGAACAGATATCACAGCAAAGAATTCCTCGTGGTGCAGTAACCACTAAAAAAATGATAGATGTGCTTTCTTTCTTGATAATGAGCCTACTGCAAATAAGAAACTAATATCTGAGTATGAGGACAGTTTTTTAGCAAAGAAACAAAGAGAACTCTTTGAAAATGAGAATATCACCTTGCTTACAAGTTCAAATTTGGACATTTTTGCTGGAAGCTTTTCCTACTGAAACACAGTTTCTCTTTTCTTTTTTTTTTTTTTCCCACCAAAGTTTTTGATTTTTAACTTAAATAAAGATCTATAAGAAGACAAAATAACCATACCCAGGAAAATGTGTTGTTATTATGATAGCTTATGTATTCTGTGATCACCTTCTTCCAGTACCTCTACTTTCCTGTGGTTGTCTGCTCTATAAGCCCTTAGATGTCTTTAGATTTGCATAACTGTACATAGCATTTACTTTCCCTAAATTATGCATAAAAAAGTCAGGCACCACATGTTCTGTTTAGACTAATTAAAAAAAAAAAAATAAAAAAAAAATTTTAAAAAAAAGTAATGTCTTTAAAAAAGATAATTGCAACCTCAGAAATTTCTTCAGACAGGCAAGGTAAGTGACCTTCTGGACGCACAACTCTCTGTTTATTATGAATTGACCACAGGCTTACTAGCTTACTGATGTAAATACAAGTAGTTTATATTTAAGACTAACTTTCAGACAGCACTTACTGATATGAAGGCTTCACTTTCAGTTCATCATGTAGGTAAATGCGCAGGAAAGTCTAGCACCAGGCGAGAAATACTCTACCCTATAAAGAAAAAAAAGGGATGAGCATAGTTATAGGAAAACAAGCAGAAGTATTTGCAAATAATTACTTCTGCCTACCATTTTCAGCCATAGTAAATACAAATATACTGAAAAAATAGAGCAACTTGGTGTTCTTGGAAGAGGAATATGTCTCAGAATAGGAGTTATTCTTTGGGGAATCATCGTACCAACTCCGGAAAATACTATGGCATTGAAGAGACTTAAGTGACCAAAACAGAAACAAAAGGTAAAAAAATAATCTGCCAGAATCCCTGTAGCTTTGAAATCTACATAACTTCATAGAAGTTCACTTACTAGTCACAAAATATTGCAAAGGGTCAGTGAGGTTGACTCATATAGAACCTTGCATAGATATCCAATATAGCAGAAATCGATTCATTTTCTAGGATTTCTGTGAAGGCCTATTGTAATGACCATAGTGCTATCTACTGTAATTAGATCTTTAGTGTAGTTGCATTACTTTGCAGACAGCTGTAATGAGAAATGTTGATTGACCCAACAGAATAGGGAGGTTTATCCTGTTTATCTATAGTCTAACTAGGTTGTTTACAATTTCTATCTTCCCTGCTACTGTCCCTCTGCCTTGGTGCTCTCAAGCGCCTCGGGTTCCATTTCCTATTGTCAGGAACAGTAGATATGATTCCCAGCAAAAGCAATAGGTTTAGGATGCTACGCATGGAAATTCAGATTTTTTTTATTATATTTTTTTTGGCTTTACTTCTGCAGTGTGCTTGTATTTATCAGTGGGCAAAGTTAATCACTTTCACATGCTTCCACTATATACAACAAAACCACAACTTCCTTAATTCTCTAGGAAATCATCCCGCTTTTTATTAGTGTTGGAGAATTTACGGTATATTCCTTAATAGCACTGTCAGCATATTATAGCAGTTGAAATTGAAGACTGGACGCTCTGTCCTAGAGAGCTTGTGCAAGTATTATCAGATACAACAGAGCTTGTGCATATGCTACTGCTTTTTTTTCTTTTTGTCTTTTTCTTTTCTTTCTTTTCCTTTGTCTTTTTTTTTTTTTTTCCTCCATTCATTAAGGACCTGATTGTAAAAGACAAATTTGTGATTTAGTGTCTTGGGATTCCTCTGAGCAGATGCTTGGCCTTTCTTAGGAGGCATCCATGTGGAGTGAAATATTTCCATTTAAAAGTTGTGACATTTTTATCCTCAAAAATAATTCTCCACAGTTGGTCAGGCTAATTAAATATTTATTCAGGGTCCAAAGAAGGAACTGGAAATACATTCATCCAAAAGCATCCAAATTATCATTGCAATATTTCTGTTTTAGCATTTTAATATTCATGTCACCAATGTAGAAGAATAAGTTATGCAGTTGAGTATTCTCTAAATTTGGCTAATGGATATAAAGCAATGTTCTGTACTGTATAAACATATATATAATCATGATATGGAATTAAAAACTCTGTTCTTGATTTCTTGAGACACTGTAAGACATTCAGCATCATGAGTTCATAAATAGTTGTAGTTCCTCAGTGGAAAAAATAAATGAGGAAAGAAACAAAGTAACACCATATTAAGTAGCATAAGCTTGCTGAGTGCATGATGATTGAGGGCCCCATTGCTTGGACTCTTTAATGACTTGTGCAAACATTTTGGTTCACTACAGCTTCTGTGGGTTTAAAACAAAGCACATCTTTAAGTATCTTTTTGAATGAGTCCCTGATGAAGCCATCTGATTGCAGAAGACATAAAGAATTGGTAGTTTAGATTTTCTTACTACAGAAATATTATCATAAATATACTTTGATAAAATGAATATTATATGACATTACTGTTATTGCTTTGTCTTAGGTTGCTTTTTCTGTTTCATTACCTAATTTTACCTATTGAGAATTCCTGTGGTGCTTGCAATGACTACTGACACACACATCCAGATAATGTTTCATCCTGCCTCTCCTAGACCTTAGTTCTCATTTTAGGGTCTAATACACTATTGTAGGTGATAGGGAAGGGCTCTTTCTGTTCATTCACTCTGAAGATAATTAGAATTGTATTCTATTCTATCCTGGTCTGTTCTGGTCTACTCTAGTCTACTCTAGTCTATTCTAACCAACTGTTTTAATTTAGACCATCCTCAAGAGCTCATACAATATAAAGCTTCATAGATTGTAAAGCAAATTTGTCTTTAACTGGCTAAACAGGTCCAGACTGTGCCACCTGTAATCCTTCCCATTTCTGCTCTCAGAAAACATAATGGAATAATAATAAAAAAAGTTTTATTATAATAAAATAAAAATAAAAAATTGAGCCCTTCATTTCAAAGTTTGAATAATATTTATTTCTCTAGTCAACGTAGGTGTTCTAGCTTACGCTTTTCATCTGTAGACTTGTGAAATGGACATTATTTTATCCTACACAAAGTGAGTATATAAAGTTCCACAAAAGAAAGTGACATTTAGCCAAATTCTACACTGCTGTACCATAAGAAATTCAGCATAACTTTCCACAGACTTTGGAGTTTAAATTAATGATTATTTCTTTTGTCTTTCATGAATCATGAGAGTAAAGTTTTTAAACACCATTTTGCAAACATTTTTTTTCCAAACCACAATTTGATTGTCATTTAAGGTTTGTTTATTAATTACCTTGATAAGTCAATTTTTAATTAGACAATTCTGATTACTTAAGATGTTGAACAAAGGCACGATGGTTCATCATACTAATTTTCTTTGGCTGGCAAATTCATAAATTACTTATGACAGCCCAGGAAGTATGAATTAGTCAGTAGGACTAAGTCAACAATAAAGGAAGCTTTTCACTTACAAAACCACAACAAAGTATGAGAAAGAATATTCAAAAAACTTAAATTGTTATTAATTCATTAACTCGATCAGAACTGTTCATTTATTAAATCACAGGAGTCTAAAATTAAGAGGATTTTCACTGCTTGGACATTGAAAAATTTTGATCTACGTAGGCTTTGGAGTAAGATTTTTCTTCTTCATGAAATTTAGTTATGGGGTGGAAACAAAAAAAACCCAAACAACCCTACCAACTCTTCAACAGCTATTCAAAAGGTCATCGTCCTTGGGCAGCCTGCTATGGGTGACACTGCTAGAGCAGCAGGACTGAACAAGGTGACCTCTAAATGTCCCTTCCAAACTCAACCATTCTGTGAACCTTCCTGGTGATGTATGTACATGTACACATATACACACACAAAGAACATTAAAAAAATGGTTACATAATTTTTAAAAATTAATTCATTAGATTAATAAATGAAAAAATAGAGAACTAAGTTGGAGATGATGGTGAAATGATGGAAGCTCGGAACATCTGTATGTGCAAAGTTAAAATAATATTAGATCAGAAAGAAATAGCTATAAAGCTAACAAGCTTAGTCTGGAGAATAGCTTTGCACACAAATACTTAGAAATGCCAGGTTCACACTTCAATAGAAAACAAAGATAAAATTTATGGGCAGTACTCTGCTATACACTTTTTAAACTCAGAAAGTCTCTCTTGTGTTATGCTTAAAGGTTTAATCACAAGTGCACAATACACATGCTGGCCTCTTGGGCTCTATATAATGACACTGGAGCTTGGATTTTTCTTTGGGATCCTGAATTTCTTTGGCAGCAAATGAAGGAATCGGTCAGTCTATATTTTATTATTTTCTATAGATTCCCAAGAACAACATAACAGACATTAACAGCTGCAGTCTGCCATGATCTTCAGTGAGGCTACATAGAAATGTTGCTAAGTATTCATGGAGGTATTTAACTAGTAAGAAAAAGGAGAGGATGACTAGAAAAACTGTATAAGATTAACCTCAGGCCATCTTTAGCCAACATGTGCATGAGTAAATGGAGAAGAATTGAAAGTGGAAGTGCAAAATGTAGGTTCACCACTACTAGAAAACTTTCATATTTTCCAGCTCACATCCTCCAAAAGGCCATTTATCCAAAAAAAAAAATAATGTTGCATTACTAGCTGGTGTAGTTTCCTGGCTCTTTTATGTTTTCTAATAGTTTCTCTATAGGCAAAAGTTTTATCATTTTAGTTTGTTAATAAACAACCTGGAAAGGTTGTACTGGAAAGAAGTAAAATGCACTGGGGTATTTTAACACTGACTCTCAGTAGAACAATGAGAAACAATACGAAAAATAATAAACAAAGCAGATGCTTGGGGGTTTTTGTATCTTCTGTTAAAGTCATGTCTAAGATCATAATTTTTGGGAAAAAAAGTCTATGGACCTATCATGATACTTTTGGAATCTACACTTTAGTACAATAGATTCAACACATGGTAATCTAACATAGAAAAAATATCTTCCACATGTTCATAAACCCTTAATTTGTCTTTGTTCACCATTGAGTGTGATGTTAATGCTTTTGCACTTCTTCGATACCTTTCATCTTTGAATGTCAAAGCACTTTATGAACGTTAATGGAAGTTCTCACTACCGTAACTCAATGCTGAAAATCATCTTCCATCACTTCTGCACATCTGTTAAATATGATCCTTTTCCATCTGGCAAAGTAGAAATGCTTTTAAAGGTAATATTAGTGTACAGGAAAAAATATAAGTAGTTTCAAATTAATTTTTCTTTCATGGTACCATCTGTACCTGCTCAGAGAAAGTACATCCCCGCAGTTTGTGGTTTTCCAAAACAGATTTTTTGTAATAGTGCATCTAGTATTATGCTAGTTATTGTTTTAATTTTGTTAGTACTTGGAAGATACCATGAACAACTCCAAAAGATTTAGATGTTGTTTTTTTTCCTCAGGAAAGTGGTGTGCTTAATTCAGAGCTTTAAAAAAGGCATCTCTTTTTGCCTTGGTTCATATACACCTCAGATTCTTCCTGATTTCAGCAGTGTGACGCATTCTACTAGAGAGAAGAAAAAGATACACACACAAACACACACAGACTGAAAGTCATATGAAAAAAAATTGTTACAGAACGTACAGCCACCCATTTTCAGAAGAGGTCTCACTAGGGATGAAGTATATAAAGAATTAATAGTTCTGGATCTGATGAGATTTGGATCCATGTCTTCCAGGTTTCAATAAAATGATATTACCAGAATTTTCTATAAAATTTTCCTTAGAGTTTGGCCTTTGCCTATTTTAATTATGACCCATCTTCTCTACTTAAACATGCATTTGAACAGCGACAAGGGATTTCCCACATGCAAGGCGCTCTGATGCCTAGCATATTAGGCTGAATATTAGAGGAAATAAAAAACACCGCAGGAAAAACGTATCATGATTTCTATTATGCTTGTCTCAGAAAATATTTTGTCTCATGTTTGGGAAGTACAAGCCAAAGTTTGTATTCACTGAAAATGATACAAATATGTTGAGCTCAGTGGGGTGGCACAGTCTTGCTGTGAGCAGAATTAGGTCTTGTGACTACTGTGCCTCATAAAAGTTAAAATATACTATTCATGACACAGTGCTATTGTACTTGGTTGACAATGTCTAATTTATAAGAATTAAGATTAGGATCTTTAAAACCCCAAAGGCATTAAACTTTCAGTGTAAAATTAATGGATGTAGGATAACCAATGCCTATATAGGTTTTCATGTAATAATTGTTTGTATGGATTTGCTGTTACCTTCTTTACTTACATATTTATCTTATTCAGAATAAAACAGATGTGGACACACCTATCTGATTTCTGACTTCTATTAATAAGCTTTTCAGGATGATAGTATTTGAAAACATAGTTAACAGCCTATCAGTAAATGCAACGATTACTTTGATAACTTCTACTTAACAATGAAATGTTGCGATGTTGGAAAGTCAGTTCTGGACACAAGGCTAAGATTATAGTGGAAGGTGATACTAGGTATCTGAGGGGTATTTCGTTAATATCATACAAACACCCAAATCAGTACGTAATGCAATGTACAACCCAAAATACTCAATATTACCCAAGTCATAAAAATGAGTAGCGGCAGCTTTGAGTTACATTGTCTGAAAACAGTTAATTTACAAAGATTCATCAAGTTAATTAGACACTTGCTTCAATAATTAATAAGTTCTCTCTTACGCTCTCTGTAATGCATTTGATTTCATCAAATGGCCTTGTATAAATTTTAGATCAGAAATTATTGCATCTTATTATATCTCCTGCTAAAATCATTATTTCCTCCTTTTCCCTCTGCCTTTTTGTTTCTTATTGATTTTATATTACATTTAAAACAAATATTTTGCATTCAACCTCTAAACCAACTGAGTTGGGAAGTTTGCATTGGTTTTCCATTTGGAAACAACAAAGGCTTGAATAAGACAATTCATACTTGGGAAATTTTGGATTAAATACCTAGTTACAGGAGTTAAATGTGAGCCCATTCAACGTAATCTCATACCAATTACGTATAGTTAGCTTTGCAGAGCCACAGAATCTCAGAATCGCATAATGGCTGAGGTTGTAAGGGAACTCAGGTGATCATCTGGTCCAGTTCCCCTGCTCAAGAACTTTAACCTAGAGCAGGCTGCCTAGAACCATGTCCACACAGGTTTTGAATATCTCCAAGGAAGAAGACTCCACAACATACTGAGGCATCCCGTGCCAGTGCTTGGTCACCCTCACAGTGACAAAGTGTTTCCTGATGTTCAGAGGGAACCTCCTGTGTTTCAGTTTGTGTCCATTGCCTCTGGTCCTGTCACTGGGCACCACTGACAAGATCTTGGCTCCATCCTCTTTGCATGCTCTCTTCGGATATTCATATATATTGATGAGATCCCCCTGAGTCTTCCCTTCTCTAGGATGAATAGTCCGAGCTCTCTCAGCATCTCCTTTAAGAGAGATGCTGCAGTCCTTTCACCAACTTAGTGGCCCTTTGTTTGGCTCTATCCAGTATGTCCATCTGTCTGTCTTGTGTGGGGAGCCCAGAACTGAACACAGTACTCCAGGTGTGGTCTCACCAGAGCTGAGGAGAGGGAACGGATCACCTTCTTTGGCCTGCTGGCAATACTTTGCCTAATGTAGTCGAGGATACCATTCATCTTTATTTGCCACAAGGGTACATTGCTGGCTCATGTTCAACTTGATGTCCCTCAGAATCCCTAGGTCCTTCTCTGCAGAGCTGCTTTCCAGCTGGGCGGCCCCCAGCTTGTACTGGTTCATGGTGCTCTTCCTCCCCAGGTGCAGAACTTTGCCCTTTTCCTTGTTAAATTTCATGAGGTTCCCGTCATCCCATTTCTCCAGCCTGTTGAGGTCTCTCTGGATGGCAGCATGACCCTTTAGTGTATCAGCCAGTCCTCCCAGTCTTGTGTCACCAACAAACTCGTTGAGGGTACATTCTGCCCTATCCATCAGATCATTAATGAAGATGTTGAACAGGATTTGAGCTGTTAATGAGCCCTGGGGTACACTGACAGTTACTGGCTTCCAACTAGACTTTGGACCATTGTTCACCACCCTCTGGGCCTGGTCATTCAGCCAGTTTTCAGTCCACCTTACTGTTTACTCATGCAGCCTATACATCAAAAGCTTCTCCATGAGGATCTTATGGTAGACTGTCAAAAGCCTTACCAAAGTCTAGATAGGCAATATCTACTGCTCTTCCTTCACCAACCAAGCCAATCAGTTCATCATATAAGTAAGTGTATCAAATTGGTCAAGCTGGCCAATTTACAGAAAGGCAAGGTAAGGCATGGCAAGGCAAGGAATCTTATCCACTTTTAAGTAGGGTGAATCAAATATGTTTATTTCTGGAGAAAGAAGAGAGAGGCAAATGAACAGGAAAGGAATAATTTGAAACTGTGCATATACGAAAAATTAAATGAGCCACATCTTACCTGTGTATAAGTAACGAGAACAGCAAACCACAACACTTTCTTGAAGGAAAAGCTCTTCTGGGCATGGAGCATAAAAAATTTAAACACCCGCTTGTGGCATTGGCTAGGTTTTGAATTCTTTTGAAATATTATGAAAAGTATCCAGAAAGCTGAAATGAGAACTATGTCGATACACACAAGAAAAGAAGAAAGAGTTCTTACATGGTCAATTCAAGTTATAAAGCAGTAGTACATCAAGAATTTTATACTCCCAGGAGTTATGTTTTGAAGAATAAAACTGTGTTGTTTTCTGTAAATGATTAAGAATGAGGGATCACCAGTGCTGCTGCACATGCAGAAGTCCGTCATGCTTAAGCACATGAAAATTTTCAAAAGGGGATATGCTGATCAGATTAAAAAATACATAAATAAAAAAATAAAATAATAAAAAATAAAGGTCAAACTTTGAAACAGATTACTCAGAAAGATTGTGGAATCTCCACTGTTGGAGGTATTTGAAACTCAACTGGACAAAACCCAGAGCAACCGCACTTGAACTGGTCTTGCTTTGAGCAGCGAGTTTAACTAGATATCCTCCAGAAGTCACTCCCAGGCTACACTATTCCAAGATTTGATGTTTAAGTAGCAACTATTTCAGCATCCGTGGACTTTTCAATTCTTGAGTTTAAAGGTAATCCTTTCAATTTAGTTTCACTTTTACACACTAAAATTTTTCATAAGATGGACCAGTTTTAAAGAGTCTGTATGCTTTAGAATGGCTAAATAATTGCAGTGTGAAAATTATTACAGCATTTTTGGTACTTCCCCTAATTATCACTTCTGGAGTATATTCATAAAAAATGACTCTCATATATTATTAATGTAACTCCTCTAATTGCATTCATACATAAGTAATTATAAATTTTAACTTTTATTCATTAAATTGGAAAGGTTGAGAGAATTGCTGACAATCAAAGAAGTTTTACAAGACTATTTTAGCAGCAGCTTAGGCAAAAAGTGTATATAAAAATCTACAAAAATAACTGGTATTTAATTGTTATGTTTATTTATTGAGATACCTTCAGCATAAAATATGTATAAATCTGTCTTTTTATATTAAGAGATCTTCTCCTACAAAACTTCCTACTGTATTGCTGAAATAGTTGATATGTTTTCTTTTTATGGGATGACAATTTCTACATTTTTGGTAATATTTTTTCCTACTGCTTAATTCAATACAATTTAGAAGTCTTAGCCACAAAGTAAGAGTCTGAAATTGAAGAGAAAAACAAAAAAAATCATAGTCAAGGACAAAAATGAAGGGACCATAGGACTTTGTTCTCTAGGTTCCTCCATACAAAGACAATAATCTCAGCTAGAGCTTTGGTTCAGAAAAATATTTAATATAGAATTAGTTTCCTTGGGTTTGGTTCAAAGGCGTAAACAAAGAGGGCAGCTACTTAGTGCAGTAGACTTCTTACTTTGTTAATGTCAAAGGAGATGGTGATTAGCCTTTTCATCAAGGGCTCTTTCCTCTTATTTGACCATCTTTTTTTGCTGTTGCCACAGAGTTATCTGCGTGGTATATGAAACGAGATTCCTTGCTGTCTCTTCAGCTCTGACAACAGCAACGACAGCTGTCAAGAATCTGTCACTTTTGGCTGATTCTGCCCTTTCCCTCTTTCCTGTAGCTGGTGAATGTCATAAGACTTCTGTTTCCTCTTCCAGGAGCAGGAAAGAAGATGTTTTTTTTTAAAAAAAGAGAGGTGGAAACTGGATTACAGAATAGAGCCTTGGGATACAAATTTAGTGACCAGAAAGGAAAAAGGAAGAACAAGGACCCCTAATAGGGGTTGTCTTCCCCATTTCCTGTTGCTTCCCTCATCCTGTTGTCCTGTTCCAGTTCTCCTCCTGGAAACCTTGAAAGCCTGACTTCAGCTTCCTAATACATGCACTGTCCCACTGTCCAAGTCCCTTTTCTATGGCAGCCTTCCCTTTGCTAATATGCCTAGTGAGTGCACTGCTCTAATGCTTTCAATTCATTGCCTGTGGAACTTGCTCTGACAGTGCCATCAAACCAAATTTTACTCTCTCCAAATATTCTGATTCTCATTTACTTCTACTATTCATCGACACAATTCAGCAAAGGATCTCCATTTCAGTGTACATTTTAGAACATGTTTAAATTTAAGAATACAAAATAACAATTAGCCTAAACTGGTGCTTTAACTAAATACCTGCTAACCTCCTTTGCCGAACATCAGCCAAAGACTGAAGTTGTGTCAGGAAAAACTCCCCTGAACTTCAGAAGACTTTTACTGTGTTGTAAATGAAGCCAGTACTTGACTTTGGTGAAAGACTGCGAAGACGTCAGGGAAATAAATGAAATCTCTGACTCTGAAAAGTCAGAGAAATAAATATATAATGGATGAAATTCTGGTTCCATTGAAGTCAAAGACAAAATTCCTATAGAACACAACAGAGTAAGGATTTCATGCCACATATTTAGACTCAGTGACTTAGTGTATCAGGCATCTAACTCCTCTCTCCTCCCTTGTGTTGAATAGTACTTTATAAATAGACCCTATGAGGTCAATAACACCATTTAAAGAATGGCATTAGTCAGCATGAATAATGGTAATTGAAATGTACCTATTTTTACTAATGAACATGTTTTTAACAGCCAGACACCGAGCTAGGGAAATTACAGAAAATAGAGGATATTTTTGCAAGTGGAATTATTCTTTTTTATTTTTTAACTTTTTTTTTTCTGAAAACAACTAAAAATAAAGACACATTACTGTGTTGGAGTTATTTTTCACCTTGGAAAACTGGAAAGAATAAGATTTTATATTTTGCTCCACTTCGTAAAAAATATAATTATTGTCCCTATAGAAATTGTTACTGACTTGCATCTTGAGAACCCATCCTCTATTTGTAATTTATGCTCTAACAAAGCTAATTTCATACAGCACATGACATTTTGATGAACATGTTTTTATGTTCATCATCAGATATTGAGGTTCATTTCTAAGAAATAAAGAATATTCTGATTATTATTAAATAAAAAAACTGATGCTGTTATATACACAGGCCCCATCATTTAAGACATTATATATAAAATACTTAAATATGCTAATATTTAAAGTACGTTAGATAACCTTAGAAAATACCTAAATATACAATATCTCATAAATCAAAAAGAAAAGTTCCATAAGCGCAAGAGTACATGTTGAGAACTCTATATCTGGAGCTACTTCAACTTTTAGTAGGTTCTATGGCCTCCATCAGTATTTTGTGTAATGTTTTACACATCTCACTATGACTGAACATTTAAGCCATAACCACAATATAGTTATTGATTTGAAATGTGAACCTGACATCATTATCTAAAGGATGGAGGTCAGTAACTGGCGGTGTACCCCAGGGCTCATTAACAGCTCAAATCCTGTTCAACATCTTCATTAATGATCTGATGGACAGGGCAGAATGTACCCTCAACGAGTTTGTTGGTGACACAAGACTGGGAGGACTGGCTGATACACTAAAGGGTCATGCTGCCATCCAGAGAGACCTCAACAGGCTGGAGAAATGGGATGACGGGAACCTCATGAAATTTAACAAGGAAAAGGGCAAAGTTCTGCACCTGGGGAGGAAGAGCACCATGAACCAGTACAAGCTGGGGGCCGCCCAGCTGGAAAGCAGCTCTGCAGAGAAGGACCTAGGGATTCTGAGGGACATCAAGTTGAACATGAGCCAGCAATGTACCTTTGAGGCAAAGAAGAAGAATGGCATCCTTGGCTGCTGTTATGAAGAGTCTTGCCAGCAATGTTCAAAAACTGTCTGGACATGCTCCTGGGCAGCCTGCTATAGGTGGCCTTGGTTGAGCATGGAAAATGGACAAGACAACCTCCTGAGCCCTCTTCCAACCTCAACCATTCTGTGATTCTACAATTCTGTGATTCAATTTCTGCGAATATCCAAAATTAATATTTATATATATTGCACATTATATATTATACGTTACATATTACATTATATACTATATACTACATTACATTATATATTGTGTAATATACTACATATATTATTTTAAATATATACTACTAAAATTATATTAATATTTGATATTTAAATATTATATATGTGTCTATATATATATATTAAAATTCCATTTTTTTTGTTTCCTTGACCAAGAAATACAATTAGATCTAGTTTTGGAATTGTTCTTCAGTTTCTTAGTAAACAAATTGAAGGAAAGATACACTCTTTAATGTCACAATTGAACTTGTTGCAGAAATTAAAATCCACAACAGTTCTTTACTGGTTTTGTTCCTGTTCTGGAAAATCTTAACCATATTTTCTTCAATAAAAAAATGCATATATGGTAAATTTTCTTTCTTATAAATTCACACAGCAACAAAAAAAAAAAAAACAAAACAAAAGTGGAGGTTTTGATCTAAGCATTAAAAATAGGAAAAGCTTTAAAGCAAGCATGAATAGGAGTCAGAGAGGCATGAAGAAAATAGAAACAAAGAAAATACTTTATCTTCTCTAATGCTTCTAAAATTGGAAGGGAATTGCAAAGAGTAGGAGGAATATTCCCTTGATAGTACTCCATTAAAGAGTTATGAGTGATTTTCTGTCTTGATACACTGATATTCAAGCACTTTAGTTAGTGTTGTGAAAAGTGAGAGAGATGTTTCCTTAATGAGAAAGCTGTATACTGTTATGTAAGAAAGAATATTAACAAAATATGGAAATATGAAGTGATGGGAAAAAATAAAAACAAAAGTTCTTGATAATTTTAATTCTCAGAAGAAACACCAATGAACTGTAAACATTGCATAGCAATAAAAATCTATTACAGCTGCATGACTGCATACAGGCACAACACAGAGATGCAATGTCTCACTAGAAAACCCAGCACAAAAATGCTAAGGATTTAACTCATCTCACTGGAACTGTCAACAGTATAGAAATCCCAGGTTTAGGTTATTATTGATTTGATTGTTTGATTTATTTATAGTGATTAATGAAATTATTTACTTTTATAGGGTTATTTATAGAACCTATAGTTTGGACATACACCTTATAAGATGATTCACTATAATTTTGAAGGTACTTCCTGAAGCTACCTGTCACAAAAGCTGGTGCTGGTTGTACTGAGTGTTTGTCAGAGGCTGTAGCAGAAAAAATGACACGGAGTTTCCTTTCCATCTTCACTACCGTTTTCTTCCTCAACGTTTACTCACATTTGTAACCCAGCACTTTTACCTCTCAGCATCTTGGAGCCTGGTGAGGTTGCACTTTCCATTGCCTGAATGTTTCTAGGGAAGATACAAAGAGCTAAAGACAAGACAGCTGATATTATTTTCAAGAGCTGATAGGAATTTACCACCTTGTTTGGAAATGGACAAAGTAATGTTCTATGTCTATTTCAGATGTTAGAAATGACAGTGGTACCAGCCTGAAAGAGAAATAACTTCCAGAGAACATAATGACCAAGATGCTAGTTATTTATTGCTTTTTTGTTTCTTTTTCATAAAGAAGCTTTGTATCCACATCTTTTTTGCACTTCAAGTTCTCCATCCTGCCTCCAAGGGAATGCTTTGAAACATTAAAACATTGTGGTGAGAAAAATATCTCTCTGCCTGTCCTTCAAGTGATACGGTCCACAGATCTGTTAAAATGAATACTTCAGCTTACTTGCAGACTTTGGGCAGAACTAGACCTGCCAATCACCTGTCATGAAATAAGTCCTAAGGCACAAAATAATTCATATCTACTTTTCTAAATTACAGAGATTATGTTAGTATATGCTGAGGAAAATGCATAGTAACTGCTTCTACTTTAGAGCATGGTAGGTTCTACTTAAATAAGTTTATAAATCTAAATATTTCAAGAACATTTTCTGTCTTTATGTTGCATTAATTATTTGTATGGAGAGTATGCTGTATATGTAGTTATTCTTACTCAAAGAGAAAGAAATGTTTAGGTAAGCACACCTGTATTATCCTGTACAATATGATAAAATGCACAGACACATTACAGTGCAATTTTTATGACAAAGAATGTCATATCTTTATGTAGAGTCTTAATCTTTAAATATAGGCATCTGAATTACTTAGGCAACATAAATCTCTCTTCTACTTTCTCATGAGCACTCATGTACGTGGAAGAATTCCATTAAAGGACAATAAACAGAATAGGTTAAGATTAGAAGATCAATATACACATACTGCTGAATTAATAGATATTTGCTAGCTCTCAAAAGAGGGCACGTAATTACTCTGCTTTAAAGAATGACTTTAAAGTTCAACTGAAGGAGAAACTGAATGTGCTTATGTAATCATTGCTATAATACTTGTTAAGGACTACTTGTCTAAATTAAAAGTATAATATCAGATCTCACTAAAAAAGGCTCCCAAGTCTCAATTTAAATAAATAGACAAAAGTTTCATTTATATTGGTGCATACAGTGCATAAGATGCCATTCTCCATCCTGAAGATCATATGACTCATGGTCATGCAGCCAAATTCTCTTACCTCACTAAGGCGTGTATATAGCACATTCAACCTACCTAGTAGGGATGATTGCTGATCCGCACTAATTTACAGAGTTTTCCTGTGGAATGTTTGGGCTACCGCTAGTTCGCCAAAGTCAAACTTATAACAGAGACTGAGCTAAGAACTAAAGAGTATGAATGATCCACACCAGCACCTTATCCTATTTAGCTTACAGTTAAAGGTATAAATGCACACATACAAATCTATTTGGATGCCTGTCATAGATAAGTATACAAATACACTCTGTAGAGATTTCATAAGGTACAGAATGACTGCCCAAGGACATGCTCTTTGAGCTTAGAGGTTTGGAAAGTATATATTCCCAAGATACATATGTTTGTAAGGACTGTGTATAATTTCCTTTCTTCTAGGCTGAAAACATTATATCACAGAGGCATGATTTTTTACTTTGACACTTTCATGTAATCACAATAGTGTCCTTCTGGAGAAACTTGAGTTCATTTCTTCTGTCATTTAAAAAGGTTCTGCTTCAGCCAGTGGGATATGTTCTTCTTATTGAATTATCTTTTGGGATCATCAAAGGCAGGAATTACCTCATACACTTATAAAGGAATATTATAACCCTTCTGTGATGCTTGGACATATAAAGCTGTAGTGTTAAGTTAATAAAGCTTGAAAACAATAGCTTTTAATGTTAGAAAGACAGGCAGTAACAGTCTGACTTTCTATTCCAATCTTTCATATTGTCCAGCTGCTCCGGTACAGTCAGATCCTGCCCTGAAGGATAAAGAAATCCTGTATACACAGTGCTGTGTCTTAATGAAATCAGGAGGTAAGATGTTGTACCTCCCTAGCCTGGTTTTAGATTCATATCTCTTGCACTTGTGCTGGACTGAACTGGGAAGGCTATGCAGAGGAGGTTTGGCAGTCTCTGTAATCATTTGAACCTCAGAGTGGCAAACTGAGGCTTTTTTAAGAGGTGCGTATTAAACATGTTGGAAAGGGAACGGAGAATCCTAACATAAATTCTGTAAAAGTGAAGAATGTTGTCCATAAAGGAAAGGGATCTTGAGAAAGAAGAAAGCTATAAAGGGCTTCTCAATGTAATCATTATTCTACGTTCCTGTTAGTCTAAAATCACATTCTTAGGTATGAATTCTGTATATTCAAGACAAACCTATAATATCATCACATAATCAGAAGGATTCCAGAAATTCTGAATCAGTCTTTACTCATTTACATGTATTGTTATTTGATATCACCAGCACATCTACAGGAATAAGGGTCTGCAGGGACTGTCTGTCTGAGCCTGTTTTCATTAACCATGATCCCTAGGCAGACTGCCTTGTTGGTAGGCCATTCTCTGACCCTATAAGCACAGACCTCTGTCCTGGTTCCGGTGGGGATAGGGTTAACTTTTCCTGGTATTCCATGCCATGTGAGCCACGCCCACCCTGAGCTGCCGGGGGAGGGGGCAGGAAGTTGCTGCTTAAAAGCGGGCTGGGGCGTCCCGGGTCCGGCCGGTCGGCGAGCGGTGGGGAGCGGCGGTTCCGTAATCGCGTTTGTATATTCCCCTATCCGTGGTGTTGTTGTTGTTTGCCTGTTCCCTTTGCTGTTCTGTTAAACTGCCTTTGTCCCAACCCAAGAGTCTTGCCTTTTCTTACGATCCTTCCTGTATTAGGAAGGCACGTGCGAGCGGCATGTGGTTCTTTGTTGCCATCTGAGGCTAAACCACGACAACCTCCTTCTCTGCTACTCTTTGGAGATGCAACCGTGGATCGCCACAGAACAACCACTCTCCAACTTCTCCTCTGTACAATTTTCCCACAGCTATTAACCATAATAGTTAGAAGGTTGAAGTAAAATGTCATTTGTAAGTGGTTCCTATTTAGCAGTTACAGGCACATACAGAATTCAGGGAAGAGAAAGCTTTTTTTTTTTCCCCCCCCCAAAAAAATCATGATTTGTTTTGCCGGGAAGCGCACAGTAGTCCAAAACTGCTGTAAAATATCAGGGGACAGATTTGGGAGACATCAGTAGGGTTATACTCCAACGTACCCCATCTTCTGGAGTTCGTTTACAGCTAGATTGCTACATTCACTACACTCATTAGTGTGTATGTCCTTCTGGATCTCTCGCTTTAGGTGTAGCCAAGAAGACATATATTACACTGTTGTGGTTTAACCCCAGCCAGCAGCTAAGACCATGCAGCCACTGATTCAGTTCTCGCCTGGTGGGATACGAGAAAGAATCAGAAGAGTAAAAGTGAGAAAATTTATGGGCTGAGGTAAAGACAGTTTAATAAGTAAGGCAAAAACTGCCCACGCAAGCAAAATAAAGGAAAAACAAGGAATTCATTCACTGTTTCCCATCAGCAGACAGGTGTTCTGCCATCTCCAGGAAAGCAGGGTTTTGTCATGCTTAATGGTTACTTGGGAAGACAAAGCACCATAACTCCAAATGTGTCCCCCCCCTTCCTTCTTCTCCCAGCTTCATATACTGGCCATGATATCACATGTTAGGGAATATCCTCTTGGTCACTTGCGGTCAGCTGTCCCAGCTGTATTCCCTCCCAATTTTTTGTGCACTCCCAGCCTACTCAGTGGTGGGGCAGTATGAGGAGCAAAAAAAAGCCAAAACCAACAGTGTTTTACCAACACTGTTTCCATCCCAAATTCAAAATACAGCACTATACCAGCTGCTAGCAAGTAACTTAACTCCATCCCAGCTGAAACCATGGCACATAAGTGTGCATGATTGTCTTCTCAAATCTATAAGAAAACCTGATTTAGCCTAGTTCTTAATGCATTAGCTTGCTTTCTATAGTCTGTGTCATCCTATGACTCATCACAGTCTTTTCTACCTCTCTTTACTAAGAAACTTTCCACACATCTGCATTCCTTACACTTCTTTTTAATCACTCTTGGCAACACAGTTCACAGAACTAGTTGATGTGACATCCCCTACTCACCATAAATCCCATGTTTGTGTCCAGGTGCTATCGGAATGTTAGGTAACCTCCAGACTTATCCTTCCTGCCTTATTTCTATAGTTTGTTTTGATCTAATAGTACTCATTTCTGCACAACAATATCAGAATAATACTAAGGGACATTAATAAAATAAATACTACGAGCATATTTTCTGTTGTGTACATGAATTCAAAGTATTCTCTGAAGTTTTAAATTCTTACAGGTTTGGACTTAGAACTATCAAACTTCAGGTATTTGCAGAACTATTTTTTAGTTCTTATCAGAAAGCTAACCACCTTTTTTTTTTAAAAAAATAACATGTTATGGTATTATGGGAGCACTGACAGAGCCTTAAAAATAGCATTGTGACTGTGAACTGTAATTATTGATAATTGCTACTGCTGTGTGTAAAGTTGTCTGTTCATATGACACAGCAAAATCTGCAGAAATAGCTCTAATATGTAAGGAGTCATTGAATAACTTTTCCTTTTCATTGGATCAGTAAGAAAAGATGCATTTGTTTCATTTTTTTAAGAGATAAGTAAAAATTAACAGTAAGTACTTTATTGCAAGATACCAGAGTTCGTGTGCAACAGTGTTTTTAAAAAGAGGCTTTTATATCAAGATTGTCTTTAAAATGTGTCAGAAGACATGCATCCATTAAAGTTATGTAGACATTTCACCTTCTTTCCACAGTGTTTCCTGACAGCTCAGCTCAGGTCTTTAGCCAGGCAAGGCTGACCAGCTCTGAAGTCACTACACTCTACACAGTAGAAATGAAATAAGGAGCTCCATCCCACTGCTGAGAAAAACATTGATCTGTTTGGAAGCCTGTTCCACCATCCCTCCTTGTAAGGAAGATCAGGTAACTAAAACTAATACAAAAAGCTGGCTAATATCTTCTGGTCAGGAATATTTGTAGACGAGGGAAGGACAAGGAAAGAAGAACTCTTAGAAGCTCTTCCCTTCCCCCTTCCATTTTTCTTTCTCTTTCCTTTTCTTTCTCTTGATCCTCGACCTTTTTTTCCTTCAAGCCAGAGAAGCACTTTGCATTTCTCCCTCCTCTGTTGCCACCTAGAGGAGAGCAGAGCTAAGAGCCAATGTCAGAATGTACATGAGGATAAACCAGGGCAGGGTCTAAAAGGGCAGGAAATGACAAGTGTTGGGTGGGCAAATTCATGTAGGGACATGGGAAGACATGCCATGGTGGACACACAGATGGGAAAAAGCCCCCCAGCACAAGCTTTGCCTGTATAAATTCTCCTAGAAGTCCATTAGGAACAGGCAGGAAGAGCTCAGATATTAATTCTTCAACTATTCATTAATAATGGCATTGTTCCTGAGAAAACTCTTGTCTATACACTTACAAAACAAGGGATTTACATGTGTATGTATTATAGTTTTAATACATGCTTACATGCTAGTATATCTGAGGAGTTCAAAGAAGCTGTACAACAAAGGCTTCTGCTAGTAGCAGCCTGTATTACAGGTTAATACTGCTAAGTAAAGGAGGTAGATTAATTTATAATGAAAAAGGCTCAAGATAACTCTTAAGAAACTCAGGAATCATATCTGAAATAAACAATTCTATCCAATTTTTACAGCAACTGGAAAAGAAAACTTGTCAATTAATCAGTTTCCTGCCGCAAGACAAGAAATTTTAAAATACCTTAAAAATTTGAAGTATCCACCAAAGAAATCATTCAGCTTCTGTCCAGATTTCAAAGGCAGAAAAATCAACGAATGCTGATACCAACAAAAGTTGGTAGGATGCTTTTACAATACAGAAAATACTAGAATAAAAAAAAATAAAGGAATGCTGAGCAACTCAGGAAATGCCGTATTCTACCCATGAGATATCAGAAATGCCTCGTGCTATCAATGGGTGAAACTGAATCATGTGCTTATACATAAATTCAGAAAACTAATGTGTTGAAATCACTGATTTGAATATTGAAAATTAAACTTCTGCTTGATTTCAGATCTCAGCACTTTCCAGTCTAGTAGTGGTACAGAAAGTCTCAGCTGCTATTATTGTTGTTTCTGATGTTTTTATTTTATTTTAATGATCATGATTTACTGGAATATTTTTTAAAAAAAAGTTTTCTACTTTCAAAGTTAAATTTATACCCATTACTTACTTTTTTTTTTTTTAAGTAAAAATTAGGCATAAACCTACATAAATTTAACACTCTTAAAAATGTTTGGGTATGCCTTTCAGATTGAAATAAAACATTCATTACTATAGAAACAACATTTTCTGTTTCCTCATAGGAAACATGAAACTGATAATTTGCCATGTAAAGACAAAAAATATCCTAAAAAAGATTAGTAAGACAAGAGCAAGGAGGTCAGTCAGAAGTGTGTCCTTCCTGCATCCAGTCTTACCTTTCCTTGATGTATCCAAATCCTAAGGGCCTGATCCAAAACTTATTGAAGTCAATAGAAAACCTTCACTGCCTTTGGAACTGGCATCAAGCATAGAATTTGGATTCCTAAACAAGGCTTTCTAAGCGTCTGTGTATGGAATTAAGAACCTATTTAAAAAAACCTTTACAAAGTAATCTATATTTAATAAGATTCTGTTCGGTTTTTTAGGGGTGTCAAACACTTTAAATTCAAATGTCTGACAGGAGTGGTAATGGGTTGAATGCCATCAGATTTGCAGTTTATGGTGGAGGAAAGAGTTTGACTTCTTTTTTTAAACAAATTGATATTTAACCTTTACAGCTATTCAAGGCCTCCTATTGCTGACAGTTGCACTTGTTCCACGTTGCCTGAATTTTAAGCATGTCAGTAATACTTCAGGTTTTATCGCAGCTATTTACTAGAGTGCAAACACTGACCTCCTCGTGACAGCAGCAGAAAGATGCCTTTTTAAGCCATTGATGCTAGATTGCATGCACTAAGCTCAGCTCCTTAGAAGTACTTTGGCAGTGCAATATCTAACATTTTTGCGCTTTTTCTTCAGTGGAATTATCAGACTCGGATCAGAAGCTCAGATGCCTTATGTGATTTGGATATTTAATAGGAAGATTTGTAAATGACTGATCAGCCATGTATATTATCAAGGACAAATAAAAAATAATTTAAAAAGGTTCAGTTTATGCAGCTACCAAGTTGACTGGTGCCTAAATTTACAGCAGTGTTGACCTTGTTCCAATACCTTGGATAACTCTAAGCAAGCTAAAATATTTTCACAGCGCAATATAACACAGACATGCTATCTCAGTCCTTCATTTGTGAAAAGCTGGTTTCAGGCATGTTAGACGTTCCTTAGCTGAAGTTTCTTACTGGAATAATCACCTAAAAGTTCAAATAGAGAAATCATCTTTTAGGAAGGAGGCTACTAAATTTATGGAAGAAATTATATGCAGTTGTGTCTGATAATGCAAAGGGAAAGTATTTGATGGTCTAAGATCTATTTTCCTTGAGAGTACAAGTCTGACCTGTGTTAGTGAATGTTCATATCACTTAGCTAGTCCAGATTAAGGCATTACTATTTTTTCTGATATGGCTTAAATGGGCCTGCAAAAGCCTCAGAATTAGTACCTGCCGGTGTGATAGAGGAATAAGAATCCTGTTCCTGTTTGAGCTTGGTAGTTGCACAGTAGCCCTGGTGTGTGCTTTGCCTAAATATACCACTTGAAATTAACCTTCTGACTGGATTGTAGCAGCTAAACAGTAGTACGAGTGTATAATTTGTGATAGGCTGTTTCATAAGAGTGTTTGATGATCTGATTCTACAAGATCTCTAAATTGAATGCCCGATTTCTGTATGTTGAAGACAAAAAACAGTTGTAGGGTCTGAGATGAGTTTTTCAGGGGACCAAACACCAAGTCTTCTGTCAAGAGAGACATGTCTCCAAAGAGTTACTCGTTGCTGCTACATTCTGACCAAGGGATTATCTATGGCTAATAGGAAATACATGGTGGAAAAGTGTATTTCCAGCTATAGTTTGGTTTGGTTTGGTTTGATTTGGTTTGGTTTGGTTTGGTTTGGTTTGTTTGGGTTGTTTTGCAGTTGTAACCTTACAAGATGAAAGGAAAGACAGATATCCTAATTAAATGATTGGCCTTTTTTAAGAGCTTAAGAACTTGTCTCAGTCTTCTTAGTGATCGCTAGTTAAGTATGATCTGGTTAGTAGAGTCCATTCCCAAGGGCAATGACTTAACTGAACATAGCCCACTTTTTAATCCATCACTTCTGTCGCAGAGCTACTCCTCTTTTGAACAGTTTAATAGTTAGAACACTTGCCCAGGAAATAGGAGATGTGTTCAATTTCCTTTTCAGCTTCACCTGCTACTTCACAAGGTCGTGCTCACTCTGGTGGATTAGAGAAGAAGAGAGAGAGAGAATGAAAAGGGACAATGGAAAGCTGGTCCTGGGTTGGGTCACTGTGCACGCAGAAATGCAGGATTTATGAAGACAATAGAAGATCAAATAAACGGAAGCCTAGCATCTGGTGGTTATAGTTTTGAAACCCCTCAGGTTGAACCCTGGTCTCACTTGTCTCACTTAGTGAGTGCTTTAATCACCAGGCTAGCGTATAAAAAGTATGTGTGTAATCAGGTGTTACTGTGAGTAGGCCTTTAAAACTTGGGATGTAACTAGAGTTAGACCTAAGCAGCTCTGTGAATCATAGAATAGTTTAGGTTGAAAAAGACCTTTAAGATCATTGAGTACCACCATTAACCTAACACTGACAAAACCACCACTAAACTATGTCCCTAAGCACCACATCTACATGTCTTTTAAATAACTCTAGGAATGGTGACTTAACCACTTCCCTGGGCAGCCTGTTCCAGTGATTGATAACCCTTTTGGTGAAGAAATTTTTCCTCATATATGATCTAACCTCCCCTGGTGTAACTGGAGGCCATTTATTCTTGTCCTGTCACTTGTTACTTGGGAGAAGAGACCAACACCCATCTCGCTACAACCTCCTTTCAGGTAGTTGTATAGAGCGATAAGATCTCCCTTCAGCCTCCTTTTCTCCAGACTAAACAACCCCAGTTCCCTCAGTTGCTCCTCATAGGATTTGTGCTCTGGACCCTTCACCAGGTTCATTGCTCTTTTTATGTGCTCCAGCACCTCAATGTCTTTCTTGTAGTAAGGGGCCCAAAACTGAACACAGTACTCAAGGTGTGGCCTCACCAGTGCCAAGTACAAGGGGATGACCACTTCCCTAGTGAAGTTTTAGTACATGATGGAAATCATTCTGTTTGCAAGTGAGCCTGACTCTAGGGCAATAGATTATCCATACAGTAAAGAAAGATACCTTTTTTTCAAACAGGTATGTAAATTAACTGGCCCATTAATAAAGCAGCATCTCCACACTAGAGGTGGCCACCAGTTTTTAGGGAGGAAAGGTGGTTGCTAAAATGCGTGCACTTTAGGGTTTTGTCTATTGCTTTCTATATTCAAAGGGCAGCAGCATTTTGAATGCCAATGCAGATTGATGTCATCACTAACAGGATAAGCATTTGGAGTGGCACTCTGAATGATTGACACTGGGTATACAGCGAGTTCTTATTCTGTCAGAATTTGGCATGTTTCTAGTTGTCAAAGTTAATCCACTGCCAGCTATTTGACAGGATTGTACTTAGTGCCTGATGTTAGTCTCCAAAATGTTCATGATTAAGGCTGCATACAAATGCTGCTTATTCAATTGAATAAATAACAGTTCCACTCACACAAGAAAAGGTGGACTCTCCATACAAACTTATCATTTCCACATAAAGTAGTAAATCGTGGCATGGGATACCGAGGTGCTAAGTGTGTGAACTGGCAATCACCTTTGCAGGGCTGGCAGTGGTGAGAAATATTCTACCTATGTGAGATGTAATGTCAGCAGGAAAGCTCAGGGAACCTAATAAGCAGCAGTAACTGCCCTGGTTGTATGAAAGGAAAAGCTTGTTGATTTCTGAATGTTTTGGCCAGCACATAGAGAGGTAGGACCCTAGAAGATCTCTTTGGGATTTGTAATGCTTCCAGCAGTTCAACAGCTGAAAGTTCGACTTGTGTCATACTTTCTGGCAACTATGTAAGAATGGAGTTAGCACTGGTTCAGAATGAGAAATGGAGGTAACATTAATAAATGCAGAACTGAAAAGAAAAATATTTTTTCTAGCTTAGAATTGTCTGAAAATTGCTTCATGAAACTGGATTTTTTTTTATTATGCATAAATTTTCAATATGTGATGAAAATAATACTAAAATTTTATATATTTTCTTTGCTTTAATAGCACCAGAGTGTAAATCTGTTCTGTAGGGTATTCACTGGTAAACTTATATCACTCCAACACATAAGAACAGGAGGAAAGGGAAATGAAATAAAGATGGAGTACGCTGTAGTTTGGTTATTCTTACCAGAAATAGTAAAATCTAAGTAAAATCAGCTTTTGACTGTCCCAGCTTTATTCAGAAGCAAGATAGGCTCCCAAAGAATATGGAAATAGTGGGGTGCTCTAATAAGATGAAGTAAGATCTCAATATTTCATGAAACCAAGAGCAAAAAACCATCATGGAATAGCTGAGTGGTGCTTTCTTTCAGCCACTAAAGTTTCAAAGACTTTGCATAGGAAAAGAGAACTACTCTCTTCATGAATCCTTTTCCACAGACAATTCAACCTGGTTGGAAGCACAGGAAAAGAACTCCATGTTGAGGGCTTCACCTCAAAGGACTGTGACTTCTCCTCTCTGAGGTTATGGGTTTCCTGAAATTAAGGCAGACTTAATCCTGTTTTATGCCTCTGACCCCATCCTGCAAAAGGAGTAGGTCTACCTTTGCACCTTTTTTGGGGGAAGGAAACAGAAAAAAAGATAACTACTGGGTGGGATTGGACAAGAGGCAGAGAAATAAGGTCCACTGTCAGCACTAATACATCCTCACCTCTGGACAGAAGAAAGCATGAAATAGGTGGCAATGACATGGTACTAGACTAAATGTAGAAGATAAAGTACATAAAAGAAAAGAAAATTATTCATAGAATCATATAACATATTAGGTTGGAAAACACCTCTGGTGGTGACCTGATCCACCTCCCCACTCAGAGGAGGACCAGGTTGAAAATAAAATCCAATTTCAAAGTCATGTTGTTCAGGGCCTTGTTCTGTCAAATTTTGGTTTTCTCCAGTACTGGAGACTCTTCAACCCCTCTTGTAAATTTCTTTCCAGTGTTTGATGACGTTACTGTAAATTTTGTTTTCCTAATGTCTAATTCAAATTTCCTTTCCAACAACTGGTGTCTGTTGCCTTTTACCTTTTCACTATTCAACTCAAGGAAGTGTCTGGCTTCATCTTCTCCATAACTTTCCATTAAGTAGTGAAGACAGAAATAAAAACGATGTAGCTTTGACTTCTCCAGACTGAACAAACTTTCCAAGCTTCCTTTTACAGGTGCTTCAGCTCCCTAATCATCTTTGATTAGTGACCCTTTGCTGGACTTGCTCCAACGTATCTGTTCCCCTCTTGTATTTTGGAGCCTAAAACTGTGTACGTTCTCCAGATGCAGTCTCCTAAGTGCCAAATAGAAATAAATACTTCAAGAGAAATCCTTCAAACTCTTGGCTACACTCTTAGAAACGCAGCCCTGTATGTGGTTAGCTTTCATCACTCCAAGGACATACAGCTGACTCAACTTCATGTAACATTTTTTTGAAAATCACTTGTAAGCATGTTTCAAAAAGAAAGTTAATAAAACCCTAACATTTAAATTCTGTAATACCTCTTCTTTTCTCCCCAGTCCAGAAAAGGTTTTCAAAATAAATGCTTGTGAATATTTAGAAACCTCAAATATAATATAGTAAAAGAGAAATAAAACACATAGGAATTTTTTGTTTCCAAAACAACAAGAGTTTTAAGAAAGGCTTGTCTGCTTCCTTTCAGATTTGTTCAAATTTAGGAAAAAAAAAATCTTTTATGCAAAAAAAAAAACCCCAACCTTCAAATTGAATACTCTTTTGAGGTATCTCTTCTGAGTGTTAGACAAAATATGTAACATTAAAACACTTAGATAAAGATTAATTCACTTTGTCCTTTAAACGGCATCATGGGATTTTGATCAAGCTACATCTCTTAACAGCTAACATCCATTTTTTAATCCGTTGTTGTAAATTAAACTTTCAATTTAAATTCACTAGAGGAAAAGGTGAATTAATATAATAAGAACCTTCAAACATCCCTTTTTGCTTATCTTTAGTATGATAGTAACAGGTGTGAAAATTTCTAACCAGCAATTCTTTAATACTGACAAAGGGGAGAACTGCTCTGGCTTTTGTTCTGCTTTGTTTTGTTCTTTGTTTTTTTGTTTTGTTTGTCTGAGAAATTTAAAAGATGCTGATGAGATCTGTAGGCCAAGTTATTTGCATGACTACTAAGTTTAAATTTGATGCCATAGCATTGACAGATGCTTATTTTCAAATGTCTCTCACGTACGTAAAGGTAAATGTAAAGCAGTACTTACTAAGAAAAGACCTTACTCCTGAGAATTATTATGAATTTGAGAAGAAGAAAAACAAAATAAAGTACATCAGACATGTCAGGAATGAAAAACTACTCTGTTTCTCGAGACATGTAAGAAAAGGCCCACATTTTGCATTTTATGACTATGTTCTCTAGGAAAGACATTTAAATTTCCTCCAGTTGCTATCAGAATTTATTGACAGTCACATTTTATACATAAAATGGAACTTCACACAGTTTATAAATAATTAATACATTAATAAAACATGTATACTAAACATTCATTCAGTTCATATTTTTATAGTCTGACAAGAAAATAGGTGCTCATACTCTGCCTTATAATAATGCGTCTTTGACTTTATTAGTAAGCCTATGCTACTTCTGTTTGTAATATCTTTTTTAACTTCTATTCATAAATAGAACAGAAAAGAAAATACTGTCTAATTATATGTATTACAGATTAATTTAAATGTTTCAGGATTAGTATTACACTGTATGAATTATTGCACAAATTCAAGCAGGCATCCATTTTCCATCCAGAGTGCTGGTATTTTTTGCCCCCTATTTTTATATCTATTTAATGTTCATGGGAAATCACATAATGAAATCCAACGTTTATTAAATCCAATATTTATTCAAGAAGCATTTTATTTTTATACAACTTTGTATAAACCTTTGCAAGAGAGGTGTAAAAGCGATGCTGGACAGAAGAGCAAGCTGGGTGTTGATGTATGTGGGAGAATGTTATCTTAGAGCAGATACTGGAATTCCCCAACTGTTTTATTATGCTCAGATTCCAGTGGTATAAATATGATATTTAGTTCACCTAAGTCAGACAGGTTGTGAACCCCGTAGAATTAGTGGTACCAAAAATCCTACTTAGATGTTAAAAGTTACTGCAGTGGGTACTAACTTTTTTAAAACAGATCTTAATATGATAAGACATGTCGCAGGAAATAAGAAAATTCACTTCTGAACTGAGAGAACTTGATCACTCTAACTTCAGAAGAATTAAAGTAATAAAAAAAAGTTATGACACCTTATTAAGTAAGGTGAAAAAAACGTGAAACTTAGCTTATTTCCACCTGATTTTTCAGGAGCTTACAATTAAGCAGCAGTGGATGCTGGTCATTATTTTAGTTTTAGTGTCTAAATGAGATTGTTCTTGTAAATGGATGGATAGCACCACCCCTGCACCATGCCTTGCATAGAGATGGGATAAGCCCTGACACCTAAACTAATCTAATCCATTTTACTTTGAATGAAATGGAGAAAATTCTTTAAAAGTATTTTGTGAACACAAATTACTGTTTAAACGTTATGGCAATTAGAAAGGAAAAGGATGAACATTAAAAATTAACAACACATTGAAAAGACGTGTCAAGGAACACACTTTATAGCTGGCATATTGCCTGCATCTGAGACAGTCTTTGGAACCAGATGGCATTTATTTTTCATGGGGTATAATCTCCCCCCAGATTTAAACTCCCTTGTTCCCTTAACCTCGACACCTTCACCTCACAATGAAAACTGGAATATGAACAGGGCCCAAAAAGGTGACTGAGGGCTTTGAATCTTTCAGTCAGCTAAGGTTTTGATGAACAGCAGGGAGAAAGGGGAGTTTGTAATCTAGTTTGCCCTTAGTTTATATTGCTCAGAGACAAGGTGGTTAGAAACAAAATATCAGAGCAATTACACGTTCTTTTGAAAGAGAAATTGAGCTAGATAAAATTACCATAATTACCTTCACTGACTCAACTTATTTTTGTTTTGTTATTTTTTTCTGTTTATCATACAAGTTCAAATGTGTCATGTCATTATCATTAACTGAATATTATTGAGGTTAGATGATAGAAACTTATTTTCTTTAATCTCACTTTGTTTGATCAGTTATTAAAGGTACCTCTCTCAAAGTATGTATAAATGACTTGTAATCAAAGGCATTATTAAAGAAAGAGAAAGTAACAAAAGAACAATTTTAAAATAGAATTATCTCCATCATTTTCTTAATTCAAAACACTGATAGACATAAATAAAAAATACACACATGTGCTTAATATTCAGAGTTCAATCCTACATTTATTGTAAAAACTCAGGCTGCCCTTGCAAGAAAAGGCATCACAATGATGTAAACAGAAATCAGATCTTTATGCTTTAAAATACACGAGACCTGTTATACCTCATAACTCATATAAAAGACTCACTTTATTCTTCAAAATGTCTTCTTCTTCCTTTCTTTGCTTCATATTATCTCACAAATTATATTTGTGTGGAAGAGACAGGTAGAGAGAGGGGTGTGAGCATGAAAGGTGAGGAAGGGGAAAATCTACTTAGTCTTATAAATTCAGGGTTTAATTTTTTTTTCTAAATAACAGCAGGGACAAACAAAAATCAAAAACCAAAGCCAACCAACCAACCAAAAAACCCAAACCAAACCAAAACAAAAACAACAAACAAACCCAACCCCCCCCCCCAACACACAAACCCAAACAAACCCCAAACAGGTAATCTCAGCGGTTACCATTAGTGTTATTATTTTACTGTCTTTCTGTGGCAAACATTTTGCTGAAGTGTGCCTTTTTTATTGCTTTTCAAATTTATAATGGAATTCTATGAAATTCTATCTGCAGCACATTAGCTGCCATTTTGAATCTGGGGAATGCATAACTTAATCATTTGCATTTGTGTAAATGTCCCCAGAGGGACCTGGACAGGCTTGAGAGGTGGGACCATTCAAACTTCATGAAGTTTAACAAGGCAAGTGCAAGGTCCTGCACCTGGGTTGGGACAATCCCAAGCACAAACGCAGGCTGAGCGGAGAATGGATTGAGAACAGCCCTGAGTTGAACGATGTGGGAGTGTTGGTTGATGAGAAGCAAAATGGCAGCCAGCAATGTACGCTTACAGCCCAGAAAGCCAACTGCATCCTGGGCTGCATCAAAAGCACATGGCCAGCAGGTCGAGGGAGGTTATTCTACCCCTCTACTCCACTCTCCTGAGACCCCACTGGGAGTACTGTATCCAGCTCTGGAGCCCCCAAAATACGAAGGACATGGACCTGTTGGAACGCATCCAGAGGAGGGCCATAAAAATGAGCAGAAGGCTGGAGCACCTCTCCTATGAAGACAGGCTGAGAGAGTTGGGGTTGTTCAGCCTGGAGAAGAGAAGGCTCCAGGGATGCCTTAGGTCTTCCAGTACCTAAAGGGGGCCTACAGGAAGGATGAGGAGGGACTCTTTATCAGGGAGTAGTGACAGGACGAGAGGTAATGGTTTTAAACTGAAAAAGGGTAGATTTAGATTAGGCATCAGGAAGAAATTCTTTACTGTGAGGGTGGTGAGACACTGGCACAGGTGGCCCAGGGAAGCTGTGGATGCCCCATCCCTGGAAGTGTCCAAGGCCAGGCTGGATGGGGCTTTGAGCAGCCTGGTCTAGTGGGAGGTGTCCCTGCCCATGGCACGGGGTTTGGAACTAGATGATCTTTAAGGTCCCTTCCAACTTGAACCATTCTATGATTCTATGAAATAAGGTATCCACGTACCAGTGGTTTCCCAGTGGTGAATGTGTTATGTTCCTGCCAGTTTTGAGGAAACGTATGCCTTTGTTACCGTAATCTGGCAGTAACAGATTGTTATTTATAAAGGCAATTAGAAATGACCAAGAGACCTCTCCAGTTGTAATGTTCCACTGAGTATATTACTCAACATGAGTAGCTGATCTAACAGGAATACAAGACTGTAAGAAACATTGGCAGATACTGTTATTTTTTCTTGCCCTCACAAATTTAATTTGAAGGATGTTTTATCAGCCTTACAGGTCTAATGATTAGGAAACACGTAGAAACATGGACTATTGCTAAGGAGAGATTCACCTGAACAAATATGATCTGTGTATATAACCATCCTAACCTTCCATTATTATTGAAGGAAGCAGTCAGTCTTAAACCATGATTCAACTCATGGATAAAAGTAGACATTCAAAATTTGCTAGATGAACTAAATACTGAAGTGCTTGCATTTTCCCCACTGACTATCAATTGAATCTAGATGCCTAAACTCAGTTGTTGGTATAGCAGACATCTCAAGTATCTTAGCAGGATCTGTACTTCTTGTTTATTTTTAAAAGACAAACTCCTTTTTCTAATAATGAAAATCCTAGGTCTGCCTCTGTCCCTAAGGAATCCTGATGAAAATTAATTGGTTTTAAAATTCTCATCTGTAGAGTAATTCTGATAGGCCACATTCCCTGGTGGAGAAATACATTCCGTTGAACTGATTTCAGTATTTTGCCACACTTGTCAACAAATAATTATGGCCTATGGTCAAAAGAAACCACATCCATATTCCCTATGTCAGTATTTTGGGTGAATAGCAACACAGTGTATCTGCACTATCATCTAACCTGGGGCATCTAGCATCATCACTCTCCTGCTTCTTGCAATATCCTACACCTCTTCCAAGGGCAAACGTGGAGTCTGGCCTCCTGAACATGGTCACTAAGACCTATGTGAGACGTTTAAAGTGGACCTGAAGTAGAAGTGAGTCTCCACAGATATGAAGAATAATTAATTATCTCTTTGGCACTTCATGGAAAATGCATCCTCAGGAATCAGTTTCAATTCATTAAGTACAAAAAGCAATATATCTTAAAGCAGTTTTAGATAGCTCTATGCAATCTAGTTAAGCATTTTAATTTTTTATGTAAGTATTCCAGACATTCACTCATTAAGACACAGTCCCAATCATTTGATACTTGTTTTAGGGATGATGAGAGACAGTGTTGTATTGATAAGATATTTGGACTTGTTTATATGCTTGAATGAAAAATATTACAAAAGCGGCAAATACAGACCATTAATTTTCAGGAAAAATGCATTAACCAATGCATAGCCTTGCAGTTTGATAACAGGAGACGTAAGAATCAGCAAGTGCCAGTTGAGTAACATTGGATATATTTCAGTCCTATTTCAAGTGCAACAATTGTTGACCTACAATACTGTAGTAACCTCATTATATATCAAAGTTTTGTACATTACACTTATCCTGACTCTGTTTCTTAAGAAAGTAAAGAAAAAAAAACTATAACTTGGGAGGTTTTATTTCAACTTTTTCTTGCTTTGTTAGATCTGAACATTTTTACTGTCTGTATAGGGCAAATATTCACTCTCAGAGATTTTATTTTTTTCCTCTATATACACCAGGTGAAGATTAAATGTGTGGTACTCAAATCATATAAACTACTGTCTGTACTGGTAAGTAAGCAAGTATTTCTCTCTCTCTCTGTACAAAACTGAAAATAATCTTTCATGAACTCTTTGGCCCAAGCTGTGCTAACTGGGTGCCAGGGGGGCATGATTTCTGTCTTGGAACGGCCACTCCTTTCAAAACCAAAATTCTGAAGGCTGGGGGCTGAAATAGCTTCCAGGTACAATGGCTTCTGCTGAAGTGAAAACTGAAGAAAACACATGATATAAGTGACTCTGGTATTCAGAACCACCTATACATAACTGAATGATTAAACATTAATTTAAAATGTGATAGAATTTAATGAACTATTCTACTGTGAGTTGATGTACTGATATGATGTAATCCTAGATTTGTACTGAAACACAGTAGCAAGCCAAAGGAGGTGATATGGTACTCAGCACTGGTGAGACATTGCTGGAATACTATGTCACATGCTGGGCTCCCTGGTATGACAGAGATCAGTAATAGAGAATTCAAAATTTTAGACTAACCATTCAATGACAAATTAAAATTTTAGATAACTAGTTTTTCAACTCTTCTAAACACAATTGTAACAAATTGTTTAGACATTATCATAAAACACATAACAGTAATTATTTATAGAAATAAGGAGTAAGAGAATTAGGTCAAATCAGTAAATTCATATACAAAAAAAGAAATTTATGTTAGAAATTAAATATATTTAAGTAAAATATAATATAAAATTATCAAAACCCTGTTCTGCATATTGCCAAACAGACATTTTGTTAGCATAGAGCAGGCTGTTGTTTGCACAACATAAACAGAAACCTGCACTGGCATTTCACCAAACTGAACTGAAACATGTTGTGTGATATATGGCATCACTTTCTACAAGTGTCATCTAGTTTTGTCTTCTGATGCCCTTCTCTAAACATACCATGAGAATATATTTGTGTTTACTTTCTAATTTTTGTTTTTAGGAGATTATAGATATCAGCTTAGTAAATCTCTTTTATAAGGGAAAATGGGAGTTTCTAATCTGACTACTTGGATGTTTTTGCTCTTTATTAAACTAAATGAGAACTAGGGAGGAAAAAAAATAATGGAGAGACTCAAAGGATAAGAGTAAGTTGGGATAATCATCAACTTTCCAAGCATGGAAGAAAACAAGATTTTTATAATAAAGAGCAGGGATAACTAATCAAAACATGGAAATATTTCCCAGCTTATTTTCCAGGATGGGTTAAAGATTAATCTCTATAATACAATCAGTGTATTATGCATATTGTACACCATTTAATGCCTTTGGGAAATACATATCACATAACAATGAATTTGAAGACTGTCATTTCATGTTTGCAGGTGGCCACATCTTTGAAAGCAGAATGAAAAATTTTACATGAGTAGATTATTCTGTGACAAGATAGATGAGTTACTTCATATTCCTTTCTTCCAAATTTATCTTCAGTATGCAACAAAAGAATTTTCATTTCCAGAAAGTACTATGCAATTAAATAGTAGTTAAATGAATTCATTAATTAGCTAAATGTCTCATCATTGTCTTGGTTAGTTATACTGTAGGGATACTCTGTTGGAGTGGGTCCAGAGGCGGGCCACAAAAATGATCAGAGGGATGGAGCACCGCTCCTGTAAGGACACGCTGAAAGAGTTGGCGTTGTTCAGCCTGGAGAAGAAAGGCTTATAGCAGTCTTTCAGCACTTAAGGGGGAATAAACCCCCTTTAAGAAAGATAGGCACAAACTTTTTAGCAGGGCCTCTTGTGATAGGACAAGGGATAAAGGTTTTAAACTAAAAGACAGTAGCTTTAGACTAGATTTAAAGAAGAAATTGTTTACAATGAGGGTGGTGAAACCACACCCAGAGAGATGGTAGATGTGCCATCCCTCGAAACACTCAAGGTAAGGTTGGAGGGGGCTCTGAGTAACCTGATCTACTTGAAGATGTCCATGGTCATGGCAGGGGAGTTGGCCTAGATGACTTTTATAGGTCCCCAACTATTCTATAATTCTATATACCCTGCTGCTAAACTGTCTCCACCCTCTGAAATCATAATAAAGAGAAAAAGGTCCTCCAAGAAAAAAATAAAAAATTATATTGCACATATGGTCAGAGCACTGGGCTTTTATCTGTTGAGTTCTTAATCTGAATCCATTTCTGTCTAGATGACATGGCTGTGCTAGCGCTGTACAGTCAAACAGAAGAGATATATAGTAAAGTTCAGTGTGAATATTTACAAATTGACTTACAAATAGATAACAAACATTGAAAATATTACTATTTTCCATGTCCCTAACACTACACATAGTTATGTACAAAGAGCAAAAATAATAAAATCAACAACAGGGAGTTTGGGGATTGTATGGTATTGTCTCTTGGTGTGACTCCTCCTCCCCTAACCACAGATCACTAACAGCTACCAATTTAGTGTGTTTGTTTGTCAAGAATAGTCCATGTTTTATTTGTATATTTAATTGAATTACCAAAGGTAGACTCTCAAAGTAAATATCCCAGCAAAACCAATAGAAAACTCAATAATTATGTTTATATCTCTGACCTCCCACTGGTTTCAATGGTTGGCTTTGTCTGTGGAAGATTGGCATATGTAATTATGACACCAGAGAAGTCAGTGAAAATACTCCCAACTAGTGCCAGTGGGTAAAGATTTCCCATTTCAACCACTTGCATTCCTTCAATTTACCCTATAACTAAAATTTTACATCTGCTCATTATATGCATAACTTTTTTTTTATTTTTAAAAATGTTTAAGATCTCTTGATTATATACTGCAAAAAACTTTGGAGATTTAAATGTCTAAGTAAAATCACTTATTATTCCTTACTGTTATAAAATATTAATGTTCTGGTATAGTCACTTAAAAAAAAAAATCTCCCTGTTGAACTATTTAGGACTTCTTCTGCAATGTGTCTTAATATCTTATAGAAATGTTTCTTAAATGGTGTGTTTTCCATACTCAAATACGGTTACAAAGCCTTGTTATTCTCTAAAATATGGAAATCATAATTTACTTTCAGAGACCCATTTGATTTCTATTGTTGTAGTGCTATAGATTCAAACAAGACTGTCCCATTGGAATGGAAACTAGAATTAGGCTCTCCATAAAGAGACAATGAAGTATAGAGCCATGATTTGTACAAATTAAGAGTGCTAGTAATAATAGCACTATTCGTAGTAGTGGCAGTCATAGTAGTTGTCGTAGTAGTAGTAGCAGTGATACTTTCATTCATGATTAAAAAATGAAAAAATACGTAATAATAAAAAAACAATTACAACCAGTTCCAATGGAAATCACGTTAAATTTATAGCATAGAAGGATGAAATAATTCACCTGATAACATGTATTGCCCTCAGTCTTCTGCTCTGACAATAAACACAGCTTTAAAAATCTTTCTCTCTGTGGAGCAATATTTTATTTCTACTGTCCCGACATTCTTTGTGAGAATAGTATAATTCTTAATGTGTAGCCCATAAATAACAATATTTTGTAGGAGAACATTTGCTAACAACTGTTTACACAGTGTAGCACGTTTGAAATGGAAACACAATTTAAAACAGTCTCTCTAAGTAACTACAATTTTCGGTCTCACAACCAGCAATGATAAAATATTATATACTATTAAAAAGAAATACGACATCTCTGGATGACTGCTAACATTATAATAAGAACGGGGTGGGGGAAAAAAGGAATTATCTTTAGGATGGGGAAACGTTATATCTTTATGTATCATATTCCATCTAGTTTGGCCTTCACACACAGCCAACCATTTTATGTAAAGGTTGCATGTACTGTAGGGCAATATATAATGAAAGATCGAAGAATATATCAACTGATGCATTTTAATCCGATTTTATACAGGAAATGTTGTGGAACAGCACCATCTGCAGGTGTGCTACCATAAATTTAATGTTCTTGGTGTAGTCAGACTTCGTTAATGCCATCTGTCTTTTTTTTTTGGTGCAGATTTGGTCTTTGCTTTTCGGGAAAATCCAGTAGCTAGTGAGGTATGGATTATTTTGCAGACAAAATGCTTGTCATAATGGATAGTTAAAACAATATAGAAGTACAGAATCAAATCCTATTTTAGCAAACGTTTAGTTTGGAAGATCTCTTCTCTCGTCTAAGAGTCCTTTTATTTTTAAGAACTTAAACACCGAACTAAAACTTAAGGGCTTTAGTCCTTCAGTGCTTTATGTTTATGCCTTTGTAAACCAAATGCAGAGCAGAGGTGAAGATTATAGCACAGCAAAATACCAATGTTTTGCAGCCATTTTCTCACTTTTGCCACACATACAAAAGGGCTTCTATAAGTTGAAACTCTAAGCTAGCAAGCTAAGTTTAAATATCCATTTTTAAAAATGTCAAGATTTTTCTATAACTATTTAATACATACATTTTTCTGACTATTCTTTATTGAATATCTGAAAAACAAACAAACAAACAATAAAACAAAACAAAACCAAAATACCCTAAACAAACAAGCAAGCAAAAAAACAAACAAACAAAAAAATACCAACCCCCTCTATACTTAGTTACTATAGATTGTGTGACATGGTGTTTGGAAACACAGAACTGTTTTCCAATGTATTTTTCTAAGACTTCCAGGAAGAAAAAAACATTGCCATGAACAGGTGTAGACAGGAAACATGCAGCTGGGCATTTTTCAGGGAAGTTGATTTTTGCTGGAAAATATTGACCCATTAAAATGGAAACCACAGCTATAAATACATAGGGTGGGAGATATTTCAACTGGGGAGGCTCATTACTGATGTCATCTCTAATACATATCACTGTAGTTCTGAAGCACAAAATGTCTCTTTCTTCCTCTGTCAGCATTCTGTTTCTCCAGGTGTCTCCTCTCCATTTCTCCTTGTAATCACTTTGTTGGCAGGATTTCCCATCCATCTACCATTCTACCCACCATACTGCCTGTTTTAATATTTAAAAAGAAAACCAACAACAACAAAAAAACCAAAACAAAACAAAAATAAAAACCAAACGAAACCACACCACAACCTCAAAATGGTTAATTTTGAAAACAGAGATGCAGGCAGGCAGATAGACAGAAACAGAAAGAGAATAATACTTGGGTAGTGGGGGCATTCTGTAATTATTCAAAGAGAAATGGTTTCAGAGAGTGAGGGAAAGAGTAAATTCAAGTTCTTTCACTTCAATAAACTCAAGTCTCTTCCATGATTAATTCAGCTGAGGAACTAGAAAATTTTGTCTCTGCATCCCATGTGGACATATAGCTGATCATGCCTTAAATGTCTACGTGCAATGTGCAACACTTGAAATTAGGAAAAGATTCATGGGAAGGGAAAAACCTATTCCCACACAGCTCTTCTAGGAAACAATACATTAAATTTTTATTTTATCATTTTATAGTTGTTAAAACTGCCAAAACCTGGCCAATATGGCCAGGTTAATGTCAAGGTTTAAATAACAGTAGAACTTGGAAGCAGTTTGCGTTTTTTGAGCTATTACATAGCAGGGGGTCCTAATTCTTTTTCCTGATTTTTTAGCTTTTCTCCTATATGAAGCAATTTGTCTGAAGATATAAATCAAAAATTATTATTGTATGGCATTTTCAAAGGCCCCTGACAGAAACTTAAAAATGTTTCTCAGCTGTTGTATACAATATGAAACAATTTGAATAAACCAGTTTCTTTCAGAAGATTTTTTTGTGCATCATACCCTATTTTCCTGACATTTCTTATTTTAAAAATTATAATAATTAAATCTTTGGGATCTTGAGCTGTATTTTATTAGAAAATAAAGTGAGGTGCTGCTAAGGTCACAGGCTTCTAGGGAGGAAAAAAAAAGTTTTAGGTAAAGACAATCAATGTTTGAGGATTTGTTTTAATTCACTTATCAATTTCAAATTGAAAGAATATTGGCAAATCTCAATACTTTTTGAGGTTTTAATTTCATTCATTTCTTTTTCTTCCATTTTTATACTTTTAATTTCAAAACCATGATTTACAAATTACCTTTTATTGTTTATCAGTTGTTTGGTCACTTATAACTTCTTTTTAATAGCCACTCAGGTTTCAAAGCATGAAAAACAGTTACATTAGAAAGCATCACACTTAATACCAGAACACCTACTGTATGCAAGACACCTTGCACATGTGACACAGAATTGATAGATTCCAGGATAATATGGATATGTTAGATTTTTCTATGCCTCTTGACATCAAAGGCAGAGTAGAGTAGCTAAGTGGGCCTGACATGCCTCTGCTGCCCCACATTAATTTAATATCCAGTATCGGGTGAGTATTTCTTTCCACAAATTTCAAATGGAAATATGGGGTGTGAAACTATACATTTTCCAGTGCCTATAATGCAATCACAACTACTTGTCTTCGCAGAGTCTCTGTTCGTGGGAGAAGGAAGGTAGTGTGGTTTTGTCCCTCTCCACAATTCATCAGATGCCAGGATAAATCCTTATGTACGAGTGTTCCATCAGTTCTTAGACCTGGTTCCTGACTCAGTGAATAGACAGTGTAAAATCCAATAGAAAGCAGATAAAAGGTCAAAGCAGAGAATTTAAATCATGAGAGTTAATGGCTGTCAAAGTGCGGGTAAATCATCATTCTTAGTAGGCAGGGAGTACTTGATTTGTTTATTTTTGATTAATACATTACTGCAGACAGAGTGGGGAGAATGGGATTGTAGAAGAGGTAAGGCAGTGCTACCAACAAAGAAGTTAAAACCAGGAAACGGAGGAGACGTTGAGAAAAGGAGAAGGCAGATGGGGGAAAACAGGGACATTTTATGCTTCAGAACTACAGCAATTTGTCAGAGATAGTAATGAGTTTATAACACCTTGCTGAAGCAACTGAAATTTTGCAGGCTAAAATATAAATTAGAAATTATTCTTGCAGACGTATTTATGACATCATGAATCCCTATCAAACAACTTTACGAGGTCTTTCCCTCCATTGATGTCTAATGATACTATTTGTATCAATCATCTTCATACAGCATTGCAACAGTGTCTTTACAGATTTGCATGTACACTGCTTGACTAGTTTGACACCTTAACATCATTCTCTGTTTTAGACGACAGTACTTTGATAATTTTATGGCAATAATTAAATCAAAACAATTTTGCTCTAAGCCTGACAAGAGAAAATGTCAACAGCTTAGTTAAAATTACAGGAATGAGGGCTAGAGAGGACTAGTTAATTGTTTGAAGGTTAAAAACAAAGAATTACATTGAGGAAGGATGGAAAGATGGTGAGGAAAGGTAAAAATATCATACACATAACTGTGTGTGTAGATAAACAGTCAGAAAAGGTCTTCTGCAAAAATAGTCATCTGTATCAACATGCTCACACACATGTATTTAGGTATACATATAGGTGGTTGCTTTCATGGCTTACCCTTGGCAAAAGTCCTTATCTTCAAGATAAGAATATGGGTGTAGATGCTGTGAGTGAATCAAATACACCAGGATGATTGGAAGGGCAGCTGCCACAAAACTGGTCATTACCAAGGTGATCATCAGCTGGATTAATTAGTTACTGGGGGATTACCAAGAGACTGAAACAGAGGAAGCGTCACCTGGAGAAGCAACATAGGAGGAACATGGACATCTGTAACGGGGCAGAGACCCCGGAGGCGGGGGGAAGGGGTCGGGACGGCGGTTGGGTGCTGCCGGATGCGGCCGGGCCGGGCCGCGCTGCCCGCCCCGGGGCGCTGCCCCCCGCGGGCGCGGACCCGCCCCGCTGCGCACCCGGCACCGCCGGGGCTGCCCCAGAGCTGGGTGGCGGCGGGGGGCGGCCCCGCAGCCGGAGACACCGCCGCTGACCGGAGGTGCGGGGTGCGTCCGCACGGCCGGGAGGGGAGGGGGGGAGCGGGGTGTGGCTGTGGCCAGGGAGAGCAAGGGCGCCTGTGTGCGATTAGAGGTTTTGGGGATTTTATTTAAAAAAAAAATACAAGTTTTATTAACATTTTGTAACTGTTTAGTGTTGTAGTTTATCTGTTGACATGGATGCTGACTGCATAGTTCACTGATTGTCCCTTACACGGATGCCATTTAGAAATCAATAAACCACTTTGATCCCGACTTGGTTTAAACTACATGAAATAGTAAGACAGAAAGACAATGCAACACCATTTGCATTGAAAGGCCTCCAAAAATCAAACCCCAAATCAAACAAACCATCCAATACTCAACTCCGTGGCACTTGGGTTAGGAAAGATATTAAACCTGGAAAATCATTACAAACAACAGTAAAGTTGACTATCATAGAATCATAAAACGGTTCGGGTTAGAAGGGACCTTAAAGATCATCTAGTTCCCACCCCCCTGCCACGGGCAGGGACATCTCCCACTAGACCAGGTTGCTCAAGGCCCCATCCAGCCTGGCCTTGAACACTTCCGGAGTCAGATGCTGTCACAACGTTGCTTGTGATGGAAGCTCAGGCTTTAATTCTAAGTCACATGTTGCTTCTTTTTTTACTACAGCTAATGCTGTGTGCAACCTACACAGCCTGTGCACCTGGATGTGCCATGAGGAAGAATGTACTTCCAGGCATAGTGACAGAATGGTACTTGTGCCTGAACATCAAGGACAAGATTATAAACAGTCTCAGTTTAATGAGTCCTCTTGAGACTTGGACATTGCAGCTCTGGTCTCTCTGACACTCGTCATTTACATAAAGAATCAGTTTTAAAATCCAGGGATGTGCCAAACACTGAAAAATATGCAATATCCAGAATTTCTTTCTTTGGAAGAATACACTTGAGAGAACATGTCTCAACACATTTACGTACAGGGAAAAATTACAGCTCTCACAAACAAGTAAATTCTGGATAAAATATGGATAGAACCGCTTTGACATTGGCACTAAGCCATTTTAATTTTCTATAGAGATCTTTATTCAGTTGCAGCATCAAATTTATAATTAAACATTATTTTCAATAACTTGTAAGTACACAAATATTTTTATTAGCTTTCAGCTGAGAAGTTAATGCTGTTATATATCTGGCTATAAGCAAAACTAGAACAGATGATAATCTTACGTTTTTATAAGGTTCCAAATCCATTTCCAGAACCTTAAAATAATCAGATTTGGAAGGAGGCTGATGCAGTAAAATCTAAAAATGAGATAATATACACTGGGAAAGCAGATAGAATTAAGTTCATTTTCATAAATATATTGATAAGAGTTGATTTTTATAATTGTAATCATTTATACTTAATTATTTGAAGTTTGAGATATTATCTACACAGACTTTTTTTGTCAGTTTATTGTGTGTCAGAAAAATCCTTGCTCTGCCTGGTCCAGACAACTGAAGCACCATAATCCACTGGAAATGCAGTGGATAGACAATCCAGAGGAACATTTGTAAACCAGAATGTAATTCAATCATTTCACTGCATCTAGCTACTTGGGAATCCTTTCTCTGACATCAGATAATTATCCATCACGTCTGTAAAATCTGTCTTGTAGTTTTGAATTCTCCCTGATTTTTGTTGCAAATGGACCTGTATTTCTGAGAGTGCTTTGACATTATGAACCATGCTATGTCTTCTACTGTATACTTTAGTTAATTTTCTGCAAGGTAGCTGAAGAAGCTGTTTCAAGCTTCTTTATTTCCTATTTAAATATGTGTGTGTGAGTCGATGTGTATCTGTATGCATTTTTTTTAATAAAATAATGTTTAGATTCTTACTACAGGGTGAAATGCACCAAATAAATAAAAAATTGAAGAATAATAATAGCAACTATTAATTATATCTTGTATCATCAGAAGTAAATGATCACTGAATTTAATTACAGTTAATTATTTTTCCCTACTTAATCACCTAACCATTACTTTTTTATTGAGTGTTTAATGCTTATCTCAGCTATTATATTTTTCTGCTGTTTTCTTATAATTCATTGTGAGGTTTTTTCCTCCCTTTTTTAGATGAACCTAATCTTTGACCTTACAGTACTAAAGGCAATGGGAGCTCTGACACTGACTTGAGTAAGTGGATGACTGATGCCCCGGATGCTCTAACAGGAAACAGTTCCCATTTGAATCTTTCTGGATTTGATTGTGTTCTGTGCTCAGCTAATTTGTGTTTTATAATTAATTTTCTGAATATTAACATCTCTGAGTATAAAGACAAAAGTCAAACTTAAGTTCATTTAATGAAAAAGTTGCTTGGTTCTCAGGGCTCTGCTTTCAGCCACTGCTTGTTTAAATGCATCAGAAGAAACATATCTCTGAAGATATGTATTTGTATGTGTATACACATACATGCACATGGGTGTGTATGTATATGTGAGTGTATTTTCATATATTTTCTCTAGTATCAAAAAGGGTGAATGTGGTTGAATATTAGTGTATGTATCCATTTGTTCTGAATTTACCGGTCTGCAATTTTGTAAAACAGGTAAACAATACATAGAAATATTGAAAGTATTTTTTTAAGTGTCTGTGAAAGTCTGGTTTTACCCAAACACTGTAGAGATAAATATATCCTGTATATTATAATGTAGCAATATTCTTGTATCTTTATTGTAGAATGTAGTTGCACCTATAACTGGTTAACTGATTTTGTAAATGAATTGCAATGATTCTACAACTAATTTGGGTTTGGGCTTTTTTTTTTAGGTTACCATATTACTGAACTGGAACAAAAAATATGATAAGCATTATTGTGCTTAGGTAACAGTAAATAAAATTTTAAATTAATCACATTAAAAGTGTGTTTTTCTATTTCCAGTGGAAAGCAGAAGCCTGCTGAAAAATATCGTTACCAGTTGTGATAAAAAGATAGTTACTGGGGTATTTCGGTTGGGTTGTTTTGGTTTGGTGTTTTTTTTGTTTGGATTTTTTTGTGTGTTTTATTTTTTTTCTTTTGTTTTTAATGTCTTGTAGTAGTGAATGTGAAGAAGGAAAGCACCCTTCAGGAAATCAGTTTCTTCTGCCTACTTTCCTCCAGACTGGAATGCTGTACTCTCTTTCAAAGGTGCCTCTTGGTTACGTTTCATTAATTGATTTTGCTACAAGACAGCTCTTCAAACCTCTCTCCAATGGTCTTTGCATTTAGCTCTCTGCCTTTTTTTTTCTGTTAGATCAGAATTGTTGTTTCATAGAAGCATTTCATTTTCTCCTTGTGTCTCCTTTTTTTTGTCTCTCTCATGTTTTCTCTTTTTCCTGAAGTTCCTTTTTAATGCATCAAATATACAAAGGAAATATTTAGTAATACATTTCTATAGATCAATTAAAATGTTTTATTAGACTTCTTTTTCTCCAGAAAAAGCCCAGTTTCCCTCAAGAATAGGCTATGAGTAGCTGTTGTGTGGCTGGCTGGAGAGAAACAAATAGCAGCTAATCAAAGAGCTATGGACAAATACTACACATTGTGAAAACAAGCCTGTAATTTCACTTGGGCTGACAGGATCCTCCAGAAGGTTGTTTTGTAGTAGTTGGTGTAAGTAGGACCACACTGAGAAGTTCTAAGCAGGTACTGGTACTCTTCTTCCTCAATGGTCCTCAGAAGTGAGTGACAAACTTTGGGCTGATATTCTTGCAAAGGTGGGGAAAAAAAGGCAAGAGGTTTTTTTGTAAAATTATTTTTGTGTAACTATAGTAACAACATTTTGCTACGTCTTTAGCACAGGACATCATTGTAAATGGAGGGTGCATGAGAGATGGAAGGGAAAGTGCCTCATTGCTGGGAAACCCGCAATCATGCCATCGGAGTGTTTGAGGGACTGAAGAGTGACAAAGTGGTGGCTTCTTTTAGTGTAGCAAATTTTAGTCACTGATGTATTTCACTTCAGATTTAAAAGAAATATGAGAGAATGCAGCAAGAGGAGAGTGTCAAGAACAAATAAAATCTTAACTACTCCCTTATTTTCTTTCCTGCACTAATACAGCCTTCTCCAATTCTCGCAATTAGGACATGGGTTATTTTACAGAAGCTTATATACACACCTGTGCATAACTCAGACAAAAAGTGTGGCAGATTGTATTTGCTGTCAAACCAGCCAGCAATCAAATTTTCAGAGGGATTGCCTAAAAATGTTCAGGCAGAGAGAGTGAGTGTGTTAGCATATCACATCCATTGGGAGTACATTTTTTTATATGCCTTGCCTAGAGGGTTATAGGTATATTTCCAAGGAAGTCTTATCTATTTCTCTCAATTCTTTTGAAATTTTTTGTATTATACATAAGTGTTTTTTACACAAAAAAAGCCATCAGCAGTAGTGACAGTGTGTTCTCAAGTGTATGTTGAAAGAAAAGCAAATAGAATAAAAACATGAAGTGTTGCTAGAGTTAAAAACACCTTATTATTTTGTTTAAGGCGACACAAAAAAAAATCTTCTAGACACCTACACACTTCTTTTGTTAAGGAACCATCTCTTTAGCAGTATATCTCTTCTTCACAGTGAAACCTTCACACACTTTGGCTTAATTGGAAAGCCCTTTATATGTACTTAAAGCTGAACATAGTCTGATTTCAGTTTAGTAATAAACATATTTTTTAACCAAAGCCAGAGACAACTGTAACTAATTATTCAACATGTACTATACATCCAGATATGGTCAAAATGTGCTTAGGGCTTAAGAATTCCTATAAGTGGGGCAAAATATGAGAAACATATATCCCACTTTTGAGACGGTACAGTGAAATTTTTCTTGAAACTATAAGCAAAAGCCAACGTTGATTCAGTCAGCTTTATCATCCCTTCATGCAGACGGTTTTGCTGAGCCAGTCATACAGAAGAGCAGGGAATCATGCTGTGTGAGTTGTAGAACTTGGACCTTATTGTTTAGTAAGTTCATATTGATGCAAACAGTAATTTTTATTTGCTCAATGCTCAATGCTTACAAAGATGCAACGGATTTTTTGAAGAGTTTCACTCCTGAGATGATGTGGAACACGCAGTGCAAGTATTGAGTGTCTACGAGGGTGTCTAACTTGTCATCTTTGAGGCTGAGGTGCAACTAAAGGTGGGTCTTGGGGAAGCATATCATGGCACCTTCTTTCTTACTGTTCCTGTAAGAACTTTCATGCAGTTCTCTAAAAGACTTAAAGTGTATTAAACAAGACACTTAGATTTCCATCTCTATTTCAATTACTTTAGGCCAAGTACATAACTGCATCGTTTGCCTTCTGGGAGATAATGTATGGGTGGTTGGCTATCAGAGTGTAGTGAGCAGAAAACAGTAAGATATGACTAAAATTGTCCTTCTAGAAAACTATGTCTAATATTGGAGATTTGCACCATCAATTGGAAAGTCTGATTTAAGATTCCAGTTTCAGGCTGCAAGTCAAGAAGCAGAAGGCAATACATATCAAGTAAATCTTTTATTGGTGCTGCCCAGGCCGAGCACTGGCAGAAAGCTGTGCCCTCGCTTTGGAATATGGCCTGCAGTCATCACCTCTGCTTTTATTTACACAGCTTCTAGTCCAGTGCTATCACAGAATATTTTTCAAATATGTCCAGGGCTTTACATAATTCTTATACCTAGTACAGACAGATATAATGTCTCTCCAAACCATTCCCTGCAAATATATCTCAGTCATAAAAATTAAGAATCTTTTTTCTCTACTTCAGAAAAGAAAACCTGACAATAACTTGTGACAGGGTGAGATTCACTGAATCAGCCAAGCTGAGAGTCCAGAATTCTTACACTGTTTTGCTTGATGATACATCATCTACAGGCTTTAGTTTCCTCTTGTGATTAGTTTTACTGCAGCAGTATTTATACTCTGGCATACAGACTGCCTTAGAGGATTCTTGCCATCTGTTGGCTTATTCACATGTGGAACTCTGCTTTGAATTGTGTTTCATAATGTTGTAATACCCAAATGTGTAGATTCTCAGCATATCAGATTTGAAGAAGAAAAGCAAACTATCCACTGTTAGCAGACAAGATTCAGAAGGTCCGTTTATTTGTTACACTTTTAACAAGTAATTTAGCTTTAGTTTTCAAAAGAAGCAGGAAGTGACGCAGAATACACTTAATACTACTACTTTCTATGTCTAGAGCTAAACATGCTAAGAGAAAACTATCACACACAGAAAACTATCACACACTATCACTCCTCTTGAAACAGCGAACATGCTCCATTGCTCTATAGGTCTTGTAAAATGTTTAACATGTTTCAAAATCTCAAAATTCTAATTCCATGAAAAATAGAAATGCACTGATGAGCAAAATCATTTGGTATGGGAAACAGAGAGCCTTTTCAAAGCTAATTTGTTTGGGATTTTTTTGGTGGTGATGGGGAGAATCAGTTGCTTTATGTCTGTTAGAATTTATGAAAGGAACTGTGTTGCTAGGGATGACTTTTTCAAGGCACTCCTCTTTCACATTAGAGAACCTATAGGGAGAAAACAACTGTCTGCTATAGAAATACTCCCTAAAATTAAAGTAATCTCTAGCTCTAAGAGAAACCAGACTCAAAGAGTTTTATTTAAAAAACACATTTGAAACAGAAATCAAATTGTATTTACAAAAATTCAAGAGGTGGCAAGCGAAAATAAACCTTTATTCTGTGCCAAATACTTATACAACTACAAATGAGCTGAAAGTGCACCTATTGTAAATTATAGAGGACTTCTAGAGATTTAAATATACATATACATACAATTAAATAGTTAAAAGACCCGCATAGTGGTCATGAATTGCTCCTTGCAAATAACTACTAATCAGTCTATGAACAAATGTAATACTTCTAACTAATGTCTTTCATAGCCAAGAAGAAAGGAAGGATTAATGGAATCATTAATTTCAAGCATGTAATTTGATGTAGGTGATATCTAAGCACTGAAGGTGTTTTGGGGTAAAGAATAACTACGCAGCTCATCCTACAAGTCTCTTTTTGTTCACTGTTCTCCTTTTTCCACAATTCTTTTTAATGATTTGATCCATTTAAATAGCTTTAAATCACTTCTGTAACCAAATTGAATAAATGAAAACGTAGTATGGCAGCACATATTGTACTACATGTGCCAAACAATACTTGTTTAAGTAATTTTCAGTCTTGTTGTGTTCTCTATGTTCTTTTATTGAATATAATTCCTCAGATTTTCCATTATAAATGAACAGGGGGGGAAAGCAAGATTCAAGGTCTTCTCTCACTAAGAATAAATAAAAACCTGAGAATAAATAAAGTCCTCTGAATTGTATGATCCCTCGCTTGCTCCATTCAGTCCTTTTCTCAAGTATCGAGATCTGTGCTACATGTCTGTAAGCCAGTCATATTGGGACAGAAAAGTGGTGGTGTTAACCCAATGTCCTGTCTCTCACAAGTGGAGGTAGCAGATGCATACAGAACATTATAAGAAGTAGGTAAGGATAAAGTAGTATTTCCCCAGCATGCTATTCTGACCTCTGAAAATTAATAGCTTTGAGACTTCCAGATTAAGAAACGACTGTTTAGTTGATGCCTCTCCTGGCAAATAATGTAGCACCGGAACTCATCGCTAGGCCCTAGCCCTTAGAATATCTCACTCCCAGGCTATTTTTTTGATTGAAATAACTAGTTTCCTTTCAGAAAAATCCAGGCTGATGTTCTGGACATAGTTCACTCCATAAACTACCACAAAGAGTCTTCATGGATAAAACTGCATCAGTTTTTCCTTCCTCTGGTACTGTCCCAGTGCGTGCTGTGCCCTCACACAACCCTGTTGTTTTTTTTTCATGCCACGTCCTCAGTCCATACTCCCAAATTGGTGTATCATTTCTGGTACTTGAACCAAGGGGACTGGGGAAGGGTAGAAAACAATTGCCGAAAATTAATGGTTATCCTGAAGCTTATGGAGTACTGACTGTATCCTTGAAGAGACCCGGGCCCAAGGACATTCATTATGGATGTATCAGTCCACTTGAGTGATGTCTAGTCCTGAGCCATGAGAACGTGAGTTACTCTGCATTACCTGTTCTGAGTGCCATAGCTCATTTCATGGAGAGGGTTCCTTTACCAATACAGATGTAGCTTCCATGTTTAATAGTTCCTGAAGTATTTTATTCCACAAATTAGCCTAATGCATCTGCTAAATGCCAGCTGGAAACATAAGAAAAAGAAAGAAAAAAAAAGCAAAGTTTATTGAAACTACATGGTAGGGTATGCTAGAAGTGAGGAGCAAAGCGCTGAGTTGAGAACCAGTGTCGTGGTTTAGCCTCAGACGGCAACAAAGAACCACATGCCGCTCGCTCGCGCCTTCCTAATACAGGAAGAATCGTAAGAAAAGGCAAGACTCTTGGGTTGAGACAAAGGCAGTTTAACAGGACAGCAAAGGGAACAGGCAAACAACAACAACAACACGGATAGGGGAATATACAAACACAATTAAGGAACCGCCGCTCCCCGCCGCTTGCCGGCCGGACCAGGGACGCCCCAGCCCGCTTTTAAGCAGCAACTTCCTGCCCCCTCCCCCGGCAGCTCAGGGTGGGCGTGGCTCACATGGCATGGAATACCAGGAAAAATTAACCCTATCCCCACCGGAACCAGGACAACCAGGTAGAAGTCCATACAAGAGATGCATTACTGTCCTGGTTTTCTGTTAACATGAGAAACTTTCATTATATTTGGTAAGTTTTCTACTTATCAAATTTTTACTGTCTTTCTGGTTTTCTGATTCAGCTTTGTTTACTGTCAGTAGCACAACCTGTCCTCAAGCCATTCCCTCTGAAAGTCAGGTTGTGAAATAGTACATAGTTAGTCTCAGAGGTGAAAAGCTGACAAATGCACGGCCTGATTTTTTAATACAGATTCCAGTCTACTGAGTTACTAGCATAAGACACCTGAAATGTTTGTAAGTGCTCTATCAGGACATTTTTTTATAATTCAGTTTGATGATAGGGAACACATGTAAAAATCAGATCCAAAATTCATTCAGTCTTGCTCCAGAATTTGTGATTATCTGAATAGAAGATCATGATTTTGTCCATTTGCCTCCTTTGAGCAGTGTATGGGTTTAAAATATTTTGGCCAAAATGCACCTACTTGACAAATTGTCACATCTCAGTAAAACTAATATCATTAATGCCCCTCTGGTTTCAAACTCATGAAACAATCAGCTTCTGTTGGCTTTAGCATACATTCTGGTCTTACTCATATTTAAAAAAGAGAGCAAATTCATAATCTGGAATTTTATTCCCCTGATACTTAGATGTATTTTTAATCTACCAGCTCTGCGTGAATAGGTAATGGGTTTATACTATCAGAGAATTACAGAACACTTCATGTTGTAAGGGACCTCCAGAGATCACCAGTCTGGTCTCCTGCTCAAAGCTATGAGATTAAACCAGTTTGCTCATGCCTTTGTCTAGTCAGGCTTTGAAAACAACCTCACTGGGCAACTTGTTCTTATGATTGATCGTCCTAATAATGAAAAAGATTTTCTCTTCTGTTATGCCACTAGGCTGTCACTGATTTTTTTACCAGTGTGCTCTCCTGGGAATTGAGGTGCAAGTTGTTTTAATTTTTGTTTGATACAACTGAAGCAAATAGATGTTGTGTAAAGTGTTAAATGGAAATCTCATTTCTTGTTTTTAATCTTTTATGGTTTTCAACAGATTGTTTCATAAAAGGCAGGCATAAAGGAATAAATCACCACTTGTAAAGATCATCCTGTCTTCGCCACATACATATATGTATGCATGAGCATATGCATATGCATATACATATACATATACATATAAAATAGGGAAGAACTTAGGTTACAGGGACAGAGACTTTTACAGAGGTTAGAAAAGTAACCTAGAATTAACCATCTGGGGTATGTTCATGCATATTGCCTTAGTCAACTATGTATTATAAATGGAGAAATAGTTTTATAACAGCTTCATAAATAAAACTTACAATAAGGCTTTTAATGTACCTATTTCCCTAGAGGACACCTTTTCATTCTGCATAGGATTTTATTTAACTACTGCATCAGTAGGAGTTCTGCTTAAGTGCCGGTTTACTCAGGTTGTCATTATGAAATGAAATGATAGTGTCTAAGTAGAAAGAAAAAAACTATAAATACTTCACCCAAAGGCTTTTTCCTCTCTCATTACCAGTCCCCCTTTTCTCTGGTGAAGGATAGCTGCTTTCAATAAGTGATGTAAATTACAATATACTTTATGAAAATGGCTTTGCCATTTATAGGCAAACACTGACAAACTGTCTCACATTGGTATTTTCTTGGCATGAACAGGATACGTGCAACCACCCTGATCTTGAGAAAGCAGACTGCAATTCAGTTCCCTGGCCAGAGACTTCATCTATGACACAAAATGTGTGGGGCAGTTGAGCTATCATGATGATAACTACAACTAGAACAGTATAACTATGTGTACCATTTTGCTTACATCAACACTTGTGAATCAAAATAAATGTTTTTCAGAAGCAGATATAAAAAAATCTCACTTTATAATCATTGGTATTTACACAGGAGGTAAAATTAATCTTGGGCAAGTATGGTATTGTCATCTCCACAAACTCCCGATATGGCATAAAAATCATGAAGCTGTAAGATCAAAAACATAAAAGGTATAGATAGATGGAGAGATTTAAGCATGCTTTAAATAACTAATGAATACTCAAATTGACAAAAGCTCTGCTGTCTGAAGTCAGAAGAGGATATTGAAATACTGTCACAGGGGAATTCAAGGTTAGGTAGTCACGAGAACAGAACCATACCATCGAGTGACATAAAATCCAAGACTAATTTACTAAGCAGGATGGAGGGTGGCTACTGATTTTTATTCTAACATTTCAGTTCTGTCAGCTCAGGGGAACAGGACACTGACTACTCAAGATGCCCAAGTCCTGCTGGCAGTCTGGCTTTTACTCCTCAGCCTCAATCTTCTGCACAGTGGTGGATGCCCCTAGATCCTCCTTTGCCATGCTCAAGGGAATGGTGGTTTTAGTTATATATTGTTTCGTAGTTCAGATGGTGATTATAAGCCACAAATGGCCTTAGTAATCAGATTTATTCATGTTTCTTCATATCTAAAAGCAATATGTGATCATCATTTTGGACATTATCTCCTTCTGGCATCTTGTCCTAAGTCTATTACAAGGATGTGAAGTTGTTAACACTTCATCTGAGCTTCTTTGGGGTTTTTTCCCCACATACTTAAACCATTAGGGAGGACAGATGCGTTTCAGAGCTTTCAGTCAGGGGTGGCTGCCTCGAGACAACTATCTGAACTTCGGTTGTCACTACAGGACATATCAAACTTCTGATGAGTAAGAACTGGGGAGATGTAGTCAAAATCTCATTTTTTCTGAGTGTCATTTTCAAACAGGCTTCATCCCGCAACAAATATTTCCATTAAATACTTATCATATATAGTTGGTTTTTACACATACTAAAAGCTAATCAAAAAGTTAAAAAAAATAATTAAATGTAACACTTTAACAAGCCTAAAACACTGACTATAATTAAAAATGCAGTTTATGATTTTTAACTACTTGTCCAATTCAAAACTAGCAACCAAACAAGAAACATGTTCTCCTATTAAAGCTTTTTAAAAAACCCAGAGCTGTCAAATGAATAACATTTCTATTTGAGACACAATCAAACTTTTTATATCCAAAAAAATTAATTATTTGCCAATGACTGATCAAAACGAGTTGCTTTTTACACTGATTTCAATGAGCTGCTTAACTCTATTGGTGAGAAACTTTAGTGTTTCACATCTCTGAGCTGTGTCAGTAACAGATCTGAAAATGCTGCACACCAGAAATAGCTTGTTTGATTGCATTAACTACTCTCTGATAAATCCCTTCAAAAATGTTTTTGAAATTTCACAGTCCAAAAAAGTCTGTATGGAAATGAAGCAATTGAATGCACTAGAAGGTTAAAAAGAGCATTAAACAAGAGACATAATAAACTCTGAAACTTTTATATTTTAATTACTTTCATCAAGAATCAAGACTTTATGGGCAGATAAATCTCTGATGTCTGTAATGACCTGGAACAAAAGGTGGTAGTCAGCAGAAAATTCACTTTGTGACAGGAGTTACAGGTAAGAACAGTTGTACAAATTTAGGTACCACAGTGGCATAACATGAATTTTTTCCTGTTTAACATGCCCTTCTGTACCATCTTCTCACAATATGCACATCCAAGTGGTTATCTTACATTATCGGTACATTTTTCAAGTTCTAATACACATCTATATATTTCAAACTTTGAGATGAATGATAAAACTTTATCCACCAAGAAACCTTTTTTTTTTTTTTTACTGATCATATAACAAGGTTTAACTGGGCAGGAATATAACTCATCTTTCATGATAAGAGGTCTAAATAGTTGGAAAAAGCTTAATTAATAACACCATTAATCATTTAACACACACCTTGGATAATAATCCATTGTATGGAGTCATATTTTCTTCTAAAAGGAAAAAAAAAGAAACACAAACATTTCAGGGATTCACTTCCTCCCTTTTAAAATATTAATAGTTTACTTCGAGACTGAATGTGTGAGGTTTCTGATAGTCATTCCTATTAGCCACTATTAGATCTCTCAGCCTATATCAGCTAAAGGTTTATATATGAAGTTATGAAGAATTTTTTTTTTGTGTGTGTTACACAAATACACTTCCAATACAGTGTTTAAATTTTTGAGACTGAATAAGTAACTCAAGGGTGGCTATCCAAATCCCAGGTTATAATACAATTTGCCTTATTGTTTAGTTACCTCCATTGATTAACTTCCTCGTTACATAGCTTAAGAGCTCCATAGGTCAAGCGTACTGAGAAAGGTCCATTCTGGCCTCTGCCCAGAGCTTCACGGTGAGCTACAGTCTAAGCACACAACCTCTGAATATTGTCTAAATCTTGCTTTCTCAGCAAAACCTCACAAAACTATGTACCCACAAAAATGATTAGCCTATTCAGAGGAAATTCCAACTTCTGCTTCACAGTCCAGTGGTCACAGCATCAGCAAACAAAATTGCATGTCACGAAGTCCAACTCTTGGGATAGAAGGAGTTCTGCATATGATCGCTTTTTGTTGAATCCATTGCTAAATACAATATGGAGAATCCAACAGTTAAGATTTTGGTGAGTCTGTACCATTTCCAGCCCTACAAGTTGAAGAAAAGATTTTCAAGGTATTTATTTTATTTGGAAGAAAAAGGTGATCTTTTTCTACCATCTTCCTAGTTGTATAAGAGGCGAAGACACTTGCCATCTATGGTAATGGTATGACAAGAAAGGATGCAGCTTATTAACTTTACCTTTCCACTCAGACACCTCCCTATTTAAATGACATTGTCTTATACTGTACAGCTGAGTATGTACTGACTTGTATTACAAGAAGATGCAAATAAAATTTGACTTATTTGTAAAAAGTGTTACTTAGTTTGAGGACCAGCTTAACATAGCTATTGTTTTGTAGCAATAATTACAAGAACATGGGTACGCACATGATCTTTTTCCTTGTTCTTCATGATTAACGCAGAATCACCTCTGGAAGCAGACGTACTGCTGACTGCTACAGCTGAGAACACATGCGTATCCCTAATTAGCGCAAAACCATTGTATTATAATAAAGTGATGGGTAACAAAACTGTATGCTGCTGTTTCTATTAGTTCTACAGCTATAATTATTCAGCAGGGTAAACTGATATATGGGCATTATATAAGTTTTTTGAAAAAAAAATATAAAAAATATAAAGAAGATCTACCCCACTGAACTCCCAGATATGAGATGTCATCAAAATGAGACAGAATTCACTATCCCTTCTCCTCTCCCTATTTCTGTGCCATCCAGGTGAGTATTCTCCCCTCAAATTATCAAATTCCTAAGTGACAGAGATGAGTTTTACTTGTGTACTCACTTCTTTGCTAATTAAAAAGTAAACATTTCCAGTTTCTGGAATTCATTAATTTGTGTGTAAACTGACCATAAAAGTTTGCAACTTAATAAGAACATAGTTAATTTACCAGTACAGAGCATGAAAATAAAAACATAAACACACTAAAATTACTTAATAGACAACTAAAAATAAATACTTCTTGGAAGCCAAATATTATCCTCTTAAATGAAGCATTAAAGTAGTCATTTGACTTATACACTGTAGTTTTCTTTCCCTCTCGATTTTAAACCTAACATCTGCACAGTAGATTTATACTAACAAACTTTAAGTCAAATGGGACAATACAAGTCAGCAGATGTAGATGTAGATCTCTGTGAAATATTTGGTAGCTGAATTTGTGACAAAAATTAAGAAATGTCAATTTGCAAGAAACCAGATTGATCCATTTTGGCCTATGCAAAGAAATATAATGTTAAGATCTCATCTAAGTTGTTAAAATCCTACTTAAAATCACATTTGTTATTTCAGCATATATTAGTTAATACCCTTTAACTATAATTGAAATATGTCTATTTTTCTTTGATGCAGTGCCTAAAGACATATCAGGAGATCCAAGTACAGAAATAAAATCATTAAGGGAAAAAAACAGTCAAAGTTTTCTGATCTTCTACCCCAAGAATTTTCTTTCACAAAGAATTAGCACAAGAGATATCTTTTTATATGTATCCAGACTCTTTGGTCATACCTGGTTAAGGGTAACACTCTATAAAATTGGACTCTGTACTGTCAGAAGAGCATAATAAGAACAAATACACTAACACACAAGGGGGACTTAGAAGCTCTCAGCACTCTCTTGTCTCTGCCCAGTGGACTGGAACATATGTAGCATTTGCAAGATTTCACTAGTCTTTGATTGAAAACCTTTTTAGATCAAAGATAATTTATTTTTTTTTTTGTCTATCAAATATCTGTTTATCCCATACTGTTTGTAAATAGTGCTATATAGCACCCTGGAGAGAAGCCACTAAGCCACTTTTGGGTTCTTCCCAGTTCCTCCTATTCCTCCATCTGATTCACTGAATCCATAAGGAAAACAGGAAAAGAAAGAAAGATCAATGCTCTTAACACTGCAAAAAAACCCAAAATAATTAAATGGATTGAGATCTTTAAAACATATAGCTTTCAAAATTTTGTTTGATATCTGTCTTATGGACTTTGTTGAAGAATAAAAAGTTAAAATTTCTTTTGCTCTTTTTCATCAGGACTATGAAATTACATCAAATTGACAGAAGCAGTTGCTATGTGCATCAGCCTGAATGACACTGTATATAAGACTTCCTCAAAATAGCTGTTAACTGAGAAGGAACTTCTGTATTATTTTTTATAGGAAAAAAAATCATTTTGTGAATAAACTGTAATCAGAACTTTAAAATTTAAATTCTTATATTTTTGGACAGACTTTAAAAGGTATTCCAATATTTTGGTCCACTACACCACATTAATCCACTACCCACCAGGTACTCTTTAAGGCATTTTCATAGAATCATAGAATCATCTAGGTTGGAAGGGACCTTTGAAATCATCCAGTCCAATCATAAACCTAACTCTGACAAAAACCATCACTAAACCATATCTCTAAGCACTATGTCTACCCATCTTTTAAATACCTCCAGGGATGGTAATTCTTGATTTTCAGAATCAAGTTTCTGATGAATATGTTCTTCATAGAGTAATTATAGATTAACTCATTTCTATCCTATTAAAATATTTTTGCCACTCCAAGTTAAAGCCCTTGACCTCTGCACTGAGCTCAGAGATGAGGTCTGAGGTCTGGCCTGGGTTTACCTCGGCCGAAACTGGCCTGAGCTGCTTTCAGCATCTGTTGCTGGCAAAGTGCCTGTTGCCTCCCCTGCCTGAGCTTGAGCTCTGCCAATGCTGCCCGTGGTGTGTGCAAGAGCATAAACTCTTTCCAGAGTTTAATCTAGGACACTAATGACTTTTCATAAACTGCCCTTCTCCATGCATACAATTCTTCTTGACATAGCTGCAACTGTTGACAACAGGACCCACAAGGACATTGGAGAGCACACAACAGAGAAAAGGGGTAGATATTGATAAATTTTCTTGTATAAAAGCATTTATTGTGGTATTAAAGAGAATTTACTGTAATTTTTTTTGGCTGTAAAATGGTGTAACTATTGTAACTGAACTAATGATAAGTGTTCATTGCATTTTGATTACCCTGATATATTTTATTTAGAATCATAGAATCTTCATGGTTGGAAAGGACCTTTGAGATCATCGAGTCCAACCATACACACAAAAAAAAACCCCAACACACAAACAAACAAAAAACCCAACCAACAACATACAATCTCTGCCCTTCAGAGCATGCCCTGAAGTGCCAAATTTACACGTTTCTTAAACAGCTCTAGGGATGCTGACTCAACCACCTCCCTGGGCAGGCTGTTCCAGTGCCTGACCACTCTTTCAGAAAAGTAATTCTTCCTAATATCTAATCTAAACCTCCCCTGCCGCAGCTTCAGACCATTTCCTCTGGCCCCGTCACTATTCACCTGGGAGAAGAGGCCAACACCCACCTCTCTCCAACCTCCTTTCAGGTAGCTGTAGAGGGCAATGAGGTCTCCCCTCAGCCTCCTCTTCTCCAAGCTAAACATGCCCAGCTCCCTCAGCCTCTCCTCATATGACCTGGTCTCCAGACCCCTCACCAGCCTGGTAGCTCTCCTCTGGACACGTTCCAGCACTTCCATGTCCCTCTTGTACAGAGGGGCCCAGAACTGAACACAGCACTCGAGGTGAGGCCTCACCAGTGCCGAGTACAGGGGCACCATCACTTCCCTACTCCTGCTGGCCACGCTATTCCTGATACAAGCCAGAATGCTGTTGGCCTTCTTGGCCACCTGGGCACACTGCTGGCTCCTGTTAAGCTGGCCGTCCACCAGCACCCCCAGGTCCTTTTCTGCTGGGCAGCTTTCCAGCCACTCTTCCCCAAGCCTGTAGCGCTGCTTGGGATTGTTGTGACCAAAATGCAGGACCCGGCACTTGGCCTTATTAAACCTCATACAATTGGCCTTGGCCCCTCGATCCAGCCTGTCCGGGTCCCTCTGTAGAGCCTTCCTACCCTCAAGCAGATCAACACTCCCACCTAGTTTGGTGTCATCTGCAAACTTACTGAGGGTGCACTCAATCCCCTCATCCAGATCACTGATAAAGATATTAAACAAAACTGGAGCCATTCTCCAGGAGAATTCTGTGGGGGATGGTGTCAAAGGCCTTACCAAAGTCCAGACAGACGACGTCCACAGCCTTCCCCACATCCAGAAGGTGGGTCACATGGTCATAGAAAGAGATCAGGTTGGTTATGCAGGACGTCCCCTTCCTAAACCCATGCTGGCTGGCCCTGATCCCTTGGCTGCCCTGCACTTGCCGTGAGAGCTCACTCAAGATGATCCTCTCCATGATCTTTCCTGTTATCGAGCTCAGGCTGACAGGCCTGTAATTCCCCGGATCCTCCTTCCAACCATTCTTGTAGATGGGCGTCACATTAGCCACCCTCCAGTCATCTGGTACCTCCCCTGTTGACCAAGACTGTTGATAAATGATGGAGAGAGGCTTGGTGAGCTCTCCTGCCAGCTCCCTGAGTACTCTTGGGTGAATCCCATCTGGTCCCACAGTCCGTCTAGGTGCAGAAGCAGATCATTGACTACTTCCTCCTAGATTATGGGTGGGTTGTTCTGCTCTCCATCCTTACCTTCCAGCTCAGGAGGCTGAGCACCCTGGGGATAGCTGGTCTGACTATTGAAGGCGGAGGCAAAGAAGGCATTAAGTATCTCAGCCTTCTCCTCGTCCTTGGTTGCAACTTTCCCCCCCGCATCCAGTAAGGGATGGAGATTCTCTGTGGCTCTCTTTTTGTTGAGGTATTTGTAAAAACTTTTTTTGTTGTCCTTAATGTTAGTGGCCAAGTTGAGCTCCAGCTGGGCTTTTGCCTTCCTAATTTTCTCTCTGTATAACCTAATGAGATCTCTGTACTCCTCCTAAGTTGCCTGTCCCTTCTTCCAAGGGTGGTAAACCCTCCTTTTATTCCTAAGTCCCATCAGAAGTTCCTTATTCATCCAGACTGGCCATTTTTCCCGCCCTTTAGACTTGCGACACTTAGGGACAGCCTGCTCCTGGGCCTTTAAGATTTCCTTCTTGAAGAGTGTCCAGCCTACCTGGACGCCTTTGCCCTTCAGGACTATCTCCCAAGGGACTCTCTCAACCAGGGCTCTGAACAAGCCAAAGTCCGCCCTCTGGAAGTCCAAGGTGGAGGTTTTGCTAACCCCCCTCCTTACATCACTACGAATTGAAAAATTGACCATTTCATGATCACTAAACCCAAGATGGCCTCCGACCACCACATCTCCCACTAGTCCTTCTCTGTTTGTGAACAGTAGGTCTAGCGAGGCACCTCCCCTGGTAGGTTCACCTACCAGTTGTGTCAGGAAGTTATCTTCCATGCACTTGAGGAACCTCCTAGCCTTCCTGCTCTCTGATGTGTCATATTTCCAGCAGATATCCGGCAGGTTGAAGTCCCCCGCCAAAACAAGGGCTGGCGATTGTGAGGCTTCAGCCAGCCGCTTATAGAATACTTCATCTGTCTCCTCATCCTGGTTGGGTGGTCTACAGCATACTCCCAGCACAAGATCTCCCTTATTTGCCTTCCCCTTCATCCTTACCCATAAACACTCAACTTTATCATCACTGGAATCTAGCTCTATACAATCAAAACTTTCCCTAATGTACAGAGCCACACCTCCTCCTCTCCTTCCTTGCCTAGGCTAACAATAAATTCTTGGCTCTATTTATATAGCGTGTTCCCTTTAGCCCATAGCAAGAACGTAACACTTTAAATCACTTGAAAGTGTTTCTTGTTATGAGGGTTTTGTCTTCCTTTTTATTTAGTGCTATCCTAATCTCTGAGTCATTACAAACTTTATCAGTCATGATTATTAGGAGTCTGGTTCATCATCAAAATATTAAGAAAAAAGAGTTATGTGCAATTCCTTGTTTGATTAATTCATTAAGATATATCAGTTTGGTAGTTTTTAGTTAATTTCTGGTATGTCATGCTGATTCTGTGTTGTTCTAACTTCTTAATGAAAAATTCTTTCCCAATTCTAACAATGTCATTTCTCGTACATTTATCTTCCAAACTTGTAATGTAATTTGCCAAACTTGTTTTAGCTTGAATTTCACTATTTTTGCATGCAGAAAAATGTACATGAATAATGATTACTCAGACCTGAGCTATCATTATTTTTTTTCTGCAATTAATTTAAAAGAAGATCAAATATCAAAGTCTCTCCACATGTTGAATGCAACTAGTTGTGAGTTTATAAATTGCCATTTAAGATTTTGATCATGAGGAGCAACTGGCAGAAGGACCTTTGAGTTTTTACCAACCATTCTGTCATTAAAGATACTGCATTTTGCTTTCTCCTGTAACTACATAGGAAGCCTTAAATATCCTATGTAACTGCAGCTCTAAGCTCATATGAGATTTCTTTCTCTAAAATATTACTACTGATCCATCTTCTGCTTTATCTGATAGAACATTTAGCCCTAAATACTCAGAAGCTGTTACTTAGGAAAGGATTATGTTATTTTTATAGAGATAAGTTCCTCCTTTTTCCTGTCACACATGGTGTTAACATTCCTGACACACTAATACTACCCACCAGATACCAGTAAATTTTACTTCTAAATGAATAATTTTAACTCCTCTTGTTCATCACTGGGACTGCTAGTTTTACCTGAAAGCAGTTCTGAGTACTGGGAGTCCCTGCCCTGCACTGGTGGACATGGCGGCTGCTTTCCTGTTCCCACCCAGCTGCTTGCTCACTCTCTTCTCTCAGCAGGACACGGGGAGAAGCTAATAGGACAAAACTCATGGGTCAAACTAAATTCATGGGTCAAACAGGGAAATTGCTTAATGACTACAACTCTTCATAGACAACTTTTTACAGTTATTTCCTATTTGTCCTGGATTATATGCTGCATTTTTTGAACTGTTAAATTTCCTGTGAACACCATTGTCAGAATTTACAGTGACCTTACTTTACAGTGACTTGGAGTTATGTTTTTCCTTTTTTTTCTTTTTTTTTTTTTCTGGTTACTCAGAGTGCATTTATCTTTCCCTGTCTCCAGTCAGGTAGAATACAACACTGTAGTTTAAATTTTGATTTCTTACAAAGTTTTCAGTTATTCCTTTGATTGCTCTTGGTACGTAGTTCCTTTCTTCATGGAATCAGAGCTAGCAGTATTTACTGAAGCCTGGTTATCCAGGCCTCCTTTTAATCTAAAATGTTCTGCAGTGTTTATATGCATTCATTCTACCTGAAAAATCTTCCCTATGAGTAATGCACATACTTTATATAAAAAATTATGTTATAGCTTCAAGGAAGAAAAAATCATTTTAGAACAATTAAAATTGGAAGAGACTTTGGTGATAAACTGGTTGAAATCCCTGCTCAAAATAAGGCCAGTTTAAAACTCAGATCTGACTCTAGTTAGATCAGGTTGCTGAAGACTTTATGCAGTTGAGTTCTGAATATCTCCAAGGATGGAGACTTCACAACCTCTTTGGGCAAGCCTAAACCACCTGTCAAGTTTTTCTCTGTATCTAATTAGGATTTTCTTTCTGCAATTTGTGTGTGTTACCTCTTGTCCTTTTGCCTTTCACCTTTAGGAAGAGCCTATCTTCTTTTTAATAGCCCAGCAGATCACTGAAGACACCAATTAAAGCTCTCCCTTAGCCCTCTCTTCTTAAGCCTGAACAAATCCAGTTCTCGGTTTCTCTCAGTGCATCCTGCTTCAGACCTCTTCTAATCCTGGGGACACTCTGCTGGCCTTGCTTCTGTTTTGCAACATTTTTCCTGTACAAGAGACCCCAAAACTGATTGAATAACACATGTTTTATCAGCTACAATTATTGGTCCATTGCTAGTCATCACAATACTTCATATAAGGTTGTACCAAATAAGTAAAGTTCTCATATTCTCTCTTTTTGATTTTTCTCAGAATTCCCATATCTACCATTGCTGTTGACATTTTCAAGCTGCTAAGTTAAATACACTGTGTCTTTTTGCTCTTGTTAAACACCAACTTATTAATAAGTAAAAATTAACCAACCTGCTCTGAAACAATTTACGGCTTTTGCATCCGTAACACCAACATACTTGTCTCACCCGCCTGAGAAGAGATCATTCCAATAATAAAATCTCCATTAGAAACCAAATAATTAGAGAATCAATAAGAATAAAACCATCATGTCCTTCTTTCTAGGCTAAAAATCCACATTTATGCCATGAAAACCTCTCATTTTTTGCTTATACATTTCCTGAAAATATTTTTAATTTATCTTTGTATGTGTATCACTCTTCATGTGTTTCAGATCTTCTATTGCAGATCCTCTGAATACTCACACTGACTGAGTAGTTGTACTCACCTGGATTTTACATGGATTTTTTTTTTTTTCACCAGAGGTCTGGGCAGTTTTCTTTTGTTTGTTTGTTTGAAATGAAAGCTGTGAGTGATGGAACATAAAGTGGTGGCCGTAGAAAAAAGCACTCTAGTTTGATAAGCTGCCACAAGACAATGTCTTTCAGACTTTCTGTGGGTCAATCAATATCCCCAAACTAAAATAGTTTCAAACACATTTATATTTCAATTGCTTTGTTTAAAAATGGCAGGAACATAAAATATTGTAAAAGTATGAAGAACAGAGTCAGTAGATGAATCTATTATTTATTAGCGACTTGAGTTCAACCAGTGTTGTAACTGGCTGAGTCCTAATTTTACACAGCAGGTGTAAACTTCTTGTAAAATACTCACTTACAAGGCTGATAGACAAAATGGAATTTAATAGTTCCTACCTCTCATGGACCCATACACAAAATCAACTTTAATTTGTTACTGAGCAGTCCATGACCATGGCACAATGGAGTAATTAATCATTTTCATGAAAAATGTTGATCTAACTTTTAAAAAATGGTCATGTTCATAATTATTGTATTATTTTGTGTTATTTAGCTGAGGAGAAAATAAAAGTTTGTGTAGAATATCTGTGTACGTCTCAAGGAATATTAATGATCCATGAAGCCTAGTGAGCTAGGTGAGATTTTTTTTTCTATCAGATTCAAGAAAGTTGCTATTTTCCCCTAGAACACAAATTTTACAGTAGTCACTTCAGTTCTACTTTATGCTGTATATTTTCTTCATGCACATGTTGTGTATACATTGCACAACTCATTTCTTCAGCATCAAGAGTGACTCAAAGCTTTTTTGCCGTTACTTAGAACGAGCTTTGTAACACACTTAGAAGCCTTCTATGAGACGCATTGCTTGAAATGCAGTTAGATTTATTTTCAGAAATACACCCAGCACAAATGGAAATAAAGCATGTGCTGTTCACTTATACACCTACCACTGTGCATGCTGTCACCGGGCACTGAAAAGGAGATGTAACATCACACTGTAAACAAATGAAAGGAGACACAATGCATTAATATAATGAGCTATACCTTTCTAATTCTTACAATACCTCTTCCCTCCAAAGTGTTCCAAATAGCTTTTATTTTTGAACTTCAGAAAAAGTCTTCTCTTTGTTCAAATGGTAATCTCTGTACCAAAAAGGCTAAAACTATTATTTTAATGATGCAGACCACACTGATGTTTTATTAGCGTGTACATTACTCTCACCCTCTTTCCTATACTTGCACAAGTTCCTTTAATTTCCGAGAGCTGTTAGCTGTAAACCTAATAGGTTCTTAAACTCACCAGCATGAATGAAGGAAATTGCAATGCATCTCTTCTGTGGGCAAGGGAAAGAGTAATGTTACTTAATTACTTTCTACTTTTAATTGTGTATCAAAGTCACTATAAAATGTTAGATAAGAAAGAACAGAAGCCTTTTCCTTACCTAGGCAGCCAATGTCCCCTGCACTTATGCATCAGTCATATACAGTTCTTCAATACTCAAGGATCTGCAGTCACAGGATGAATGTTAACCCTAAACTCTACTGAGCAAAGGGCAATTTCTTCTGGAAGATCAGGACTTTTTTTAGTTTGGTTTGATTTTTCATGTAGCCTAGTAAAATATAAGACTGATTTACCTTGCTCCATAGACTTTTTAGTCATTTTCTATTAAATGTCTTTTTGCATTGGGATACACCTTAAAATCTGAAATTTATGAATGAAAAAATGCCACTGGGAGAATATAGAGGATTTTTTTTTGTTGTTGTATATCTGAAACAATTTATTTAAATTTTTATATTTTCATGGGATATTTTGGTTTTACAGAAACACCTTCTCCATTTGAGAAAACAATCCAAAACAAAACATCATTTAGAAAATTATTGTTCACATCTGATCGGCAGTCGCATTCAGAAATGTCTTCCAAGAGAATGGAGCACTAAGTGACAAAACAAATTTGTTTATTAGGTCCTTATATTATTCCTATTTTAAAAGTCAAGAAGAATACAGGGAACTACACAGGGTCAAGCTTGCATCAGTCTCTAGGAAGATTATGGAGGGAGTTCTCCTAGAAGATATTTACAAGAACAGGAAGGACAAGGTGACCAGCAACAGCCAGCAAGAATTTACCAAGAGCAAATTGTCCTTGAACACTTAATCAGTTTCTATCATGAAATGAGTGACTCTGTGAATGAGAGTAGATTTTTACCTTGACTTTAGCAACACTTCTTTTAAATTATCTCCAATAGCAATCTGGAAGTCAAAGTGGTGAGACATGAACCGTCTGTGTGAATTACAAGGGGAGTAAGAAAATGGTTTATCCATCAGGCTTAAAAGGCTAGTGGGCAACACTTTGAAATCTAACTGGTACCTAGTCACATTAGACATTCCACAGGTATTGACTTAAGATGTTCACCAATGACAAGAAGAGAGTTAACACTCATTGCTATTGTGGACAACACCATAATGGAGAATGGCTATTAGTGGGAGAGAGGATTTCCATTCAGAGGGACTCCAAAAAACTGAAGGAATAAGTCATTGTAAACTGTGGAAGTTTAGCAGAGACAAATGTGAAGCCCTGCACTGGGAGGGAAGAGTTCTATGCATCAGTATGGACTGGGAACTGACTGGCCATTTCACAGCCTTGCAGGGAAGGACAGGGGATTTGAATATGTATTAGCAGGGTACCCTTAGTCAAGTGAAAACTCACCAATTACTGGGCTGAATTAGGAAAAGTATAGCTGTAGATCCAGGAAAATGACCAATTCCATCTACTTGGCATTCATGACGGCATGTCTGTAATACTGTGTCAAATTTTGGCTCCTTGTATTAAAGGCATGTCAATAATTTGGATAAAATCCAGCAAAAGAACACTAAGATGGTTAGAGGACTGGCACACATAACATGAGGAGGGGCTCAGAGCTTGTGTACCCTGAAGAAGACAATGCATAAGGGGGAGGACCTAGCTGCTGTCTTCTGTTACCAAAAAGGAAGGTATAGAGCAAAAAATGGAACAAACCATTTACCAGAGACACACAAGGAAAGAACAAGAAGCAGTGGTCAGAAGCTAGGGAAATAAAAATGTCCAACTGAATTCTTTACAGTGGTATAGTTTAAACCCTGTTGTCCAGATAGGCTCCACAATCTTCATCCTTGGGTGTATTCTGAACTGCACTTCACAGAGCCCCAGGAGTTACCCCTTCTTTATGCAGGAGGTTGTTGACCATCATAGGAGCTTTCCAACAGGTTAGTTTGGTCATCTTTAAGTAGCACAGGTAGAGGTGGGGAAGAAGACTAGGCATTGAAGAAGAGAAGACAAAGCATAGCAAAGTATGGCAAATGGATAATCTGTGTAATTAATTGCAGAAGAAAGTGAAAAGAACCAGTTATACAAGTACAGCTCTAGAGCTGTGAGAATGTATGGTCTGGGTGGATTTCACCTTGCCTGTTGTGAGGTGTCTGGAATGTGATTTATGTATGAGTTACTTGTCTCAGCTAGCAATGTGATCAATGAAGATTTAGTCAATACAGACAGGGGAAGTGTAGAAAGGGGAGAACCTGTGTAGGCTCTGACGTTTTACAGTTCTGTGAAATAATTATGTAATTGATCTCTTTTGCCTCTTCCACACTTTACTCTGATCATGCTGTGCTTTTTACCAGTTATAGTGAAACTGCTTCTGTGAGTGCTAAAAGGAAATAAATTTATTCTCTGTAAGCACAGAAATACATTTTTATAATAGATCTATCCTTAGAAAGGACTTCTGCTGACACTGCTTTCTCAGTAACATAGTAAATCAGGAATATTATTTCTCTGACTTATATAGTGAGGATAGCAAATGCCTATAGTTTAGATATAAGAGAGGGAGTCATCTTGCCTAGCTTTAGGTATCTGCAATGCTGGAACTTCTCACTTCCAGAGACCAGAGGGATACCTCTCAAGACCCCATTGGCTAGTCTCCATAGACTATCATGGCACAGGCTGATACTCAGAAAGTTGTTGTTTCATGCACTCTCAAAGAAATTTCTGTGCTTCAGCTCAGTTTCATAGCTATTAAACAGCAATAGACTTATCAAATAGAAGGTCATCTTGTGGAGAACTGAGAAGTCTGACCCAGTATTCCTGGAAAATCTTGCACCCTTACATCTAAGAGTATGAAGAAGTTATTAAATCACAAGGCTGAAGCTACAGATTCTAATAAATAGGACTAGCTACTTGATCAAGGATGGGAAACAATGTAATCTGTAACAGATTATGTCACACATATAGCTCAGTATCTGGGTTTTAATTAAAATGTAGACGTTACTTAAACACAGGTGTTTTGTGAGCTATCCACATAATATTTCAAAAATAATCCTCTGCTCCCAACAGCAACAGGAACTCCAGTAAATCTCACAGTCATGACTGTCTCACTGTCTTGATGTAGGAATTACTGAACTAAACTCTATGACCTGCCTTACACAGGAAATCTACCTGATTTTATGGATATATTTTCCAAATAAAAAGGTCAACATATCAGTGAATTATCTGCTGTAACATTTTCTCCCTCTGCCAGTGAGGTTCTCTGTACATATTGTCCTACAGTTGGTTGAGGTGGTTATTACTCTAGGCTCAACCAACAAAAGGTAAACTAATTTATTAGAACTACTGTTTTTGCAGAGGCTTGCTGTATGAAATGTCCTTAACTCAGTTCATATCAACCAAAATCAGTTAGGAGTGGTCTTGCAGCCAGCAGAGGTAAGAGGGCTGAAAACCTAAATCCAGAGGGAATGAACAGTCATGAGCAGAAGCCAGAATGGTAACAGTAATGTGCTCCTCTGCCTATGGAAAAGGACATGTGAACACAAATACACATGTTCAGCTGCTAATACAATTTACTTAGGATAAACTGTGTGAAAAAGAATACTGAGGTACAACCTCAAAGTTTGTTCTCTGCCATTTTAATCTCCAAATTCAAGTTTGAGTCATACAGAATTACAAAGTTTTCTGAGTATGTCCTGAGCTGCCTTTGTTGCAGCTTTGTACCAAGCCTGTGACATAATCCATCTTTCTACAGAGGAAGATCGGATGTACAAGATTCTTCGCATGTTGCATTCATAACAGACCTGTTATTGTTTGAAGCAAGAGTTAGGGTCAAGGTAATCTTGCTTCACATACATAACAGCAAAACTGAAATTAGCTTTAAGGTTATTGTTATATGCAAACTGCTTTTAACAATAAACTGAATGATATAATACCAATGGGGACAGAAGGGGAAAGTAATTTCCTCTTAATCTCCTGTTCATTTCCTGTGTGTGTAACAACACAAAATTAAAACCTGATAGTGCGTATTGTAGAAGTAAAGGAGGACATCTGCTGATTTGAGGCTCTGATTGATCACATTATAATCTGATTAGCTATTCATAGGGTAAACTAGGTATGGTTTTTTTCAGGTTTTAGCACATCAGTGATCGTAGAGTCAGTATAGTCACTGAAAGTGTGAAAGATGAAAGTTGCAACAGTAGAAGTTTGCCTGCTTTATTATTTTACACCATTGTTGCTAAATTTAACTTTCAGTTGTTCATTTTTGAGCTCTGGATCATGAGGTTTTAAATGAAAATGATAAGGACTGTAATTAAGCACTGGTAGAAGCAAGTAAAATAAAAAAAAAAAAAACATGAACAGTTTCCCCTACTAAAGACACACTTGGGAATATTATAGAGACAGCTGGACAATTTATCTGTCTCTTTGACGTAGTGATGATAAAAGCAATAATATACAATACAAAGTCAATTAGTTTCTTACAGAATTCTGAATGTGACAAAATCATCATCAGAATCACAATTAGATAGTTAGCACCTTCCCTCACACTCAATGCTATTGTATTTGTCTTTGAGTGATCACTGAACAAACAAATTCACTCTTTTGCATCTGTTCCTAATTTAACTGTTCTGATCTGAAAATCCTAGCTCAACAGGGAAACTATGGCTACATCCAACAGTTATATTTAGGAGAGGAGAGTAAGAATTAGAATTTTAGATGCCTAAATGAAAATTCACAGCTCTGCTAACTTCAGTGTATCACTTCTTAATTGTGGAAGCGTCAAACAGACTGGATTCCCAAGGCATTGCAACCTTTTAAGCATAAGATTCCAGTTCTTGAAATTTCATTGATTTGTCAGAAGTGCTCAAATTCTTGTTGCAGAAGCTATTTGCCTACCTTACGCTTTAGCACAGCAAGAATCCAGGACACCACTTTATCCCAGGATTCTGTTCCCCAATGGTTCCCCAACAGTTAAACCAGTGCTGCTGGACTCCTGCCTGAGCTCTACCAGTGCCTCCATGAGAAAGGTCTGGCAAATCCAGCTGGTCTCTGCCCAACAGACAAGAGCACCTGGGGGTGCTGAGCCTGGGGAAGCTGTGGGACCACACCCAGCTGGGAGCAACCAGAAGACAGCAACCCAGGATAAGAAAAAGTATAAAATAAATCCTACTAGACCCAAGACTGAGCAGTAAGAAAGCATTACCTCTTCCTCCCACCAAGCCAAAGGAAGAAATCCCCACCATGATATTCCTTCTGGTGAAGGTTTTAGAATGCAGACATCTCATTGTAAACCTCTCACACTCTTTCTGAGGAAAATTTTGGCCTTATTATCCACAGGGACATTGTAAGGACAAACATAACACCAAATAAAAGGGGTAAATGTTGGAAAGTTTTTTTTTTCCTCCCCATTCCCTCCCCCCATTTAATAGTTTCAGTAGTGCTATTGAAGCTTTGTAGATTTTCTGCATTAGTTTGGACCATTAGAAGACTAAAACCTTAATTAGATGAGCAATAAATACTTAGCTCCACACATATGGTGTGTTCTCTTTTGCCTGCAACAAGATTTAGAGTGCTACAGGTGGTCCAGGAGTCAGGAAAGTTTTAGATATGGGAGTCCCTAATTAATAATTTTTATGGGAGTTTGCTCAGCTCCCACAATCTCCTTTTGAGACAAATTCCGATTCGTGCTCTTAATTCAAATTTCTATATTAAAATGCTCACTTCATCCCCTGGTGTGCTGGGTATCACAATGAGTCTTTCTTTGTTGAGCACCAGTTTGAATGTCCAGAGCCAGGATCACAGAAATAAACACAAATTAGTATGCACTTCTATTCTTCAAGGGTTAATCAGTAAGTTAAAAAAAAAATATATCTGCTCAAGTGATGTGCATGCATATCCTCTTCTGTTGTAAGGAGGTAGTGATTACGGAGAACTAGTTCAGAAAATGAGAAGACATTTCTTTCTTTTTTGAAAGAGATCCAGATTTCTGTCTTCCATGTTCCAGGAGAAGCACTATCAAGCTGCTTGGCTTTGTTTTCTAGAAGTCAAGTAATCGTCTTCCTTCCACGTACTGGATTGCAGCAGCAAGTGTAGACTTATCTGGACTATCCGGTTGCAAAGAATTTTGGTTCTATCCTGCCCATTCTCCTTCAGGAAAACTGAAGACATCCCATATCCCAGCTAGTCTTTAGGCCACTTCTGTCATTTTCTCAGTCATCTCTTTTACTTCAAACATCCTGACAACCCCTGCAGAATGCAACACATGCTAAAAGCAACTAGCAAGAAGCAAAAAAAATCTCACATCATTTAAGTCACACTGAATCTACACACAGAGAGGCAAGTCAGTTTAGGACTACAGGACTTGTCACACTGATCAGCAGGAAACCTCATTCAAGTTCTATATGGGGTAGGTATGACCAGTCCTCTCCAGGAATTTCTAGCCCAGTCACATTCCTAGCTTGGCTGTCAGAGTCTGTTCCTACCCTAGGATGCTTTTACACATAAGCTCTTCAGAATACTGTAAAGATGGCCTTAGCCCTCAAAGACAGACGAGGATATCTGTTGAGTTTAAGTGCAAGTCAAGCATCCTTCTGAACAAGCACAAGAACTTCCTGGAAATGAGGTACATATATAGAGAGGAGCCTTATTAGTTTTTTCTTGAAGTTGGAATCTTGTAATCCAGGCTTTAACTTTTTTGTCTCTTAAAATGTAACTAAAAAAATATTGTAAATAGATCAAATTCATGCTTTCCATTTGCACAAAATTTCAAGTGCAAAATTCACATCTTCCATTCAATATATAAGGCAAAATTACTCTTGGAGTTTAGCAAAAAATATATCTGCACTACAAGTTTTAGAATGACAGTATATGTTGTCTTTTAACATCACATTTTCAGATGCTAAATAGAAAATAAAATAGAAATAAATAAATTAATAAATACATATAAATAAAATAAATTTATCCTGTCTTTATGGCAATAAGGAACAAGCAGAATGCTTGGAAGCTGACAAAAAAAAGATTGTATTAAAGGAAAATGAGAAAAAAGTGTAAAAATAATATGCCTGTTACTCTCTTTATATGAGAAATCAAAAATACAAATACGAAGAGCAGCAAGAATAGATGCAGTATAACCTGGGAACTGTGAGTATTTTTACAGCACACAGAGGAGCGTGAACTCTACCCAAGGGTGTCTAGAAATTTTACATAGATAAGCCTGTATTGTGGCTGTGATTCATGTTGCCTACTTCAGTACATCAAAGCTGAGAGATAAGCAACTCCAAGGGGGAATCTATTGTATCTTAATATAGGATGAACCTTAATTAGTTATCTAGCCTGCCTCTTGAGACTAGGCATTCAACTCTTGAATGATTAAGGTTAGGTGAGAGAATGTCAACCGTATGTCTGCTCCTTTAAGGAATAACAAAACAGGCACAACAGATATTACTACTAATAAAGAAAGGATTGTGCTGCTTTTTGCCAGCACGTATGTGGAAAGGAAGCTTGAACTGGTTTTCAGTCATGCAAGATACTAGAAGTGGGTTTCCCCTGCATCCTTATGAGATGTCAATACTTCGTCTGAAAGAGACATTGGTGTTTTCAGAAGTGTTCATGTGAAAACTACAAATATCATATTGGCTATTCACTGTTAGGGTCACTGTCACTTTTTAGAAAACTCACAATTATAGCTGGCCAAAGAAACATTTAAAGTTCTCTTTTAGGGCACTGTTATAAATTGAAATAATTTGCCAAAGAAGCAATTGTAAGAAAGGTAGAAAATATTACAAATATATTTTTTTTTGTGATATTATCCAGGGTTTGATAGTGGACCCCACTGATCCCAGTGTAATATTATTTTAAATATAGCACAGTGATCTTTTTACAGAATATTTGGACAGAATAACTAGAATGATTGAAACCCCTTTGTCCTGGACATCACTAGTATGAAATACAAAGGTAGAGGAGAAAGAAAGCATTTATTCTGAAAATCTTACAAAGTCTACAGTTTGATATACAGAACCAATTTTCCTTAAATATTAATTTTTAAATTACAAGTTGATAGACTTACAGCTAACATTTCTGTGAAAGAAAAATTATTTCCTGAAATGTGTTCCATTGTAAACAATAAATTTTTGACAATTCAAACCAAAGTGTCAGTCATTTAAGAACAGCTTCAGTCTGAGGTAAAGTATTGCAGAAGGAAAGAGTCTTTGAAATATCAGATATGCAGAGATTGTTTGGTGATAGAGATCAAACAAAAAATTTGTGAATTTTGGGGATAAATATTGAAATAGATTTGTTTTTATCTTGCCCTCTAAGATGGTGGTGACACAGGAAAATGTTTTTCATAAACTCCTTGGATCTCCACAGTTTCCACAGAAGGCGGGTGAGTTCCATATGAGAAAAGATATGATTCACTTCAAGATTTTTGCTACTCAGAACTCGTAATTGAGGTGAATGAGAAAAAAATTGATGATAGCTATATAATCATTACCATAATATAATAAATCAAATCTTAAAACAAACACCTAAGGCAAACTGTTCCCATGGTACTAACCTTTCCAGTATATTCAGTGTCCGTCTCCTGAGACGTGAATTTTGTGCATATCCTTCACTTTCTTGCGCAGATTTTGTACTAGAGAAGACACTAAAACGACATTGGTTTTATATCATCGTAAGAGTTATAAATCTAGTCTATTTACTTATGTAGAGGAACTTGGAGGGTGTAATACAAAATTTTTAATTGTTAATTTGGGTTAAAAACCCATAACTTTAAAAGAAGTATGAAGTCTCTGATGTCTGTAAAGAATGAATCATTAAAAAGAGCCGGTGGCAAGTCTGGAGATAATGATTAAAATTACGTTTTCTAAGGGGGGTCTCAATGAAGGAAATTACTTCAGTCCTTTCTAGGACATAATATTTGAATTGGATTCCACAGAGATAACAATTTGAACTTACAATTCCAATTTATTTTATTTATAAATAAATATTTTTATTTATATATAAAATACTCTTTTATACAAATATATAGCATGAACTGAACATTTAAGATGTATAACACTGTTAAAAGACATTTTATGATTATAGAAGATTTAATTAAACACTTTAAAAGTGTACATAAAAGACTATAATTTCATATAGAAAAACTTACTAAATATGTGCGGAGAGATGTGGTAGCATACGCTCATTGTATTTGGACAACTGGAATTCGCCGTGTTCTGCTTGGTCATCAGAGCTGTTTATTTACATCTACTTGGACAAAATTGTCTGCTCCAAGGGAATGGTCCTTCAGCTCCAGAGCAAATGCCAAAGAACAGGTTTACTTCTACCATACTCTGCTGTTTCTGGAGTAAACTGGCTACAGCCATAAGGTACTACATCTGCGATGCTTAGATATCATTACAGTTGTTTTGTTTTTTTGTTCTGTTCCGAGTGCCTAAAATGATGAGAACTCTGTCAGAGACCATCTTGTTGTGCATTATACTATGATGTGTTTGTTGCCTACCAAGAACCTGGGTTGAGGTTGCTTGGGAGTTTTCCGGTATTCAACAGCTACTTGGAAGATCTTGAATGACTGTATAAGGTGGAAATAATCAAACTTGTATGGTTTCATCCATATTGACCATAGGGAAAGCTTTCAGATGGATTTACTCCCAGAATTACAAAAGTTTTTGTCACAGGAAGAAAAACCGGTATGCCGTTACCCCACTGCATGACTGACACCAACTCCAGTGCTCTTCTAAAGTATCTCCTGAATAAAACCTGTAGTGAACTCTGTTTTGAAAATGTGCAAAAGTGAATGAAGCTGGTCCATGAAGGAGATAATTTTATTAGAAATCATTTGTTTTGTTTTGTTTTGTTTTGTTTTTTCTCCTGGTAACCAGTTCCTGCTAGAGAGAGAATAGCTTCACCTTGGAGTGATATAGACTTCATACAGACTTCTTAGCAATATCTCAGAGCCTAAGTCACGTGTTCAGTGCTCTGTGACTTAGATGAGGATGACTTTTGCTAATCTCAAGAACAACTTGGAAAGATGCTTAGGCAATGCTAGAGAGGTTTTTATTATGCTAATTGCCTTTTTATTTTTTTAAATCTTTTTATAAATAATTTTGTAAGCTAAGACTTTAAGCCTATCGTAGACAAAAAAAAAAAAAGGGGAAAAGAATCTAATTAAATAATGTCAGGCAAGGATATTTAGGGAAAAAAAGAAACAAACCAAACCGAAAAACAACAAACAAAAACCCTCTTAACTTGAACAGCTCAAAGTGACTATAGAACAAAACCAGCCTGCTTTACTTTGTAAGTAATAGAAAATAGTCTACAGTAGGTTTAGTCTGCCTAAAAGCAAGATGTTATAATAAACACATCTGGTTATGTCACGTTAAAAGGAATGTAGTTTCGATATTTGTCTGTCAAAGTCCCAGGACTTTCACTGATTTACTATCAGAGTCCCAGCAAAGGACTTTCACTGAATCAGATTCACAAGTAATTGAAATTAGTTATTTTATTGACAGCGGCAGTTGCAGATTTGAGATTGCTGTTGATAAATTCACTAACTACAATAGAGCTAATTACTTAAGGTTAATATTGCTAGCAAAAATAATGATAGTACAACAACCCGGGGTAACATTCACCAGAGGGCGAAAGGCGCAGCACTTACCCAGAAAGGTGTCCCTGCCTGGGGTGGGGGAAGACAATGCAGCCCATCAACTGGTCTGTCAGGTACCAAGTTTCTTCTCTCCCAATTTAACAGTCATTTTCTCCATCTTTTTGTCCCCAAAATTACAAGGTTTCCCTCCCCTAGGTGATGTGTAGCATGATTTGGGTGGAGAGAGGAGTGCTATAGTTTATAGTCGTAGAAGTTTAGCATGATCTCTAAAATCTTCATTACCATATATGGGGGAGTCAACTTTAATACACATTTCACTGGTAATGAGGCAAAGGTCAATTATCGGGCATGGTAGAAACAAAGAACTACACAAGTTCATGTTATCTTGATTTTACTGTCTTTGTTGACGAAAAATAGGGCTGTCCTGGCTCCCCAAGACTACTCCATTATTTATGTATCCTGTGATAGCCAGACAAGCCTTCACTCCCCTGGGTTGCACAAGAGATAGCAAAGCCAGTCTTAATTGCTCTTTATCCAAATTCCGCAGTTTACTATATCTGTAATAATGCAACTTTTTAACGGCAAAAAAATGCTAAAATAAGACCTCTGCTTGGATTGGTGCTCTTTTGATGCTGAATTTCTCCATCACTCTTTGTGCCAAGGCTCCCACATGCAGGTGGAATGAGATTTTCACTTTTTTGCATTTCTGTATCAGAAACGTGTTCAAGATTTAGCTTAATAAGCTAGGCACCTACTGAAGTTTTGGTTTTTTTAATTCTTAAAACAATTAAAAATTTTAAAGTTAAGAATCTGAAGAATTAAGATTTAAATGTCATGCTGCTCCACCAATTGCCAAGAATGTCACTGTATCTTAGAAAGCATCCAAAGCTCTGGAATTTTCAGTGTTACTTCATTGCTAAGTAATTGCTGTATGTATAATTTTGAAAAGGAATACTGATATTTATGTTAACTGCATGATGATTAGCTCTGTGTTGATGCCTGATGATGGTTACTTAGTGCAATAATGTTAAGGAACCAGTACTGTTATGCTTGATCAGTTCTGGGTCAATGGCTCTGGTGGGTGTTTTTCCCCTTTCTTTCAGCAATGTTCATATGTCTTTGGGGTTGATACTGGAATTTTTGGATGAGTTAAGCATTTTGATGGTGTCTACTCCTAGCATCTAGGTTGGCACCAAGTCAAAGTGACCTAATTTTCACTACACTGTAGCACATTACAGACAGAATTGTTCTGAGTAATCTAAAACCTGTCTCCAATTAGAGACACTAAACGATAGAGGACAGAAACAAACAAATAGCATTAGGTTTTCACAGGATAACCCATTTTCGTTTTATATTCTTAGAATGGAAAACTACTTCAGACTTCTGAAGGATTTCAGTTTTCAGGCTTGTGCCATTCAGAACATACAGATGCAATGAGGCACAGTGCTTTTTAGTAGTATCTGTCCACCTGAAGATATTTTAGCTAGTGCTTAGGAGTTTCTTTATGATGAAATCAATACATTCTAGTATTCAGGTCCATGTGGCCTGACAAGCTGCCGAGTATCTCATTAATACAGTACATAATACAACCAAAATACAAGCAAAATTCCTCTGGAACATCTTCTCAACTACGGCAGAAAACAAACCCTCAGGAAAAGACAGCTCATTAATCTAAATCATTTTTTGCTCTGAAAATATTTTTTATCAATGATTAATTATATATAAAAATGTTTCAGATGGAAAAGAAACCACTGGACAAATTTAAATATCTTTATACAGAAATGCCCAGATGTTTTAGCGCAAATATTCTCATTTCATATATGAGCCATTTAGATTGAGAGTTCTTTAAGTCCACTCTGATTTAATTTAATTGCAAGGCACCATATTAACTTAATCCGTTTTGGGACATAAAAGAATTTTAGAAAGCAATAAAATTAATACTTTATTATTTGAATAACAATTAGTGACAAATTCAGCATATAAATTAATATTTCTATAATTTCAGTCAGTTTTAGAAGTTTTATTGATATATGGAGGAGATCCTGAGAAGAGCAAAGTGCCATCAAGTTATGCTTCATTATTACTTCATTTCAGACTTTCACTTTTACAGTTCTATTATTCCAGCCATCCAAAGACTGAAGATGGTTTGTTTGTGGTTGTTTGGTTGTTTTTTTTCGGATCTGTAAAGTTTTAGTCTTTATCTAATCAAGATTTCACTAACTTACAAAGTTATCACTAAGTTTTAATGATACAGAAACAAATTATCAACTGTCTGGATATATTTTTTTTTTCCTCATGTTTCCCTTATACAGTTTATAATTTCTTTTTATTTAATATATTACATATGACTTTCACAAAACTCCTGAAGTGCAAATCTTTGTTTTTATTACAGTATTGAACTCTGTGACCTCCATTTTCATACTTATTTAATGGAAAAGTAGAATATGAACAGCTTGTTTGCTTGCTCATGTTTTTCAACATTTTCCACAATAAATTAAGTGCAGACTGACTAAATCAAAAGACAATTTAAAAATGCTGAAAGTCAATGGTCAAATCGTAGAAAATAGACCTGTAATTTATACATTTTACTTGTATGGACTCCAAAGTGGTAGTCACCTTCAGAGACAGCTTTCCAGTTTCTGTACTGTTCAAGAAGGCATTTGATGAGACAATAGAAAAAATAAAAAGAAAAGAAAAATAAAGTGAGACTGAAGAAAACCTCTGTGTACAAAGCAGAAATTTGTTTGTGGTTAGTCTATAATATGCACATAAGTTTTTGGTTAGTCACTGTGTCCAGGGCAACGATGAGCCTCCTGGAGCAGCAACCAACATGATCCAGACAGTTCCTGACTTACTCTTTTCAAAACATAGTTATGGCTTACATCATTCTTCCCAATTTTTGTCTCACAGCCCTTATATAATTGTGAGATGTTTGCGTGTTTTGTCTTTGTTGTTGTTTTCCAGATAAATGAGGTTGAAACCTACCTCTTTAAAAAAGGTCTTCCATCCAATAGAGTTGAGCCTGAAATCAGAATTTCTTTTCACGTCACCAGTGATGAGTAACACAGGTTCAAAGGGTTCCATCTCACCTAATTTTAGAAGTTATTTTAGGCATAGACAACTAGACTACTCATCTAGAATTCCTTTTTAGTAAACAGAGTTACAAATAGACACCTGAGGGGTTAGTTTGACATATCTTACATGTCTTCTTTTAGGTTCAGATGAACAGAGACTTAGAAGCACCTACTTCTTTCCATTGACCACAGCTGGCAGTAGAATTGCAAAGCGAATTTCTACCTTAACATACATGAATCCCACCTAGCTGAACATGGAACTGAGTATGCACATAACCTTATAAAGAAATGGAACATACATTGAACATGCTGGGTGCTAGGGGCTGTTCCAGAGATTGCTTTACTCATTAGACGTTGAATAGTCATGGAGATAAAGGAAATGTAGCCTTTGGAACACAAAGAAGAAAAGAGGATTCTTGTACGACAGCCATCTCTAGCTTTCTGTTATTTCTGCCATCACAGTTCCTACATTTTATTGTTAACCATTGCAGCTTCAAGAGAGTAGGGAAAGATGCCCTGGGACAGCCTTGTTCAAGTATGGTAAACTTTTTCCTATGTGATAAGTAGTGTAGTCTTAAATTCTTTCATTAGATGGTCTACAACCCAGAACTCTTACCTGTATGCTTTGCAATTTACCCCAAGCAAATAATATACAGTAATATAACTAAATAGTATATAACGATAATATAAAGAAGATGTACCTCCAGTTGTGGCTCTGAATAAAACTAGTCATTAGGTCCTGGGCAAAAGCCAATTATAACCACATAACTGAAGTGTAGTCTACATGCACCTATCAAATTTGGACCTTCAGAGTGCTGAGACACAATTCTGCCTTCCTGGGTCCAATTATAATGTAAATAGAAGTTATATTTATAGCTGCATAGTACAGGAGATCCCTATGTAAAAGACTTCAAATCTGAATTTTCACATAAAAAATCAAAGTGTCTTTCAAGTTCAAAAGTAGTTTACGTAACTGCTGAATAGCACTTTTTTTTTCATTGTTTGTAACACAGATCTTTAACTGATGAAAGTCCTGTTCTAGCCAACTAAACACAATTTTTTGGACCAAGCTCCAAAACATTACTTTAAAACCATAGTAAGAATAAAAAAAAATCTGTAATTTATTTTATTGAAAATATAAAATCACTTGTTGGGACCTAAACCAAGTATGAGCTGTTCAAAATTCACATTACAAACATATTCTCCCCTCATACTTATTTTAATATTAAATACTAGCATTCTTTTCCTATGTTCAACAAGTTAAAATGGGCAAAGAAGTAGGCAGTAAACTGACTCCAAATTAATGCTGGCAGCAGTTTTCTTTATGCTGAATTGTACTCGCATTTAAAATTTGTTTAAATGTTGCATTATGTTCATGCTAGGTTATCAGTGATGAATAGTATACTCATTGCCTGAACCCATTCAAGTTAATTACCTATTTAACTGACTAAAAGGAAAATTTCTTAGGCCCTTTTCTGTTTGCCTTTTATCTTTGTGAAATTTCAAAGCCTTATTACCTTAACTTTGAAAATCTATTTTGGCTGACTTCTCCATTCTATTCTTTTTTCCCACAGGTTTTCAGGTGTCTCACTCCTGCACATAGTCATGTTCTCAGACCAGAAATTCAATTGGGTAAACTAATAAGCACTGATGTTACCCTGTAAAATTTGTTTTTGGTTTTTTATTTTCACCTACTTCTAGCAGATGTAATGTATTCATCAGTGCCTTTGGGCAATGCAATATTGATTTTTTCAGGTTTGTTTTTTTTTTTTTTTCTGTGATCCTGTACAGAGTATGAATTCCAAATTCAATTTTTTGTCATAATATTAGCATTTACACTTCCAAGGTACAGAAAACTACATTAAAGGCCATCCTAGTAAGCAAATGACTACTACTGCTTTCTAAAATAGGTATTTCTTACCACTGAAGGCTCACTACCTTCCTTGTTTCAGTTGGTACTTATAACACTGATAACACTTTGCAGTTGCCCTTTCAAATAGTATTGGTAAAATGTAGGGGATTCCAAACTATGATTCGTCATTTCAGGATAATATTCTGAAATATGTACATATAAAATAGTGAAGAAAAAATGTTGTGAGGCAAGAACTCCAATACCTTGGTCTACCAATACCATACACAAATGCTTAAAAGAACTAAGTGGTTGGTTTGTTGCTGTTATATACAATAGTATTATAGCTTCTGTGATTCACCTTTTCAAATAGTATCATTCATATAAAAAACTGAGGAAAAGCTGGCTTAAGATACTTTTTTTGGTATTGTGCTTCTGCTTCTCCAGTTCCATCCCTGAATTTTGATTCTTATCAGCTGAATCTTTTCTCCACAAGGAAGAAAGCCTTTTCTGATGACATAGTGAAATCTAAATGGCAGAAATTCTATAAACCACCAATCACGGATAGGATTGTTTGAGGTCTGCAGATGCTGATAGCCCTATAGTTGTTGCTTTAAAGCTGCTCCTATCATATTTTCAGAGGCACCGAAAATTATATTTATTGTGTTGAGGCAGTACTGCAGTTGGGAATTTCGAGGGGACAGATGCTGCTTATTGATAAAGAGAAAGAAAAAAAAAAAAAACAGAAGGAAAACTTGGTTTATGAAATTGGAACAGATTTATTATTACACATAATCTGTGTACAGGATATCTGCTTGCTTGTAATTGCTGGAATGAAATAGAAATAGCAGAGATGCCCAAAATAACCAAGAATGCTTAAAATCTTTCACGTGAAAAACAATTAATAAGAACAGCTTGTTTCTATTTTTAGCATACTGTGCTGGATATCCTGTTTAAAAGCTCATTGAAACTGAAATTTAAAAACCTTTTGGCAGATCTAAAACTGAGGCTTTACAGGTTGTATGTATTTTGTTCTCCTTGATGGACAGTATTCCCAGTTATTTCAGTGCTATCATAAAAACATTCTGACCCAACTATAAGAAAGAACATAGCTGGGGAAAAGTTCTTCGTCACTTCAAGACCCTGCAAAACCCAGACAACACCAGCAGTGGATAGTCCATTTTGCTATGACATAGCCAGTTTGAAGATTTAAAACTCCATTATGAAAAAGACATGACATGCTATACTTCAGGATATCGGTAGGTGAGTGGGTGCAAGTTTTACAAAGGCGACTCTGACTTATTAAAAGAATTAGAAACATTTAAATCACCAAACTAAGTGTTTTATAAATAAATCCTATTAATAAACTTCTTTAAACCACCAAAAAGAAAATTTCTGCTTAACTGTTCTGAATTTCTGCATAACACAGAACCACAACAATTCACAAAAGAAACTCACACTGCAATGACAGAATTTTCTAGGATGACCAAACTGATGATGGGATCTGTTTCTCTGTGGGACTAATCTATAGTTTATCAGGTGAAAAAAAATTGTGAGGAATGACTGCATTGGGTCTGTGTGACAACGTTTGGGTAGCAGGGGTGACTTCTGTGAGAAACTGCTAGAAGCTTCCCCTCTGTCCGATAGGGCCAATGCCAACCAGCTCCAAGATGGACCTGCCACTGGCCAAGGCCAAGTCAATCAGCAATGGTGTAGCACCTCCGTAATAAGATATTCAAGAAGGAAAAAAACCCAAACTGCACAACAGTAACTAGGCGAGAGGAGTGAGAGAAACAACTCTGCACATACCAAGGTCAGTGAAGAAGGAGGGGGAGGAGGTTCTCCAGGCACTAGAGCAGAGATTCCCCTGCAGCCCGTGGTGAAGACCATGGGGAGGGTCGCTGATGCCCTGCAGCCCATGGAGGTTACCACTGGAACAGATATCCATCCACCTGCAGCCCAAGGAGGACCCCCCGCCAGTGCAGGTGGATGCCCAAAGGATGCTGTGATGCCATGGAGACCGCATGCTGGAGCAGGTGGATGCCAGGACTTGTGGCCCTATGGAGAGAGGACCCTATGCTTTAGCAGGTTTTCTGGGAGGACTTGTGACACCATGAGGGACAAGTCCATTCCTGAAGGATTGCACCCCATATAAGACTCATGTTGGATAAGTTCATGGAGGACAGTATCCCATGGGAGGGACCCAATAACGGAGCAGGGGAAGAGAATGAGGAGTCCTCCCCCTTAGGAGGAAGGAGTACAGAAGCAAGGTGTTATGAACAGACCGCAACCCACTTTCCCTGTCCCCCTGTGCCACTCAGGGAGAGGAAGTAGAGAAAATCATGAATGAAGCTGAGTTCAGGAAGAAAGGAGGGGTGGGGGGAAGGTGTTTTAAGATTTAGTTTTTATTTCTCATTACCCTACTCTCATTGAATTGGTAATAAATTAAATTAATTTTCCCAATATCAAGTCTGTTTTGCCCATGATGGTGATTGGTGAGTGATCTCCCTGTGCTTATCTTGACCCATGAGCCTTTCATTATATTTTTCTCTTCCCATCTGGCTGAGGAGGGGAGTGCTTTGGTGAGCACCTAGCATCCAGCCAGAGTTAACCCACCACAATGATTAAGGTAACCAACATTTAATTCCAATAAATATTTCTTACTTGATAATGAGACCTCCAAGATCAACTCAATTACTTATAAGCACTTCTGAGTGTTTTGTTTAATTATGTTAATTGGAGTTTATTTTTTTTATTAAACCAAGAAGAACAATTTCAGAATTTTTGCCATTGATATGAATATATAAAAATTGGAGTAGTTAGGAGTGTAAAGATAAACTGATCAGCCCAGGCTTACTCTAAGTTCAAATAAAACTGTTCTCTGCAGCAATTTTTTTAATGTTTTGATCAATCAAGACATTTTTCATTCCAGCACCAGAGCTCCTCATATACCCAAAAAGACATTAAAGCTCCAGTCAATCTGCCAGAAAGATCTCCCTTTTAAACAGCTTATATTTGCTTTTTTTAAAGATGGAATATTTTCTGGTCTTATGTGGGAGCAGATATCTCTGTAGCATAGAAATCAGTCTATGCTTTGGTTCCTCTACCACATCAAATTTCTTCTGTGCTTTAGAACACCAGCATCATGACCAAGCAAAAAATCTCTTCTAGGCAACAAAAAACTGATATATATTACAAAATTTCTTCACTGCCTCTAAGCTCCAACACTTTCTCCAGTCTCCTACTGCTCATTTAATGAAGGTTCATAGATGTTTTGATTTCTCCTTAATTTACAGTTTCATCCCTTCTTCCTCCTCACCTGCCACAGCTGAGATAGGAGCGAGACAACTGTCATGGTTGGGAAATAGTTTTACATTTTCTGGCTCAGTTAGTCAGGAGATCAACATGATATGAAGCCAGACATCCTTGCCTATTTCTTTCAGCATACTATATTTGTTAGACTCTCTCACACTTCAAGGACAGAGGACTGTTGGATCTGTTATGTTACAGAAATGTCAATACACCATGTGACAATGCGGACAGCAGCCTCCTTAGCTCATCATGCCTTTGCAGACAGAAGGCATGATTACTTTCTTCACATGCACGCTGAAATGTCTGTAATGTCATCAAACAAATTTTGAGTGTGTCAATGACCTCGTTTGTTTGCCTTTCAATATTTTGTTTTATGATTTACTAGGGACATAACTTAAGCATTACAAGGTGGTGAGTATCCAGCTCACTTATTGGGTTTTTTTGGTTTTGTTTTTTTTTTTTCCTGAAAATCTGTAAGTTTTAATTTTATTCCTTTAAAACCAAAAATCTTGAACTCTTGAAATAGGCAGTACTATAGAACTTTTATTTTCTAATTCAGTAACTAGACAGTAATTCAGTGATTCCATAAATGTTTTTATACATATAAATGTCTTTATACCAGAGGCCTTCTATATGTCTTCTGTACTGATACTTGCTAATAGGTCTCATTCCCAGTGGCTGTTACTATCACTCACTGATGCAAAATTAGATCCTTGTCTCACTTTCCTTTATCTCCTCTACTGGTAAGCTCTTTCCATTCCAAATGCAAAAACCCTGAACAACTGGATCCCTACAATTAGATGGAGAACACATTTACAGTTATATGAATTGTCAGAGAGGTAGAAAAGCCAGCATCTATGCAGCTCATTGCTAGGTCACGGTTATTATAAATCTGAACTGTTGGCTGCTGTTTTCCCATTATCAATATGGTACTTCTTTCTCCATACACCCTCTGACAGCTGTTTCATGCAATGTGATAGACGATTCTCTTCCTTTCAATTCTCCGTTTTTTAAAATTATGTAGGAAACACTGAAAAGAAAATAATTTCTACCATCTTTATACATCTCATGTGTCCCTCTCTTACATAATTGCTGCTGCTCCCTTTGTGTTTTTTTTTCCACAGCGGGCAATGCTTTGCTTTAACAATTGGCAAAAACATTAAATGTGCGGTATACAGACTTGGTGAAGTACAGAAGGTGCCTTTCATTGTAAAGCAACGGTATCAGTAAAATATACTTCTCTTATGCTATTGAAGAGTCATAATGAAAAGCGTTACAAAGAGAAAGTTGTATAATTTGGGAGGAAAATGATGCGGTGACAGAATCTGGGATTTTTTTTTTATCCTGGAAGAATAATATCTAGAAGAAAACTGTTAGATAGCATAGCATATACAACAGAGTAGGAGAGAAACAGATGACAAAATGTGTCTATTAATAATACTTGCCTAGCTGGCTGATAAAGGATCCAAGGAAATTCAGATGGGATTTTCTGTAGTAGTAAAGCAAAGTTCAGTTTCACCGAGAATCTGTATAATTAAAAGAGACAGGAAAAAGAGAAGAGGAAGAGGAAGAGGAAGAGGAAGAGGAAGAGGAAGAGGAAAGTAGAGAACGGAAATTAGGAACTGACAAGTGAACTCCTAGGTTAATGTTTTGGCATAGTCTCAACAGCAAGCTGTCACAAATAATAAAAAACTGCATTTAGATTTTCTTCCCAAAAATTTTAGTACTTCTTTTGAATGCATTAATAGTTCTTATTTTCAGTCTTAAATGTTCCTATAGGGTAGTAAGTTTTTGACATTTACCTTTAAGTGGAGACTGAAAAAAATATCATTAAATGTAAAGAAATAATTTTCTGTGGATTTTCTTCAACATTATAATTAGAAATGAACTTGAAAAGTAAAACATGAACATGGAGTTTTTGCAGAAGCTTGTGTTGCAGATATCATCCACACCAGAAAGCTACAAAGAGAAGATTTTCAATATCAAAGGGCAATCAGGATATTAATTGAATGTCCAGAATAAATATTATTTTTCTTTTTTTTTTGCTACATTTAGTAAATAATTATTTCAACATCTTTCACTGGATTTGGAGAAAACTGTTAGTTTGATGTTGACTTGCTGATGATAGTTCAGTTTCTTTAATTTTTTTTCAGTTATGACACTGCAAGCAGATGACATATTATGCAAGCTAATTTAAGTCTTAATAGTTTGCATTTATTGTTTTAGGTGACCATTTCTTGGCATGTCTTTAGCTGACAAAACCAGTCATATTATCGTAAACTTGAATACACATGAACATCTAATATCAGAAAAGAAATTTATGGGGAAGTTGGGTGCAGAAAGGACAAATAAAAATTACTACAATAGTGAAAATTTACATAATTGAAGAACGGAAATTCAAAAACATACAAATGAAAATAGAAATTCTAAAATTCTACTGAAAAAATAGCTCATCTCAAGAAATAAAATGTTCTGGAGAAAAAGACAAGTAAAAGAATATTCAGTTTCCACACTATTTCTGAAATTAAAAAAAAAAAAAAATCAAGTAGGAAGTTGCTTTTGGTCACTGTGATACTGAAAAATTTTATTGCTGAAGTTATAAATGAAAACAAAAGAAATAGCAACAAAGCTTTCCTGGATTCAGATCCTTTGTTTTGCAAAATAAGACAAGACTTAAATTATTTCAAACAGCTTGGACAAATAGATCAGTTTAGACAAATTAATCACACACTGTATGATCTGTAGAACGCTTACATTCAGAATGGTTTTCTACGTACATTTTTGTTGATCAAAATCTGATAAATAATGTTAAACTCTGCATGCCATCTGGTCATGAGAAGACAAGTTTTAAATTAAAAATATGATATTGCTACTGATTTCAAAAGGAAACAAATCATTGAATGTTATATTAGGCAAGGGAATAGTTTCAGTTTTCAAGAAAAGAGCTTAGAAACATCTGCCAGGGTTGTTGAAACAGATGAACGTGCTTGTTCCATCTGATTGTACAAGTATGACCTTTTAACAGAAAGGTTGTAAAAAAAGACTCAGATGAAATACAGCTTTTCCTGACACATTACCCTCCTTACTGATACTCGTTTTCAATTATACTGTCGAGATGTCCGATAAGGTGATGGTGGTACTCAGGCTGTGGAGAATGGAGGAGGGACAGTGATGGACACAGAACAAAGCAACTTTCAAGTTCCCTTGAAATGAAGGGAACTACCCATGTCTTGATATAATACACATAATTATGTAACTTGCAAAGTGAGTGCAATTTTGGGGAGGGCTGTTAGTATAATCATAGCTCATTCCAAAAACATACCAACCGTTTACATTTTACTGGCCTGAATTAGGAAGACTGTTATTATTACAAGTTTTATGAACAAAGTAATGAATAGCTTACCTAAACAATGGGGGATTGTAATACATGTAACTAAAAAATAATGAAAAAGCATATTAAAATAAATGGAAGAGACCACACAATAAGTGGTGGCATCATGTTTTCTAACAGTATGTTTGCAGTAATGATTTGATTTGGTGTGATAGTTTGGCTTCCTTTGTTGGGAGTGATCTAAGGCTGCAATATTAGTAGTTCTGGTTTTAACCAAGCTTTTGTCTTGTTTATTCATTTTTCTTTTAAAATTTTTTCAATTAGTTTTTAATTGAGTTTTGGTTTGGGTTTTCTATGCACTTAATTTATTATTAGATCATGCTGTATTCTATACCAGATTGCTGCCACCTGTGCTGCTTAAATCCACCGTAAGATTATGTAAAATGTCCTTGCATAGTTTCAGTTGTTTAGGGTTTGAAATCTGAGAAGAGTCACTACTTGTGGAAGGAACTTAATTGTGCTAAGGTAAAAATGTAACACTGAACTTTTGGAATACTGTACGAAACAAAGATTTTGTTAAAGACTGCTTCATAGAGGTGCAGTAGAACTGAGAAAAACTGAAATATGAGCACATTGGGTAGAATTGAGTAGAACCAGACACTTCTTTTGTTAAATCTGCTTTCACTGAAAAATAGTGAGTGAAGCCACACAACAAAAATTACTGTCAAAGTCTTTACTTGTTTTCATACAGAATAAGCTGGTTTTCATTTCAGTTTTTTCTGTAATTTTATTTGTAAATGTATTTCAATTTTAGAAAGCTCTGAAATGTCTTCAAAAAGTCTCTCCTTCTCACAGACTGTATAATAGTCAGAATTCTTGTACTCAATCGATCCTAGACATTTTAGAACTAATGCAAGAAAGCAATTGATAGCAAAAACCTCTCAAATGTTCAAGCTTCATTTCACTTAAGGAACAAATACATGCATATAAATTATTACAAGGGAAAAATTTTAGTTCCTTAGAATTAAAGTTATAAATTATGACAAAGTTTCTCAAAGGTTTGGTTTTGGGCTTTTGGTTTGTTGTTATTGCCCTTGTTGGCTTTTTCTCCAGATGTGGCAAATCTTTTGGATACTAGTCAAAACACTGTCAGCCTGGATACTATGCACATGAAGAGATGCAAAACAGGTAGCTGCTAGTAAACTTAGGTCTTGAATCGGCCTAAAGTAGAAGAGTCATCTGCCTCAGGCAAGCTTGATCTCTTCTGTGTACCCAGTGTTTATGATATTATTAGTGGGAAGGACATTTGGAAACTGAGTGTGACAGAAGGAAATGAACAGAAGTGGTAAGAGAGAGATGTTATACTATCTTTAGGCAGTCCTTTACTGTGTAAGCGTTGTGTTCTCTTCATTTCAAATCAAAGTAAATCCATTGCTTAGGCACTTATGGTGAAACTTCATTGTACAGACAAAGAGGATAACACAACCAGAGCACTATATCAGCTAGAAAGGACAGGCTTTCAGGCACTGCTTCCTGAGCAAGACTCTTGCCTGAGAGCCGGAGTGGCTCTCTGGCCATTACAGGACACAGTTAAACAGGTTGTGTTAAACTAGTGTCTAGCACTGACACAGTAGCATCAGCTAGAAGGCAAAAAATATGAAGTAGCATCTTACCTCGTGCACTGGTTGTTGCCTCCCAGATTTAGCACAGTCTGACCATTTTCTTAATTTTTGGAACACGAGGAAGAAGAGAGTTGTATCTTACCGTTAGGTTTATCATCCGAGCTTGTAGGAGAAATGCCAGAAAAATCCTTTATCCTTACAGTACTCTGCAGTAACATTTAGTTCCCTTTCAAAAAGACAGCTTTTTTTTTTTCTCTAAAAAAGTAGCTGCTATTTTGATCTGCCTGTTTGGGACTTCTGGAAAAAAAGGCATAAAGAACTTACAAGCCTGTAACAGACTCCAATGCTTAGCAAAGCAGCACAAAGTAGGACATTCGTTGCTATGCTGCCTACATTCCTTTAAAATTGTTGCTGTTCTCTCCCAGTTCTCTTAAAACTGTAGACTTTTATGAATACACATGGCAAAGAAACAGTGGACTTTGTTTCTTCATTATTTTATGTTCCCTAGATTCTGAACACACATCCCTCTGCGTCTCTGTGTACACAGTTTGGTCTGAGAAGGTTTTTACTTTTTTGCCTTTTTTTTTTTAAATCCAAGATAAGTAAATTTAAGTTGTTTTCAGCTGAACACTTGTCAGTGTATCACGTTTCTCTGATACACTTCAGTGAGATAGTTCTTTTAAAAGCCAATTATATTTTAGGAAAATTGGGTTAATTTCCTAATCCTTCTCATAGTGCCCCATGCTTGGATAAGATGGCATTTCTGTTCCCTTAGGCTTTGTATTATTTTTTTTTAAAGTATCTAGGGAAGGCATTTTTTCCGTGTCTGATACTTTTTAATCTATCATGCTATTACAGTAAGAAGATTTACTAATTGTAATGCTCCCTAGGCAGATCTCCTGTTGCTGTTCTCACCTTCACAGTCAAACTAGAAAGGGACAGACACTAATTACTGTTTTCAAATGCATCACAATAACTTAGGGATCTATAACTCCATTTTCAGTCACTAGGTAGGAGTCTGAAATTTGTTCCATTTCAAAATAATTTTGGAAATATGAGATTTGTGGTGCTTAAATGAGCACAAAAAAATCTTAACTCATTTATTATTTTGAACATACAAGAAAACGAGATGCTGACATGGGTCTACAAGCAGAAATCAAAGAAAAAATAAGGGATATTTAGTGAATGGATGATAAAGCCAAAGCCAAAGCTAAAGAACATTAACAAATTCTGGCAGCTGTCTGAGAATGAGCAGCATCAGGCCTTTTTTGAAATTAATAAGTGTTTATGTATCTAAAATTTCTATGGAAACTTTACACTTATAACTATCACTGCCCAGTTCATTTGTTTAGCAAGGCTTTGTCTTGAGGAAAAAAAGTATAAATTCTAATATATTGACACTGTTTTAACTATAATGGAAAGGTTGGTAATAAGTAAATTGACTGATTCAAGTTCATTTACAGATTGCTGAACTTTTCACAACACAGCACTTTGCTTCGTGTTCTTATATTCATCAAAGGATAAACTAAAGACGAAACATGTGGGTGGACATTTATAACACCATGCATGGAATAAAAGCAATTAATTTAAATCCTAGGTATTTTTACAATGGGATTTTGTATCCTGTAATTAGACGTATTTATTCTTATGAGAAATTCTGAAGTCTGAATTGGAGTTCTTCCACTGACTTCAATAAAATCAGTATTTATTGTAAAAGATTAATCCGACTTTCTGATAAGCTCGAAGGTTGCTTTCCTTTTTTTGAAGAAAGTTGAAGAAATCAACTGTATTATTCATTAAATAAGAAGATATTCAACATTAAAAGAATAGTAAATAATCTCTGAGAGCTTCATTTTTACCCTTCACCTACTTCATTATTTAAATACATACCCATGCATGCACACACACAATTTACAATTAGTTTTTAATTCTCCTCATGGTGGCTGCACAACAAGACATTATACATTATTTTGCATTGCATTTAATGCAATAGGATATTGAGTTATGTTTACAATTAGAGATTTTGTTATATTTGAAAGCATATACAGTGCTCTGGAAATAAAGGGAGCAAGAGATGGTTAGAAAGTGAAAATTTAAAGATATGACACCTGCCTGCCTGAGCCATGTCAATTATGCAAACAACACATCCTGATGCTGGTTGTGTGCTGTTGAATGCTTTTATTCCGTTGTGGCACAAAAGCGCAGGGGAATGTAAGAGGAACCATGAAGAGGAATCAAACCATGATAATTCCATTAAGCACACCGATTTTAAGAAACAGAAAGACAAGCACATTTCATAATGCACAAGTAAATCCATTGCATCATACTTCAGGGGTATGAGATGTGATGGACAACCATGTTAACCAGGATATACACTTACATTGTTTCTAATGCTTAGGACCTTGTGGGATGGGTGACCTACAGATGCCATTGCTTACAGTTCCAAATTTAGACAACCCAAAATGGCTAAAAGGAAATAATTATCTACTTGTGTTTTTTTAAAAAATAATAATTACAAAATCAAACAAAAATTCAATATGCCAAGAGGATGAGACAGTGTTTCTCTAGGCTTCCTATCTTCATTTATCTGCTCTGTATGGGTGTAAGTACGTACCCTGTGAATATTAACATATACATCTAGGAATCTACATCTCACTGTTATCCAGGGTTTAATTTTCAATATAAAAGATAAAAGTTAGAAGTGTTCCATTTTCTGATGGTGTTTTACCCATTTGTTGACACCAGGTTCTCAACAGATGAAGTTACCTGTAACAATATATTTCTAATTCTTTCAATTATTTTCTCAATTTGCCATTATAAAGGGATGTCTCCTGTAGTTTACACAACATAAATATACTTTCCAGGATCTAGGCAAGACTCAGATGATTTGGTGATTTTTTTTGTTGTTCCTAGAAGTCTAGGAATAGATAAGGTTTGTTAATTACAGGTGCTCTGCTACTAGTACACTTTCTGAAGTGCATTATACTGGGAACTCTGGTAATGCAGCTATTAAAAAGTTTGGCAAGAAGAAAAGTTCTTATTTTTTCAATAGAAATTCCTAATATTAAAAATAAACTGAAATTTGCTCAATGTATTATTTCTGTTCTCTGTATAATGTGTTTGCGTACCAAAAAATCTTCAAAGGAAGCACAGAATCAACAGAATCGCAACTGATTGAAGTAATAGCGTATCCCATACATCTGGTCTGTGCTATTCAATAATAAAATTGACATCTTTGGAAGTGTCTGTTCAGCCCTGTTTGTTGAAGGAACTGAGGATAAACTTACTGGCTCTGGTGAGCTGTATGGACACTTTTATTTCTTGTGAGGTTAAGATTCAACACATAAACTTCACATGTTTTCCTTCCCTCTTGGGTTGTAGTAAAACTTACTTTTCAGTATTTGTTTTTATTTCAAATGAGATTAATGTAAATAATTATTTTGGGGGGAGGAATTTTTCATTGCACTGGCTTTGTGAAAGCAATATATAGTCTTACTCCAGTATCTTGACATTTTTTTCATGATTTATAATTCATATAAGCTATCTGCAAAAAGGGAAATTGGTTTCTCTTTACCTGCTAGATGTTGTCATACAGGAAGATTACACTTTCCATAACTAGATTAGTAGTGAATGGCAATGAGACTTTTTTATTATTATTATTATTTATTTAATATATTAGCACTTCAGTGCAGCAGGAATTTAAAAAAAGCCTCAGAAGCCAATTCTTTCACTGTTGTCAAGCCAAACAAGCAAACATATTTTAAAGTTTACTGCTAGCAATGGCAGAGATATTGATTCAAACTTTAATTAGTATTGGCTTGAAAAGAAACATTGCTATTGCTCTGTACAGTTAAACAGATACAGTGCATGTCTATGCTACAAGAAGCGCAAATATTCTGTCTTTTTCCTTCTATCTTTTTTTTTCCCCTGATATAAACTGATCTAAGTTAATCTCCAGCAGAAAATGACAGGCACAAAGCCTCAGCTGTTGTTATAGTTATTTGCTGGGCACTTACTTTATTATGTGTTCTTCCTTAGGGATCATGTACAGTGGTTCCTATGTGTAGGTTTGTTTGACCAAGCTCCAGAACAGTCACACAAGAAATAGTTATTATTAGCAGAGAGCAGTTAGCCTCAAACCCCGTGCTTTCAAGATTTGTGTCTATCGTTTATTTACACCTGAATAGAGTTCAGGAGTTTTAACAACAGCAGACACAAAACCGATTTTATTGGCACTTTGGTATCAGAAGTGACAAGAATGGCTGTGTAAATATCACTTATCTATTGGCAACACTCAATGTATTTAATAATCAGTATGTGTAGAATATTTTTATTACCCTGAGTAAAAATTCATAATGAAAATAAGCATTCACCTAGGAAAAATGGACAATCGTATGTTGATAATTTATGTGAAGTTTATAGACCTTTTGTAAAGGCCTAAAAATGGTCTATAGCTACTGCATTTCTAAAGCTAATGAAACAACATGTGAAGTATTATCTTTTGTCTACTTATCGTTGTCAAATATTATGTAATTGGTTGCAAACAAAGAAAGGAAGGTGAGAGTGGCATGCTTTGGCAGGTAATATTAAAGTGCAGAATTAAAACCCATTATGTTCCATTAACAGTGAACAACCTGATTCATAATACACTGTTAAGTGCCAATTATTATAGGCACTCTGCTTATTAATTGACATGTGCTAGTAAGCATTATAGCTTTAAAAAAAGAGATTGATTTGGATTAGCATAGTGATTCTTTCTGAGGACTGAATATGCGCTATGAAAAACTACAACCTTTAAACAAATGTAGTTCCTAGTCATGTTTATTCAAGCTCTAAGTAAATTGTCGCAGTAAACACGTACTAATCTTTTGCCTTGGCAGCAAAAATGTGCAAATATGGAGACAAAAGTATCCTCCAAAATGGGCTAAGTTCGCATGGATAGGTCCATTCCTCCAGATTGCTGCCCTGAGTAGAATTACTAGAATTGTTCTCATCTTTCAGTCATGACTTCAGGTTCCCCACTTTGGTGAAGCAGTTTCAGTCTCACAAAACTTACCAGGCATTTAAGGTTTGAAGGTCAAATTGCCCCTATGGCTTTATCTATATGCTGTAGTTCTCTTTTGAGATGGAAACCTTCTTTGTGTTTTGGCATTGTGTTTGCCTCTGAACACTCCAAATTTATTGAAGTTTTATTCTACTACTTGAAATGTTTGAGGAAACATTCTCAAGATTTACTCTGCAAGAAGGATCTGGGGAATGACAGGCCTGTCAGCCTGACCTCAGTGCCAGCGAAGGTTAAGGAGCAGATCACCTTGAGCTCCATCACACAGCACATACAGGACAACCAGGTGATCAGGCCCAGTCAGCACGGGTTTATGAAAGGCAGGTCCTGCTGTATGTGGAATAATTATTAAATTGGCTAAAAATACAAAAGTACAGCATTGGTCACACATTAATGAAAAGTACAAAATCAAGAGATTTCTGAGGTAGAAAATAGCCACAGCTGGCATGAAGCGATCCCTGATAAGGATGCTTGTGAAGCTACATGAGGTACAGGATGGGATGCAATTATTCCGTGGCTTTACCTTATGATGTATAGCGGATATGGGAATGGGATGATACCATGAAACAGATAAGCTGCCAATTAGCTGCCCGCTCGATACTCGGAGCCAACATTTTGTCAAATTTTGATGAAATGCTGTCCTTTGTGCAAACTTTGCTCATTATAATGTCATTATAATACCAAAACACACCTCCATCCCAAAGGCTACCCGCCTCCAAGGTGCGACCACTCCTTCTTGAATCTGTGCCCTGAATTTCTCATAAACTATACCTTTAATTGTGAAGCGAGAGAATTTTACACCAATCATGATATAAGTATGTATGACTAAAGTCACTCAAACTCCACCTTGAAGATAACAAATAGTATAAAAATAGCCCGAGAGAGGGGGGATACCCAGGGAAGACACCATCTCGAAGAACTACATCACTGACTTCTGGGATCAGTCGACAGGCTGAGCCTCTCTTCCCCCTGATAGGGACGCCTTTGGGTACGACTTAGATTATACCGAGTGCTTTCTCAGGAAACTTAGAAATTTCTCTAGAGACTCTCTTTTCTACATTTAGAGCCAGGCTGTATCGTTTATAACTTTGTCACGCGTTTTGTACATGTAACAATACTTTCATTTGCATGTGCTTTGCAGACAGTGTATTTATCACCAGCAATCCTAAGAACCTATATATCTGTTGTTTAAATAAATTGCACTTTTTTAAGTAGCTAGTTGTTTCGGTTTCTCACTGAACACGACCAAAGACTCGAGAGTGGCCTTGCTAGTTCATGAGCACGACTAGACTGAAGGTGCAGTCCACTATTAGTGTATTCAAATTGTAACAGTTTAATACATATTAAACTTGATTGGACTGATAGTGCTGAATTGGGCATCACTCAGAATTTAAACCTAGCTGCACCTAGCCTCCCACCTTGGTGAGGAGTGTTAGAACGCAAGGGGGTTTATCTTCTGCCAAAACCACTTTGCCCCTTTCACGCAACACTCTACTAACTTGATCTCCTATGACAAAGTGACCTACTTGGTGGATGAAGGAAAGGCTGTGGGTATTGTCTACCTAGACTTTAGTAAAGATTTTGACACTGTTTCTCACAGCATTCTTCTGGAGAAACTGGCAGCTCATGGCCTGGATAGACGTACTCTTCACTGGGTTAAAATATGGCTGGATGGCTAGGCCCAAAGAGTGGTGGCAAATGGAGTTCAATCCAGGTGGCGGCTGGTCACAAGTGGTGTTCCCCAGGGCTCAGTATTGGGATCAGTTCTGTTTAATATCTATACCAACAATCTGGATGAGGGGATCGAGTGCACCCTCAGTAAGTTTGCAGATGACACCAAGTTGTGTGGGTTTGTTGATCTGCTTGAGGGTAGGAAGGCTCTACACAGGGCTCTGGACAGTCTGGATCAATGGGCCAAGGCCAATTGTGTGAGGTTCAACAACTTCATGTAGCCCTAAAGGTTTGGGGAAGAATGGCTGGAAAGCTGCCTGATGGAAAAGGACCTGGGGATGTTTCCTGAAAGACAGCTGAATATGAGCCAGAATGTGCCCAGGTGTCCAAGATGGCCAATAGCATCCTGGCCTCTATCAAAAATAGTGCGGCCAGCAGGACTAGGGAAGTGATTGTACTTCTGTACTCAGCACTGGTGAGGCCACAACTCTAATACGGTGTTCAGTTTTGTGCCCCTCACCACAGGAAGGACACTGAAGTACTGGAGGGTGTTCAGAGAAGGGAACAAAGCTGATGAGGGGTCTAGAGCACAAGTCTTATGAGGAGCAACTGAGGGAATGGGGATTCTTTAGTCTGGAGAAAAGGAGGCTGAGGGAAGACATTATTGCTCTCTACAACTACCTGAAAGAAGGCTGTAGCGAGGTGGGGGTCGGTCTCTTCTCCTGAGTAACAATAGGATGAGAGGAAATGTCCTCAAGTAGTGCCATGGGAGGTTTATATTGGGTAGTAGGAAAAATTTCTTAACAAAAAGGGTTATCAAGCATTGGAACGGGCTGCCCAGGGAAGTGGTGGAGTCACCATCCCTGGAGGTACTTAAAAGACGTGTAGCTGTGGTGCTTAGGGACATGGTTTAGTGGTAATTTAGCAGCGTTTGGTTGATGGTTGGACTTGGTGATGTTAAAAGTCTCTTCCAACTGAAACGATTTTATGATTCTAGAATTCTGTGATAACTATACTCTTTAAATAAGAGATTTCCACCAAAAAAAAACCAAACAAACCCAACACCCAAAACACAACAAACAAACAAATAAATAAAAAGAACACATAAATTTTAAGGACAGTATCATGTTATCTTTCTTCCTCTAATTTTTCACTAGGCCTACAGAGGAAATATGGGCATTCCCTGGAAAGAATGTACCAGAAATAAATCTGGTCTGCTTAAATACAAAACACTGAGGTCTAGATTTTTCTACAAAAATGTATTAGATTAAAATGGAAACTAATTTCTCAGAAAAATTCTGCAGAATTTTCATTGGAGTTGTGAAAATGACTGCTGTTCATCCTAATTATTAATAATGACATTATTGATACAGATGTCAACACATGTAGTTCAGAAAATGAGGCCTTTACTAGAATTTACTCAAAAGTATCTAATTAACAATAGAAATTATATGCTTGTTTATTCTGAAAAGAAGCTCAGTCAGTAGCAGAGTCAACAGATAGTCTGTTTACATTACAGTAATTTTGTTTAGTTTGCTGCTGCTTATTCTAACAAATAATAGAATGCATACACTTCAGGAGAAATTTTGGATACCCGCCAAAATTTCCAAATACATTTGCCATTGTGTATCTACCGGCTTCTGTTCTTCTGTCTATACATTACTCAGAAAAAATTTCAAACTCTTGATGAAGAGAGCCTGAAATTCTGTATTAGGCTGCAAAAAGATGGAAAAAATAAGTATTGGCCTTTACAAATCATTGTTACTACTAACAATGCTGTAAGTATAGGACATACTTACTACCGCCATTCACTTTGAGATTTTTTTTTTTTTTTAAATGGAAAAATACAGATGAAGAGTCCCAGAGGGAGCTTCCTCAGGTGTCTCTTGACATTTTGTGGAGTCAGGAGAAGAGTTTGCCATGTAACAATTATCTAGCTAGTGGGACAATTTCACTTTTGCATAAGAACATTGTGACCTCCCTCAGGTGTATTCCTCATCTGTGTGTTAGCTGCAAAAAATGTATTTATGATTAATTTTTGCTGTGTGGATACTGTTTCAGTAACATAGCTTTGATCTATTTATAACAGTTCACCTAGCCCGTGACCATGGTAAGTCCTTAAGTCACAAAAATGTAATTAGGCACTGTTCTGCTACATACCATAAAAATTCAGCCGTTGATGCTATTATTTTATTTTAAACCCAAGTTCATTTTATTCCATAGTGAACATGGACACAGCTGCAAGAAACACAGACGCTAAGACTTCAAGCATATGCCCTGCAGCGATAAAACTTAGTCCCTGAGGTTATAAGAAACTCTTTAAGTAGACATAAAACAAAGGTGAAAATTCATCAGCTGAGATTAGCTTTCTCTTGTTAACTAACAGCTATTATGCATGGCACTTTGAGATTCATTCTCCAATGTGTTACTGTACATAAAATAAAGGTTGATTGAGTGATTGGTGGATAACAAGACTATGCTCAAATAGAGCAAAGTTTTCCCTGTAGAAGTTTGAAAGTGTTTAATGCTTTATTTTCACATCAAGAAATTCTAAATTGGGAAAATTGGGGAAGAGTGTTTGTAAAAAAATAAAAAAAAACAAAAGATGAATTCACAAAATATTATAACATTTAATGGAAAAATATTACACTTTACCAAATGTTCTAAACAATCAGCCTAGTTAAAAAATTATGGTGAGAAAAAATACTCTAATTTCTTTGAGTAAAGCCTTTTTGCTTATCATGCAGAAATTGTTAAGAGTCATGCAATATTTCTAATACACTTTCAAATCTCTCTCCTTGGTTTGAGAAGAATACTTTCCTCCTCCATTTCCCTCATGCCTCTCTATTGATAATACTTGAACTACAGTATACTAATACTAATGACCCATTGAAGACTGTGATTTTAAAAGAGATTGTACAAAATATCTTCTAGCATTTTTTTTATTTCTAAAATGCTAGAAGATATTTTGTACAATCTCTTTTAAAATAATGTTATGTATTTGATTAGAAAGAAATTCATTTTAATTCCCTTTTAGTCACATGCTGATTTATGTTAACATTGGTTTTGTAGTCTGTAGAAATCCATCAGGCATTGTATTAGAAATGGTGCTGCAAACCGAATTGTATTATTAGGTCTTTTTGAAATACCTATGTCTGTTTCTAGTCAACGTTAATTGTTATAACCTCTAACCTGCAAAAATACTTTATGTATCTTTTTTAATTAAAAAAAGTGTCAATCTAAGAAGTTAATTGTTCCAGTCAACACAGAAACTAAGCATCTCATTAATGATTTTAATCTAAAAAACACTTCTTTGATGTAGAGAAGAATTTCAGATGAGAAAAAAAAAAGAAAAAAGCTACAAATCACCATGTAATTTTCCCCAACCAAAGAATGAGTTATGTCAGATATATCAGAAATGATGGAGGTCTGCAGGACAAAGGGTTGAATCCAAACTTTGCAGGCTTAGGTCATTTCTAAGAAATAAATGTATGGGAATTTGGGAGGAGAAATTGAAACTAAGGCCATAAAATTAACTCAGAACACACTAGGAAAAGCAATTGACATTTCTGCAAGAAATCATACACGTCTTCCTGATTTCAGCATTTTCTACCTGAGCAGCAAAGCATAAAATCTTGCTTCCTACCTATAAGTGTAAATAATCACACGTAGTTCTTTGGGGAAAAAAAAAAAAAGTAGGTGAAAGAGCAGAATTTTCTGAAGCCCTAAATTCATGGATATTTTCAACACATTTAACTTCAAATTTATATTATACAAACTGAACTCTCCATTTTTGTCCTAGGCAAAAATGCAAGGTATTGGAAATAGAATTAGGCATATGATAATATACCTATTAGGAGTCTCAAGAAACTGAGGTATTAATGTAAAGATCAAAGTAGATGAAAAATCAAATATAATTTAAATACAAAGGAATGAAAAGATCAAGAGCAGAAAAAGTTCAGGAGTCAACAAGAAGAGGAGAGATTGAAACAGATAGAAATTGAATCTGATGATAAATAAGGTGCCCAATATGTAAATACTCATCATTACTTCTGGTGAGTGCATTTTAATTTCTTCAGGGTAGACCAATGGTGTGTCTGATATTAGTCAGAATATTTCCATTAATTTTCTGTTGGCTTCAAGTTCATCAGTGTTTGAATATGACTTTTCTGCTGGGGTTAATCCTGAGATGTACTAGAAGTATACAATTTTGAGTAAAAGTGCTAAATACAGTGGTTTGGTTTGAAGGTGATGGTAGAAACTGTTCTTTATTTTTTTGTGCATCTACAATTTTCTGTTCATAACCTGAGACTTAACCACATACTATGAATTTAAAACTGATATTGAACATCTACAGGAGAGAGTGAAGGTACCTGAAATGTCTCAGCATTTCAGAGAGCTCACAGAGACTGCTTTCTGGGAGATTAAAGCATTTTCTGTCCAGAAATCATCTCAAGAGTGACTAAAACAAAGTTATTGTTGTACTGAATAAGAGAGAAAGGAGAAAAGTGCATGTGGGAAATCCATTAACAAATTAAACCTAGAAGACCAAAAACACTCAGGAAGAGGTAAAAAAACTTAGGAAGTCCTCAACTTGAAATCAAAACTCTAGAAAACAGAATTCATGGGCTTTGGAAAATGCGTGGAGGTGGAGATGGAGAGAGAATTGATCTTTCCTTTTAAAAGTGGTCAAAAGGAGTCCTATGCATTGTAAAAGAATGTGCAAACTTTTAAAAATCGTAATACCATTAATATACAGTAGGGGAGATTTAAAAGCATCCATGGAAAAACATTGTTTTTACCATTTGCCTTGAAATTGTTTTGTGGCCTGCAAGATTACCCAGTACTTCACTGCAGTCTGTTTAGAGAGGAAGTAGACAGTCTTTGGCTTCTCTTGGATAACACAAGAAAGAGGCTGCAACTAAGAGATTTGGACAGATAGGAATAATTTATTTAAAATGCTTGGGGGTTTTTATTATTTGCAAATTATTCCCAACAGAGTTCAGTGCTTACCAATGAGTTGCTTATATGAAGTGAATCAAAAAATTGTTTGTGTGAGCAGTTTAATATAGTTCAAGCCACAAACTGATTATGAACACCTTGCTTTAAGTTTTAAATATTCAGTCACTGTTGTTCTTGATGGTCACTTAAATCACAATGTTATTTCCTTTTGCAGACTGAATGCCTCACAAACCAGCGGTAAATTTTCAAGATGCTGCAAAAGTACTTCCTTTACTAAGCGGAAGTGTCATCTAAGAAGATGATCTAAGATCATCTAAGAATATTAATAAGCAAAGCAATATTTCTGTTTAGGCTTGATGATTCTGATAAGGCACTAGACATGTAACTAAGGCTGAGAAAATATACTAATTCTCTCTAGAGACTTGTTTGTAATTGAAAAGTCACATAAGCATAAGTGTTCACAAACATCCTCCTTTGCTGCAGTCAGTCCTGCAGACAGAATGGCAACAGGCATCTTGAGGTATGGGACAAGCCAAGAGACCAGAGATGACAGATGAGTCTGAATAGCTGAGGTGACAGGGTACATTAGCGTTTATCAGCTGTGACTATGAGTCAGCAGAAAACCCTAAACTACCATATGGACATTTAAAAACCATCATCACAGTAACTGTAGGTAAGCACGAAGGCTCACAACATCAGTAGTCTAGATGAACGTCTGAGGCATAAAGAATTTAACATAAGAAAACTCTTCAATGTAAATAAATAAATAAAATGTGTGGACAATCTTACACTAGGAGTTCTGAAGTCTCTCATTTTTTAGCATGAATTATATAATAGTATGCATTTTTTAATTTAGTATTTATGAAAATACTTAGTTGAAAAATACAGCTGGAACCTTAAATTTTTCTTTTGGATCCTTGCTGAGAGGACAATTAATTAAAAAAACTCTGCACACAAGCTTAAAATGATGCCAAAAGCCATCAATGGAACCACTGCTCTTTCATTATATTTCCTATTATTCAATGTATGTACGGCAGTAAATGAAAAAGCACAAATTACAACTCCTTCCCTAGACAATACCATCTGCTGCCTTCCTGTGATTCTTTCTGTGTCTAACACTTCTGTGACCATCAGCAATGAAGCACACAACATGGCCAGTAGTTGTTGCCTGTGAACAGCTGAGGGAGGGAAGGGATATTTTTAGGTAGGTGGAGAAGATATTTCTACTGGGACATGACGATGGATTTTACTCTTGATCTCATCATCAACTAACAGTATCATTTGGGACACATCTATTCCTTAGATTCTTTACTGGTATAAATAAGGATGCTACAGTATCTTGTAAAAAATATTGGGTAAAAGAGACATTTAATAGAATCATAAAATCATAGAATGGTTTTGGTTGGAAGGGACCTTAAAGATCATCTAGTTCCAACTCCACACCTACCACTAGACCAAGTTACTCAAAGCCCCATCCAACCTGACCTTGAACACCTCCAGGGATAGGGCACCCACAATTTCTCTGGGCAACCTGGGCCAGTGCCTCATCACCCTCACAGTAAAGAATTTATTCCTAATCTCTAACATAAATCTATCTTCTTTCTGTTTAAAACTCTTACCTCTCGTCCTGTTGCTACACTCCCTGAAAAGAGACCCTCCCCGTCTTTCCTGTAGGCCCCCTTTAAGTACTGGAAATAGTAGAAGGTCTCCCCAGGGCCTTCTCTTCTCCAGGGAAAGCATTTGAATATGTTATATTCATACAATCATAGAATAGTTTCGGATGGAAGGTACCTTTAAAGGTCATCTAGTCCAACCTCCCCTGCAATGAGCAGGAACATCTTCAACTAGATCAGGTTACTTAGAGCCCCCTCCCACATGACCTTGAATGATTCCAGGGATGGTGTATCTACCACCTCCCTGGGCGATGTGTTTCAGGGTTTCACCACCTCATTGTAAACAATTTCTTCCTTAGATCTGGCTAAAATCTACCCTCTTTTAGTTTAAAATCATTACCCCTTGTCCTGTAGCAACGGGCCCTGCTAAAAAGTTTGTCCCCATCTTTCTTAGGAGCCCCCTTTAAGTACTGAAAGGCCACAATAATGTCTCTCCAGAGCCTTCTCCTCTTCAGGCTGAACAACCCCAACTCACTCAGCCTTTTCTCATAGGAGAGGTGTTCCATCCCTCTGGACCCAATCCTACAGGTCCCTGTCTTTCCTCTGCTGAGGGCTCCAGAGCTGGACTCCAGGTGGGGTCTCCTCTGAGTGGAACAGAGGGGCAGAATCATCTCCCTCAACCTGCTGGCCACACTTCTTTTGATGCAGCCCAGGACACAGTTCGCTTTCTGGACATTGCCAGCTCATGTCCAGCTTTTCATCTACCAATACCCCAAAGTCCTTCTTGGCAGGGCTGCTGTCAATCCCTTCATGCCACAGCCTGTATTGATACTGGGGGGTTCCATGGCCCACGTGCAGGACCCTGCACTTGGCCTTGATGAACCCCATGAAGTTCACATAGGCCCACTTCTCAAGTTTGTCCAGGTCCCTCTGGAGGGCATCCCATCCCTCAGCCATGTCAACAGCACCACTCAGTTTGGCATCGTCTGCAAACTTGGTGAGGGTGCACTCGATCCCACTGTCTATGTCAATGGGGGTAGAATCACCTCCCTCAACCTGCTGGCCACACTTCTTTTGATGCAGCCCAGGATACAGTTGGCTTTCTGGACATTGCCGGCTTGCCTGGTGGAAAAGGACCTGGGGGTGTTTCCTGAAAGCCAGCTGAATATGAGCCAGCAGTGTGCCCAGGCAGCCAAGAAGGCTAAAAGCATCCTGCCTTGTGTCAGAAGTAGGGTGTCCAGCAGGACTAGGGAAGTGATCGTCCCCCTGTACTCGGCACTGGTGAGGCTGCACCTTGAATATTGTGTTCAGTTTTGGGCTTCTCACTACAAGAAACACATTGAGGTTCTGGGATATGTCTGTTGACGGGCAATGAAGCTGGTGAAGGGTCTAGAGAACAAATTCTATGAAGAGCAACTATGGGCACTTGGGTTGTTTAGTCTGAAGAAAAGGAGGCTCAGAGGAGACCTATTCATTCCACAACTACCTGAAAGGAAGTTATAACAAGGTGGGTATTGGTGTCTTTTTCCCAAGTAACTAGTGATAAGACAGGAGGAAATGGCCTCAAGTTGTGCCAGTGGAGGTTTAGATTGGATATTAGGAAAAATTTCTTCACTGATAGGGTTGTCAAGCATTGAACAGGCTGCCCTGGGACATCGTAGAGTCACCATCCCTGGAGGTATTTAAAATATGCATAGACGTATAACTTAGGGACATGGTTTAGTGGTGAACTTGGCAGTGTTAGGGTAGTGGTTAGATTTGATGATCTTAAAGGTCTTTTCCAACTTAAATGATTCTATGATTCTCTATGATTGTATTTTTTTTTCCTATGAACAGAATTTTGAATCAGATCTCAATTCCACATGGTTTAGAAAGGAAATTAAACATAAAAACTATTGTCTATCCAAAGAGATTAAAAAGAAGAAAAATTAGAATTGAGATATGATGTTTAGTTCAGCTCCATACCTCCTTGCACATGCTATTTTTTAGACAGTGAGATTGGGCAATTTTTCAAGAATTATTTTCATTACATGCAGATTTCTATTACTTATTTTTTATCTGTATTTTACTCCTTGTGTCTTCTTATACAGGTATTTGTGTCCTCCGTGGCAAATTCCTACTGAAATGTAGACCTAAGAAAAATACCAATTCTGGTTCATTAATTGTAGTACAGATGGATAGCTGCTTTCATGAAAAGCTACAATAGTATCTTTGCTTTACATAATGTAAAAGTACATATTATCCTAGAGAAATATCTCTGTAATTGTGCAGCCTGAAAGGAAAAGAGAATTAATTTCAAATTCATAAATAAGTTGCAGTCATCTGATAAGGTGTAAATGGGAATCCATTTGTGGAACAGGAAACTTCAAATATGACTCATATAGGCTCAAATGGCATGTGAAAGGCTCCTACATTTCCCTCCCTTATTGACCTTTGAATCTAATTGTACACAAATTAATATGTATATATTTATATAAACATGTTTATATCTCAGTGCACGATTTGCTGCAATAACATAGCTTCCATCCTGAAAGAGCCAGTGGACCTTTGCAAAACTACCAGTTTTTCAAAAAGAAAAACCACAAACACGCAAAATGCATTTAGATAAAATGCCAAATAACAATTTATAATCAAAGTAAAATTACCCAAAGAGAAATACAGATATTTTGTAATCTTCAAGGAAAGACTAAGTTCATTTCTACATTACAGTAAGTATTTCCTAAAGGCTAATTTAGCAAGTTTCAAATGATGAGTCTGTTGATGCTTTTACATGTAATTTATGTCTATGCATTGCATAAGGAAAAAACCTGTGTCCAATTTATAGCTACTAAGGTGCATTTTTTAAATGTTCTTCACACCAACAGTGTAGATTTCTAAATATGATCTAATTCCATCTTTTCATTTGGTCACTAGCTATAGTGAGTCACTAAAAAGTGACTTGATATTTCTATAGAACAATTCCTCTGTCCTATTTTTAGCATACATTAGGATGACATAAATTGCATCCTGTAAGTGCTTGTTTTACTCCACTGCCCATAAAGAAGTCTGTTTAGGTCATGCAGATATCTCTTCTGTGAATATCTGGGGCTAGGTGAGATGAACTAGAGCATTACTGATGAAGCAATGCAATACTCGGTGCCTAAGTACTTTTCTTGATCCAGATCTTAGCCTCTAGTTAGCTGACGCTGTCAGCACTGCCCAGCAGTTTGAGACATAAAATTCTGTTGTCCGAGGAACCTCTTTGCGTCTTTCTCAATATGATTCCATTAATTTGACAGTTCTGGACTTTTCTGATTTGGGTATAATAAGTATTTGAGTAAACAGGAAATGACAGAAAGCTGAAATGGAGTAATTTCTGTCTTCTTTCTGTAATTGCTGCATCATTTGTCTCTGTCTTTTCACCCTTCTTTTGCGGAAATTAAAAGGGGACAACCAAGCGACTTCGTGCAGCTGAAGACAGGTTATTGTTTCTAACTTCTGCTCTTTACTGGAAGGCAGTGTTTTAGCATTCTGGAAATTGGGACATAGAAAAGTATACTAAAATTGTTGAAAAGGAGGACACTAATAAAGAATGCCAGTTTAGATCTTTGCACATTTTAGGAAGGTATGGCAAATCACTTAGACTCTGAAGCTTGTTTGTTTATTTCCAGAGCTTTTCTATAAGGTGGGCATGATAAATACAGGAAATTTGTTTTCTCCATCTGACCAGAACAAGTGTTTGAGTTTTAGTTTTGTTTTACAAGCTGGCCCATCCACTCAATCTGTGTGATACATCTGCTGAGGGCATGGTTATTGTAATGTCTCAGAAGGAAGAGAACCAATACAGAAGCAATGCAATTAGTACAGCTGGTTGTTACCCCATCTTTGGATCTTTTATGGTATGACCACTAAGATGGACAAACAAAACATAATAGAGTTCATTATTGGCTCCTGGTCTGTCAAGGTTCTGATGGCTTCTGAGACACTTAAAGCTGCTTGAGAGTACACGCATTATTTAAATGTACATTATTGCATTCCTATAAATAAATGGAAATAATGAGGATTTTTTCATGGATATTAATTTTGGATTGATATTGGAAACTGAAATATCTGAAAATGGGCAACAATGGAGAACAATTCATGGCACCAAGATGTCATGTCATGTAAATTATTGTTTGGCTGCTTCTTAAGGAATCATATGCTCTTCTTAAGGAATACCAAAAATAGACTGAATTGTCTATGATCTGCTATAGTAGCTACCCTAGTCAACCCTAAACTGCTGGTTTGGGTTTTGTTTTTTTAGGAGGAGGTAGGCAACATGGATATAATATACAACACATTCTGTGTCGAAGTCAAAAACTAAGATTCCAGTTATGAAGAACACGTTTTTTCTTTGAAATTAAAGATATACAGAAATCTTCATCTCTTGAAAAGCTGGACTACGGTTTGAATGTCTTTGAGGAAGATACGCCTTAGTTAAATGAACATTATTGGTCCTGGAGTGCACAGTGTGTCACTTTAGACGATTCATTATCCTTTTCTGGCATAAAAGTCTATGAAACTATGAATTAATAATACGCCTATAATATCCTAGACATAAAACAGAGTACAAGAAGATTAAGTCATTAATATAATGCTAACAAAATTTCCAAAGGAGGGAAGGTTACTCACAGCCTAGCCTACTATTATATCTCCTTAGTTGCATGTCAACTGCATTAACTAAAAAAATCAAGTATGATTTCTGTGGAGTGAAATACAGTGGAAATCTTATCATTGGTGAACTTTTCCTCAAGACACTTCCAGGTCAGACTTTTATTTTAAAATATGATCTGTAGATATTTCCTCTTTCTAATCAGTAAGTCAGTAGTCAGAAAATTCACTCAGAAGGTCTTTATGCAAAGCAGGAAGGATGATTTTATAACCTCTATGTTTCGGATGCTAATTTGGTGGAAGATTCCTTGGTCCATACTTTCCTGGCACTTCCTACTTTGATGAGATGGTTCTTGTGTGGATCAGACATTGACTTCATCACAGACTCTTCGATATATTTAATATTCTAGTTCTCACTAGATTTGCAAAAATGTTTGATTTTGAGGAAAAACATCTGAGGAATATCACCAAGTTATCTTTTTGGTACGAGAGAGTAAAATAACTATAAAAGACATGTAGAAAATCAAGAAACCCTCATACGAATGTCTTAGAAACAGTGAGAGAAAGATGAAGGAGAAGAAGAACTGGGAAATGTAATGAGGAAAGCTGGAGAAAATTAAGTTCCCCATATATGATAATAGTAGGATATTGAAAGGATGAAAGAGTTGAAAGGAGAGGAAAGAAATGGTAGAAACCATAAACACAGGGAAAAATGATACTTGACTTTGATGCTGCTATGGAGTGTAACACATATTGCACAGCTATGGCATGTTATAGTTTAATTACATTTTGTAATGACGGTTAACGATACAGTGGCACTCTGTGTGCCTGAGAATAGGATATTATTTAAAACACATATTTATTTTCCAGTCATTATTCACAATAAATATGATCTATGGGTACTACACTGATCTTGTAATAAACATTGGTGATTTATAGACAAACAATGCATCAGCTAAGAAGCAGACTCATTAGGATTGTATAGACTTTCACTGACATTCATGTTTTACAGTCTTTTGTTTTTCTTTTTGTCCTCCAGAATATTTTTTTTTCCAGGGGAATAAGGGGATGGAGGTTTGCTGTTGAAGTATATGTGCAAAAAAAAAAAAAAATTCCTTATGGCACAAGAGAACCAGGCCATCTGTTCATTTTCAGTAGGGACACAATGCAAGCATTTTGATTTAGTTCCACCACTGGACTTAAAATCAAAGAACAGGATATTCTCTTGATGCATGCAGTCATTTCTTGTAAACATCTTTCTAAGTGTTCCAATTATTACTGTCTGGTTTTCCTTGGCGGCATGTCCCAGGCACTAGGGTATAAACTTCTCTTCATCCCATCCAAATTCTGAATTCAGTCTTCGCATATGTTGAGGGGCTTCTTTTTCCCTGAGGTAGAGAATTCAGGTTCTTTTTGAGTCAGATTATATTAACCATCGAACCCCAAAATGCCTCTTGTGCCACATTCATTAGTCCAACATGGGGGACATTATTAATTGCTTCACAGCTATTTACAGTTCTCTCAGAGTCAGTATGAATTCTAGTCATAAGGATTAGAAGTGCTGATTTCTGACCAGAATTAGAAATTCTGGATTCAGTATAAAACAAGACATCTCCCTGATAAATAAGCGCATGAGAAAAACAGAAGATCATGTCTTTACAGAATAATAAAGCATAAGTGTATGAGTTACCACTTAAAGTACACTTTACAGCAATGGAGAATACACAGAGTTATGACTAAGAAAATGCAAATGAAGAAGAAAACAAACCCCAAAATGAGATACTGAAAATCTGTAAAATTGTCAAAAGATTATGGGGAAGTAGTTTGGCCAAACCATTAATATTTTTTCATTTTTATTTTTAAAGAGTCACCAGCTGTCTCTGGAAAAAGCTATCCAAAATTCATTAGTTTAACAAGACGTATTTATAAGAAATATTTTTATAACATTTTATTTGCAGACGATTGTTTGAAAGACAGTTTTAATAATCTTGTTACAAACTCTCTATCAATGCTAAATATTTTCAGCTCGCAGCCTTCTGTCATACAAGCAACAGGATTTTTTTTACTATTGCTGGAAGTTTTCATCTTTTTTGTAAAGTGTAATTGAGTTGTTGCCCAAAGACTAATTTTACATAGAGATTGTGAATTCTGCAATATGACTAGGAGAATTCCTCATCAAAGATCCATTCTCCTAAACAAATCAGGACTTTTTTTTTTTTTCGGACTCCACACTAATATTTGCCTTGTTTCTACTGCCCAATCTCTACTTCGCATGTGTATGTGCAAACAGAATGTGAAAAGGACTTGAAATCTATATCAAGGGAAGGGAGTTGCTGAGCCTGGATGGGACAATAGGCCTTAATATATACTGCTATTGTGGGAGGAGGGAACTGCTGATCTGATGCACCTTAGCACGTGGCTAGCCACCATACAGGGGAAAGGTAACAACTGAAGTCAAATGCCTTGGTGTGGCATTTGCTAATACGAATGTATTTGGTATTGCATAGATATGGGTTAACTGAAATGCTCATTAAACTTAAGTTTTAGACCATGGGAATGGTCATTCCTGATTGGTTTTGAGGACCTGATTCCCCAGAGGATCATTCTCAGGATGAGGATGTGATGACCGAGGACACAGCAATCAGTTCTCTCCAGACTGAGAAACAAACTCAGCAAAGGTAACAGTCTGCAAAAATGGGGAAGTAAAGAACAGAATAACACGACCAGTCTTCTGAGGGGATAAAAGGCAACTGAAAAGACTACTAAACTTTTGATGTGAGACGGACCAGCACTGCAGGTATCAGTGGCTGAGAGTCAACTGCTGTGGAGGCAAGTACCTTCTCCGAGTCACCTTAACATTCCAGCAGGATGCTGCTGGTTCCCCTGTACCATGGATGTGAACTCTAAGGACCAAGATAGGGATCATGTTAACTTAAGCTTGTTGGGATAACTCAGGGGTTCAGGAATGAGTGTCCCCGCCATATCCATAACACTATTCTGCTAATATTTTAATGAAAGCATGATATTGAGTTTGTAGCAGTCATCCACTGCCGTTGACTTAATCTAATTCATTATTTTATAACATCACCATGATTATATTTTCTACTGCCATTCTCATCATTATCTTATATCTATGATTGTCAGTTATTATTTGTTTTGTCCCATAGTTGAATGTTGTTGAACTGTGGTTGTACTTATTATTGCTATGCTTAAGTCTTAGAATTTACATAAGCATCAAAGCAGCAAAAGCTATCACACATACCTCCTCACATCATTTATCTCTCTCCCTGCTGGATAAAAACTCTGTGTGCTGATGAAGACTACCCTGCTAACAGCTTGCCCATTAAATTTCACTTCCTCTCCTCATGGTTCTTCATTCAGCCTGGCTCCCTTGTTGCCTTCTGACCTTCACTTGTGTCTTTATATTAGTGCTCAAATGTTTTTTAATAAAAATCTTAAATTCTGGGCTTTACATCTAATCTCATTTCTTCTTTGCCACCATATTAACCCTTTTATTTTGCATAGATGGCTTAAGGTCTGCGACAATGCTATGCTTTCTTACCAGAACATGCACATTTGTCTAGCCTTTCCAGACATCTCTCATTTCGCTTCGCTTCTAATCACAGATTCCTGAACAAACTCTCCTGAAGTTATATACCAGAATCCTGCTGACATATTTTTTTTCAATAAGTGTCACTTAAGTGGTAAGTGTTTTCCTTGAAATTGAACTTCCTATGCCCTTCCTAATCTCTGTCTAGTCATCTAGCTCTAAAAATATCTTTTATCTTGATTTAATACAAATAGGATAGTTTGTACCCTCATCTCTTCTATCCACTTTCTGTTGCTGCCTGGGCACAAATATAGAATTGTCGACTGGTTGTTCCAGAGGAACAATCCTTTTGCTGCCACTTATAATTCTTAGACATAGACCTACCATGATGCATGAATATCTGCTGAGACCTGGCCAGAACATGCTCAGTGCAGATGGAGTGTTTAGGGAATGGAGATGTGAAATTCTGCTTTTCAACTGAATATGTATGAATTGCAAATATTTTTAAGATATGTAATTTGGCTAAACACTGTGTTTTTTCACAAACGTGGCAAAAATCCATGTTTTCTGAAAAATTTCATCTCCACAAATCAAAGCATTAGACACAAAGAGCTTTTAAGAAGTTTCTAGATTTCTTTAACATGGATAAAACCCCAGATACTCACCTTCAGCCTCTTTCAGAGAAATGCCTAGCCTATTCGGGCCTGATATTTTTAATGATTATTTTTTTAAAACCAGGCATACATAACATTTAGAAGCTGAGTGTTCAGATGATTACAGTTCAGCTAATTTTGGTTAAGTAATAAGACAAGTAGAAAAGGGTGTTATTCTTAGAAACATTAGGAAAGCTTACAGTAAGTAATTCTACCAACCCCACTTGCTGTAATTAGTACAGTATTGCATTACTTTAACTGTTGTTAAAATAGTTGTGTGGTTTAATAAAATCCCATTTAAATAAGTTGCATAACATCTTTCTTTTCTCTTGTAACATTTTATTTAGAAGTATACAAGTCTTAGCTTGTTCTGAATTTCTAAAGGACGTGACAATATTTCCATATAATATAGTTTGGCCATAAGGACTGGTGAAGACAGGAATTTTTAATCAGTGTCAGTTTCTCTGTAGAGAACTGTTCTATTCTTTGTTTAACACCAGACTGATCTGTCTGCATATTACGAAAACAATGATTTGCTTTCCCAGCAAGCAGTAGTATCATGTTTTACCAAAATGACAACTGTGTTTGAAAGACAGAAATTATTTTAGAAATTGATATCAGTGCCCTGACAGCTAATGTTCATTAAGAGAACCCAAGATATTTGTATAAGGATAAGGGCATTAATCCCATTCTGCTGGTGAAAATCTAGTTTGGGTAAGTTGATTCTGTGTGAAACGCCTCTATACTTCTCCCTGGAGAGGTTATTAATCATTTCCCTTCTTAAAAGAGTTTTTTTTTTTTCTTGGGGGTGGGGATATTGTTTGTGGTTTGGTTTGGTTTTTTTTTTACAGAAGTTTTGTTATAGAGGGAAACCCCAGAGACATGTGCATTGAAGTAGTGAACAATCACTTCACAAAACAAAAAGCCCTATTGAAAAACTAAAAAATGAAAAGCAAAGAATATAAAGAAAATGGAAGCTGCTTGCATGAAAATGGAATGAAATAAGGGGCCTTATAGATACAGTAAACTTCTGTGGTGTGTACCTACAGAAAGACAAGATTTTTTAGAACAAGAACAATAGGTCATTTTTAGGATGACATTTTAAGGTAGTTTCTTGGTACTCTTCAGCCAGTTTCCAAAAGCCATTTGCAGACATGATTGAACTGAAGCTAGCTAATGCTAAGGGCAATTATTAGCTCTTTACCCTTACATGAATGAAGTTTGGGTATGAATATTTTTCATTTTATTTTTAGGAAAAAACCACTTTATGAGAACAAAACAAAACATAATGGCCTTTGATGAATATAGTAATATCACCAAAAACAAGCTGTGCACTTTGATGCCAGCATTAATATTTGTCCCTTATTCTGTTATCAGGGTCTAAATTATCAATGAACTTCTAAAACTTACGTAGGGAACTGGAAGGAAGGGGCATCATCAGGATCTACTTATGTCTACATATATGTATTTGCATGAGTACATGAATCAAGGAAACGTGCTAAGGCAGATGCACAAATAACCATTCGTAAAGTTTTATACATCAAAAATTAACACAAAAATTACTCATTTACAGCTGACCCAATTTGGAACAGTCTTATACTCCGACAAACTTTCAAATAAATTCAACTGAAGTTGCATACATTTAGCAGAACTGACTTTGCTATTTGTTTTATAAGTTTAAATATTTTTCTGCTAAACTGTTTTAAAAGTGCTTGTATTTTAAAATAATTTATCTGCCTTTTGGGGGCTGATGATTGTTGTGGTCATTATCTGAATTATTGGCTCGTAATTTCATGTGTCTACTGCTGTGTGCGTACTCACTAATAGAAATCGGTATTTCATCTGTTCAAAGCTATCAAGAATGTAAACTTTAACACTGTTTCTAAGCAATTAGCTGACAATCCCTTAGTAGATAACACATATAAAATATAATCATGACACAGGGAAGTAACCCCCCTGAAAATTAATAATTTCTAAGATTTATTGCTAAGCAGAACCCCAGATGGTTTAATGTGATGGAAGTACATCGAAATTTTAGCAACTCCCAGCTAAGCATCTGAGCTGTAATTGTAAACAGAACCAGGAGATGAAAACAGTTAGCAGCAGAATAGATGTACTTACAATTCAAGCGCATACCTCACCAGAAGTGGAAATTTAACCTGAAAGAGTCTTAACTTCGGTGAAGGGAAAGAAGTAGAGGAGAATGATTTTCCTGAGAATTTAGATACTTTGCTCATTTCCTGCATTTTCCCACACATGCTATCTTGCTTTTTGAGTTAGCACACTGAAGGCTCCCAACTGGTGTGCACACTTAATATGTGGAGGTTTTCCATTAACTTTCTGACACATAGTTAATATTTTTACTGACTGTGGGCTTGCCAGAAAATTATGAAAGTGAGGAAATGGTTTTCCATGTTACCTCACAGAAAGTGCTCTTCTCAGTTCTCTCTTTGACATTTGGTTCTGTGTCATCCATGACAGAACCAACTATTGCTAAGCAGGAGAGTTTTTAGGTCTGCACTTTGCTACTTACTGTATCTCTTTATGTGCATTTATGCGCGCTATTAATGGAAAAGGAACAGTCATTGCCAAACAATCTTCTAGTTACAGACAAAAATTATGTGGAACATCATGGCAGGGATATCAATCTCCATGTTATTTGTGTGACCAATTAACAAATCCCTACAATGGAAAAAGGCTCAGAAAAGATAGGTGTGATGGGTTAAGCTTGGCTGGCTGCCACATGCCCACCAAGCCACTCTGTCTTTCTCCCTCTTCAACAGGACAGGGGGAGAAAATATGATGGAAAAGCTCATGGGTCAAGATAAAGACAGGGATGTCACTCATCAACTACCATCATGGGCAAAGAAGACTCAAGTTGGAGGAAGAACAATTAGATTTTTTGGCAAGAAAAATAGAGAAAGATGGTGAGAAACAAAGATAAAGCTAAAGATATCTTCCTTTAACCCCTTCTTCCTCCCAGGCTCAATTTTATTGCTTTGTTCCTAACTCTTCTACCTCCTCCCCCTGAGTGGCATGGGAGATGGGGATTGTGGTCAGTTCATAACACTTTGCCTCTACCACTCCATCTTCCTTACACTTTTCCCTGCTCCAGCATGGCATCCCTCATGAGGGATACAGTCCTTTAAGAACTGCTCCAGCATGGGTCCTCTCTGTGAAATACAGTCCATTAGGAACATACTGCTACAGCGTTGGCTGCAGCTCCTGCCAGAAGCCTGTTCCTGCATGGTCTCTCCACAGTTTGCAGCTTCCTTAAGGGCTGCAGGGTGGATATCTGCTCCAGCATGGCCCTCCATGGGCTGCAGGAAGAATAACCTGCATCACCATGATCTTCTCCACGGGCTACAAGGGAATCTGCTCTGACACCTGGAACACCTCCCCCAGCTCCTTCTTCACTGATTTTGGTGTCTGCAGAGTTGTTTCTCTCACATTTTTTCTCACTCCTCAGTCTCTCAACTGCTGTATAGCACTTTTCACCCTTTCTTAAATACGTTGTCACAGACGCACCACCAGCTTGCCTGATGGGCTCAACTGTGTCTTGTGGTGCGTCCATTGGAGCCATGTGGAATTGGTTATGTCCAGCATGGGGCAGCCCCAGCCCTCACAGCTCCTCACTACCAAAACTTGGACACATAAACCCAATACCATGTAAAGGATGATGTCCTCATGAATTTCAGAAAAGAATATCATGACCACAGCTATTACAAAGGAAGCACAGCATAAAGGGGACCAGAGAGTAGGTTTTGCTTTAGACAAATGGCTGTATCGATTGTCTGTGTCAAGCCGTTACATAAATGGCCTTCCCTAAAATAGTCAATAGAAATTATCTTCCCCAGCCAGCCAGATCTGCATGGGTAGGTACACATGTGGCTCTCATAAAAATTTTAAAAACAACAAAATTAAGTTTGAAGAGAGCAACGATCTTGAGCTGGCTTTAACTAACTTCTTCCTTCCTGGACACTAAGGACATCCAGCACCATGATGGTGAGCTTACAAAGACCAGTAATAGGAACCATGTCTGTATTGTGATCCAACTGTACATTGCAATTGTTATATTGTGTTCGTGTAGTGATTTCATTATATTGCTGTATCATTCTGCGAAATCAAAGTCCCATGTGATGTTAAATATTCACAAAAAAGTAAATTGGATATTAAACATTAAACCCTCCTTGTGTAGAATATCTAAAAGAACCTGGCCAGACCACACTGGATTCTGACAATTTATAATAATTTATAAATGTTAAAATGAGAGTCAATCTGGAAAAAAAAATCTCAAAGCTAAACCACTGTCTATAACAATGACAACAGAACAACAGAACAAACCCAATTATTGTATTTGGACTATTGGAAAGTGGAAAAAGGGAGAAAACCAGAGCAGTTATAACTCTATAACTATTCTGGCTTGACAATAAAAGCATTATATAACTTTTAAAAGTTTGGATTTTAACTCAGTTTAGGGGGACCAATAATTCAGTTCATGTCCAGATACAATTTGATCAACCTACAGTGTTGTTAGTACGGTGATCCACGCCATCAAATCATTGGACTGCATTACTCACATGTCTGTGTGTCACACAACTATTTTTCCAGGAAACCAGTGAGAAGAAAATATGTACTGATTTCATACCTTTTAGTTTATTTCTTATAGCTATCAGTGGTAGATTTTATGAAATATTCCTTCTAATTTTTTGAAACGCTTGTGTTTGTCTGAAAATGTTTAGGTTACTGTTAATAATATTTAACATTTTGCTTTTCACTGTGTTTTCTGCAGGTCAGACTTGCAGGCTGGCTTGGATATCCCTTACTTAAAAAAGTAAGGTGGTGTTTCATGAAACCTTTACTTTGTAGCAGCATCTTGTTCATCATTTAGTGTTTAGCTTTGTTAAGCTGTGTCAGATCAGATTAAAAGCAAGTACCAAAAAATGAATAGTGAAACCTCCACTTTGCCAAACAGCCAATATACGATGCCAGTCATCATCAAAACAACCTGTGAGTCTTGGACACATCTCTTCTAATCATAGAACAATTTGGTCTGGAGTCTTATGAGAACAAAATTCTTCTTCATCCAGGTACAGTATTAAATCCATAGACACTTTATGGGCTGTAAACAGCCGATGGGTTAACTCCCTTGCACTTGAAAAATCCTACAGAAAGCCTCCCCTGCTTCTCATGGAGCGTTCACTGACACCCTCTTTGCTTTTTAGTAATTCAAGGGAAAGTCTCTCTCATTGTATCACTGTGATAAGATACAGTGTGTTAAGGGGGAGTCTAATTAGATTTGACATTTTAATTGAAGAATGATAAATGCCTTTCACCAAATTTTGTAGAAACTGTTCACAGGTGACTGCTTACATAATAGATTTTATCCACGACACCTCAAGGTGTGCTTCAAAACTCTTTTTGTCTACAACGAAGAGAATGAAAAATACCTTTTTCTTCATTTTGCCACTTCTCACTCTGTTGTGAAAGGTAGGTAGTCTTTGGAATTATCTTCATTACTGATTAGACAGTTATTAGTAATATAAAAGCTCTTTATTGGTATGTCTGTAAACTTCTATAAACTTCACATTTGGAAAAAATATCCAAGTAACATTAAGAGTTAATAGGAATATTATAGAAGAAATAATGAAAAAATTAGTTTATTTTTGATTGGAAACTAAAGTACACTGCATATTTGTACTATATCTGTGTTTTAAATGCCTCTGTGTCTGTTTTTCTTTTGCTAACAAAAAAAGGAGGCAGAGCACTTCTCTTCCTGATCAAAATGCCTTTGAATCATTAAGAGCTATGTTCTCTAAACCTCTATGTACTCTCTGCACATAGTGAATAAAATTTCCATGGGCCAGCAGATCAACTCCTGAGTGGTTTTGCTATATATTCTCCTACATGTCACAATTAACATTTTTCAAATACACTTTTAATTAGCGTACTCTGGGTTGGCTGGAACTTAGAGTTGCCGCAATCTTCCATGTTTTTAAATGTGTCTCTTAGTCTGAACGTTCAAAGGTTAGTGGGTAGTACTAATGTATTAGTGGGTTAAATGAATTAATTATCAGAACATCCATGCTATTAAACTAAGAAAAGGCTAAACATATCCGTATAGATCTAGTCATGGACAATTAGGGATATCTGTAGTTTCTGATTTAATTTAGTTTGTGTTAGGTTCTCAACTTGAACCTCCCTTTGTGAAATTCATTAAAATAGAAATAAATAGATTTTATTCATTAGGTATTAGAAGAAAAACTTAATCGTAAAAGAAATCTATACTCAACAAAATATTTTCCAGTTCTGTTAAATAGTTAAATAGCCCAGTAACTGACAAAAAGAAAAAATTCTTGCAAATGACAATGGCAATTATCCCGGTTATCAGCAGTGAAGTGTGAGACACATATCTGGAGGATAAGAAGGGATTTATATGTGCAATCACATGCATACCAATAGCTTTCTGAAATGTAGAATATTTGGGCACAGCACAAAGTGACAGATAAAATGTTTGAGGTAAATCATTTTGCTTCAAATAACATCCCGCTTAAATTATATATAAATTATGGCAATGCTAAAACTAGCTGACAAAGCCAGAAATAAACAAAATGCTCCTCAAGTGAAATTATCATATTGTTAACAGCTATATCAAATGTGACAAAATTATAGCGAAAAGGTTTAGTCATCACTTTTTCTATATCCTTTCTTCTTTCATCCTTACTAATGGAAATGCAGTAGCAGAAGCCATGAAAAAAACAAGCTAGAAACTTCTAGAATCCATATTACTTCCTTAACAGCCTAGAATAGAAATGCAGTAAAAAATTAAGTCCTTAGATTTAGACTCAAAAAATATTGAGGAATCAAAAAATACAACATAAAGGAATTGCGAACATCAAAGCCCAGGAGTACAAGGGATGAAAATCTATTCTTTACTCAGTTGAAAGTCTGGTGGTGACTGGACCTCACCAGTAAAGCTTCTTCGGTGTCACATTGTGTGTGGTCTTAGGCTTTAAGTCCTGCCAGAGATTGCTGCCTCCATTCCTCTAGCCGTTCTGTGGAAATCACAATGCACCTGTGTGGGTTTGCATTTCTTTGCAGAACCTAAGCCAATGCATGTTTAAACTACATCAAACCACACTCAATAGCAGAATATCTGCCATAATTATCCTCTCAAGAAAAAACACTGTGATAGAAAGCGTTGCTTTCTCACCATGCAACAACTTCTCCTGTGATATTTCCAAGAAAGAAGTGATCTCAGTTCTATGCTTCCTTCATCTGGGAGGAATGAGAATTTTTTAGCCTACTTGGTCTTTCAATGTCCTTTCATAAAGGAATACTTTCAAGAGATACAGGAGTCTATAGAACTCCCGTATATGAGAGAATAATAAACATGAAAAGCCTGCATAAAGCACAAGGTGATAAACATCCTTCTCACTTTGATTTATTTCAATTAGTTCCATGAATAGTGTGGAAACCAATCAACCTAATTTAAGCACTTAATTTAGGCGCTGCCATGTCTAACTAACCGTGACTAACTCTTCAAGCTTTTGGGAGGGGATGGAGGTAGGATTCAAGTGGGTTAAGGATTTGGATATTGCAGGTGGTTTTCTATCAAACCATCGGCTAAAATGAAACTTTAGGCAAGAATACATCTTTTACCAGTATAGGCTCTTCTAACTATAGATGGGTAACAAGACAGGTGGGTAACATAGGTGGGTAACAGTATGGGTAATCTTAATGAAATGAGAATGCAGATAACAGAAGCAGCCATTTGTACAGCAGTTTCTGGACTCTCTTTGAGATCTTCCTGAGTGTCTGGGAACTTTGCCAGGGGTCTGGAAAACCTCTAAATAACTTGATCTCTGATTAGGAAGAGTGAAGCACTCTTTTAGCTGGAGGACTCTCAAGCAGAGCAACACTCCCGCCCAACTTGGTGTCATCTGCAAACTTACTGAGGGTGCACTCGATCCCTTTGTCCAGATTGTTGATATAGATATTAAACAGAACTGGTCCTAATACTGAGCCCTGGGGAACACCACCTGTGACCAGCTGCCAACTGGGTTGAACTCCATTCACCACCACTCTCTGGGCCCGGCCCTCCAGCCACATTTTTACCCAGTGAAGAGCACACCTGTCCGGGCCATAAGCTGCCAGTTTCTCCAGAAGAATGCTGTGGGAAATGATGTCAAAATCTTTACTAAACTCTAGTTAGATAATATGCACAGGCTTTCCCTCATCCACCAAGTAGGTCACCTCTTCATAGAAGGAGATACAGATTAATCAAGCAGGATCTGCCTTTCATAAACCTGAGCCTGTGCGTGTCACATGGTGGCACTCAAGATGATCTGCTCCTTAACCTTCCTTGGCACCAAGGTCAGACTAACAGGCCTGTAACTCCCTGGATCCTCCTTGCAGCCATTCTTGCAGATGGCATCACATTTTCTAATCTCTAGCCAACGGGGACCTCCCTGGTTAGTCAGGACTGCTGATAAATGGTGGAAAGTGGATTGGTGAGCACTTCTGTCAGCTCCCTCAGTACCCTTGAGTCGATCCTGTCAGGTTCCATAGACTTGTGTGTGTCTAAGTGGTGTAGCAGGTCCCTCACTATTTCCCCTGGCATTATGGGGCCTTCATACCACCTTTGGAAGAAGGGACAGGCAACTCAGGAGGAGTACAGAGATCTCATTAGGTTATATATAGAGAAAATTAGGAAGGCAAAAGCCCAGCTGGAGCTCAACTTGGCCACTAACATTAAGGACAACAAAAAAAGTTTTTACAAATACCTCAACAAAAAGAGAGCCACAGAGAATCTCCATCCCTTACTGGATGCGGGGGGGAAAGTTGCAACTAAGGACAAGGAGAAGGCTGAGATACTTAATGCCTTCTTTGCCTCTGCCTTCAATAGTCAGACCAGCTATCCCCAGGGTGCTCAGCCTCCTGAGCTGGAAGATAAGGATGGAGAGCAGAACAACCCACCCATAATCTAGGAGGAAGTAGTCAATGATCTGCTTCTGCACCTAGACGGACATAAGTCTATGGGACCAGATGGGATTCACCCAAGAGTACTCAGGGAGCTGGCAGGAGAGCTCACCAAGCCTCTCTCCATCATTTATCAACAGTCTTGGTCAACAGGGGAGGTACCAGATGACTGGAGGGTGGCTAATGTGACGCCCATCTACAAGAAGGGTTGGAAGGAGGATCTGGGGAACTACAGGCCTGTCAGCCTGACCTCTATAACAGGAAAGATCATGGAGAGGATCATCTTGAGTGAGCTCTCATGGCAAGTGCAGGGCAGCCAAGGGATCAGGGCCAGCCAGCATGGGTTTAGGAAAGGGAGGTCCTGCTTAACCAACCTGATCTCTTTCTATGACCATGTGACCCGCCTTCTGGATGTGGGGAAGGCTGTGGACGTCGTCTGTCTGGACTTTGGTAAGGCCTTTGACACCATCCCCCACAGCATTCTCCTGGAGAACCTGGTGAATCATGGCATAGACAAGTGTACTCTTCACTGGGTTAAAAACTGGCTGGATGGCCGTGCCCAGAGAGTTGTGATTAATGGGGTGAAATCCTCTTGGCAGCCGGTCACCAGTGGTGTCTCTCAGGGCTCAGTTTTGGGGCCGGTTTTGTTTAATATCTTTATCACTGACCTGGATGAGGGGATTGAGTGCACCCTCAGTAAGTTTGCAGATGACACCAAACTAGGTGGGAGTGTTGATCTGCTTGAGGGTAGGAAGGCTCTACAGAGGGACCCGGACAGGCTGGATCAATGGGCCAAGGCCAATTGTATGAGGTTTAATAAGGCCAAGTGCCGGGTCCTGCATTTTGGTCACAACAACCCCAAGCAACGCTACAGGCTTGGGGAAGAGTGGCTGGAAAGCTGCCCAGCAGAAAAGGACCTGGGGGTGCTGGTGGACGGCCAGCTTAACAGGAGCCAGCAGTGTGCCCAGGTGGCCAAGAAGGCCAACAGCATTCTGGCTTGTATCAGGAATAGCGTGGCCAGCAGGAGTAGGGAAGTGATGGTGCCCCTGTACTCGGCACTGGTGAGGCCTCACCTCGAGTGCTGTGTTCAGTTCTGGGCCCCTCTGTACAAGAGGGACATGGAAGTGCTGGAACTTGTCCAGAGGAGAGTTACCAGGCTGGTGAGGAGTCTGGAGACCAGGTCATATGAGGAGAGGCTGAGGGAGCTGGGCACGTTTAGCTTGGAGAAGAGGAGGCTGAGGGGAGACCTCATTGCCCTCTACAGCTACCTGAAAGGAGGTTGGAGAGAGGTGGGTGTTGGCCTCTTCTCCCAGGTGAATAATGACAGGACCAGAGGAAATGGTCTGAAGTTGCGGCAGGGGAGGTTTAGATTAGATATTAGGAAGAATTACTTTTCTGAAAGAGTGGTCAGGCACTGGAACAGCCTGCCCAGGGAGGTGGTTGAGTCATCATCCCTAGAGGTGTTTAAGAAACGTCTAGATGTGGCACTTCAGGGCATGCTCTGAAGGGCAGAGATTGTAGGTTGTTTGGTTGGACTCAATGATCTCAAAGGTCCTTTCCAACCGTGAAGACTCTATGATTCTGTGATTCTATGATTCATTCTGTACCCTGTCCCTGTCTTCTAGCTCAGGGGCTTGGGTACCCAGAGAACAATTGGTCTTTACTATTAAAGACTGAGGGAAAGAAGGCATTAAGTACCTCAGCCTTTTTTTCATCCTTCCTCACTATGATTTTCCCCACATCCAATAAACAATGGAGATTCTCCTTAGACCTCCTTTTGTTGATATTGTATTTATAGAAACATTTTTTATTGTCTTGCATGGCAGTAACCTGATTAAGTTCTACCTGGGCTTTGGCCCTTCTAATTTTCTCCCTGCATAACCTCACAATGTCCTTGTAGTCCTCCTGTGTTTCCTGCCCCTTCTTCCAAAGGTCATAAACTCTCTTTTTGTCCTTGAGTTCCAGACACAGCTCTTTGTTCAGTTGGGCCTATCTTCTTCCCCACCGTCTTGTCTATTGGCAAATGGGGATGGCCTGCTTCTGCACCTTAAAGATTTCCCTCTTGATGAATGACCAGCCTCCCTGGACTGCTTTGACCTTCAGGACTGCCTCCCAAGTGACTCTGTCAACCAGTCTCCTAAACAGGCCAAAGTCTGCCCTCCAGAAGTCCAAGGTGACAGTTCTGCTTACCCTGCTCCTTACTTCTCCAAGACAAAGCTGTAATGTTCAGACAATGTAAAAAAACTAATTCTCTCATTGCTGTCTACAGTAAGCATTGTCACAGCAGACACATGCAATTCAACACCTGGGGATGAAGATAAATTTGCTACAGAGATAATTTATTTTTCCTTTAAATAATTTTCAAGGAAGATGTGGAGAGATTAATTTGTCTTTGTGCTAGGAGGCTAGCTCCTTTCATTATGGCTTTGAAACTTATTCACTTCACAGCTTCACAAGGGTGATATACATTATTTTCAAAGACAGTATGGTCTGAGATTTTACTTTGCATGTCTCCAAACCTCCCGAGTTTTTCGTTTTACAGTAGATTACCTGCAGAACAATAGCAGGAGTAGTAATAATAATAACAATAATAATAATAATGACAGTAACAATGTGTTGGAGAATCCATTTGAACAAGCTAACGTAAAGAATAGAGTGATGTATTCTTTATATGTTGTTCACTGTAAAGAAAACAAGTAACCAAAAAATATGGTATATTTTCCAAGTCTCTCACAAGCATGTCTTATCAGCTTTGTTCATTTTCATATTATCCCATGATTCCTATTGTTATCTAATTCCAGACTTATTTCCTTAAAAGAATTTTAAAAACATCTGTTTTCTTCAGTCAGTGCTAAGCATCATAATTATAATGATCCTTAGGCTTCTGAGTCAGACTGAAGCACCATGGTGATAGAAGATCTCCAAAAACAGAGTAGGAGTTTGCACCTGGCACCTCCCATATAAGACAACATATAATTTTAAACCACTCTGCTTTTCTCTTTTTTTTCTTTTTCCTTTTATTCCTGCTTTCTAGATGATCAGTGATATATACTAGTGAAAGACTGAGATTTTAATGCACTTTGGCTTGGTAGAATATTATACATCAGTAGATGCATAATGCCTTGAACTTTTTGAAGGATTTATCAGATTAGACCAATCACCCGTAAAGCCCTCCTGGATATATTGCAGAACTGTATCTTAAAGCAAGATTAAAGTAATTGCTTGTGAGGCAGCAATAAAGGCACATTAAAAAGTTTAGAGGCCAAACTGATAGAAACAGAATTTGACAGTTTGCTTGGATTTCACGTAATGCACACAGTCAGAATCATGCAATATTTACTTAAACATATCTCTGTGCTTTTCATAAGAAACTGTCACCTTTGTAAGCTTTAATAGACCTCCTTTGTTGAGAATGACAAATGTGTAGTAGAATGGCAATAAAACTTCTATGCACACAGCACTGCAGTTGAACCTAGGAATATATTTTCTAAAATTTCTAACTCTTTGTTTAAAATGTATATGCTCATAAAATTTATGTTTAGCTTCAGAAACTTTTGCTTCTTAAAATATACCTTCTCTAATGATTTTTTGCCAAGTTTGCAATATCAAGAGTTTCATTCTCTGTCTACTGTTCATAGTGAATTGTCTTAACTGTTTTCAGAGTAGTCCCACTAAAGCTACTCTGTCTGGTTCTACTTCAAGAGTGAAAAAGCTTTCTTCATTTTGCATGAGTTTTTCTAGCACAATCTCTCACTACTATGTTTGTGGACTTTCATATATTCCCATATAGGAAGGAAAAGCACTGAAGTAAGAACATAAGTTTCAATTAATCTAAATGATTTTTGAATTTTCTATGTGTTTTGATGTGTTTTGATTCTTTAATATATTTAACATCAAGGTTTTTAAGTGCTTCAGTTAATTTTGTATAAGTCACAAATTCAGTGTTGATTTGATAGTAAGAGAATATAAATCTTATTCTTACCATCAATTGATGAAAACAGTAATTATAAATTTCATATATATTATAAACAGATTGTATCATAAGAAAAATACTCAGAATTCATATCTAGTCATTATAATACAAAACTATTCCCAGTTGAATGATATATTCTTATTATCTAAGAAGAATTTATAAGAAAATTGCCTAATTACTTAATTAATTGAGATAGAGATAAAAAATGAAGTCCAAATGCACAATACTCATGAAAGAAGAAAAATCCATTATGGAAGCTTTTTTTTTCTTGCTCTTCAAAAGCCTTGTGAATCAGAGTATATATATGATTATAAATTATTTATTAATTTTTATTTTATTATTATTTGTTCAATCAGATGCTGTCCACTTGATCTTAATGAGTAGCTCCAGATATTAGGTACAAATTGTCATATAAATCTTTAGTCTAAAATACAGAACTTTATTGTTGTGACTAATAGCTACTGTGATGCAATATTTGAATCGTTGACCCTTGAATAATAACAGCATGCCACTTTAGGAAAATATCTTCTTTTCATTCATATCAATGACTTCGAATGAGCCAGCTTTTCTACACACATCAAAGATTTGAGTTAAGCTACCTGACAGAAAAAAATTATGATCGATCATAATCTTTCATTCTTATTTTATTATTTTATTGATAGGGTTTTATTCCCTGTTAAAAAAGTTCCTTTTCTGTTGTTCGACTCAAATATTGTAACAGTGAGTTTGCAAAACTGATGCAGAGCATGCAATAAATCTACTTTACTTTCTGTTATGAAAGTAATACCTGCAAAATTGTACTGCAAGGAGATGATATTTCTGATTTCCATGATACATTTATGAACTATTAGAATGCAACTTTTACTTGAAAATTAGATAAGTGGTTATTAGGATATTTAAAACGTTGGATATGAATTCTAGTCATGTTCTTCTCTCCTTTGTAAATTATTTTCTTACAAAACTGCTTTATAAGGTAAATACATAGTTACTTGAAATTTCTTTAGAATTAATTAAATAAACCTAATTCATAGGTTTAATTAATAAGACATGTATTTTATTTTCCTTTTTTATCTGAAGTAATGAATCCAGAATTTATTTGTGCATGCTGTAACACAGAATATAAACCAGTTAGATCTGAAGTGTTCCCTTCTGTGGAAAAACATGACTGTGAAGTAGTAAAGTACCTTGACAGTTTTTTCCGGACTTATCTCAGTGTGGTTTTATCACTGAAGTGTAGGATATTTTCTCTGTCATTTCCCTTGTCCTGCATGGAACCTTCCTAAAACTTGTAAATCCCAACAGAATCCAAGGGGATACGAAATATTTCCTTGAATGTCTTCTGCATCTGCACTGGCTCTGGTTTCTAAGCTCTCCAGCCCAAATAGTAGGCCAATAAACTTTAACAGTTTTAATGATAATTGCCATCATCTGAGTTCTAGCAAAAAATAATCAACTATATCTGTTCGTGTGATTCCGTCATGGACTTCAGGGGAGAGAAAGACGAAGGCAAAGGGAGGTAGAGACCTGCCTTCTATGATGCTCAAGTAATATAAACTTATGTTAAACATTTTTCTTCTGGAATAATTTCAAGGAATACATAAATCTAATAACTCTTGCATATCATTTTTCTTTATATCCTGTCTTCGGCACTACTCTTTCTTAAGTTGTACAATACTTACAAAATTAGATAAAAACAAAAAATTATACAAAAAAAAAATCCTACCATTTTTAGCAAGTAAATAAACAACCTTTTAAACAGGTATGTCCAGTCATTCGAGATGTCTTAAAATATCAGAAACACAAGTACAGGTCTGACAAGACAAAACCTAAGGCAAATACCTATACTCAACCTCAGCTGCAGGTCTAGGGTGACTAAACTAGCTTTTATTTTAGATGAATAATAAATGAGATACAAATCAGAATATTTGCTATAAAATGGTATATGTGAACTTGGGGCAAGAAATATTTAGTAATAATTTTTAAACTGGTGAGGCTTCAGATATTAGCTTGATGGCATAAAAATCCTACAAATGTTGAAGTAATAGTCAATCTATCTGTTCTATAATTCCATAATTATGATTTCTTATTAAGATCAGTCTTGACCTCTGTGGAACACAATTTATCAGAATAATGTTTAGATTGTGGTAATTAATGCTTCAGCCACAAAAATAATTTCATATAAAATATAGAATAAAATTGAACTTTCTGGTTTACAGCATCATTACATCCTTGTTGTGGTAAATTCAGTGCTTTGAATCCATTAACTTTTCATTGTGCAGTGTTATCATCCACTGCTAAAGATTAGCTACTGACACATTTATCAAAGGATGATAAATGAGCTGTCCTTTCAGATGTCTGATTATCTGACCTTTATTCAGTTAAAAGCACAAGGGGCTGACAGTGTTAAGTGCTTGCTAGTTTAGAATGAAATTGAACCAAGGAAATGAATGTTTGGTAATGTCTTCAATAATACAAATTTACTCCATCAATTTATGTTCAAATTAAAGAAAACAAAATTTATTGTAAAGCTGTGTAGAAATGCCCCTTTTCCACAGATGTTTATTTTAAAAAATTCATTGTCTCATGAAGATTCCTTAATTCTAAAAGTTCCCTTTGAGAGAGAACAGTTTCATCATTATCCACTGGACTATAGACAATCAGACAAAAAGCACATAAGGTTGCTGAATGCTTTCAAGTGTCTAACAAAAATGTGTTAACTTTTATCTATTTCCACGACACCCAGACAGCTTCTGTTATCTGGATGACCGCAATTCTAGAAATCCTTATCTGAAAGTTCAAGTATTGAGTAAATCCAACAATTTCAGATAAATAACTCTAAATGTTCTCCAATATTAATCTGGTCTTGTAAAAACAGTGATTTATGCATCTTTGCATATGTAAAGCTTAGATGCAACTTTTAGATTTCATAAAGCAAGTACAGCACAATAATCAGTGTTAAATAAACAGACATAAATTGTTTTTGACATTCAATATGAAATAAGCTTTGCTAAAAATTAGAGCTCTAAGCTTCCATTTTACAGGGATCTTGCACAGGCCCAGAGACCTCTGTAAATAAATATTGCCCACCTAAACTCTGTGTTAAATGCTGTTATTGGTGTGAGCCTGAACTATAGTACTGGGTTAGGAAATTCCAGTATAGCTTCTTGCAAAAAGTTTTTTATGCAATCCAGTCACCTGCCTTGGCTGCTGCTTGTCACTGAGGGAAAAGAATGGGTAGAGCAAGTCTCCAAACTATAAGATCTATGAAGATGCATCCTTGGTATAAAAAGCTTCAAATTAAAAAGCAATATGCAACAAGTTATCAGGTTCCTTTGCTATAGTGTGGGTATAGTTGTGGGTTTTTTTCTAGGCAAATTTTCGTAATTATATCCTCCTTCCAAGGTGGCTGGACGTGAACTATCTTTAAACTACTAGTCAAGATGTTGAGATGTTAGCATAAGAGTGAGCCAATGTTCTTACCAACATAACGTGGCAGAGATTGTAGGTTGTTTGGTTGGACTCAATGATCTTAAGGGTCCTTTCCAACCATGAAGATTCTGTGATTCTGTGATTCTGTGATTCTGTGACTTCCTACCATGAAGAAATCACTTGAGTATTAGGGCAAGTTCGTCTACTTTCACTGACTGGAGTGTACACAAAGAAAGCTCATATCTGTTTTAAAAATATCATGAAGGTGTGTAGATATTGTTTCAAGTTATTTTTCTTATCTTGGGAATAAACACTGAAACTTTAGAAGACATGTAGTTAATACGGGGGGGTTTTTAACACTATAAATGGAGGAAAGCACAGTTGACGTGTTTCATATAGCAAATTCTTTTCCTGAGGACAGATCAGTCCTAGGAATAATTTTCTTGAATTAGTTTTAATATATGAATCATTGTTATTAAGTTGGTATGCCTTATCCAAACCTTCTTGCTAAGATTGTATTTTTGTCAAAACGTAGTTCCCCTCCAATACAGTCATTGGCAGCATGACAGTGAAGATCAAATTAATCTCTCTACCTTTCCTTATTCTGTCCCAGGTTAGTTATTCTTGTCTGGTTTTGTACTAGAGTCTTTTAGAGTAATGTCCATGACACCAGCCAACTTATTAGCTGTCAGTGTATATTTAAAGTTGGTCATCTGGGCATTTTTTTTTCTGCAAATATCTTGACAGAATATTTTCCTCTTCTGTTATAGCTAGTGTTTCTCAGTACATACCCTTCTCCCTAAGGTATAACTAATTAAAGCTTATAGGTTGGACTGAATGCAGAATTAAATCTTCTAAATTCCACTGCCTACATATGTCCAAGCCCCCACCACTGGTCAATACATTCCATGGATGTAGACAGGGATTCAACACACTTTAAAGTCAACATCCGCCAGGTAGTCAGTTAAATAGCTCTCTACACTCCCTTGGCTAGATTGCTATTGATTATACATGGAAACTTAGATATCTAAAATGTCTAGTCTAAACATATGTCTTCATATCACATTAAATCCCAACCTCCAATGTTTAATTGCCCAGGCAGAGAAATGTAGTAGTTTTTGATATGTACTCAGATATTCTTGCAGGCCTATAACTGTCTCTCAAAAAAGGTATGGATTGTTTGTAGGGTTTTACTGTGCTTCATATCTGCCAGCTCTACAGGTACTGTCTGGAATCTTGAAGAGCATAGGAAAATAATGCTTCAGTAAATGAATCACAACCAGTGGCTGTTTAGATAGCCAAAGTTAGATAGGGTGAAACCCATCTATGCTCTCCAATTATTGATTGTTTAAGCAGAACTGATTCCCCAGAATGGGAACTAGGTTTTCACTAAGATTTGAGGGAAAGCAACATTTTCATTTTATTTATGTTCAGCAGCTGGGAGTACACAAAACCATCACATTTGCTGTCCCTGAAACTTGTTTTCCTGTAGTACTTATCTTGTCTCGTATTAACCACTCACAGGCCACACTGGAGCTTCAATTCTTCAATTTTATTTTAGATTTTATGCAAGATTATAAATATTTTACTGTTCCATTTATAAAAGAGAAACTTAAATGCAGAGTTCATTTTGCATTTCATAAAACTAAGAGAGTTGATAGGTTAGCAAGTCACTTTGATATGATTGCTAGCCTCTGGTCTCCATAGGTTAACGGATAATCAACAATTGTAAATCTTTGGAAATCTGATTGTATCTGAACAATGTTAAAATAGTCAGAACTTTCAAATATGGTCTCATCGTTTGATTAAAACATTTCTCTGCCAATCATTCTCTATATCATGTGAGTTTATGTGGCTATGTCTTACTTTCAAAGTACCTTCATTTTGGCATTGTAGGTGTCTTTATAGGTTTGCAAGATCAGAATAGATACCATCTGCCCTCTCCCTTTAACCTGCCTGTCTGACGATGGTGTCATGAGTAATACTTCCTAGTGACAACATTAGTCTGTTTCCATTCCAGCAGACTGGCTAACAATCCATTATACTCTAGTAGGCTTCTGGGAAGTCCACAGGGATTATCTCTCAAAAGTTTTGTGTCAGAATTAAAGCAAGTGGGGCAAAAGTCCAGCTTGGTTGAGTAGGGATTTTCTTCTAGAACTTAGGTGGAAAATGAAAGTGTATGGACATTGGAAGCAAGGACAGGTGACATGGGGGGACTACAGAGATACTGTTTGCCACTGTAGGGAGAAAATTAGTGCAGACGAAGCTCAATTAGAGTTCAAGCTGACCAGTACTGTGAAGGACAACAAAAAGGTCTTTTTGAAATATGTTAATAGCATAAAAAGAGGATCAGAGATAACATTGGACGACTGCTTGATGAGGTCAGTCACCTCATAAATGTCACTTTCACCTCTGTCTTCAACACCAATGATAGGCCCTGGGACCCCCAGAGCCCTGTGTTAAAATATCTTTTCTGCCATTGGAATTGCGTGTTCCTGCACTCTTAAGAGACGGCTCTTAAAAAGTAATGAGCATTCATAGACGTCAATACCTTCAAAAGCAGATTCCCAGGGAACCTTACTAGCTGGCTCCTTCAGCAGCCTAGTCTGCTCTCCATATACCCAGGGTCGAAGTTGTCCTGGTTTGCTGGCGGTTTTTCTCCTATCACTAATGATAAATTAATATACACACCTTCCTGGCATCTACCCTTTTTTTCCTGGAGCTGTGCTCATCCCTCCAGTGTCCCTCCAAGTCCAGCAAAGGGCCACTAAGATTATTAAGGAACTGGAACTTGGGCCCAAGCTCAGACCTTGTCCACAGTCTTTGTCGTACCTACATCACAGAATTAAGGTTGGCCAGGTTGTCCGGGACCACAGGAGATGGTTCAGTCAAAGCCCTCTTCAGAGCAGGGTCAGCTGGAGGAAGTTGCCCAGGGACATGTCCATTTGGGTCTCGAATTTCTTTAAGGATGAAGACTTCACAACCCCTCCGGGCAATATATTCCGATGTTCAACCACGTTCGTTGTGTCATCTTGTTTTTTGCTGTAATTGAGCTAAAGATAAATAAAATCCAAATACACTAAATCTGAATGATTTCTAAGGCAAACACATATTCACATATTCTTCTTTATCTAGTTGGAATTAATATATGTTGAGATATAGGTGATGATGCTTATTTTTTCAAGATGTTTTTCCATCTGGAGTAAGAAATAATATGTATCTGTTACTCCAGTAGTGGGCAGTAATTCAAAATATCACAGACTTTTTTCTGTTTTAGAAATAACTTGAGGAGGGAATAAGTATTACTTTGCAAAGGAGACATCCATCCAGCTTTTGAAATTAAACGTCCAGTGGAAGTTTGCAGTGGGATGGCATGCTCTTCCCTTTGCTAGTAAATAAGGCAGTACGTATTTTCCCATGGTCACAGAGTATAGCCAAGTGTAGGACTAAGAAGTTTTCATTTGTCTGTGCTTGCAAGTAAAGGTTGTGTAAATCTCATTGCAACGGACATGAAAGAAGTGTATTATCCTAACACCTGTGCTGCTTTGAGGCACCCAGGAGTAGTTTATTGTTTGTTCCACCCACCTCCTCTGAACACAGCTGCCTTTCAAGTTGCTTATACTTGTGCTAGCACGACTGAGTACTCAAGCCCAGAGGATGCTGTGAGCTCTGGATCTCCACCTTGTGAGGCTGCCCTCACAAGCTTTCTGTATGGAGCGGGGGCCAGTCTGACCCTGAGGACTGCTCCTACAGAGGTAACTTAGTGTCAGGCTCCATATTGGCTGGCTTCTGAACAGCATCCTGGCATAGTAGAGATTGAAAGACTGAAAATGATTAAGTGTTATCCACATAAAACCAGATTTTTTTCAATGCTCTTCAGGGCCTTTGAGAATATTTTGTGCTTCTAAGCAGTGTATTCATTTGAACTTATTCAAGATTTTAATATTCATTAAGATATAGCATTATGATATGGTAGGTTTCTTTATCATTCCAGTTGCCACTGGGTAAAATAAAGTGTTTGCCCCTTAATCTACAGTAATGGTGCAGATGGGATCTAAAGTAGAATTTTATATGTAGTTAAAATTACAGGGGGAATTTAAGCAGTTCAGACATAATTGCCTGGCATGGAGTTCTGCCAGGATGAAGAATTTTGGTCTCACTGAACTGTCCTTTGGATCTCTAAAGATCACATTTCCTCAAGTATTTGGTTTTACACCTTACTGGACAGATGGTATCGCCAATACAGCAATATCCATGTAATCGGTTTACTATCTGGTCAACAGGGAGGGTTGTGCTTATGAAATACCGTGCTGGTTTTACCATGGCTGGCTGCCAGTTGCCTACCAAACTGCTCTCTCAGTCCCCCTCCTCATAGGGACAGGGGAGAAAATAAGCTTAAAAACTCATGGATAGAGATAAAGACAGATCAATAAAGAAAAGCAAAGGCCATGCACAGAAGCAGAGAAAAATAAGAATTATTCTCTACTTCCCATCAGCAGGCAAAGTCCAGACACTACCTGGGAAGTAAGGACTCACTACACATAGTGGTTGCTTTGGAAGACAAATGCCTTAATAATGAATCCTCCCCTCCCAGGCTTTCACTTAATTTTTATTGTTGAGCATGATGTCATATGGTATGGAATATCCCTGTCGTCAGTTTGGGACATCTATCAGTTAGTATTAGCGTTAGTGTTAGTGTTAGTATTCATTTACACACTTCAGCTCCCTGCCTAGCAGGTTTGGTTAGATAAAAGAGTTCTGTACAGTTCTTCCATCGAGTCTAATTTAAAATGCTATTGCAGAAAGTGATAGAAACTATTCTTGCTAATCCCAGATCTTAGTTGAAGTAGAATATCTTTGTATTAAGATATTGGTTTTATTTGAGACTAAGCAAAACCAATCACTTTTAATTAGTAAAGATAACATATTAGCCCAAATTTTTCTCTTTTGCATTTGCATGGGACCTTTCAATACAACTTAGCTCATTAGACTGTTGACGGCTGCTGATGCAAGTGGTCTACTGGAGGTAATTAATGGAGATTTGTGATCTTAAATTGTGTCATTTAAGATTTCAGACACCTCTGGGGATGCAAAAGACAAGCCTGTAAATAAGACTGTACACGCACAAACAATGCATAGCAGTAGCAATGTGGTGCAGAAAGATAGTAAGCATATCTGATGGCCTGAAATATGATCAATTCTGTCCCAGGCAGGTAGACAGATAAGATATTTACATTTTAATGGTAGAAGTTAAGAAAATCACCCCAAAACAAGCTTTGCCTTATAGTTTTCCTCTTTTCAAAGCATAGGTCCCGTTATGAACCTAAGATTCAATCCTGAAGTTAAAAAAAAAAAAGTGACATTTGGTAAATATTAGAGAAAATACAGAAAACAAAATTCTGCAATCATGAAGAAGACTACAGAAATCAACACCACTCATAGAAAAATTAGAAGTGTTTGAGGATATATATTATTAGTGTAAGGTCTAAGCCATTAAGGACAGTAAATATCATATGGGAACTACCTTAACAGATACATATTGAACAATAGTGAAAATAAATACAGTTCAGGATTTGTTTTATTACAATTGTGACTGATATAACAGATTAAAGTACCACTTCCCAGTGATAATCCTAGATTTACTGAATAATATTCTATTTCTAATACTCACATAAAACAGCTATTAAGCCTATTAGATAACAATTCATTTAATAAAGCAGAAACTAAACAAGACACTATATTTTATTTAGACAATGTGATGAGAAAGCAGTACCAAGTCTTGCACTAGTCGGTACACTGTTCTATATAAGATTAACAGGATATCAAATGGTAGTGACTGGAGTAGAAAGGAATATCTTTGGTCTGGTATAGTTGCTATATGAATACTGTACTTGAGCATGTTTAGAGAGCTTTCTCAAGTTTTATATCTAAGGTCCACTGAAGGTCACCAAGCTGGAAAGGTTAAGTCATATCAGGATATGGACAACCTCACAACTGATGATGTCATAAACCCAATCAAAATAGATAAAATAACAGTTTAGAGTGGGATTGCTAAATGTTCAGATTCAACTGATGCTAAATGGAATTCAGGTTTTAAACCTAAAACTTATAGCAGTAAGCCTACCACAAAAGTATGAGGCTCAGGAATGCTTCAGAAGTTTTAATATGGATGTGTGCCCCATTTTTAACTCATCACAACAATGAAGTGAGAAACAGAAGCTCACCTTAGTAGCCGCAGTTACTGTTCCAAACTAGTGTCACAAATACAAATAAACTAATATTGCCACTCGAAATCTTGGAGTAATGAGTAATTTAATAAAGAATTAAAGATGGGAAGGAGTTACACATGCTTATGCAGGTAAGAAGTTGTACAAGGAAAGAATGATTTAAATTGGCTTTAGGGAAAAAAGAAGACGATGACATTCCCCTTGGAAAATTCAGATCAATACACTTGGGATAAGAGTACCTTTGGTAGTAGGGTATAAATCCTGAAAAGTAGAATGCTGAGAAATATTTCAATACAATAGTGAATTGGACACAACACTTGTGAAGGAATAAGGAAACATAAAATAGCGTGGATATACTGATCTGCACAGACCGCGGGGCGAAGACTTACAGTCCATTTCTCTGAGGATCAGGTACATCTGTCCTTGAAATACTTTACTCAGTTTGAGAAGCTCATTATTGGAATTAGATGGGTAAATAAGAAAAGTAATTTTCAAACAGCTGAAGCAAGTGTCAGCACATATACTATTTGAAATATTACAATTGATTTTATATGGGATACACCAGTTGGTCTACTTCCTGTCTGTGTTTGGAATTCAATAATTGATAGTCAGGGATCAATGAAGCAAAAGTCTCCTAATCAGTGCAAAGAAAACATTAATTTAAATTTGTACTGCTTAAACCTACCTGTGTCTGAAATTAGAGCATCCTGGCCACTAAAACTCACATTTGAACTTGTCTGTACTTGAGGTTGGCAACAGTAAAAATACATGATTGCTGCTAACTGACTACTTAATTCTAGCAAGGTCTTGCAACATGACATGACAGAAAACCAAAATATTTACTGAGTCTTTTCAAAGGCCAAATAATAGTTGCACAGATTCTTTGCACTTATGACTAGAGGTAAACAAGAATGGTTTGATTTGACTTCCTACTTCTTGAAGGCCATCTATTCTTGTCAGTATATAGCTGTACTGAACCTGACATCTTAGGGTTTAACATGAAGAAAACAATGCAATTTGGCTGAAGGAGGTAATATTATAAAATACAACTGTACTTCTTTATCATAATCCAGACATAGAAAATCAATATGGAAACATGGAAGATACTGGAAGCTTGTTCCAATATTTAATTATGTTCACATTAAAATGGTATCCCTAATTTTGAATTTGAAGTTTTATGGTGTAAGATTGGTGTAAGCCAACTGACTGACAGACATGTTCCGCCTTCTAGAAAGTTTGAAAGACTTGCCATGATGACAGAAAAACAATTTACAGAAGTTAGTTTTAAGTAATTCTATTGAAATACTTACACAAAAAAATATAAAAATAAATTTACAATAATACTATAAAGTTTTAAACAAATGAATATATATGCAGTATAATATTATTAACTTAACAAGGAAAGGAATCCTACTATGGAAAGTGTGTCAGTTCTTTCTTTTTGAAAGAAATTCTATGAGGTTGCCATGAGAGTGCAAAACCTTGCCCAATTTTCAGTTAAATTCCTCCATTGCATCTACACACAGGAACTTCAACACGAATGAGATTCTGCTATGAAACGGAAAACATCTCAAAGCAGAATTTTAGTTTATTCTCAACAGAATTTTAGTTCATCTCTAACATAAATTTGCAAAAGTACAAATATGCAAGGAACACTTTTTTCAGGTATATGAGACCTAGCTTTAATTTAGCCCTGTTATCCTGTGGTTTCTTGAATTATCCTGATTTTCTGCGCTGTGGCTAGACTACTTAAAGAGTGTCAAAGTGCTTCAGAAACTTTTCAACTTTAATCGTGTCCATCATATTGCTGCCATTGGCAACTCCTCCTGGCCTTTGGCTTAATTTATGTTCTCTTGCATTTGTAAAAGGTGTTCTATGGCTTATTAAAGGTCCATAAAAGTATATTATTTTTATTATCACCTTCTTTATATGTTTTTTTCTTTAGTTAGAACTAGTCTCTTCTGTCATTCTACAATTTCTCACACAGTGACGTAATGCAGCTACTACATTGTAGCCCAATAAAAATGAATTTGCCATTTTTTGTATAATGATCTGTACTCCTGACCTGAGAGTGCAGTCTCAGGACTGGCCTGGGCAAACCTTGGCTGGAGCTGAGCTGAGCTGGTTTCAACACCTGCCTCGGGGCCAAGTGCCTGTTGCCTCCTCTGCCTGAGCTTGAGCTCTGCCAGTGCCATCAACATTATTAAAATCAGTTTCTTGTTCAGCAGCAGCCCTCACAAACATCATAAATAAAGAATATGGGTATGTGTTTTGAGTTCTTCAGGGTTATACTGAAAACACTTGTTTGGTGTATATGCGATAGCATGCTGTTAATAGGTAACCTAACTCTATTGAGAAATGGATTATTTTAGCTTGATTTAAAAGTTTCACCACAGTGACAGTGCTTTGGTACCCCACTTATTCATTTAGAGCTAATTAGTATATCCCTGCACTTGACTGTATTGTAGCAACAGACGTACTGTAATTGGTTTGCTAAGCATAACTCAAGATTTTGGTGTAACTGGATCCAATTCCTCTCTGACTTTACTTAAGAGCTTTGATGTATTTTCCCTTTTCTTTAACAAAGATCAATAAAAGCTGACTAAACACACATGAGGTAGTGAACCTGCTTTCTACAAAACCATTATGGTTGGTAAGCTGTATACAGACCTTTATATTTCGTGGTTACTACTAAGACACTCTAGGAATAAAAATCAAATTAAGTTTTGGTAATTGCATTGCTTTGAAAGATGTTCTTTAAAAAGACCCACAAAACAAAACAAAACAAAACAAAAGCAAACCCAGCTGGCCTTTCAAATATTGCTCATCTGTCTTTTTGCTAGTTTTATTTGAATAGATTATGATTGCTTGTCCGGGTCTGAATTATTCTCCCGCTTGCTTATACTGTTGTTACTGTGACTGTGGAATTAAAAAAAAAAAAAAAAAAAAAAATCATAGATAATGATATCTGTGCTCCTATTAAAACAAATTTACATTGTTTAAGAGCAGATGGCTATATTAACACTTAGTGAGAAAAATTGTCTTTTAGAATTCATTTTGAATTCTGTCAGTAATCCTGAAGTGTAACATTCACAGCCATTGCTGCTTTTGCAGCACATTAAGCTTTTATGAAAGTAAAAGTTAATTACATATGATGACTAAACTCCAGGGATCATAATTAGCTGAACCGAATGGCTGCACATCAGTAATTAAATGTCATTCCACTTCATTGTACTGAGCCCTAAACCGAACCCTTGAAATGTCTTAGGTATTGGAATCTGTTGTATCCATAGGGCCATTTCTTCAGAAAACCTAAATGTGGAACACTATACAAAATATATTCCATGGAAACCATAATTATGTGTTAGTTACAGCACTTATGCATTAAGCATATTAACCTTTTTCAGAAGTTGTCTATGGAAAAGAGATTGTGCCTTGGACAGATCTTTTTTCCATGGCTTTAATGTGGGGGTTGGAGGGGTGGGGAGGGGGAGTGTTTTGCTTTTGCTTTGTTTTGTGCATGAATTCTTTTTCTCCTTTTTTTTCCTTTCTTTTTTTTTTTTTTTTCCCCCTGCCTGACAGGGTGTGTGACTTCCCTGCACATTATTTAGATAGTAGAATATACAAAAATAAATTGCCACGTCAGTCTCTGAATAGGGTTTTTTATGACTGATGGAATATTAGAGTGAAGATTTCATACAAAGAAAGACCATTTATCTTAACTTGAGTAGAACAAAGCACAGTACTCCACCACAAAGAGATGTTCTTAATCTGCATTGCTATGCAGAACTTGTCAGCTTTCAGGACATGGGAGGTAAACTGTTTCTCTGCAATATCACTACACTAGCTGACTATTTCAGTTGTTTGAAAAGTCTGTTTCCATATCCTGTTCCCAAAAAATGTGGATAGCCAAAAAGTATAGATTTAAAAACAACTGGATCTTCTTGTGAGGGGATAAGAATACTTAATATTAATTTTCCAGTTCTGTACTTTAAAGACTGTGAATAGTGTTTTAAATCACACAAGGAAGGCACTTGTAAATTAATGTCCTTTTTGAGGTACCTCTGTTGACAATCAAGGAAAACTTTTTAAGCTCTGTATTAGACATGAGTTCATCCCCTAAACTGGTAGCATAAACACTTTTCTTACTCCCCCAACTCAGAATGCAGGTTGCAAAATTATTTTTATCTGGTTTTAGCCTGAAGACATTTAACTAATTTTTACTACATCTTTAAAAAATGTAAGTCATTAAGATCTTTAAAATGCCATTCTGTATGTTCAGTGCATAAAAGATAAACTGTAATTACTTTTATGTAGTACAATTTGTTTTTGCTCGGCTGCATTAAGCATCCTACTACCATATGTCACCATTTCCTCTCTTCCATTCACCACCTGAGACAACACTGGCCATTGCCAGTATCACAGGAATCCAGGTCCAGCACAAACAGATGGTCAAATTGTAGGAACGCCAGACTTGGAGGACTATTTTTTTCAGAGGAGGAATTTTTTTTCAGTTCATAGAAATACTTTGACATTTAAAGGTCTCATAGAATTCAGTAGGAATCTTAAACAACCAAAAAACCTGACACCTGTATGTTATGCAAAATCAAAATAGATGTGTTTACTTTCTCTATGTTTCTGTCTAAACTTGAAAAAGAACAGAAATAAAATTTCACTATGCTTGTGATTATAACAACCCCATTTCTTTCTGAGATGGTAAATTTTAATTATGCTGTCTAAATATAAGATAGGACTCAGACACTTATAAAATTATTGTAGCTTAAGAGGTCACCATTTATCAATTGTTTGTACTTTCTTGGTGTGCCTTATATGTAAATTAAGAAACACTGCTAAATATCAAATAACAAAAGGCTTACTGGTAAACAAAGTCACATTATTTTCTATTGCTACAGGCTTAAAATTACACATACAGATGACTTATTATTGAATAGCTTCTTAAGCCACAGTAATACATTTGATTATTTTTTTCGGTTCTATGTTTCTGTTACAAATGCAATATATTTATGGGTATATTAACCAAATAAATATTCATAGCAATGTAAATAGATAGTTATGTATTTTTTAGATATGGAAAAAAAAAAGTAAACACAATAATAGCTTTGACCAGACTCCCTTTGTCTGGTTTACTTTGTTCCATTGTCAAAGACAATGAACTCTGCCTAAAAGGCTGATGGAGATATTCCTTCCATAAGGGCATGACATTGATTGAGTCATATGCCAATTACAACTGAGTCTCAGAGGTGGAGTACCAGTACCAGTACAAGAAATAGAGCTGTGTTTCCCTTTCGTGATAAAAAAATGATAGCGTAGTATCAGTACAGGATATCTGATCAGTTTTGTGTACACAGTTCTGAAAAAAAGAGGTATATCTGCATTAGTTTGTTCTTTTGTTGTCTTGTAAGCCATCTAAAGATTATTCTATTTATGCTATCAATCACAGATATCTGCAATGTGCTGTGACACAATTCCATAAATCTTTAAATTGTGCCCTAAAATGGACCCTACACAGCTCTTGACGTTGCATTTATTAGTAATTACTCATTTGCAATTTATGTTTATACCCCTGTGATCTCTGAAATAATCTTGTGCTTTTTCTTTCGAAGTATCTGCTTGTACTTTTGCTATAGTATCCTATTTCTCTTCAAAGATGTTGAAGATGTGGCTTCATGGTTACGGTGACACAACTAGTGTTTGATTAGTACAACTTAGTTACACTTGTGTCCTTTTTCACTTTGTAAAAATAGGAATCATTTAACAGAAACAGATCATAAGGAAAGACTGAAAGACATGACAGAAGGAAGACCTGCTTTGATAGCTTATTGTTATTGTTATTGTTATTATTTATTCCGAATCACAGAATCACGGAATCACGGAATTTTTCAGAGTTGGAAGGGACATCTAGAGATCATCTAGTCCAACTCCCCTGCTAAAGCAGGATTATGTTAATATCATTAGTTAATATCATTAACTCTTATGTTAATATCATTAGTATCAAAAGCATTTTACAAGAAATGACAAGGTGGTCCTAAACTCTTAATGTTTTTGTTTAACACGAGAAACTTACAACATCCTGTTGGCATATCTAAATCCTTCTCTTGACTCCTTAGGCCCTGGATAAGTGCATAATTCTTGGTTTGGAGAAACCAAAAAAGTTTCTGAATGCATGTATTCCTCCAAGTCCTTTAGTCAATGCAAGTTAAGATGATCCAAGGATCCTTGCTATACTTAATGCAAGATTTGGAACTACATTGCATATGTGTGCCCCTAGGGCTTCTGGGAACAACTGTAAAGGCCATAAGAAAGATGAAAGATAAGTGTATCAGTTACTCTAACGATACACGTAGGCTGAAGTTAGATATGTGTGACTGGAAGAGTAATCTTAGATTAACTCCTCCACTCTATCTAAAATCTGTGTATAAAACAGTCTTCACTGAGCTGACCTCCAGGAAATCAACCTTCAGTTTAACATTTCTGCAATATTTACTATGTAAAGTAAAGATTAATCTACTCCAATTCTAATGTAGTCAATTCAAAATATATCAATGCAACGCAATTCAAAGCTTAACACTTTTCCCTGGTTTTATGTCAAATTTGGTTTACGAGTTCTCTCTTCCCCCCTCCCCTCTCACCTTCTCACTCCCCTCCTCCTCTGTCTCTCTGTCTTTAAGAGTTTTAATCAATACCCACTAGAGTTTTAACTACTAAAAGGAGATTTGCAGATGCTTAAAATTGGTAGGATGTGTTCTGAGATGCTGAAGTACTGAAACACAATGAGATGACTTGCTACAATGGTAATAGGTGAGGAAAGAACTCATTATTTGAAAGCACTGTGACTAGAATTAGCCATCTTACCCCAGAGATTTTCACACTTTTGTTCTTGTTTTCCTAGCATATTACATCAGAAGATCAAGATCTCAAAGTCTCCCTTCAAATAAAGTCATAATCCTGAGCTACAACAACCACAGTCAAATGGTGTCATCCTTTTAGAAGCTCAAAGGAAAGATTTCTTGTATTTTGAGAATGGGGAAAAGAAAAGATAACAGAATGAAACAAAGAAAAAAAGAGAAAATTGGTACCTTATATTTATATATGGAAGAAGAATGCTTAACTTAGCTTTCTTTCCCCTAACATGCAGGCCCAATATTACGTTTAAAAATAAAATAGCTCAGTTGTCTTTGAGCATTGCTGAAGACTGATGGCTTTTCTTCCTGAACAAAGAGAAACAAGTGCAATACAAAAGTAAATAATTAAAGCTAAACAGGATGGACGGCCCATATAGCTGGTAATAAGATAGGGCATTATACCTCTAGGTCACTTCTTCACATCTATACCAGATTAGGAGTGACAGAAAGTGTTACCCTCTGACAACTATTCAATGGCCTGTGTGAAATGATTTACAGGGTTCAGTCCCATTTCTAATGGACAAGGATCCACATTGCAAATGACATTAATTGGCATCCTTGTGTGGTAACACAAGCAGAGAGGCCAATGCCTAAATGCTCTTGAAGACTTAAAAAAAGACATCTCCCCTCTGGAGGTGGTCAGTCACAGACAGGGTTAAGGTCTATTGGCAGAATCTGATAGTCAGAGAGCTGTTTTTTTGTTATAATTACATCCCAGTTACATAGAAGATTGAAGTTTTCTGCATTACCATTCCAGATGCATTCACATATATCCATTTATTTCCATAGTTTGTTAACAAAACATGAAAAAAGTAGATAATGTATGCAAATGCTTCTGTAGATGCAGAAGGGTTCACACATACAGAATGGCTCTTGGTCTAACAAACACAGAGACACTGGGAGGGTCTCAAAACAGTATTGAGAAAAGTAAATTTCACCTGTAAATTTTCTGCAGAATTCATCTGTCTATCCATCTATCATTTTAATAGGCTTTCCTAGATACATTTCCTCTTTAAAAAAATAAAAAATGGAAAATAAAAAGACATTCCAAATAGTAAGCTTATTATTTTGGGCTAACAGTTATAGTTTGATTCTTACAGAGCAGTCAACTCAGGCTTAGCTTCCCACTTTTCTTTCCCCATGTCTTGTTTGTATGCCCTCAGCAAGTCACACAAGAGGAAACATCCTTCCCTTCAGAGAGTAGACTAATGGTATAGTCTATATATAGTTGGTATAATTTATATATAAACTATATAAAGTTTAGCGAGTAGTCCGAATTTGTTATTTTCAAAATAGTAAAAACTTTGTACTTTTCTAAGTAACTCTGTATTTTCAAACATTTCAACTCTCTCCATGTCTTTTTGTCTGTTGGCAGCGTACAGTACTATTTGGACTTTATTTTGTTTTCAACTGGTCAACCTCTGTCCTGATATGTAGTCTAGCAGTTGTTAGAGCTAAATCAGGCACGTTCGACAGATGCCATGTCTGATTAGACTGTAATACAGTTAAACAGACTCCTCTGTGATGGCCCATTAGAAGCATGGTTGCGAAGAAATTACTGATCCATAAAGAACTGTCTGTAGCAAATCACACTGGTCTTTTTGTATTACCTGTCTTTTTCAATTGAGAAATATTGTCTGGTTCTTTGTAATGAATGGTTATTCAGCTTAAAAGTAGCACTAAAGAGTATAAAATAAAAACTTTATTAAAGTATTTCATCTTTTATATTGCACTGACTGATCCTTTTACAGGAAGGATTAAAAACGGCTTCCAAAATAAAAAATGAAAGCCTCTTTAAAACACCTTTAGACTTACTGTTCTAACATTGCAAGAGAATCCAAACAACAGAAAACATGAAGGGACATGTTCCTTAAGAAGGAAGTCATGTTTAGTTAAATTTTATATCACCAAAATAAACAAAATACAGGGAAAAAAAAGGAAGATAAATTTTCTACAATAAAACAATGAGAACAAACATGCCATTTTGAAAGACACTTCTTCAACAAAACCTATTAAAATTTTACCTCACATTGTTATCAAAACTCTCCAAGAATGAACTTTACATAATTCCCTGTAATGTCCAGAGGTGAAAATGCATTTATTTTGAAAGACTTAAGCTCATTGACAAGCATGAGATCTGTCATTCTAAGTTGACTAAATACTTTCAGCTTGAAAGACATACTTGTGTTTTCCTGTTATCTACTACTTCAACATGTGAAAGAAAAACATACCTTTGTACACAGGGTTGCTTAGAAGATTTGAATGTTGTGTGTGGTTTGGGACTGTGAGATGCAGTGGAGCACGTAGCATTGTGGAATCTACTGACAGCTATGTGATTATGATGCAAGAAGAGAAGGCTGGTGAAGAGTAGGTATAAAAATGACACATTTTCACTACATTATAAAACAGATTCTAAATGGCAGATATTCAGCAACTACTGTGGTAGACCAGTTATAAGTGTGAGGAATTGTTATGAAAAAAAGAACATACATTTTAACATGCTGTTTAGTGGAGGGTTGGTGTATCTTAAGCCACTTTGAAGGTAAGCTGCTTTCTGACTGAAAGGTTTGATTTTCTCCCACTGTCTCAAAGTCTTTTTGTCTCATTTTAAAAGAAGATGGCTACTTACTGCTCACTACTGGCAATATAAAGAGTGATTTAAAGATTAGAATTCTGCATGCAGCCACCCTTGTAGCCCTGAGGAGTCAGTCACATATTAAAGTGAATGCAAGAAAAAGATCAAACTGATATCAGAACAAAAATGCAAATGTTATTCTAATTCTTACAGTGGAAGAACAGGCTAGTAAAGACAAACATTATTAAATCATAACTTTAAAAATCTCATTATGTTAATAATTTGTAAGCTCAGATGTCTATGCTAGGGTTCTGTCCAGTTTCCATTGTCAAGATGTCGACATTCGTAATATCTAATGATTTGTAAGGGAATAAAGTACTCAGAAAGCAGAAGACTGTAGAACATTGCTTTTCTGGATGAGATTCTAAACTCACAGAAGATAATTGTTAATTCATATTGAGTGCTGAGTGTATGATATTGAATATTATAAACTCTTGATGGTAATGAATATTATCCCATGATAGCAACCATCCCAAACTCTCATTTAACCTCAGATTAACTATCAAAAAATGTAAGAGAGGAATAGAGCTTCTGGAGAACGTATCATTATCAGTTATCTTTCCCTCATGGTCAAAACATGAAAAGACACAATTATAAAAGTGCTCAAACACAAACATAAAGACACACACATATGTAGATACATATATTATATATAGAAATTTTATTTAATGAATATTACTTAGTCAGCTGAATTTCATGCTCCTTTAGACTCCTTGGTGTTTTCATCATAGGGGTCTCAAAGATTACTACATATAATACCAAAGAACGTTGTATGATATGCCTAAACCCAAGAACCCCACAAATGCATTTTATTGCCAAATATTTTTCAAGAAAGAGAAAGATTTTTAAAAAAATTATTCTCCCAACCTAAAGTTACAGGCTTGAGCATAATGTTAAATAAAATAAAAAAAAAAAAAAAACCAAAACCAAAAACCAAACATATTTTGGTGTATGGTGAAATCATTCCATTTTACTTACTCTGCTTTTCATGCAGTTAGAGTAGAACAACTGGTGACAGTGTGAAATCTAGCTTGTACAGAATGATAGACAAATATTAACACTAAATTTTTACAAAGATCATTTAGAATCAAATTCTACTTTAAATTATTATCAGAACCATGCAGATAACAGACTCAGCCCTCCTTGGTTACCAGACATTAGAAGCTTGTCGAAGCTTGTTCACCAGTAGAACTTCTCAAAAGACTTTCTGAAGGCTGTTCAGAAGTGAGAAGGATCCTAGACTGATACCAAGCTACTCAGGGGCTACGAGTCTGGAAACACTAGGAGATGTCTGTATTTCCTTCCATATCCTAATGTTTCTCCAGCTTCTGGTGATCCTTCAAGAAGGCAGCCTAGAAGATAGAGTTCATGCCTGAAAACCTTCAAAATTCAATCTCTTAAAGCTCTTCTGAAACATTTTTAAGGTGTCAGGAAGTATTTTGGCCTTATCAAGATGAAACACTAAAATCAATATCCTCTAAAGAAATTAAAAATTGGGGGTAGTAAATTGGATCCTTTCAAAATTATTTCATGTTAATTCCTTTTTAGCCACATCTTGGTAAATTTTCATGGTGTGTCTTGTTCTTGTGAAACCCTTTGTAATGTATAAATGTGAATATAATTAGGTTTGTAAAAAAGAGTCTGCATACCTAAGAAATATTATTTGGAGTTCTTTTATTTCTTTAATATTCTTTTGCATAATAATAATAATTAAAAGTAATATAAGCGAGAGAATCAAAGCTTAAAACTTAAGTACTAATAAAATCAATTTTTTTGGTATGCTTTCAGGATTGCTGAAAATTTGGTATTTTGGCAATCACTCCTTCCTGTAATCTTAGTTGATAAAACTGTTAGAGAAAACAAATAGTGTTAAAACATTCCTAGTTAATGTTCTGAAATATTTAAATGAAATATGATGTGGTTTTGCACTAACAATTTTGCAGTATTTATGGAGGTTTTTTTCACTTGCATTCCTTCTTTACTAAAAAAAGTGTATTTCACCTTGTTATTCCTCTTTTTGTGAATACAGTGCTAGCATTCATTTTAAGAAGGTAATTTTTGTGCACTAAAACATTTATAAAAATGCTTTTGAACTATGAAGTACCATGCAATCTTATCTGAGAAATAAAATGACCACATTTTAAAAATATGCTTTGGCTAGACATTTTCAGAATATCAGTTGCCAGTATGGTTCAAGAGATGCACTTTAAAAGTTAATTTCTTTCATATTTTGAATGTTGAGGTGAAGATAGCAGCTCCTTTAAACCAGGAATTTCCTATTGCATTTTTGCACATTTAAACACATTTAAAACTTTATGAAATCTACAGCTTTGAATTAGGGTGAAGGAGAAAGTTGTGACCTGTCAATTCTTGTTATATCAGTTACTTATCATTAGTTGGAAAGCATTTTGGATTTATTTTTTTTTTTAATGGAAATTCTCCTAGGGAGAGGAAAGCATTCTGTTCATAAATTCTGGTATCTTGGACAACTAACAAGATCCTTTCAAAACACCTGTGCTTAATTGTGTGTGCTAATTTATTGAGAAACTCCACATAGTGGTATTCAAAATACACCAGTTATTTGAGCATGGACTGCTCTTGTGATGAATTATTATTTTCACCTTAGTGATATTAAAATGTCACAGTTAAGGAATAGAGCCCCACTAAGTTGGGTGCTGTGGAAATTAGGATCAAATTTGTTCCATGTTGATCCTAATGTAAACTCAGGGATGTAATTTTAAAAATTGGCTTTTCCATTGCCTGCAATGTAAAAGGATCAGCTATTCATATGCATTTTCCTCTTTGCTGTTAATGTTAAGTCTTACAAGTAAAATGGACCTGATTCTCAGTTATCTTTTACCAGACACTTTAACTTCCACATCCTGGAACTATAAAAAGACTTATCTGGTGTCTAGAGAAATATCCTCCTTTAATTTTTTTGTGATCGAATAAAGCTAAAAACTGTGATAGTATTCAGCACTCCAAATAATTTCTGCACACTTCATACCTTGGAAATGGACCCCTCATATCATCTGTACATCTACCAGGGCACAAAGAAGCTATTTAAATGATCACAAACAAATTTATATTTATTCCCATCACTGTTGCAGTAGTATTTTAAGTTTTGCCCATGGAATTTATTTGGTTGTAGGAAACTATTGTAAAGAATGAACTAGTATCTCTTCAACCTTTCAGTTTTACATTTCCAAATTTTTACTTGTGGTACTTATATAAAGTAGTATATTTCAGCCTCTGTCTTCTGTTACACTCTTAGTCCAGATATAATTATTTGAGAACCCTAAAATTGATGGTTTCAATCAGGTGGTGATGGTGGTGGTGGCAGAGGCAGGTTATGGTGTGTTATCAGCTCCTGGAGTCCTTCAGCAAAAGAAATATGATGTTCATGTCAATGTTTTTTAATTCCTCCTTCAGAGAACCATTCCAGGTAGTCTTTATATGTTTGATAACACTCCTTTAAACCTGTGCTCCTTTTTTTTGGTATGAAGCTCCATGTTACATTCAAACTTAGTTCATATGGCACTTTTTACATATGCTAGATACTATTTCTTTGTTATCTTTGTTACCCTTAGAGCAATCTTTGTCTTGCTCCAGTTCTTTATTGTTTATTGCTGTGGGGTCTCCAGTATCAACCCCGTGCCCCGTCTCTTATCATCCCATGTGTGATCTCTCCCACTCTGCCCCACATACTGTGCCTCCTGTCCTCAGGCTGCTGTTGCCATACCAAGCTTGTATACCTCAACACAGTGGTACTTAGATTTCTGAATGTCTCATTCTACATAGAATATTTGCTTGTTACTATTATCCATGTAAATACTACACAAAGATTAACACAGGCAAAACAAATTAGCCTTTGACATCTGGTCAATTACAGAAATTGCTGTTACAGTTAAACCAAGAAAATCAAAGCTAGAGGCAGGTCAAGAAATATTCAGAGAGCGCAAGATTGACGAACTTCAGTCCTGACAAACTCAGGACAAAGCTTGTGACCTGTTACTAGCAATGGTAAAAGACATTCTAGGTCTACATGGTTACACTTTGAAGATTTCAGGAAATGCCTTGGTCCTCACCTTGTGCTCATTCTGTAACCTTGTAGCCCTGCAAAGTTGCCATTGCTAGTACCAATATTGAATTTACAAGACCTCAGACTTGCTCTTTCTGAACTTTTCTTGACCTGCCTGCAGCTATGTTTTGAGCTGAGATGAAATCCAAGCAACAGATACTGTCTTCCAGAATTTTACTAATTTTAGGAGAAAGATTTCAAAAAATAGAATGTCATTCCAATTACATTTAAATAGAATGATGTTCCAAAATAATTTAAATTTATTCCTGACAATCCCTATTTATGCTGCTATATTTGAAATACTCTGCTACCAATACAACAATAAAATGGAGCTCCTCTAGGATTTATGCTGGCTATCAGTAATTTTTATCTGAGAAACAGTGATAACTGGTTGGTGTGCAAATTAGCAACGCAATGAATATAAAACGAAGAATGTTCCACACAAAGGATATTCAAAGCTGGTAATATGAAATTAGTTTATGATCTCACTATCCAAAGTGGTCACAATGGCCACTGTGAAGGAAACCTTATAAAACTGAGTACTGTTGAAAGCTTTGGTTTAGATCAGGTAAAATATATCACTTCCTACAGGAAAAATGTAAATAAAATCAAATTCTGCTAAGAATTACATGCTCAAAAAAGTACTTAATTTATAAAGCAGTGGCATAATCCGTTTTATTTCAATGGCTCATATGCCTCACTTTGGGACAGAGGCTCACTGATAATGCTCACACAAAACAAGATTAAGTGTGTTCACGCAAAGCAAGGTACAAGATTTATTCACTGACTGATTGATTTGATTGATTAAGATTCTGACAGAACAGACAGTTATGGATGAGTTGTAGGTACAGTAATGGAAAATTCAGAGGGCACAGGCTCTGTGAGAAAGGGCATACTTCTACTGCAGCTCCTAGTGATGACTCTTTAAGGAATGACGTATTTTTTTAGAAAAGAAAGTTTTGGATCTCTATTGTGAAACACACATAATAGGTTGAGGTGACAGAACTGTACCTCATTCTCTCTTGAACCTGTTCCATGCTGAATGGTAAATCATTTCTGTTTATCTTTCAGAACTGTAAAAATGTAGGCCTTGAGTTTGTGCTGTTGTATAGACATCAGACACAAGTTTCGGATCAGTATCTGATCCCAGACCATGGAAGTCCCCAGAGTTTGACAACCTGTGAAGATGGCAGCCAAAGCTCATGACACAACTCAAAAACATTAAAAGCATCTTATATGCATCACAATAATGTCCAATTCTGCTATAGTTATTCTTAAAGATTTTATTATTTTTTTACATGGGAAACATCGTTCAATTCTTAGATTTAATCAAAGGTGTAAGTATGCAGAACTGGACTTGCATGTTGAGATATAGATATAAAATAAATATAAAAAATGTGGCATAGGAATTTTGTTCCTATAATGAACATTTTTATGCAGGCCAATGCAATTATAAAAGTCCTTACAGAACTGTAAAGATGGATGAAAGACTTTCAGAAATGCCCAATTACATTTTTAATCAAATCTTTGACTTCAGTACATACCTTCTTCTAAGACACCAAATAAGGCTCATTAAGCCTTTTACACATTAAGTCTTGCACTCCAGAAATGTCCAACTTTGTGGAAAGCTAGCTTCACTGGGCACAATCCCACTGAGCTGGATGCTTGCTGGGTAGCTATTATCACTCAGAAATATTCAGTGACACAGCAAGGTCTTTATCCTTTTAAGAACTGTTTTGCCATCCATATGGCAAATCCTAAGAGGAAACCTGAAAAGCTAGTAGAGTCCCTAAAGCATTCTGGGAGGAAGTCAAGAAGAGTGAGAAGCTCTTCTATAGAAACCGAACCACTACACAACCAGAAATAACAGAACTAGGAGGCAAGACAGAAAGTATTATTTCTAACAGTAAAGCCTAATGTTTTGGCTGCTTTTACAGGGTACAGATTAATCCTGCTCTCCAAGCAGATTCCACTAGAATGCAGCCTCCCAGTTGAGAGTTATCTGTCCATAAGACTATTTTGCAAAATGTGAAGAGACTGAAATAGTTCTCTTTTTTGAGCAGCAACTTTAACCCAGATTAATTTCATGAGAGAACTGAAAGAATGAGATCCCCAATTGCTGTAGTTTCTTTGCACACCACACTGAGCTGCTCATAGACTTAGCATATTCAAATCTCCTTGGCAGTAGGTATGTGACCTTAGGTCATCTGTGAAGGAACGGATCATAGAATCATAGAATCATAGAATCATAGAATGGTTTGGGTTGGAAGTGACCTTAAAGATCATCTAGTTCCACCCCGCTGCCACGGGCAGGGACACCTCCCACTAGATCAGGTTGCTAAAAGTCCCATCCAACCTGGCCTTGAACACTTCCAGGGATGTGGCCTCCACAGCTTCCCTGGGCAACCTGTTCCAGTGTCTCACAACCTTCACAGTAAAGATTTTCTTCCTAATATCTAATCTAAATTTCCCCTCTTTCAGTTTAAAACCTTTACCCCTTGTCCTATCACTACAGTCCCTCATAAAGAGTCCCTCCCCATCTCTCCTATAAGCCCCCTTTAAGTACTGAAGACTGCTATAAGATCTCCCCGGAGCCTTCTCTTCTCCAGGCTGAACAACCCCAACTCTCTCAGCCTGTCTTCACAGGAGAGGTGCTCCAGCCCTCTGATCATCTTCCTGGCCTTCCTCTGGATGTGTTCCAAGAGGTCCATGTTCTTCTTATGTTGGGGACTCCAAAGCTGGACACAGTACTCCAGGTAGGGTCTCATGAGAACAGAGTAAAGGGACAGAATCACCTCCCTCAACCTGCTGTCCATACTTCTTTTGATGCAGCCCAGGGTGTGGTTGGCTTTCTGGGCTGCAAGTGCACATTGCTGGCTCATGTTGAGCTTCTCATTGACAAACACCTCCAAGTCCTTCTCCTCAGGGCTGCTTTCAAGCCATTCTCCATCCAACCTGTATTTGTGCTTGGGATTTCCACAACCCAGGTGCAGGACCTTGCACTTGGCCTGGCTGAACTTCATGACGTTCGCACAGGCCCACCTTTCAAGCCTGTCAAGGTCCCTCTGGACGGCATCCCTTCCCTCCAGTGCGTCAACTACGTCACACAGCTCGGTGTCATTGGTAAACTTGATAAGGGTGCACTCAATCCCGCTGTCCATGTTGCCGACAAAGGTGTTAAACAGCACTGGTCCCAGTACTGACCCCTGAGGAATGCCACTCATCACTGGTTTCAGTCTCCTGTTCTTACACGGTGCCTGGAGTTTGTAGTCTAGTGGACCATGCTGGCTTTTACCCAAGAATTGTAGATGTATACTGGTAGAAAATGAACGTAGAATTTTGATATCGAAGTTTCATTTTGTCCTAGGCATCATCCATTCAGGAAAGAGAGAAATATTGCATGATCCATATGCCCAATAAATAAAAATAACTTCATCTTCCAGTGCTGAACACTCATAACAAACTGCCTGTGGATGAGGCACAGAATAAGAATCATTTGCGGACATTATTCAGCAAATAAATTCAAATAAGGGATGCATTTGAGAACATAATAATCTGCTCACTGACAACTGGCAAACAGAAACAGAGGCAAAATTTGTCAGATAAATGACACATTATGAATTATTCACTCAGTTTTGCAACACGTTGATTATACTCTGTAATCAGATACTGTGCAACTCATTTAACCAGTGGGAATGAGGTCTGGAAAAGAAACATGGTTTCACAGCTCACTATTAAGACAGGGATGAGGATAGTTTGTAAAACAGCTGGCTCCATAGATTTAACCCTTCTGAACATTTGTTTTCCCAATCTGGCTCATTTGTCATTTAAGTAACAGAAATAATCATCATAAAAAACACTTTTCATATTTTAGCTAGACTTTTATCTTTGTTTATGTACTGTACATTAGAGTTTTGGTTGTTTTTTTTTTAACTGGACATGATTTAACATGTTAAAGAAACCCTTAGGCAGGGGGCCTGTTCTCACTTAGTGTACATGAAAATAAGTTTCACACATTTCTTGGGGGAGCACACATCACAAATCCACACACTTGATTCCACATCAAATCTATTTGATGCTAACAATGACACATCATAGGATAACTGTACATTAGGCATAAACTTTATTCTTCCAATACTAATTGAATGTCAATATCATCATTCAGCCCACAGAAAGATAAGCACAGCAGAATAGTTTAGACAAACTATATATAGTAAGGGAAAAGCAAGGAACAGAGCAGAGGAGACACAAAACAAAGCTCCATAAATGTATCCAGAAAATATGATGGATGGGAGACACATACACTTGGAAAATGACTGGAGTATCACCTCTGTCCCTGAATGACAATCAGAGTCACTCCGGGGCTAAAGGAGGAATACGAATGGACCATCAGCCTGCTATGAGCTGCACAGCGTGACAAATAGCATGATAAAGTAGGCACTGAGAGAAGGTTGTGCTGCTCTTCAAATGTAGATCAAAATTTAAAAGTACTGGAAAAAGGTTTTCTGCAAATTATACCATCAGTACATTCCCCATAGCAGAAATTAAAGAATCCCAACTTTAAAGTGTCCCATAGTGTGTAATATTAAGAGAATATTTACTTAAATGTGGGGGAGGGGGGCTTACCCACTTTCTCTGATTTATACTAAAACAGGGCCCATGATTATTTTATGCTTCACCACTCAGAGACATTACATGAGATGCCGTACACTCCTCTTTGTACACAGACTTTTAAGTCTGGTTTCATACTACATATCCTTAAGTCATCACTAATAAAACCCTTGGTGTCATTCAGTGTGGAAACACAGGTATTCTCATGGTGGGAAGAAAAATATTTTTTTAAAAAGTGAAACACCTGGCTTTCCCTAAATGTGCTGCAATGTTTCTAACTATCTCAGTATTGCCATATGTCCCGAGTCTTGAAAGTGCAAGAAAATAGCAAAGCATTGGCTGTTAAATTAACAGTTGGCATCAGTTTGCGCTGTGGGACTGACACCAGTTTATATGTACCGGTATCCTTGTGCAATAGAAATAGTTTTAGTTGTTGCAATTTTAACAGAAGCTCAAACTTAACAAGGGGCTGATTGTTCCCAGTTTCCCCTGCAGTCAGCAGGAGCCAAGATGGAGGTACACATGACCAGAACACTCAGTATAGGAAGGGTCTTCAATCAGCAAAGAGCAAATATAATAAAAAATATTGCTTATGTTCACCTATCTTTGTTGAAATATAACCTGAAATTAGATAACAGCTTTAGCTGAATAAAGATATTTCTGCTGAGGGACTTTAGGGGCCTTCGGAAGATATCCACTGTGATAAGATTAAATAATTCACTACCGTGAAAATATAGGGAAACTGTGTTTATATTTATCTCAGCTCTATTTTGTGACATCCACTACAGAAGGACATTAAGGGTCCTCTTCTGTCTTACAATGTCCAATGAACCTTCAGCCCAAAGGGAGGTACCAAATAAGTTCCAAGGAATGAAGAAATCCTGAAGGCTAAATTGACGATATTACCATTTCTTTGAGGTCTTATGTCCCAGTTTGAGAAAGGGACTGGATCCCATTCAAACATCAGTTGGTGAGTCTGAGATTAATCTACTATCATAAGAAATCCAAAGCAAAGAAGAAGAGACGGACTAAGGATATTCATGAGTACCTTTGATAGAACCTGTAACAAGTAGAACAGTATTTGGAGTGAAAGCAAACTGGTATTAGATTGGGACTTCTGTTTAGCAAAGCAGTTCTGTCACGAGGCAGAAAATCCTTATTTTCTACCCATGAATTTACTTTGTTAGGAAGCCTTTTGAAAGAGGGTATTCAAAAAGGAAAATACTCGATGAGAGAAGAGGAGAATGTGTAGAGAGCAGTCAACATTCTGAGAAGCAGAAATGAAGAGTACCAACATGTCCTGAGGACAGATCTTCCTGCTCCTGGTCATTTTTGTGAGGAGTTAATGATCAGTCACTCAGAAATCAGGATATTTGTCAGCATACTACCTGTAGGGGAGTTCACATGCCTTGCTGAAATGGCCTGGGTTGTGAGTCAAACAGTGTGTGTGGATGAAGCACCTTAAACAGCCCATTCTGAGCTAGTGTTTGCCCCAGAACTGGTACTGAAGAGGAAGGGGACCACAAACATCGTCTGGATTAAGTGGTTACTGAGGGATTAGCAGGAGAATTTCATGGAATCATAGATTCATAGAGTGTGTTGGGTTGGAAGGGACCTTTAGAGGTCACCTAGTCCAACCCCCCTGCAGTAAGCAGGGACATCTTTAACTAGATCAGGTTGCTCAGAGCCTCACCAAGCCTGGCCTTGAATGTCTCCAGGGATGGAGCCTGCACCACCTCTCCAGGCAACCTCTCCCAGTGCCTCACCACCCTCATTGTAAAAAACTTCTTCCTCATGTCTAATCTAAACCTACCCTGCTCTAGCTTAAAACCATTGATCCTCATCCTGTCACTACATGCCCTCGCAAACAGTCCCTCCACAGCTTTCCTGTAGGCTCCCTTCAGGTACTGGAAGGCCACTGTAAAGGTCTCCCTGGAGCCTTCTCTTCTCCATGCTGAACAACCCCAGCTTTCTCAGCCTGTCTTCGTAAGAGAGGTGATCTAGCCCTTTGGTCATCTTCATGGCCCTCCTCTGGACCCACTCCGACAGGTCCATGTCCTTCTTGTGCTGAGGGTTCCAGAGCTGGACACAGTACTCTAGGTGGAGTCTCATGAGATCAGAGTAGAGGGGGAGAATCTCCTCTCTGGATCTGCTGGCCACGGTTCTTTTGATGCAGCCCAGGATGCAATTGGCCTTCTGGGCTGCAAGGACACACTGTTGGCTCATGTCCAGCTTTTCATCCACCGGTACCCCCAAGTCCTTTTCCGCAGGACTGCTCTCTATCACATCATTCCCAGCCTGTATTGATAATGAGGATTGTCCCGACCCAAGTATAGGACTTTGCACTTGTCCTTGTTGAACTTCATGAGGTTTGTTTGGGCCTACGTCTCTAGCTCGTCCAAGTGCCTCTGGATGATATCCTTTCCCTCTGGCCTGTCAGCCACACCACTCAGCTTGGTGTCATGAAAGGAACATGGAGATCTGTAATGAGGCAGAGACCCTGGGGTGGGGGGGATGGGGTCGGGATGGCGGTTGGGTGCTGCCGGCTGCGCCGGGGCTGCCCCAGCATGGGGCGGCGGCGGGGGACGGCCCTGCAGCTGGAGACACCGCCGCTGCCCATGGGGTGGCCGGGAGGGGACGAGAAGTGTTGAGGAGGTATTTAAAACAGGACGTTTAAGAACGTGCAGGTGTTTAATATTGCGCCTCATCTGTTGTATTAGTGATACTAATACAGAAAGTGTAGTTCACTGATTGTTGGTTAATCACATGTTGTTAGCGAATCAATAAACTGCGGTTTTGATTTAAACCATGTGAATTGAGCATTTTTTGCCCGAGGGACTATCCAAATAATTTTAGACAGACATGTCAAACATTCAGTATATGCTGTAACATTCAAGATCTCAGGGAGAAGAAGATGAAGGCATCTGTCATATACTATACTTCGAGCTGATAAGGACAATGATTGAAGAGAGTGTCAGAAATGCAAATTGTCTGAGGAGGGCAGGCATTCCCATTGGTATCAGAACTGTGTAGAGAGTTTTGTAGAGACCTCAGTACATAAGGTCGTGTGGCTGCTCACCTATGCATTTCCATATCTTAATGCATCTCCATTTTTTTAACACAATACTAAATTCTAAATTCAACCTTTTTAGCTTAAAAATAATTATAAAATTCCAATAATAAAAAGTAGGATTTTTAATCAACATTAAATATTTATTTGATAGACATTTTAATTCTTAAATTCTTTTCTATGCAATGATTATCTTAGAGTGGCTTTTACATGTCACATTCAGAGATCAGAGACCAGAGCTCAGATATCAGAGGTTTTGCAATTATGACAATATTATTTTACCAGCTGAACTCATGAAAGTAAGTTTTCCTTGGGAGTAGCTGCTGGATGTTTGTTGCATAATAATTTATTCTTAAATTAAAAATAAATTTAGAAGTCCAGATTATTTAAGTCAGAACATGTTGTTTTACTAGAATCAGTTAAATAATAACAACAACTATTTTACATGGGAAATCAAAATATAAGATTTCCAATGGAACTATCAGCATTCTACTGTTTTCTTAATTATCATGATAAACACTGAAAACAGGTTTAACACCGTATGCATTAAAGAAAACAGTGTCAGTAATCACTTCTTCAGTACTGGTAACATTCAGAATGTGCTAACTTTATTTCTCCTAAATCAGCATTTTTTTCCATTAAAATTTGTAGGAATGTGTCTGAGAGAAAATGGTCACGTGAGCCAGCCTCCCTACTATGAGAGATTAGATTAAGGGCAAAACAGGTGGTAGAAGATGAAATTAGTACATGGGAAAAACGGGGACTGAGAAGGTAGAAAACATGTTGTGCTAATGACCAAGCAATTTACTATGTGAATTCTTGTAACCAACCTGATCTGTGAATGAACTGCATGGACAGTGCGTGAACAGAGACTGTAAGCCAATCATATAGCTGCCGCTAGCGCGTGCTCTTATTGCCTGTCTATATATACTCTGTGAAAACTTGAATAAAGGGAGAACGATCATACTCATATTGAGACTCCATCGTTACTCCGGGTCCGTCTCCCACTCCGACATCCTCCGACATCTGGTAGCAGAGGATGGTTCAGCGCGACTGAGTTCTCCGAGACTGCGGTAAGCAGCTAGAGGAGGGGAGTGGGAAACTTCGGCTGGGAGACGTGCTGCTTGGGCGCATCAGCGGGAGCAGACAACGGCGTGAGGTCGCTCCTCACCTCCCAGGCGCAGCTATGGAAACAGAAGCTGCGGCCACGCTACTCGCTGGGATCCTCTCTAAGAGAGGGATTGAAACACCAGCGAAACTGTTGCTCAAACTGATTAAGCCGGGGAAGGAGATGGGACAACAAGTAACAAAAGAAGAAGGGGGTATATTAAGACTTCTCCTGCATATCCTCTCTAAGAGAGGGGTGAAATACGATGAGCGTATGCTCCGAAGGTTGTTAACCTGGTGCAGAGAGAACGGATTTGCACCAGAGCCCCAGACAGCTTTTAAACCAGAAATATGGGAGGCTGTTGGGAAAAAACTGTGGGAAGTGATAAGTAAAGGAGACAAAGAGGCATCACCGTTAGCGACGACGTGGTGGTTGGTGTTATCGACCTTACAAGATATGAACGCGGAGCGAGCCACAGCAGCCGGGGCTTTTGCAGCGTTACAACCCACGGGAGGGGGATCGAACAGGCCAGGTCCGAAGGTCTGGGATGATCCCCTGCTGAGCCCCTCTGCTCCACCTGAGGCTGATGGAGGAGGCAGAATGTCAGCAGAGACGGACAGAGCTGGAGCTGTTTGCTCCTGCCATTGCCCACCCCCACCCCCACGCTCCCTTCCCTCCCCAGTCGTCTCCCTGAGATAAAAGTGCTGGTTTTGTATGTCTGCTGTGTAAGTGTGTGTGGGCGCCGGCTTATACCTGCTGATCAGCATGTGTGCTACTGTTTGCTTTTGTTGTGTGCAGTGTCGTTAGGTGACTCCACTGGAGCAGGCGTTCTGCCCAGTGTGGTACTGTTCTCGTATGCAACTAGGGCTGATACTCCGTCAAGTGAAGAAGTTTGTGTGTACACAATGTTTAGACGTAAGGCGAGCGCGCCCCAAGTAGATACACCAGGATGGGCTGTAGAACCGATGGAAGTCCTGAAATATTGGGGGAGTTTTCACGAGCCGACACGTTTACGGTCTCGGGAACGGCTCGTCCATGCAGGGCGTATCGCTGGTTGTTTGTTGTTTGTCTATAAGATCATGGTTGATTGGGAAAAGGAGTTGAGCCAAAATCTATAGGATGCTCTGTAGGAAAATGAGAAACTTAAGGAAAAATGAGAAACTGAGCTCTTGTTGCAAAGGCAGACTTTTAGGTCAGTCGTAAGTGATGAAAAAAAAAAAAAAAAAAAGAAGAAAAAAAGAGAAAGAAAAAAAAGAAAAAAAATGAAAAAGAGAAAGAAAAAAAAAAAAAAAAAAAAAAGAGAAACCAAACAGGAACAATTAGATGGGAAATGTGCCATGTTAGCACAAAAGTATGCCATAAGCATTATGAGAAAGCATCAGAAAAAGAGAAATAGGACACCTGATTCAAAGCAGTACCATAGAGATATGGTTTTGGTTTTTTCCTATATGTGTATATGTTATTGCATGCCTTAGTAGATTGCTCTATGTTATACCCTGCGAGACCAAAATGAACCCCAGCAGAAGCGGTGTCTTGAGCAAGGGGGTGGAATATGGGAAAGCAACATCAGATCGGCGAGGAGGACTGTAAATACACTCAAGGGACTCGCACCTGGGTGCTGGAAAACACATATATCACACCAATTGTTATTCATTCTCGGGTGCTTGCAAGAAAAACATTTGGATGACATAAGCCTGTAATGGACTCACAGACACCTTATCTAGCTGCTTGAGAATCTTGGCCTGTTGTGGAAGAAGATCAAAGCACAGTACCAGCGAGAACAGGGAGTCCGCATGCACTCTTGCTAACGAGGACTCTTTTGCTGCCAAGGATTCGTGATAACAAGGACTCTCTTGCTGCCAAGGATAAGTTTAACAATGCTACTAGTACTGCTATTTCTGAGTTATTGCTAGATGTAGATAGTATTCGATATGCGATGTTGCAAAACAGAACTGCTACTGGTTTTTTGCTTTCAGCTCACAGACATGGTTGTCAAGATTTTAAAGGACTGTATTGTATGAATCTAAGTGACCACTCCAAATCCATCCATGCCCAGCTGCAGGAACTGCACCGACCGAACCAGCAACTTGTGGAGACCACTGGGTGAAATCTCTTTGCTGGATGGACTTGGGGATGGGGTTGGTTGAAGCAAATTATACTCATCGCCTGCGTGGAAGGAATTTGTCTGTTATGTTTAGTATGCTGTTTGCTGTGTTTAATAAGCATTATACGATCAGCTGTAAATGCCGCTTTGCATCGTACCCTTGTACAAGTTGTAGAATATGTTGCTCTAAAAACTATGTGTGTATCCATGAGAACCCGACCTTCACAGAAGAAGATAACAAGAAGGGATTACAACAATGTAGACACGTATCAGACAGCTGCTGTTAGCGAAGCTGGATCATGAGTTTGGTGAGACTCGCTGCATACGCTGGCCACGTGTGCAGTGACTCTAGCCTGTACTTTTCTACTCGATCCAGCGCAGGAGAGTCTGGTGGGACTCGCTGCGTGCACTGGCCATGCATGCAGCGACTCTAGCCTGTACTTCTCCAGTCAATCCAGTGCAGGATATTAGGAGGCTGTCTCAGGTCAGAGAGGGGGAGAGAGACATGAGCACACTTTGAAGGTACAGGGGATGCCCTGAAGCACTGTGTCTGTGTGTCCCCCCCCCCCCCCCGTAAGTTTTATGTTCATTAACCCCAACACCTCTGAAGGCATTACAGTATGTTGCAAGATAAGATATAGTCTACTACTGCTGCAAGACGCATTGAACACCTTCCTACAAGAATTTCAACTTTATGCCCTGATAGGACAGTGGGATGATGCACTCGCAAAGAGCCTGACTGCGTTAGAGTGGGTATTTTTGCCACATACCTTTTCAAAACCAGTAACTATGATGATCGAAATGTTACCACGATTGTTTTTCCAGGGTCGCTTGTGCTGTCAGCAACCGCAATGTATTTGAAATATTACAAAAGGATTTCTCGTGGGTAAATCCAAAGAAATTGGCTTTCTGGGCTAAATTTAGGAATCTGGGTATTTATTGCCTTAGCAGGGTTCTTTTTGATTCTGTTTTTAATTGTGTTTAGTATATAACCTGCTAAGAGCGTCACAACAAGGATAACATGTCCAAATTAAAAGCGGTTAAAAAGGGTTTCGATTGGTTAAGCTCATGGGGTATAACGGGATGGTTATCAGACTTACTAAAACAAGGGCTCATGCTACTGTTGGTTATATTATTATTGATTATGGTAGCCTCGTGTGTTCTCCGCAAAGTGACTGACATGATAGAAAATGCCATGCATAAGGTCTGGCTGGCTCAAGAAGAAAAAGGGGGGATTGTAGGAATGTGTCTGAGAGAAAATGGTCACGTGAGCCAGCCTCCCTACTATGAGAGATTAGATTAAGGGCAAAACAGGTGGTAGAAGATGAAATTAGTACATGGGAAAAACGGGGACTGAGAAGGTAGAAAACATGTTGTGCTAATGACCAAGCAATTTACTATGTGAATTCTTGTAACCAACCTGATCTGTGAATGAACTGCATGGACAGTGCGTGAACAGAGACTGTAAGCCAATCATATAGCTGCCGCTAGCGCGTGCTCTTATTGCCTGTCTATATATACTCTGTGAAAACTTGAATAAAGGGAGAACGATCATACTCATATTGAGACTCCATCGTTACTCCGGGTCCGTCTCCCACTCCGACATCCTCCGACAAAAATTCTTTTTTTTTATATAAGTACTGCAGCCTTACATAATTTACAAAATGTCCTCAAACCAGGACACAAAATTATTATGAATTAAGTTATAATTCCATTTTGCTATTTAATACCATTTAATTTAGAAGAGAGTATTATTAAGGTCATCTTTAGAAAAAAGTTCCAGTTTTAGAGGAGACAATGACATCATGTGAAAAGGAACAGATCTTAGAAGTCTAATTTTGTTATGTTATTCATAAGCTATTCAACCAAACACTTGAATATTTGTGTTTCTTAACTCTATCTTGTTTGGTAAAGTTCAAAGCAATGCAGATGAGTTGTTCTTAATAGCATTTTTAAACTTTAAACAAGTGTTAGGTTTTTTTTTTTCTTCTTAAGAGGAAACAAATAATAAATATTTACTACTTTAGACCCCTGAAGATACACAGACCTTGGAAACTAATACCCAGAAGACTTAAATGGACAGTCCTAATGCATCCTCATGTTTGTTTGATGATAATGAAGATGATGTTGGACAAGAACAGCAAATATCTTGGCAACTTGGGTATTCGCATTGCAAAATTCTGGTTTGCTACCTTGAACTCTTCCGGTCTATAACAAAATTGTTCATATTAGTAAAATAAACGTATTCATATTCAGTGTTTTTATTTTAAAACATTATCAAAAAGCTCCTTTTAAGCTATTAAAGATACTTTCAAAACTTGGAAGGCAGATTATTCACTAGGTATTAGACCTGTTCACTAAGTATTAGTGGATCAAATAAATCCCTAATCCCCAAAACTTTTGTGTTAACTCAGGGACTCCTTTCCTTGAAATATTTATGCTTAGTAGTGACTGGTTTAGAAACTAGAGAGCTTTCATATAACGGATTCATAAAAAAAATAAAAATAATCCATTGCCTAAATTTAGACATTAAAACTTTCTGTTCAGTATGTTTTCAAAAAAGCATACTGCTTTTCTATATCAATCACATTCCATCAGTTCTGGTATTAAGATGGGCCAATATGGGGAAGAAAACTGTGGTGTTCAAGAACAAACCATGCCAAAAACTTGTCAGTCACTAGAAGGCCAAAACCTATACATCTCCATTTTGAAATTTCCAGAGAAAACTCCTTCAGGGAAAAGCGGCACGAAAGCTTATTTTAACAATAGTGCAATTAAGTTTAAATAATATAGTGCCCTTTCGACCAGGAAATGTTCATCAACTATATATCTTATCTTGACAACTTAGGGTACTGGTGTAGCTAAATGCTTAATTTTTAGGTGGTGTAAATTAAAGCTGTGTGTAGCTCAACACAATAAAATTCTGTAATTTTTTTCTCTAAAATCTATTCTAACCAATGTTTATGAACGTAGCACTGATAAGTTGACAGACTGATACGTCAGGCCCACAATAGACCTTACCACACTCAGTTTATGGTATGTACACTAATATACCTACATTTGTCATGGCTGTAGACACAATAGATGCTCTGATACCCGGTACCATAAAATAGTAAAAAGCTAGACTATGTAGCATAGGGTAATCCAGTAAATGTTCACCGTTTAATGTTTATTTCAGAGAAAATTTATGTTCGTTCTCAAATGGATTTAAGCCTGATATTCCAAACTTGAGAAATATAAATGCCTGAAGGAAATTCTGGGAACTGGCTATACAAAAAATGAGATTATTTTCATTGCAAGAACACAAAATTGCAAAGTGTATCCAAGACAAGTAACAAATATTTAGAGAATAAATAAAAAAAAGTAATATAAATATATTATTTTGTTTCCTTTCTTCTTACTTTATCTGTATTGTCCATGCTTGTGATTTTCTTTTTAATGTAATATGCATTTAAAAATTGCAGAAATCATCATAGGAACAAATATGTGTCCATCAACAGTGAAACTTGTGAGGATTGGTTTTCTATGAATTCTTTGGTGTTTACTCTGTGTTGTGCTTGCTTAGCAGCCTTTCTTTCCAGGTTGCAGGAAAGCAATGCTCTTCTCTATCTGTCTGCTTGTTTTCACAAAACTTTGATAAATTTCATTTCTTTCAGGCATCTTTGCTGAATTTGGTAGAGATTTTCCAACAGAACTGCAGGTTTTTAGGGATAAAAATACACTTAACTGAATACTCAGTCATACACATTGTGCTCATATAATTTGCTTAGGCACTTAGGACAGGAAGGAAAAAATACAGTAATCCAGATTTCTCCATCCATCTGCGTCTTGCTACTGAAGATGATTAAAAAAAAAAACTTGATTTTTTTTTTTCCTGGGATTTTTTTTTTTTTTAATGTTCATGTATTTTGCTTATTTTGTACAGGTGTCGATGAATAGTTTGCCAGAGGAAAAATGTCCCCAAGTTAAAATATTTCATATTGACATTTTAAAAATGAATTATGATGTCTTAATTCTGAAGTACTTTAAATTTCTATCTAGCTTTCTGGGCTTAAATAACCCAAGTTTCAAAATGTTCAGAGTACAAATGGAAAACCGTTTTTTTTTTCTATTTTAAAAGAATAAATATATTTTGCAATTTTTACTCATCTAGAAACCCATACATTTAGCCATATATAGGATGATCCAACTAAGAAAAAATATCATTCTTACAATATTTCCAAGAAGAGATATCTGCTTAATGAAAGGAACAAATTCAGGACATGATTGGCAGAGAAAATACAATATGACCGTGTACAAATCCACAAGTATCTATAACATGATATTCTTTATTGGCACTAATAAAAATGAAATTAAATGCCTTTTTATATGCATTCCAAACTGTGGAAGAAATTTTGTTCTTCCTCAACCTTTAAGTTTTTATTTAATTCCTTTCCTTTCTGCAGTACAGTCTGTGGCGATTGTGTGCCATGTACGACAAATACTTCTCAAAGATATTTCATGTCTCTCAATAGACTACAGCTACAAGCCTTACCAAATGCATGTCTCCAAGTCTGGGGAATCACTACTTTTAGACAGGTGGTTTGTTTTTCTTTGCAGCTATTACACTCAATGCAGCTATTTATGCATGAGATGAAGTAAGATGCAGACTTAATAAATTTGTGGCTGTTATCTGTGGTCAGACTTTCGAAGTCTTGAAAGGAAGGGGACAACTGGTTTCAAATAAAATCTCAGAACCATGGATGTTCTGATCTATTTGAACTTCCTGACTCAGGAAAATTTGTCTGTAAAATTACAAGAGAACAAGTTTACTGCAAACATGTGTGCCGTTAGCTTTTCATTTGACTAGAATTATTACAAAGCTATGCTTACTGCCTGTAGTTCTGAACTTTCTTCTGCTAGTCAAAGCTTAAGATGTAATTTCATAATATTAAAATGAAAATGTCATTTTAGTGAAAAGTATATGCATGTTTAAAAATGAAAATGTTTGGCAACCGTGTTGTTTCAAATTCTAAAGAAGCCTAGAAGGACCTTCTATATTTTTATAATCTGGTTTGTTTATGCAACAATTCAATTGATATTTTCAAGTGTCAGGAGCACTGTTTCCTAGTCAATGCTTGATTTATTTTAGAAATTAAAAATAAAAGATTTGGCATTGCCTTTATCTATATTTATTTCTAACATAAAATAATCAGCAATGGTAACGTTACAAGTTGTAGTTCTAATTCAAGACACAAATTAATGACACAAATATGTCTAGAAATTAATCTTCATCTAAAACTGAAATACACAGTAATAATTCAAAACAATAATTGTATGTTCATTTAGGCTTTGCAGATTGGCATAACTCAATACCATTGGCAGCCTCTGCTTGGTAAGCCAAGAGCAGAGCTGCAAAATTTGTATGTGAGGACTGAGATACATTGGGAGAGCTATGTGAACACTTGGCACAACAAAACCCCCACCAATATCTGGCTTTTAACAGTGTCCTTCACTTTCCCAAATATTACACTCATGCAAAGTAAATTTTTTCAGTGAGAAATGCAAATTATTGGAGCAGAAGAAGACATAAGCCACCCTGTTTCAACTGGAAAACATATTTAAAGCAATGATGAGAGTGAGTTTCAGTTATAATCCCTACTTTAGGAGTAGAAAGGTTGTGGGGAACATTTTTGCCTCTGAAAACATATCAAAGAATGATATGGGGGTTTTCAGTTTGGTTTTTTTTGTAATGTTTATTTTTATTTTAGTAGGATTTATGATCATATTCACACTAGAAGGACTTGTATGCATGCTTCAAAAACAAGGATGGATTTCCTGAGAGAGAACAGAAAAGAAGCCTGTCTTGGTTTGTGTGGTGCACTACATGTTTTTTGCCATATGAGAAGGAATAGTATATAATGTGTGCAGCCTTCTACCCTTGTCCATCAAGTCTAGAACCTTTCCTGACAGCAATAGCTGCACTTATACATACATTAGGTTAGAAACTTTAAATATGTACATGAACTCCTGCTTCTTTTCTTTAAATGAAAATCTGTGCTAGTAAGCAATAACAATTGAAATATTCTGATGTTTTGTTACATGTCCTTATTTCCTGTTGCTTATAACTTTTTTAAACTTGAAGCATCTGAGTTTCGATTTTCTAGGAGGGATATCTACTTCAGGTTGATTTGTTTTCTCACTTTTTTGTGGAGAAAAGACTTTGCTGCTTTTGATGACATGGTTAAGGAAAATATTGCTTGCATTTATTAAAAAATTCTGGTTTGCACTTACAGACTCTGACCAACTAAGTATGTGAGGAAAGGGTAATGCTGAAGTACAGACTGCATTCAAAATTTGTCTTTGCTTTAGCATGTGCATTTTGATATCTTCTTGATTTGTTTCTGATTAATTATAATTGAAATAAGTAAAAATAATTTTTCTTGCTATTTTAAAGATGCATGTTCTACATAGACAATACAGGGTGCAGTTTACAGGATTTATTGTGAAAACTCATCCATTGCTTATTCTACAAGACATGTGGTGAGACATTTTATTAAAGTTTTAGTTAAAATCATGTGTGTTTGGAAGTAAATCTTCCATCGGCCTCAGTAATCATACTTCGATATGCATCATAAAGTTGTTTCAGAGCTCACAGACTGGATTCCATTCAGATGAATTTAAACCATGAGATGCGCTCCAGGAATGCACCTACTGTGCTCCAACAGGAACTAGCACTGCATCTGTAGAAGACGACTGGAGCTGATTGGAAGTAAATGATGACGAAATGTATTTAGGTTGTCAGCTGCTCACCACCAACTTTTTAAATCTTCTGACCAACTTATATGGCAACACACTATTTAATAAAATAGATATAATCAGTGGCTTTTGTAAACCTTGATCTTTTTACAGATTAGCCTAGAAATTCTACCTTAAGAACTGTTGAAATGAGTGCTCAATTACAGTCCTTTATTTGAAAAAATGATACCAGAGTTGTAATAAATGCGCAAGGTAAAAATATTGTGAGAAATGAACCTCTCATAAATAATTTTCTTTAGTTTTAGATCTTCAGTATAAAATTTCAGTATTTAAATTTTTTATGTTTTCCTTGATGATATACTTACAAGGAAATATGTTCTACAGTATTTATCATCTCAATTTTTGAATGTATGTTTGAATAGGTAAATTCAAGAAAGTTCACAGAAACTGAAATCTGAATATGTATCCAAGCGTACAAACGAAATTTCAGTCTATGAGCTTTACAACAAGGACACGTATGTGAACAGTGACGATGTATATAATAAATGCAATTCAGACTTAATTGCTCACAAATACAGTGGTTTGGAAATAAGTTCTAGTTTAAAAATTAAAAAGTATTAAAGGCTTTTAGTGAATGCAGGAGAGAAATAAATTTAAAATTTACAAAATAATGTCAGTTGTATAAGATTTTTTGAATATGTTATTTAACATTAGTAAAATGAAAAAAAAAGTAGGTGATAAGAAATGAAAAATTCACGTTCGCTTGAGCCTGAAAAAAATCTATTCACTGTTACGTGTCTGCATAAGTTTTTTGAGACTGCCTCATTTTTTATTATGGCTCTTTCTCGAAGGTTCTTGTCATCTTTGTTCCTGTTTTGTATAACAATACTGATACCACCTTTTTATTTCTTTCCCAATATAATCTCTGTATCTTCCCCATACTGCTCCATAATTTTGAAAGTTTTTTATACCTGTAGGGCAGGACCTCGCAACCACCTGCAGCTAATCCACTGTACCTGTTATATGAACTGAAACGATACACAGGAAGGGAACTCCAAGTGTTCTTTACTGTTAATGATCCTGAATATTTTCTTTTCATAGAGGCATATAATTGCTAAATTACTCTAAGGAAAGCTGTCACAGTCCCGTTAAAACCAAACCACCAATTAGTGCCATTTTCTGGATTTCTTATTGATCCCTTGCTTTTTGTCCATTTAGCCTGTGAATTTCTAAAGGCATGGCTAATGTCCGTTATAGCTCACATTGGAGTTGCCACAGGGTAGTATTTACCAGGCAATCATAAAGAAGAAAAAAACACCAATGACTTCTCCCCTGATAAGCATATTGTAATAGCTGCAAGGGAAAAAAAAATAACTGAACAAACCCATTTCTGCGGGAACATTCTTTCCTTTTTGTGTACTAACGTAGCATGCAGAAGCTGTTATTTATAAAGTAAACAGTATTTTTACTGAAGCTACCCTGTGATCATTATCTGTAGTTGACTTAGACTTAATTTTTTTCTCCACTCCAGTAAGAATTTAGCGTATCGGTATGTAATTTTATTATTTGCAAGTACTTCAGGTGCTGAAATTATTGTCTTTTCCAGCATCCCATTGCTGAGAATCCAATTGCTTTTTCCATCTTTGAATCTTGAGCAGGTAAGTATGTAACATTTCTTCTGTTGTAAATTGGTAGATGTTGCTGCCTGGCACTTTTTATACGCTTAGTGTTTTGAGAGGGAAGGAGATAATCCCTCCATTTCATGCTTTTACTTTTTTTCAGTACCCTCACACTGAATAAATGTTGTGCACTGTGATAATTCCTGCCTGCTGCCAACAGCCTGTATCTGATTCTTTAAAGGGTCATTAACTTCACTCTAAATATTAATTGCAGAAAACATACTGTACTCATAAAGCTCAGCCCTAAGGAAGAAGACTTTTTTTTTTTTTTTTAAATATGGTGATACTTATTCTATTTCATATTCTGAAGTTGGAAACAAGGATAATAGTATGAAAGTGGAAATATTTTGTCACTTAGGGACTATTCTCCTCCTCACTAATTCCTGTAATTTCAGGCTATAAAAACTGATTTTATTAGGGTGAATTTTCTGAAACTTTGAAAAAAAATCACCTTGGAATAAGAAAGGGCTTTTGCAAGTGATAAACTGGAAAAAAATATGGCCATCCCTAGAAAAGACATTGTCAAATAGTAGTAGCCATTCTTATCTATGTACTCATCCATTTAGATGAAGAGTGGTTCCTGACATTGACATTTTATATGGCGCTGTATTTTTTGATCAGACTCTGCCTTTTGCTGTCACATTTTTCTTCCAGATGAAATTGCAGTCAGAGAGAAGGGAAATCTGGATGCATCCTGTTTGTTTGTTTGTTTGTTTTAACCAGAAGAACTTATTATAGGGCTCTTCCTTTGGGTAGAACTTTCAATTTGACAAAAGCCCGATGCTTCTGCTCATGTTGGTTTTTACAGGTCTGTCCTTCACATGACTATAAAGATGAATAATGTCTGTCCCTTACATCCTCCCTGAAATGGTAAAGTGGACAACTCACTATGATTACATTACCATTTAAATTTTCTAATTTTGTATGTAACTATTTACTATCCTGTTCCCATTGACTAGAAAAAAAATCTAGTCACTGATTGTAATGACAGCAGAATTGTGTTTTATATGTAGGTACCACTGTATTTCCCTAGGACTTCCTAAGAAAAAAAAAAAAAGTAGTTGGTTGCTTCATCTTCACCTATCTTTAAATAAGCATTTCTTAATATAGCACATTGCTCAGTATTTCCGTACCACAGAGGAGCATCCTCCTTACATACCTTCCATACTTTTGTTTTCTTTGCTTTCTTTGCTCAGACTTTCAAAGGTATGTCTTCCTTGGCTTCTTCCTTCATAGGTTATGTAAAAAGACAGCAGTAGTGATCATAATAACATTTTAAAGTTAGCAACTAGGATAAACATACTATTTTCCATATGGCATTCAAGTCTCACATTGTCACAGGTCATCCTCTAAGTATCATTTTAAATAGAAAGCATGATAAAGTGCCACTGTTTATATTATAATCTTTACATTAATAGGTCATTTAAAAAGTAATCTAATCATAAAAATCCTACAAAATTATGTCATTTCTATTATTCCAAGTCAGGTGAAACAGAAGAATGAAGACATCACGTTCCTTAATCATTGGTGCAGAACTAGCATAAGTAAGTGACTAACTAGCATAAGTAAGTGACTAACTAGGATAATTTCGTTTTTCTTACACTGACACAGTGCAAAGCGCCATGAGTAAGATAAGAACTCTACCTGGGTTTCTTTGTATCAAAAAGTAATGAGCCTGCAAAAGAGAGTTTATTCTATTAGACATGTAGAGCATAAGACTTGAGAACTAGCATGGCAATCTAATTCCATTATTTTGGACATGGGTATGGTATTGACTGTTCTTATATAGTAAGAGTCTTCTCAAAATATAACAAAAGTATAGAAATTTTGTTTACAGCTTCTTGGTGCCCAAAATATTTAGAAATGATAACCCTAATGCAGGAATGAGAACATGAGAAAAATCCTAGCAAGATAAAACAATTGAGTGACATTTGTAAAGACAGATTTATTTCAACAATACTTACTAAGTGGTGGGGTTTTTTTAACCCTAACTATGTTAATTTAAGAAATCTCTTAAATCCATGTAAAAAGTGTTCATAGTAAAGCTTTTACCTGGCAATATGCACTATAATTTGTTTAATCTTCAACAACATATGTTATAAAGAACACATTATTTTTTATTTAATAGTTATTTCCTCAGATTTAAAAATGTCATCTTTATGAGCTGTTTGTCACTACAAGTCATTACCACTCTTTGTGAACTTGAATGTAATCTTCCACTTGTAGCAGACCAGTTTACTAAAATGACATCCTCAAGATATTGTTGGTTTCGTTATGAAATGAGATCTTATGCCTAGGACCTTGATTTTATTCAAGAAAGTGTAATATGATGAAATTTTCTTGTAATCCTGAGATATGACTGAACAAGGTTTTTTTCAATGACTTCTCAATACTCACAGCAATGTATCCTTTCTAAAAAAACCACGAAGAATAATCCTTCCCCTTTGATTATGCCTGAAATATTTTTGCACATAAATCATTGCTAATGAAACTTTAAAATTATTAACTATTCCCGATTACAGTTTTATTTCAAGAACTATATGCAAATAGTTTTTTAAAACTTTCGGTGTCAGAAAACTCTACCAAGTTCACAGATTGGTACATTTTGAGAGAATTATTTCTTTACCTGTTCTGTGACATAGAATTTCTAAATTATAGGGTTTTAATTTTTTTGAAAAACCTACCTATTGAGACAGCTCATAGTAAGTTCCAGTTCTTCCATATCATTCCAAGTCCTTCCAAAAGTGATGTCAGAAATATTTAAACTGCCATCTGAAGCAGCTTTCCAGTTTCATGGGAAGCCTTTCCCTTAGGAAATTTCCCAACCAGTTGTCATAGTTTCAGGTAGACACTATCCTAAGAATCCAGACAGGATTCTTAGGAGAAGTGTGATTGATCAATTTTTGAAGACACTTGGTTTTCAGAGAGAATGTTGATAAACAATGAACTAAAGTAAATTGCAGATGAATAAAGTTGGGTCAAAGTTATCTAGCTCAAGAAAACATGGAGAGCCTAGCAATAGTTACTGAAGCACAAAAAAGAAGACCCAGAGCAGCAGCTCTTATTTATTTTATTAGAAGATGAAACACTGTTTCCAGGTTACAACTTTTTTTTCTACCGGGCAGCTTTTTGTCGCTGTTGTATACATCTCCCCTACCTTTGTGAATTTATTTTCCAGATTCTTCTCCTTGATTCGTTTGTGATATTGCATTCTGACCATGTGTGGATGAGAAGAAAATTCTGTCTTTTTTTATATTTCTTTCTGAAAATTGAAGCAATCAAAAAAAAAAATCTAGGGCAACAAAAATATAAACATCCATCATGCCGAGATAATGTTAAAATTTTCTTTTTGCTGTTGTTTATATCACATTACACTATATTATATAACAATTCTTCTGAGAATTCTCTTAGGACCAGCAAAGTTTAATTAGAGAAGACCTATAATGTCATTTCAGCTGTAGGGGTTTGCTAAAATGAAGGACATCTCCTCTTTTTGTGTGCATGAGACCTTGAATGAATTATCTTCTACTTTGAACCTTTTCTAGTATGACTAGAAGTCTTTTGATCATGAAGGATCATTTTATCTCATGAAAATGCACATTAAATGTCTGCTTTGACCCTGATTGTCCTTCACAGTAACAGCCAGTATCCTCTTGTAAGCTATTAGTCCAGTGTTTCTTCATGTCTGTAGATGAACAGAATCACCTATTTCTTGTATATTGTACAATCTTTTTTTCTAGCTAGAATAAAGTGTCAGTTTTCTACTTTCAATTAAAAAAAAAAGAAAAGGTTTAAATAAATTTGCCAAAACAACCTTGTTCCTTTGGCTGAATATATAAAAATAATGACGGCGAAAATATTTATTTTTAATAATGTTTTCATTTGTTTTGCAATGCATTCCAATGTTTGTTTATATATATACATGCACACACACAACAAGAAGTGTACGTTCTTTTTTAAATAAATAAGAACTGCAACATCTACCCAAGTTAGCAAGGTTCTCTTCATATGCTACCATGACATATAATAATTGTTGAGAAAATTGGTTCTATCTCCTTTCACTTTTAAACACTAATTTAGTTAAGACAGGTTGTGCTAATTATCTCTGCACAAGCTGCTCGAGTTATACTAGGTAACAAGACTGCAATTTATCCCTGACTAACTATATTGATTTCTCCCTTGCCAGCTATAATCGGATAAATAAACCAATAAACAACACTTGTTCTTATCATCTCTGCAGTTCAACAATGCTCAGCTTCATTTACTGTTTTCTGGCAAACATCCCTGCAGAACTTACCCTTTTCATATCTAGCTGGCATATGAGCTGTCTTCTCATACATGATACATCAGTTCCCTAATAGCAGAAAAGTAAAGGAAAGTGAATCCCTAATGAACATAAGCCTTCTTTGGGAGTCACATTCCATGGCTTTAGTCTTGCTTTAAATCAATGTTTGCATTGTTTTGTGTTTTAACATCCTAATTTGCTGGTAATAGCAGCTGTTCTCTCAGCCTATGCATGGATACACTTATTTACTCTTCTCTCAGCTGCAAGCAGTACTGTATTTTTTAGAGACTACTTTAATTCTGAATTATTTCAACATCCTTGGATTTGACTCTGCTATCTCTGATTTCTGTTCCTCTTGGAAAGCAGGAAGCTTTGAACTACAGCTCTGTCTTGGTGACAGAGCACTGACACAGCTGACAAGCACTTTATACGTGAACTTGTTACCAGGCCAACCTTTTGAAAAGGTAGATCTAAGATCAGTATCAAGCATGGAAATTTGTTTTAATATTTAGTCCTTTTCTGAATAGGAGCTGGCTTGAAAGAGATTTATATTAGCTATGCGCTATTACTCAACCAGAGTAGCGCCTTTTTCCTGGATCTTTGTCACTTGAGGCAGGCAATTATTCATTGAATGAGAAAGCCTACTTCTATAGCTGAGATACAGAAAACATACCTTAAATTTCCTACTTTAAATAAAGTGTATGAGAGGTGAAAACCTAGATCTTCTGTATCTAGGTGGATCCTTACATCAAAATGTATTCTCTTCACCTCAGACATTTAATTATGGAACATGCACTAGGAATAATAAGACATTAACCAAAAGTAATTTTTAAATGTCTTAAACACCTAATAGCTATCTTTCTTCCACAATAATGAAGGCAAGTGATTTTTTTAATTTTTTTTATTAAGATAAAAGATGCTGAGGTCTCTACTTGTTTTTCAGAGGGAAAGAAAACAAATATCAAGATCCATATTTGTTTTCTCAGAAAAAACAGGTGCTACTTTCCACCCAATCCCAAATATATGTCTATCAAATGAACTGAACTTCATCCTGGGGACCACAACCACTGAAAAATTGTTTTAGTTTTTAATACGTGTGTTTGAAAATAAGACTTAAATCTGACATTAAAAGCATTATTGTTTACCAGTATTCATTACAAAGGCTATTGTGGAGTGACACTGCAATTAGGAACCGGGATGGCTTTGGGATTTCCACTTGAAGATTTCCAGTTCTTAAACTCTCCAGGCTTTTTCTAAGCCTGCCCTTCTGAATTTCAGCCTTCCAGAGTTCTTTTAGATGAGTATTATTACAATAACCCTGTTATCACCAGTCATTTCAAGTATTTATACTCAACTAATTTCTCTGCAATATTTCTTTTCATACCTTTCCACCTCAGGATTTGGTTTTCAGGTACGTAAGTTGTTTTGGTGTTTTTATATAATTTAGGAAAAAGATCTATAGATTCAAGAGCTGAGTCCAAGTAGAAAGAACAGAAGTTAGGTTAGTTTTAGTTTTTAAACATTCACACGAGACAATAATGGCTAGAATGGTAGTTTAAAGCTAGCTTATACAAGGCTTTTAGACCTTCAACTATAACCACAAATGAAGAGGGAAAGGTTAAGGTAATCAAAGAAGTTTCAAGAATATCCAGGGAAATATACAACAGTTATATTTTGTGCCAATGAAAATTTCACAGATTTGCATTCTGGGCTAATGTGAACAGCATGCGAACAGTATCTTTTGAAGTGAGATTTGTGATGAAGTGGGACATAATGGTCAGTCTGTCAAAGTATCCTGTATAGTAGGATCTAGTGATATTGCCCACTGGGAGGACTAATTTTTAAAAATGTGGTGATGCCTCTAAACCTTTGCATATTCCTCCCATATGCTTTATGAAAACTATCATATCTATTATCCGTATAGGCCATAACAATAAAAGTAGAATGTGGTGAATGCAGTGAGGATTTACTTTAAAAGTCATTGTGTTTATTTGGAAAAAAAACGTTCTTATTATTTTCCTGTTGAACTATTTCAGTGTTATCTGAATATTGCAGCCTTGAGTTGTATCACATAGCAAAAATTCTTCACAAGTTGCAAGTGGCAGTATCTCACATTAAAGTTCAGTGTAAAATTTTCAGGATCATTTCTCTTTACAAGAATTTTGAGATTTCCCAGGCCCAAAATTCATCTATGCCTCACTCCATCAGGTTCTCTAATACAAAAATTATCCACCTGGTCTGAACTACTGTTTCTGCTGTAATTGCTAAATCATTGACATGTGCCCCTGCAGGATGGTAGCATGACCCCTGTACTCATTAATGGGTCTCTGCTCTCCTTTTGCAGCTGATTTAACTAGCAGTTTCATTGCAAATCTAAAAATGTTACAGAAGGTGGCATTTGTGTTATAGTAACCTTTGTAACCCTCTGACAGCTCTTCCAACCTGGAGCTCTGAACAAGGTCTAATATTTTCAGATGAATGACTGAATCTTTCCAGGAGTATAATATGTGCTTATACGGATTTTTAATTAAGATCTGCCCTAGGCGTCCCAGAACACAGAAGCAAAATGTTATTAAGTGTATGGGTCAGGATTGGGCCACTATTGCATAAAAAGAGGAAAAACTACATTGTTTTGCTCATTTACACTGCAGTCAAATTCTGTTCACAAATGTAACTCTTCTGTAAGAGAAATGTGTCCTCTCTCTCTTCATAATGTTAATAAGCTCTAGACCAAAAATAAAAGATTATTTCCCTTTTAGTATTCAGTCAAGAAATTGTTGCAGATTCCCTTAAATTGATTTGGTCTTCTTCCTTTGGCATAAAACAATCTTTTGAATTCTGTCTGTTCTATGGCAGTATCTCAAGCTCCTAAATCACTGTAATTCATGTTCTTGTATTATCTGCCTTGCTTTTATATTGGAATCATTGGTATTGCCGAAGCATTGTAAAGCATAACTAAAAGATACGCTATAGCTCAGATGGAATTTATGGGATCAATATAAAAATTATTGGATTAATTTCTTGGCATTATGCATGAAAGAAAAATTAGTAGGTCATAAATTGTCCTCCTTGTCCCTAAAATCTATGAAAATAGTGAGAATAGCAATATAGAATTCCATCCAGTCATTGCCACTGTGTAAGTTTGCACATCAAGGTTAAAATGACTCTATCAATATGCACATAGACTACAGACCAGATTTTCAGAAGAAATTATCTTTTGCTTCAGCAATTAAAAAGAATCTGGATTTTCATAAAACCCAAGCACTCAGCTTGCCAAGTACCTCACACAATCTGGTCGCTATTTTTTGTGAACTGTTTTAAAAGTACAGCTCTATTAAAACTAATTGCAGTTTTTATGGCCGTACAAACATGTTTTCTGCCCTGTGTTTCTGAGAGGAACAGAAATAAATGGAGATACTCACCATGACATTTACCTGCTAACTTTAGAGATCTACATCACACTAGGTTCTTTAAAGTCAATAGACAGGAATAGATATAGTAAAAGCATGATCGCCTGACCTGTTCTGGACATCATCGATAGCTTGTGATAAATAACACTGGTGAGGAATGCCTGGATTTCTCTAGGTGTCTAGGTGACTAACTTCACTGCAACTCTACATGTCTGATCAGATGAATCCTTGCCTAATTGCCCCTACACTGGTAATGTAAGAATTCAAGAAGGGAGTAAACAGGTGAAACAAAGAAAATATTTATTTCCCTATGCTATTTTGTTTTGAATAATGTTAGAATAATAGATGGTATTTTCTGATAAAATTGTAGTGAGCTAATTGCCAGTGCTGCTAACTCCAGGGAGTCCTGCAGTGCTCACAGTGCCCGAGACGAGGGACTAGACTGTGTCTACCTCTGATTTCTTTTCCATCACTGAGCAAGTTAGTCTTCCTGTGCTTATTTTTTTTTTCATAAGGTATAGAATAACATTTTTCACTGGTGTTCTGTCAGGAGGAACGTGTTTGTCTTTTGGTAGACTCATTTATGACAGAGATGGAGATGAATCAGTGCTGAAACACAAACCTTTTACTTGCTTTTGGCAATCATAATTTCTTTAGAAATCACCTCTCCTAGAAAGATTGTTGCACAGAAAAAGTATTTTGGGTGTCTAAGTCTCTAAAATATTTGTTATATGTTTTCATTAAGTTCATTTCTCTCTATTTATTATTTTCCCACAGATCAGAACTTAAAACAACAATTTTCCTTATCTATTTGCAGCTAATTAGCTACCAGTTCTGATGTTTTTTGCTGCCTTCCAGACTTTCAACTCATTGATTTTGAACTTGTGCCCCAGTTAGCTTGCTCTTCCAACACTCTTACTGATACTAAAACTACATATATATTTTTCCAAAACAGTAATTTACATCACTAAACAGATTACACAATCAGGAGACCACGTAAAGGCTCTGAGTGGACCAAGATGTTTTGTTACATCTTCCTCCTCTCCCTGGGTGCTTAGCTGGCTATATTAAAGATCAGCTGTTATTTTGCTTAGCTGTGTAACCTGGGATAAGACTGCTCTGAAAAAAGGTAAGCTGTGAGAAGCAGCTGTGGCGTCTCTGTCCCCATTGCTTGGAAGCTGTACTTAAGTTCAGGCCGTTGCCCTAGGTCCTTGTGTGAGTTTTGTTGCAGCTGTGCCTCTGCCCAGCATCGCACCTTGCTGTCCCTGACTTGATATTGCTAACTTGGCTTCCTGGCCTGATCTCAGACCTGCATGGTCATGGCTGGCAATCACAGGGCTGTTGGCTGATCGCTGCCATCAAAACTTCTTTTTGCACACTTACTCTGGGACGGTGTCCCTTGTTGGTGGGGTCACTGCTCTGCCAGCCTTGTCACTCCTTGCTCCTCTTCCCTTGCAGTGCAGCCTGCCCTTGCTGCTCCCTGAGCATGCTCTATGATACCCCATTAGGAAATGTGACGGTTAAGGTAAGGCTCTGTGTATAATACTCTAATATGTACCTATTAGCAGATTCAGTCACTGTTTCTGAATTGTGGAAGGTAGTTGCAGATAAGGACTAATCTTTGTTAAAGGACATTCATGGTACCAGCCTAATCCTTGTGCACACTGCATGGATGCATAATGTGGTACTTTTAATAGAAGTGACTTCTGTTATTTTTCTCTGAAGTAGTTTTCTCTGGGGAAAAATATGTACATATTTTTTTCAATATATTTTTGAACAGTAAATCTTTTCTCCTTTCTCGGTTAAATGTTTACTCATTTAGCTGTATACTGAACTTCGGGAGAGCGGAGGGAAAACCCTAAATAATAATAGAAATGACAAATTATGGATGCTAAATGTGAAACACTGCTAGACCTGAAGCCAGAAAGTAACTATGTGAGATGATGCAGAAAAACTTCTTCTGACACCTGACAACTGAAACCTGTTGTGCTTTAAGGCGTTGGTGTTGCTAAGTAAATGGAGAAGTGCCTTGCTGTGTTCCCACAGTGCCTTAATAAGGTTTCGAATAATAGCTATCATCAAACAAAAAAGTGTCTGGTCCAAAATTGCTGCTTATCTGTTAAAAAAATTAAAGCATTAACATTTGGAACATGTGTTCTTAAATTAATATATTATATCGCAATGCAAAGAAGCAGTACACATGTTTAGTAGTTCATTATGCAGAGGTTATTTGTAAGTTGTAGAAAACCTTCCTAGAGGCAGCAGTTTCAAGAATGAAAAACAGTATTTAGGGTCCTGGATCACAAGTGGATAAACCGGGTAAAGATACACAAGCAGCTGATGGATCTTTAGGAACTGTGTTGAAAGTAGCTGCTTCGGGCTTAGACCCTCTTTTATATTGAATATGTAAATTTGAGAGCTCTGATAGTGAAAAACTCTCCTTTGCAGGTCATTTTGCAATAGAATAAAAATTTAAGCTGGTCTGTTTGTTCGAGGGAACAAGCTTTCCTCCCCCAGCTTTTCACTTTGTCATCTCTCTTCCACTTGCGTATGATCATAACTCATAATTTCTGTCTAAAAAACAAGTTCCTTATCAAGTGTTAAGTTTTCACTGTGAAAATTCATTGTTAGAAATGTGGGGGGAAAAAAAGTCCTATCCGTGCTGATACAAATAAAGCTGATGAATCTGATGTTGTTTGGCAGCATTAAGTGATCAAGGGGAAAAAAGAAACACTACCAGTTTAAACTACCTCCACTAGAGGGCTTTGCTAATATTGCTATTGTCAAAAGCTCCTGTACCTCGGATTAATTTTTTAAGTAAATTAATTGAAGTGCTAGTTAATCAGCATCCCCTCCCTTCCCTCTGCCCAGAAAGGGCCAGTCTGTCAGGACTCTCCTGTTGTGCAGCTCAGCAAAAAGGGCCGATGGGTGCCAGCGTGAGGGAAGGCAGGCTGTACCCTGGCAGTCAGCGGTGGCCAGGCAGGGTGAGAGGCTGCTGGGTTCTGCTCCTAAAGCTGGTTGGGAATTTTATGCTAAGTGGGCACTGGAAACAAAGTAGAAATCATTCAGAAAGAAAATGCTTGTCATCACCTTCCTTCACTGAAGATTCACAGAAGAATTTTCACTTGCCATGAAATTACAGAATCTGTCTCTCTCTGGATCCATGAATTTGGAATGTCTTGCTGAACAGTATTTTACTAAGAGACATAAAGAGCGTTCCCTTTTTCCATCCCTTCTGAAGGCCTGATGATAGTTCATAGTTTTTCTGTTAAGACAATTTCTTAAAGAATGGAAGTAGTGAGTTCAGATGTTGTAGCTATGGTGGAAGAGGCTGGAGGGACTCATCAACCAGAGTATACAAGTTGGGAAAAGGAAACCATGAGCTGTAGTGGTGAAACTGGATAGGTGAAACAAGCGAAACGCTGTACCCCACAGAAAGCATCAAAGATCTGAGTTTCTTTATGTGTAAACAGGTATTTTAGATCCAAATTCTTGATTCTACAAAATTACGATGTATTTTATGCTGACATAATTTGCTGTTTACATATTTCAAATGAAAGCAGTACTACTCATCGCTTACCTGTTATATTTAATTTCTTCTTTTTAAGTGAGTTTCTCTTCATAAAGTTCAAAATGCTTTAAAAGTTTGAAGGCAGAAACACAAGACTTCGGAGTTTGAATACTCACTAGAATCCACTGAATTCATAGGTGAGAGAGAAAATTATGGTGGGTCCTGAAGGAGCCGTACATGATCAGGATCCTCTCATATACTTTGGGAGTGGATATAGGAAAAAGGTCAGAATTGATGTACCATGGAAAGGAAATTACCCTAGGTGCTGCATAAGGTAATTTCTTTCCACAGGGAGATGAATTTGTGGATTAAATACTGTTGAGTTGAGCCCCAGCTCTGATAATTATTCATGCACTATTCATGTATTCGTGAAGGGATTAAACAAATCTACCCTCCATAAATCAAAATATTTGGACATTTTCCTAAACAACAAGTTTAGATATATACAAAGTATATGTGTTATATAACTTGAATGTATTCACACAGAACTGCACCAAAAAATCTACTATACCGTGGCCAAGATCTAAACCTGACAAAAAATAAGCACATGTTTACTTTCATATATCAGTTTCTTCAATCTATTCTGTACAACAGTTCTCATGATTAAATATGAGCATTTTTTGTCTTTCCTCTCTCTGACTACAAGTCCATTAATAAATGAAATACGGTGGAGTATGGGTGCACAAGGAAATGAGAGTACAACGTGTTGTACAAGATGAATCAATACTTACTTAGAACTTCGACTAATTTTTTTTCTGATTTGTGTTTGTCTTTCTTGTCCAATAGAATGATTCTTTCCTTGTAGACTTTAAGATTTTCAATGTAAAGAAAAATCCTGCATGAATTCTAACAGAGTTTTCTGTAGCAAAATAAATAAATGCACTCTAAAGGACAGTAGCTAACCATGTGAACACACTTTGATTATTGTCAATGTGAAAGGAAACCTTGTGCTTCAGCACACTTTAGCACACAGTTATCTTCATTACACTTTAAAATACTCTGGTTTATTTTGTATTTGCAATAAATTAAAAGAGCATGCACAAGATCAATGGCTGCACCTCAAGGAATGGGTAAAAAGTTGTAAACTTTCTGGTGCTTGACTGTACTGCAAACAAAATTTCCACATGAAAACTTCAAAACAATTTAGAAATGCTCACAAAGGTTTGAATCTGTTTTCTTTCTCAACCCTAACCAGATTATTTTTGTTGAACTGATGATGTTTTAGAGTTTTATCTTAGAGGATATAAGAAAACAATGAAGATATATGAAAAGGATACTTTAGAAAGTGTTGCCAGCAGCAGTGTATGAGTGATGTTCTTCAAAGTACATAGATATAATTTTGGCTTCTTTGAGGTTAAGTTGATCTCAGTGGAGCTAGGATTTCAGATACAGAGGACGCATACCTACACATGGGTTAGGGTAAAGAACACTGATATCTAAAAATAAAATAAAGGAATGAATATTACTACAACTGGTTCCTCTTTGGTTCTAGTCAACAGAAAAGGTGCAGTTGACAGAAGTTACAGATAAAAGAAAAAGTATAACAATCTTTTTGAAAATTGCTTTCATAGCGAAAGCATCGCATTCCACTAATAAGGAAAAGAGATTAGATAGTCCTTCAGAAGACCTGTCAAAACAGACAACTTAACAAAGAAATATCATCCACATAGCTGGATCCTAACATAAGTCACTATAGTTCTGAAGCAGACTGAAAAGGACAGTAAATTATGGTTCATTTTCCACCTTTAAACTTTTTAAAGGTGTTATCCAAGTTTTCTGGACACCTCTTAAATTTTATAGCTAAACTATGGATATATATTACCCTTTAAAGTTTATTGGTTTTAAGTAGTTTTTCCTGGCAGCTATGGCAGTGGAGAGATAGCAAATGCACTAAAGCATGCAGTGTCTTAGATTATTCTAAAAATTTTCCTTGACTGGTATTTTTTTTTTAATTGCATAATATTGCCAATAGGCCCACCATTCTTCTTATGAAAGCAATGCATTCTTAAAGTATTTTTATTTTATGTGAAATACATGGCAATGTTTTATTGCTGTTAGAATAATACCACATCTGGAATAAATTAAAAAAATAAAAAAAAAAAATAAAAGGGGCAGACAAAAAAATATATATAGAGAAAAAAGAAAATAGAAGAAGATATAGCAACGAAAGGAATAAAAATTAAAATGTTAAGAATAGAGGCAATTATAAGGAAGATGAAAAAGAGCCAATAGTAAAGAATGCACAGAAAGAGAATTATAAAGTCAAATGAAGTTAGACTAGAAATAGAGAAATATGACATAAGAAAAAAAAGAATGACATGTAAAAAGGCAATGTAAACAGAAAAAAAATACAGAAAAAAAAGAATTAAAGTGCTTGGTGGATAGCAAAGTTATAGAAGATGTATATATGCATAGGAGAAAGCCTGGGGGAAAAAAAAAGTTCAAGACAGCCTCAAAAAATTTAGGGAACTCAGGTACTTGAAGCATATATTTGGCAAGAAAGCAAGAATGAAGAGAGAAATTGTTTATTTATCTCATCAACAATGGGAAACAGAATATAAATATACATGGGTAAGCCATTGAATGCTTCTTGAAATATTAATTTTATGCCATTCATTTATTCTGACAGGTGTAAAAGCAGTGCATATTTTCTTACTTTGCTACAGGTGGTGTTTTCTGAGATGGAGTAGAAATAAACTAGAAATGTGTGCTGATTCTAGGAGAAGTGAGACAAAGAATACCAATGGAACATCTTCTGCCTGCAGTAAAACCTAGAGGTGTTTAATTTCAGATGCTGTTTTCCTTTTTCCCCTGAGTTTGCAACTTGGGTTGCAGACTTGCAATGCTGTACAGCATGACCCACATCACTCTTGATGAGGATTAACATAATTTCAGAAAACCTCTAAGTCCATTAATAACAAAAATCTGCAAGGTCAGCTAGAAGGTGTCTATTTGACTACATGATGACTGCCTCCACTTGATTAATGCAGTCAACTTAGACTATTGAGATGTAAAATGAAGCAGTTTGTATACATTCTGCTTTACCCAGAGGCTATCATTTTCAAAGTCATTTCTGGCACCTAATACAACATAGAAATTGAAAAAGTTGGAGCCAACAATTTTTCATTTTGAAATGTCTTTTTTAAAGTTGGAAGATGCATATTTAATGGTTCACCTGAAGCTAGAATCTTCTATTTTATGTTGCAAAAGTAACTAATTTATAGTGACATTTTGGATTTAGGATACCAGAAAGTACCTCTGGTTGGAATGAAAACTTTTTAACTTGGCATAGCCTTGTCATAAATTGCATTCTTATGTCTAATTATGGCTCAAAATTTCAGCGTATTTAAGTTTATGTGAAGTATTTGAGGTGATTTATTAATGGCTGTAATAAATGTCATATCCAGTTTTAGTATTTGTGATTAAGTGCTCTTTTGATTGAGATTTATCTATAGTTTACAGTGTTAAACTAGGTGGATCTCAGTAAAATTTTCTTGAAATTCAGATGTAAATGAAAATTAGCTATTTACTTTTTTCTTTAAGAATTAGAGATAATAAATAGTGATCATTAAATTATTAGGGATATATGCAAAGGTCAGAAGCCCCAACAGTAGTGTCAATATGGCATGAAGAGGTCAAAGTGTAAAAAAAGGGAATTTTTACCATTGTATTTGTGATTGCATCAGTATCTCCAGACTTGATACAAATAACCCAAATTATTTGGTTTAGACATGAAAACAATATTGAACTTGAACTTCTTATGTGCATATTTCTGGAGAAAAACTTATAAACTACGTTTCTTCATGGATAATCTCGTTGCTTTCCTACAGATTCCACCCAACAACTTGTGCAGATTAGGGAAATAATAGTCTTCTGTGTTTTCACATATTGTAGGTATATGACAATGTCTCATGGTTACTGTGGACTGCTTTTCCATCTCACTGGTCCTGAATGATGAACTGAATTTTCAAAGGTGTTAAAATCAAGCGTCACAGAATTAAACTGAAGTACTAAGAATCTAATAATTATACAACAGTATTTTCAAGAGTGTTTGCTTCAAACAATGTTTTCTGACTTCTAATTAGAAAACTAATTCAGTCCAGTTGTAGAACAATGATGAGCTATGTATTTTTCTGTAGTGCCCAACACATCTTTCTTTTTTGGTTTTGTTTTTTCATTAATCTCCCTATTTGTCTGGTCCATGGACTTCCCACTGCTGGCAGGGACACTAGCTGCTAATTATGACATAGTACTTTCCTAATTTAGCACATGCAATCATTAAACACAGGAGGTGCAAATAAAGTATTATCCCTGTAAAATCAAAATATATTGACCATTACTGGCTGTGTTTCAAAACCAATTAAAAAAATGCCAACCTACTAGGATTTAAGATGGCTATAGGAAAAACACATAGGAAAGCCTTTCTTTCTATGAACTCTTTCCACAAATTTGACAGAATGAAACAGAATAACAGTATGATACAAAGCTGTGTGACCAAAAGAAAGGTACTACACGTAGATGAATGTCCATATGGACCAGATGGTAAGTTTCACTGTAGGCCAGAAAGTCACTGGAGTTTATGTTTTGGAGAACTTTCCCAGCATCCTTTTAGTTTTGTCTCAGACCGTCCAGGTGGAAACTAAATATTTCATTGCATCTTTTAGCAGATCTGAAGCTACACCCATTTGCCTAACATACTTGCTGTGTCTACATTTTCATCACATGTTCATTGTTGAAGAGCAAATAATGACTAGCAAGGTGGTAAGACTGTGCTCAGTTCAATTTAATTCTCTGAGACTGTGGGAATGATGTTACGTGTGTCCCACTGTATAAGAAAGTGACATCTGCAATGCAGTTAAAGCTTTATTTAAGGATTCAGCCCATTGGCCAGTACTGACAGATGATGATATGGGCATAGGTTGAAAAATATCATTACTCAAATGCAATCTTTGGGATCCCTTGACTTTTCTTGGGGAAAAAGCAGGAAGGTGGGTTGGGGTTTTTCATCTGATTATGTCTTAAAGTGTCACATGACCCTGAAAACTTTTTTTTATTTTATTTAAAACTTCCTTGTGTTTGATGTTTGTGACTATGCATAAGAGAAAAGTCCTTAAAATCTAAGAACAGAAGTGGTTGTTTAAAGCTTACTACAGAAGTCTGTGATCCTTTAAGGTCTCAGATTAGATAGAATATAAATCATCTGTATGTATGAGATGGATGTAACATGTCATTAAAGACCAAATTGATCCAATAAAAAAATCCGGGTTTTAGTCTTTTACCGGAAGAAATATATGCAATGAACAATTTTGAGATGAAACACTGAAGGCTTGTGTCTCTGAAATATTTTTAAAACTCTAACTTAAAATTTCTTCCTTCTTTTATTTCTTTCCTGTGTCTGTATTTAATCTGCTCCTTACTCTAAATTGGTTTTTATTTAATCTCTACAGCTATGTAGTTTTCATCTGTATGATGTATAGGAATGCACTTTCTTTCTTTTTTCTTTGTAGTCATGCTTTAACTGAGCTTGTTTTCTCTGGTATTTTTGTCCTTTCATTGAAACCTATTGTTGCATTCATTTTTGCTCATTCCTGGAGTTTGTTTCTTTTTCCACTACAGTTCATTTTTCACTATACATTTTTTTCTTTCTGCAAAAGCCTCTCTAGGAGAGGGAGAGGAGAAAAAAAATTACAAAAAAAGCAAGACTAAATAAAAGGTCTTCTTCCCAAGAGAACTGTTAGACTATGCCTTTCTACAGACTTTTTGGTCCTCATCTGCAGTATGAAAAATTAATGAAGATGAGTTTTCACTGAAGAAATTGTCGTCTTGAATGGAATAATCTCAGAACCCGTATTTGTCACACATTTTGGGAAATCTTGAAGAACTGCTAATACCAATGCTTAATTTTTCATCAATACTGTCCTCAGTCAGCAGAATCAGTGGACTACTGCACTTTGTATACAACTGCACAGGCATTCGTTTATCAGATGTTAAAAAAGTCAGAAAACAGAAACGATGATGAAAGTAAGGAAAAAAAATTGGCATGGAGTAAATGAAGTATAACAGAAAAGTCAGAGATGGGGTTAGTTATGATGATTATATAAATATGATCAAACTGGCTACAGATCACTTGAGAAGGAATAGATGGAAATGAAAAGACTCTTGAAAAACATGTTTTACATATATCGACTGTGTGTCATTAGAGGCATGTCTATAAGATTATTAAAAAAAAATGACTATTCAAAAATAGTAGCATAAGAGGTAATTATACCTTGAATTGTTTGATATAATCTGCATTGTAACAAAAAATGTAAATGTCACTATAGTTTTTTTCCTTAAAAAGGTATTCTGTGATTTTTTAACCTCTCTCCTTCCTCATTATAAAGTAAGCATGGAGTAACGAAAATTACACATCTACAGTTTCCAATAGAATTCAGTGGAACATATTACCTATCTGTAGTAATTCAAAAGAACTGCTGATAGAAATTATGCAAGAAAGTTCATCTATACAGCAGAATAAAAAAGTAATTGGAAAAAATAGAAAAAATATTGTAAACAATAGTAAATATACAGATTAGGAAATTATAATGACGAAGTCAATATACTCAAATATGAAAGCAAACCGTGACAGAAGAAAATAATACTTTCTACACTAAAATAATTTAGTAAGATTATTCCAGTTAATTGGAGTCTAACTTGGCACAGTGACACAGTACTTCTTCAGTGGAGAAGACTAGCTTATTACAGGGGAGAACTAGAAAGCAAATGTTGTCTGCTCTTTTGCAGCTAGGGAATTCTTTGTCAAATTTAGTGATTAAAGATCAATTATGCCACTCTATCACTTAACTCCAAGAAAAAGGCTAGGTACTGAAAATACATTGTGGCAATATTTTTGTCTCTCTATTATGCTTTCAGCAGTGTACTCTTATCTAGCTATTTCCTTGCACAAAGTTCTTTCTGTTTTACTCCCTAAAAAATTGAAATAAAATGAGGTTTAAGTTGGATAGAAGAATACCATGTGAAAAAAATTAGGCAACTTGAATATTCCTCATTCAAGATTATTGCTTTTTTAATTAACAAGAAAAACATTTTTGTATTAAACTTTTTTGTCAGAGCATTGAACTTTCTGCATTCAACTCAAAGAATAATTTAGGTCAATATAGTCACATTTTAGTGTTTAAGGTGGTTTCTATAGAATAGGACTAAATTTATTCCAAAAGAATATAAAATTTCTAAAAATGTAAGCAGATGCACTTTATAAATATATAATTAACAGTATAGAAGTAAATTAGTGATTTAGTGTGTCATGTAAGTCACGCATCATCAGAGATTACCTTGAGAATTAAACTTGCTTCAAGTTTACAGCTATTATGAATAATACTAATAAGGTATCCTAACAGCATACTAAAAAGGTTACATATATTACTCCAGATAAAGGTTTGTAATTAGGGGAAATAAAACTACAGCAACCTAGACTAAGAAAATAGATTTCTGACAATAATTGCCACGGCCAGGGCAATACTATACATGTCCGCTACAGGAAAAGCACTGAAAGAGACTGTATGTCAGTTTGAATAATATTTGAGGATTGAGGAAGGCAAAGAAACTTACCCATCAAATTTAGTAAATGACACAGAAAAATTACTCCTTTCCAAGATTTGATCTCAATGTGAATAATTATAGAATTATAATTTGGGTTTATTAGAAAAACTGCAGTTACACTGTGCATACTATCTTTAGGAGATACGAAACAAGACCTGATGTGCTGAATAGCTAACCATGGAAAATAACCTTCTAACCTATTTCTACAAAACAGTCTTTAATAAATACACTTTCAAAAGTCCACTTGCCACTTTACTTTCTAAGCCAGGTACAGAATTAAATTTTTAACAAAGTAAAATTCCCAGAACTTCAGATGCCAATCAGGTGAATTTCTCTCAGAAAAATTTAACCTAGTTGCATTTTTATGGAAATCCAGTACTAAGGGATGGAGGGTAGGAGTGTATATATGTGTGAGTACATATATATCAAGGTTTCTCAGTGTGTTAGAAGAACCATAAATGCATAGCAGTGTTTGTGGAGCTATACCTTCATGTTTTTCTTCTCAATGGTTTGTTACAGCTCAATGACACTTTTCATTCAGTGCTCACTATAAGTATTGTACAGGTAAAGAAATCAGGGACAGGAAGCATTTGTTGGGCCATCTACTCTATATCTTTCTGCCATAGAACATGATTCTTTATATTACATTTAGCTGGGATAATAGTCTTAGGACTAGAGCCATGGCCTACTTGGGACTCCTTTTGTCAGGCCAGCAGAACTCAACATCGGAGGATGATCAGGCTAGCTAACCAAAGTGGCGTGAGCAATGTTCATCAGCAGTGAAGGACTACTCTGGGCATGCCACTGCCTCATCCTCAAGGTGATAATGAAGAAAAGTCCCTACACTCATCTCTTTCTCAGGAGATGATTTGAGATGTTCTTTGGAACATAGTTTTAGAAATAACACTGTTAATAACAGATTCGAGATTCTACTCCATGATCCAGGAGCCCAAATAGTGTGCTTGGTAGACTTGAGCCCTTGAGCTTTCAAAATCTTTATTTGTTTATTTATTATCCAGCTATACCTATGTGTTAGGATATTTTCTTCTGAAGCATCTAAGATGCCTTGGTATGCTTAATAATACTAATAAATGGAAACATTTTCCGATTCAGAATGGGTATGTATTTCTAATTCTTTTTATTCATGCTGGTCTTGTTTCTTTCAAATTCAAATTGCAATAATCAAGTACTTTTCTAAGAACACACCGTTCTTAAGGGGTGGCTTTTACAATTAAAATATTCTTGCAGTCGTGGCTTTGGCTTATATTGCATTATCCCTCTCTTTTTTGAGGCAAATAACATGCGGGTACGGAGGAAGAAAATTACAAACCATTTCCCAATAAAGGAATAATTCAAGCTTTTCCTTCATTCACAGGAAAAAGTTGTTAGATTGGGAAAAATATTAAAATTTGTTGTCCAACAGAAAAATCACCACACATTTTATTGAAGTTCACCAAAGAAAATACCTGAAGGTGTCTACTTATTCTAAACGTTACAATTTATGAATCTCCAATCTGAGCAGAAATGACCGTGTAATACCCATTACAGTCAATGGAGTTCCAGACAATACAGTCAGACCAACCTTAGAGGGGGGTTGTGCTTACCCTGAAGTACCACCTACAAAATGACTCAGTTTTCTATGTATGGGCATCCAGTGCTACTTGGATGTCATAGTGGAAGCTGCCTCATTCCAGCTGCCTTCACAGAAGGGTTTTGAACTCTTGTAGATCCTCTGAGGTATCTGCCAGTCCTACAGACACCATAGGATGACACTAGAGTATTTGATGTCTTTAACGTCTTTGACTTAACCAAAAGAATCTAGTTCTTACTTCAGAGACCTAATATAAGTTCATACCCTGATTTCAAACAGAAATAAATGTTTTGTAGAAAAAGCAAGAATGCTCCAATTTTTGGAATTTATTTCTAGAAAATGAATGTCAAACTTCTCTGCATCTCTAAGCATTCCTTGTGTAATAAAATTATTTATAAAACATCTTCCACACTTCCATATTCAAAGAAGTTTCATTTATGATACTGTTCCGAAATCCTCTCCAGTTAGTATTTTCCTATGAAATTCTCATTGGCCCCCAAATCTGCCAAATCTGCACTGGGATTATCAGTGTTGCCTGATAATAACTGAGTTATATCCCAAAACAACTTTTTTTAAGAACCTTTGAACCTCTGTCTATAGCAAAAAACACCCTAAAAAACCCCAAATAACCAACCAACCAACCAAACTCTTGGAGTTTTTGAAAAATCACTAGTAAAGAAATGTCTAGATAACATGACTATGGTGAATGAAAGACTTGAATGCTAATGTGTGTCACTTGCATTGAAAGCTGCGTGGAGACAAAGATTTATGACAGATGGTAGGCTTTTAATTGCATGTTGTTCAGGAAATATAAACACTGAGCATCTGTGGTCAAGTCACTAGTTATATAATTGTCAGTGAACCAGACACTTAAAAAAACCCTAGAAGTTTCTTACAAACTAACACTGGCAGTTTCAGTTTTGAAAATTACTTTTCTTCTATCAGAATAGACTAATCTAAAAACTGTGCTTCTTGACATTGAGTTTTATCTTTCTAATATATACCTCACTTGCATATGTCATTGTTTAACCCCAGGTGGCAACTAAGCACCACACAGCCACTCGCTCACTCCCCCCCGGTGGGATAGGGGAGAAAATCAGAAGGGTAAAAGTGAGAAAATCTCATGGGTTGAGATAAAGACAGTTTAACAGACAAAGCAGAAGCTGCGCACACAAGCAAAGCAAACCAAGAAATTCATTGACTACTTCCCATCAGCAGTCAGGTGTTCAGCCTTCTCCAGGAAAGCAGGTCTCCATCACACAAAAAGGCTACTTGGGAAGCAAAACGCCACCACTTTGAACATCCTCTCCTTCCTTCTTCTTCCCCCAGCTTTTTATTGCTGAGCATGGCATCTTATGGTATGGAATATTGCTTTGGTCAGCTGGGGTCAGCTGTCCCAACTGTGCCTGCTCCCAACTTCTTGTGCACCCCCAGCCTACTCACTGGTGGGGCGTGGTGGGAAGCAGAAAAGTCCTTGATGCTGTGTAAGCACTGCTCAGCAATAGCTAAAACATCCCTGTGTTATGATCACTTTTTTCAGCACAAATCCAAACCGTAGCCCTGTACTAGCTACTATGAAGAAAATTAATTCTATCCCAGCCAAAAGCAGCACACATGAAAATCTTGTATTGTTAAAAATGAAGTCAAGCAATACTGTGGATTTGTATCTTATGCAGTAAATTGGAAGTAAACTGTATTTAAGTTGTACCTTCCTATTTAAAATGCAGATTCCTTTTAAAGATATCTCAAATACCTGATCTAGATGGCAGATGGGAGGTAATCATTTAAAATTTCCAAGGGATTGGAAAAAATAATTCATCTTCTTATGGAAACTACATCTTCAATATGTCATTTCACGAGACAGACATGATTTTAATGTAGAGTTTACACTGAGGCTCGGTTTCAAGCAAATATATGAAAATTGTTGCCCACACAGCATGATTTAGGTTGAGTCTTTTCTTGGAACACAAGATATGCAAATACCAGAACACACAATCTTATAAATTTGATTGAAATGTAAGACTCATTGACTCATATTCTAAAAATGTTCCTGCTCCCTAAATAATACTGATGCTTTTTAAACTGGAATATTAAGATACAATTTTTTTTTATTAAAATATGAATAATTTCACTCTTAGGCAGCAGCAGGAGCCAGGCTGCCCTGCAAGGTGGATAAGCCAGGCACCATGGGTGATATCAGTCCTGTCTGTGCCCTCATCAACAGATGCCATCCCACAGATCCTCAGCAGATCAGTGGAGTGGAGGTGGTTAAGGCAGGGTTCAGCAGTAGAAGAGGGGATGGACAGGGGGACGAAGGAGGAGAGGAAAATAGAGAGAGGGAAAATAGCAAACGGACCAGGACAATTATAAGTTTACCCATAAATTAAAATTAGTGTCAAGCAATAGAGATTATTGTGAGGATCGGTCTAGTGGGATGAGCGGCATGGTGATTACACTGAACAAGATGATCCAAAAAATCTGTAAAAAATTCTTAAGATACTGCCCCAGAGCAAGGAAATGGAAAGGTTAAAAACAGATGCAAGTGGAAACTTGTCTGTTGCCATTAATAAAGTGCTGAAAACTACAGATTTCCCTGAAATGCAGGTAGGCATAGGACATTAGAAATAATACCCTCAAATATGAAGCTGTTCAAAATAAGGCTTTCTCTTCTTCTGGGAAATTGTGTTTTGCTATCATTTCCTCTGGGAAATGATAGAACAAAATTCAACCATCATTTGGGACACATGGCTTTTATTTCACATTTGAATTGTAGAGACTATGCAAATGATCACTAATTGCTCTCTGGAGAATGGTGTGCCCCCTTTTTGATCTATGTCTTTATCCTGTTCATTCTTCCGAGAGTACAGAAACATTGGAGGAATTGCACAGCATGCAGTTTGAACAAAGGTTTTGAAAGAGAAGATGTTTAGGAATGTAAAGTGTGTCACAAATTTAAAATTCTCAGTTTTTTATATATAATACAACTTGAGGGAAGGTTATGTGATCTTTTTAACTACACAACACAACAATTGCTTTTGATTAAACGTTTTTTTATTTACACTGACAAAATGTTTATAAGCCATTATTTCTCAATTGGTATAGTGAGTTGAATATAAGATATATATTCTCAATCTTAACTCTGTTACTAACATTTTCAAAAATAGACTACGCTTCAATTGTTCTCCAAACCATTCCAAAGATTGAAAGCCACAGGCAAGAAACAGTAATTTACACAAAATGCTGTAAACATTAGAACTCTATTCAGTAACTTCAAAGCATAAAATAAGTTTAGCATTTCACATGCTAAAACTACTGTTGTAAACCCTGGCTCACTCTAGGAAATAGGTGTTTCAGGAAACTTTAAATCTGTGAATCTACATAAAATTGCTATCCTTTCTGTTTTTAAATGTACAAGTAAGACTGTATTGATATTCAGAGTGGTATTATATATTCTTTCTAGATCTGGTCATTTTAAAAATACATCCATTAACTTATCTTTTCTTCTGTAGCAATATCAAAAATCTCTTGTGCAATATTCTGCTGTCCAAAGTGTAGGCAGTCCTCCCATGGTGATCTGTAAAACAATTAAAAAGAGATTATCTTGCCCCTGTAGACACAAAGGTATCAACCAAATTAATGATTTATACTTCAACGGCTTTTTGTGTTTCTCTCAGTTATTAAGAAATTCACTTACAAAACAGTCAATCTTTAAAATGCATGCAGCTTCACAGTTGCTAGTGTAAATTAGTTATGAATATACCATTACCCTAAAGGAAAATGACAATGACCTAGTACATGATAATGTAATTAAATTAAGCCCCTCAGCTTCAATATCATACCAAAAATACATACATCTATAGTAAGAAATGCTCTAGGATTGAGCAAGTCTGGAAATTGGAATAAAAATTATTCTCTCTTAAAGGACATAGGAAATATGTTAGTATAAAAGAAGAAAATTTAACTCTGAAGCAGTATTAAACTTATTAAACTTTTAAATGTAACATTGGCAGGTAATGTTAAAGTAACTTTGAACAAATCCTCAACTGGTGTAAACTGGCCTAATCTCATTAAGGACAACGGAAATATACTAATTTATATGTGCCTAGAGTCTGTCCTTAGGGCTTTTTTCTCTTGTACTCATTTATTCATGGATCTCTAAATAACACTTCATTACTAATAACAAGGAATGCATTTCACCAACAATTTCAGTCATCTACAGCTTTGAAAGGTCATGTCTGAAACCCATTCTGTGAATGTACAGAGACATATCTTCTATCAGCATTTTCCTAATTGGGACATTCCTTAGAAAATTACAGGAAAACAAACATTCTGACTTTCCTTATCTTTCATGTGTTCTCACAAAGGAGAGAAAAATGTCTGTCAGGAATATATCTTACAAGTGTACATTTCATCTGCCTGTTTTCATTTTTACTGTGATGACTCACTTCAGTTGTGATTCAATTCAAGACCCAAATTCTGTACAAAGTTATTAACTGGAAGCATCAAGACATTTGTTATGACATGTTCATTCCTGTCCCTTTCCCTTTAAATGCAAGAATTGGGGGGTGGGAGGAGAGTTGTTTCATTTTTGTTTGCGTGTGTGTGTATTTTTTCCAAATTTAAGACAGTTTGTTTCGTCTGGCATTTCAAAATTTGCTTCTGGCAACCTACGTCACAAGAAGACAGATATATTTGCTCTGACCCAATGAATAACCTAGATCTTCAGAGTCAAATATCTTCAACGAAGTATATCAACTGGTTGACTATTGACAGCTATTGATACATAGAAATAGCTGAAAGATATTGATAACGCTTGCTAATAAGTCAAAAACTTATCTCAAATTCCAAAATTCTCACTGTATTCATTAAAATCATTAAAACTATTGGCTGAATGAGTACCATTCTCATATGAAAACTGATGAATGAATTAAAAATACTCCAGTTCAGTCTGCAATTATTTTGGTTATACTCTTCCAAATCTGATTTTATTTTGGCACAATCAAGATACTGATAAATGAAAAAGGCTGCTTATGCAAGATTTCTGCTTCACTTAAACCTAAGAAACATAAGTATTTTGAAATGTTTATCTCCCACTAATTTCATGAAGCATAAAATGTTCTCAAATTCCACCTTCAGGGGCTAATGAAGTTTCATTGATGATTGTGAAGTTGCTCATGTCTAAGTGCTGTTCCAAAGGAGTAAATATGTTGTATACCTTTAGATATAGATATTTTGAATTTAATTTTCGTCTTAGACCTTGTCCCTCACTTTTCTAGACATGTTCTTATATGACATCCTTGTAGGCTTGTGTCAAAGCACATAACTGAGTCCTATACTAGAAACTGTAGATTTCCATGCACAAAAGTTATTCAAATTTTGGCGTAGTAATAAACTGCATAAAACCACAAACGCAATGGAAATCTATATCAGCTCTGTCGATAGTACAACTAAGAGACTGATCGATGCAGGTTACCTATAAGCAAGAAAAGAGGAAAATGAGAGCAGCTAACAGAAGACTTGCAGGACCTGCCCTGGGAAGTGCAGAAGTTGCTGAAGACACTTTCAACTTGCAGGGGTAACAGAAACCCAGTCTCTTCCTCAGTAATCTTTCTTTGTTGTATCGGGACAAGCAGAGTGTGACAGGGTTTACATTTTTTTCCAGCTGGTGGTGTGTCACGTTAAAAGGAACGTAGTTTCAATATTTGTCTGTCAGAGTCCCAGGACTTTCACTGATTTACTATCAGAGTCCCAGCAAAGGACTTTCGCTGAATCAGATTCACAAATAATTGAAATTAGTTATTTTATTGACAGCGGCGGTTGCACGTTTGAGATTGCTGTTGATAAATTCACTAACTACAATAGTGCTAATTACTTAAGGTTAATATTGCTAGCAAAAATAACGATAGTACAACAACCTGGGGTAACATTCACCAGAGGGTGAAAGGCGCAGCACTTACCCAGAAAGGTGTCTCTGCCTGGGGTGGGGGAAGAGAACACAGACCATTGACTGGTCCGTCAGGTGTCAAGTTTCTTCTCTCCCAATTTAACAGTCATTTTCTCCATCTTTTTGTCCCCAAAATTACAAGGTTTCCCTCCCCTAGGTGACGTGTAGTATGATTTGGGTGGAGACACAAGTGCTATAGTCATATATGTTTAGCATGGTCTCTAAAATCTTCATTAGCATATACAGGGGTGTCAACTTCAATATGCATTTCATAGGTAACGAGGCAAAGGTCAATTACAGGACATGGTAGCCTCTCAAGGAAACAAAAAGCTACACAGAGTCTCTGTTATCTTGATTTTACTGTCTCTGCTGACGAAAAGCAGGTCTGTCCCGGCTCCCCAAGACTACCCCATTATTTATGTATCCTGTGATAGCCAGACAAGCCTTCACTCCCCTGGGTTGCACAAGAGATAGCAAAGCCAGTCTTAATTGCTCTTTGAGCACAGATACTTCACCTTATTATCCAAATTTCACATGGTGCAAATCCAGGAATATAATTTCATGTCAGCACATGCCACTGCTGGCCAATCCAGCTTCCCTCCTCTCTTAGCACATCTAGTACAATAATCACATGCAGACTCTTTATCCAATGGCTTTCCATCAGCTTTCCTGTACTGTGAAGAGCCTGTCAGACATTGTCAAATAAAGAATTTCAGGTAGAGCAGACAACAGTTAATGTAAATGTGGTATTGGTTTGGACATGGGATGTCATTTAAAAAGGAAGGAAGGAAGGAAGGAAGGAAGGAAGGAAGGAAGGAAGGAAGGAAGGAAGGAAGGAAGGAAGGAAGGAAGGAAGGAAGGAAGGAAGGAAGGAAGGAAGGAAGGAAGGAAGGAAGGAAGGAAGGAAGGAAGGAAGGAAGACCTTACATTTACAGAAGGTATTGTTTATTCTTATTAACTTGCCAACTTACTCATGAAGGATCAAGTTCTGAGACTTTTAAAAACATACTTCATTAAGAATGCTGCTAAAAAATAAATAGTAAATAAGAAAAAAAAGTACAAAATATTGATAATATCATTAAAAGTTACAAACATTTTTCCAAGAAGTAGAGCTAGACAAGTGTTTATTTAGGGAATCAACTTTGCCTCTGAGGGCTTAAAAAGAAGAAAAAAGAAAAAAAAAGGAAGAGTACCTTAAGAAACAAACATACATGAAATGAACTAACAGTATAAATGTCAGAGAAATTTGAACTCTGAACTTCAGCAAGTTTGGAAACTAATGTCTGAAAGAAACAAGAAGCTTTCAAAAAGGTATGTCACATAGAAAATTGCAATAGATGTGTGTAGAATCCATGGCTCCTATTTTCTTTTTTTTTTTTTTCAGAAAACTTTTAGACAAATGAGGAAACCCTATAGTATACTATAGAAATTAAAAATTGTCACAGTCTGCTGTCCATGCTATTTGAAAGATCCCATATATGAGTTCTCTCTAACCTAAAATCAGCTATAGTGCAAGTAAATTTAAAAGCAAATGGCTGGACGGCTTTTTGCAATGGGTTCAGGAAAGGGAAGAACTTTCCTTCTGGTTCTTCCTAGCAAAAAAGAGAGCCTGAGTTTTTATGTTTCGTTGATTTGTTTTGCTTTTTTTTCTTGGTGGTGGCTGTTTTGTTTCTGGGGGGTGTGGGTGTGTTTTTTGGGTTTTTTTGTTGTTTTTTTTACAGTTTTTAAGACAAGTCTTAGTCATGGTATTGAATTAGACAGAATTGTTAACATAATGATACAGGATAAAAATCCCCCACCCACGTCACCCTAATACCCACCTCTCCACTCCCAAGTCTTCCACTCTTCTTCCTGCATGATAGATCAAAAATTAAGGGAAATTAAAAGACCAAAATAAAAAAGTATAATCCTTCTGTGGCTTATAATCGTCACATTCCAAACATCTATATCCTGCAGAAGTTGACATTAAGAAACAAATTTCCCTGTTTTTCCTGATCCTTTAAAAGCATTTATTTTGCCTTTCTCTCAATTTTAGTTTTATTTATCACACAAGAGAAAATGAGCAGTGCCTACTCAGGCAGCAAGTGACTGAAAAATCTTGTAAATAGGCTGCAACCCACCTGGAAAGAATATACAATAAGTAACTGGATGGTGTTCCATTTCTAATTCTGTGATTTATAAAGCCTATGAATATAGGCATGATTTTAAATACTTCTTTATAACTTGCTAAACTGAGGGAAGAGTTACCCCTGTGGGACATCTCTATTATGGATTTTAATAACATATCTCAGTAAAGATGATAATGTTCAGAAGTTTGATTTTTAGGACAGATTCAGCATCCCTGGTGGAAGAAAACATGATGATAATTTTTACTGTACAAGCTGGTAGCAGAAAATAACTGTATTTCGCAACATTATATGTTTTAAAGTTATGGGCTAAAACATTCTGTTTGGGGCATTTGACAACAAAGTGGAATATAATATTTTACGGTGCATGTTTATCAAGCTAGATCTGGATTATTGCTAATAGTTAGTAGCACAAGATTCTAATATCATAAGATAGCGGAAATGAAAACTAAATATGAAGAGAAAAAACTTATATTTTCCTTGAAGGGAAAAAAAAAAAAAAAAGGACTGACTGAGATATTAAACATTGCAGCGCTCACGTACATTTTGGTTCACTACAATTTCCACAGAGGTCAGATGTGACCACTCCGATCATTATTTTTGACACTACTAAGTCGTCATTTCTACATATTCAGCAACCTAATTTCCATTTGATCATCTCCATTGACTAACTCTAGAATTATAAATTTCTTGTCTGCTTAATTTCTAGTACTTAGAAATTGCATCTACAAGTTTTCCCGAGACTTCTGGAGAGTTGGCAACATAAATAACTTTTCCAGAGAGCACTTAAATGCAAGGTGGAGTCCAGTTCTAAACATTCATTTTAATTAATATTTCCACATTTCAAGAACTCAATCGAATATTTATGAAACTATGTAACTACTGCTACGTTTCATATGGTGCATTATAAAGATTAAAATATTTCACTGAGCAATATTTTCTTTTATAGCAAAAGTTTCCTTCTGTCAAATATTTATGAAAGTATGAGTTAAAATTCCTGTTTTAATGTAGAGATTGATTTTTTCACCTCAGGCCATGGGCCCTTCTTTTTAAAATATTATCTGTATTCCCAAGTGCACTTTTCTGTTTGTTTTTTTTTTTTTTTTATCTTTCAGGTCATAGAAAATATGTTAAAGTCTAAAAAACTGAGTGTTGCACTATAAAAATTGTAAGATGATGTTAATTAATTTCCTTCCTTATCATTTAAGAAGAATTCCACTTGATAATAAAGTATTTATATTGTAGGTAAGGCATACATTTCAATATATTCAATAAGTCTTGAAGGATATCCAGGGAACTCATTAAAGGCCATGACCTTGAGTAAACTTTATTTAGCCTGGAGGTTACTGAAATAATGCAGTGTTTTTCAGAGGTGATAGTATGAATGCAGAATATTAAACACTTTTTAAAAAAATATATTCTTACCAAAGTAGTTCTACATTAAATTCACCTCTGTTTTTACTCCAGATACTTTTAATTCACTAGTGAAGTAGGCACAATGAGACTATAGAGAATATGAAGGACACTGTTCATATTTGGCTGAAAACTGTTATTCTATGCATGCAATGACTGCCATTTATACACTCAAGAAGTCAGCAACATATAAAGGAATGATATGAGGGAAAGAAAAGCTTTAAGAGGGCAATCAGGTCTGAGGGAGCTTAAAGGATTGTTTCGAGGTGAATTGCCATTATACAGTTGAAGAACTGAAAAGACAGATGTTGTCTGCTCAAAAAAAACTGATCCAGCAAAACCTACAGGGTAACTGTTCTATATAGAGTTACCCCATGCAGCATTTTGTACAGCCCTGTAGCAAGTAGCCTGAATCTCTTCTATCTTGTATTTTCTCTCTATTTAAGCCATCACATAAAACATTTATTTAAAATAATGGATTTTCAAACTAACAGTTTTCTCATGGATTTTTCTGGGTTTTTAAGAAACGTAGCTGGATATTGAGAGGAATTATTCCTATGCTAATAGTTAAGAACTAGTTAGTTTGCATAATCCATTATTAAAATCTGTGGGTTTATGCAATCACTCAGCTACGATGCTGACTAAGTCACCAAGTTTCTGGCTGTGAGAGTAAAGTGAACGAAGTATTTTTAAAGGAGAAAAGCAAACAGCAGGTGGTAAATAATTCAGATCTAAATAGCAGAGTGAATTTTCTCTTCTCATTCTGATGTTGCTTGTTTTCCTGTCTTTCTGCTCGTTTTCTTTAAGAAACTCAATATTCATAGAATCACAGTATCATAGAGTAGTTTGGGTTGGAAGGGACCTTTAAAGGATTTTTAGTCCAACTTGCAATGAGCAGGGAATCTTCAACTAGATCAGGTTGCTCGGAGTCCCCTCCAACCTGACCTTGAATGTTTCCAGGGGTAGTGCCTCTGGCACCTCTCTGGGCAACATGTTGCAGTGTTTCATCATCCACGTTGTAAAAAATTTCTTCCTTAGATCTAGTCCAAGTTTTCCATCTTTTAGTTTAAAATCATTACCCTTTGTCCTGTCACAAGCCTGCAACAGTTCCCATCTCTCTTATAAGCCCCCTTTAAGTATTGAAAGACCAAAATAAAGTCTCCTTGGAGCTTTCTCTTCTCTTGGCTGAACAACCCCAACTCTGCCAGCCTTTCCTCATAGGAGAGGTGTTCCATCCCCCTGATCATTTTTGTGGCCCTCCTCTGGACCTGCTCCAACAGGTCCATGGCTTTCCTATGCTGAGGGCTCCAGAGCCAGGTGGGGTCTCACCTGAGTGGAGTAGAGGGGCAGAATCACCACCCTGGACCTGCTTGTCACGCTTCTTTTGATGCAGCCCAGGATATGGTTGGCTTCCTGAACTGTGAGCGCACATTGCTGGCTCATGTCCAGCTTTTCACCAACCAATACCCCAAAGTCTTTCTTGGCAGGGCTGCTCTCAACCCCTTCATCCCACAGCCTGTATTGATACTGGGGATTGTCCCAACCCAGGTGTAGGACCCTGCACTTGGTCTTGATGAACATAATGGGGTTCACACAGGCCCACTTCTCAAGCTTGTCCAGGTCCCTCTGGAGGGCATCCCATCCCTCAGCCTTGTCAACAGCACCACTCAGCTTGATGTCGTCCAGAAACTTGGTGAGGGTGCACTCGATCCCACTATGTCATTGATGAAGATATTAAACAGTACTGGTCCCAAGATGGACACCTGAGGTACACCACTTGTCACCAGCCTCCATCTGGACATTGAGACATTGTCTACTACCCTCTGGATGTGACTGTCCAACCAGTTCCTCATCCGCTGGACAGTCCACCCATCATATCCATCTCTCTCCAATTTAGAGAGAAGAATGTTGTGAGGAACTGTGTCAAAGGCCTTACAGAAGTCTAGAGAGATGACATCCATAACTCGTCCCTTGTCCACTGAGATAGTCACTTCATCATAGAAAGCCACCAGGTCGGTCAGGCAGAACTTGCCCCTGGTGAAGCCATGCTGGCTGTGTCAAATCACCTCCCTGTTCTCCATGTGACTTAGCATAGCTTCTAGGAGGGTCTGTTCCCTGATCTTCCCAGGCACAGAGGTGAGGCTGACAGGTCAGTAGTTCCCAGGTTTCTCCTTTCTTCCCTTTTTAAAAATGGGTGCAAGGGTTCCCTTTTCCAATCACCACAGAGTTCACCTGTCATCCATGTCTTTTCAAGTACATGGAGAGTGGCTTGGTGACTATGTCAGCCAATTCCCTAAGGTCTCTGGGATGCATCTCATCAGGTCCCATAGACTTCTCTATGCTCCGGTTACTCAGGCAGTCATGAACCTGATCTTCTTTTACAGCAGAGGGACTTTGCTCCTCCAGTTGTTGTCCATCCACTCGAGACGTGTGGGGAGAGAGGTTGCCAGTGAAGACTGAGGCCAAAAAGTTGTTGAGTACAGTCACAGACCCTCTTGAAGGGCTGCCTGCTACCTGAGTTAAGAAGTTATCCTCAATGCACTCCAGGAGTCTCCTGGATTGCCTACAGCTCACTGTGGTACTTTTCCAGTAGAAGTCAGGACTAGAGGTCCCCCAGCAGGAGGAGAGCCTATAGGCATGATTCCTCCTCTTGCTGGAGGAGGGATAGGTTCCCCTTGATCAAGCGACCTATAATAGCCATGAATCACTGGGTTCCCTTTGCTGCCTTGGTCTCTTATTGTTACCCATAAGCTTTCAACTTGCTCATGGCTATTCTTCAGAGACAGTTCTTCATACTGATTATTTAAATAATTTTCAATAGCAAGTCCTCTACTGCTTTTTTATATCAATCAAGAAAAGGAGACCTTTTAACAGCAGATTTCTGTACCAGTTAAATGCCACCACTCCACCAAAAAAGGGGCTTTATTGGTCTTGGAAACATCATAGGCAGTTCCTGTAACTGATATGGGTATTATGACTAGAGGGTAAATTTAACTGAATTGGAAGGAATAATGAGGTGCCCATCAACGTGTGTGATCTGAAGGTGGAAAAAGAATCAAGAAATCTTTCTTTTCTTAAACAGGCAGATTTGAAATATTATGTTTTCAACATCTTTGTCTATTGCACAAACAATAACCTAGTGTAGTAGTGTGCAGGTGTACTTGGGAGAAGGGGAGTGTGATATATCTGACTGTTAATTGAATTCCACTTTCTAGTGTGAATCTCTCAGTGAACTATCACAAAACTGCAATGAAGTAAGAGAGATTCTCTTTTACTACCTATAGCCGAAAGTATAAAACATTTTCAGCATAGATTTATGTTAAAATGGTCATGAACAACAACATTCTAATCTCGGAAATTAGATGTCTTCATTAGAAAAACTTGTGGCTTCATTGTCAGTCATGCAGGTGATCTCTCCACAGTAAATGAAGACATACAAGGACAAAATCATAAGAGCTAGTATTATTTCTTGCACTGACTGAACGACAATGTCATGGCAAGACGTACACAGAATCAGCATGATGCTTACTATTTATCAGCATTTAAGAATCTTCTGGATTTTACTTTTTAATACAAAATTACCCACTTCTTATTTAAGAAATGTGTTGTTAGTTTTAGAGACTCTGGGAAGTTTTGTGTATTCTGCCATTTGTTTTCTGTGTTTAAAATTTCAGATGCCTAACTTCAGCAACTGGTTATTTTACAGATTTAACAAAACCATATTACTGTTTGACACCCTTGATTAAAACTAGTTCTTTTAAACCGCAGGAGCAATAACAGAAATGTTATACTGAAAAATCCTTGGTGTCAAACATTTTTAAACTTTTGAGACAATTTACATATTTATAGGCAGTTTCATATTTCATGCCTATATTTACTGACTCTACATTTATGGACAGTTATTAACTGCCACACTGCAAGGCACTGAAACAGCTGATTGATAACACACATGAATGACTCTCTGATAGCAAGCATCATGCATTTTGTCTTGCATATTCTCAAGGATACTTGCAAGAGAAGATAAGGAATCTTAAAATCGTTTTTATGTCAAGAAGGGAGAGAGGGTAAGAAATCTATTTTATTTCACAAGGCCAAAATACTATCCACATAAAAATTCTTGCAGAGGAGACTGTATTTATGGTGCCCTACATTTTTTTTTCTTAATGTAACTTCGATAATTTCCGTTTAGATACTCCTGATGAATATGAGTGAAACATTCCATACATTATCATACATAATACATAATTTTCTGTACTAAGTTGAACATGTTTAAGCTCCTTCATTTTTTAATTTTTCAGAGGAAGAAAGTAGTATTGACATTCATAATCTATCCAAGAAGAGAATGTGATGGACCCCATATTGCTCTTGACTGCTATGCTGATGACAGATATTCAAGGTAATGCTGCAGGCAGCTCCACTGTCCTCCCTCAAGTAAGCAGTTTCTGGATGTTGTTAGCATTAGTGGATATATTCAGAGTTTATAGTAATGGAGTAAAAAATTTAAAATTTAACTAATATTAAGACTGCTTTTCCTAGGCCTGGCTTTGCTTCCTCAAGTCAAATTGCTCCCCACTTACCTTAGCTCTGTAAAAAGGCTCCATGGTCCAGACATAACTGGCTGCTGATGAAGACAATTCCGTACATTCTTGGCAATTCAGATGAGTCTCAGCACAAGCTTAACTTTAGTTTTAATTAAAAGACTTCAGAAATTTAATTTAAACCTGTAAAAACATATCACTGAATTAATAATACAATTACGTTTTTTTCTTTTATGAATTTCTGATAATAAAGGTCTCATAGATGACTGTTGCCGTTAATCATTACTTTTTCTTTTTCGGACCAATTTGAGATAAACCATTTGTTCTTTGCGCAACTTGCATAGACTTATGCCTCCCATTTCATTCCAGAAGATTTTAACAGGCTAAGAGGATGTGGCAATTTTCTACTGCAACGTTTATTACCAGAATTTGCATATCCTTTTTACTAAACTGTGAAATCAGCTTTACAATTTCAAGCAAGCTACTGTTTCCAGATATGAAAAATAATTATGAGGCCTAGATAAGATCAGGCATCAGATCATCTTTCTTGGATCTCCCTATGTTACTTTGAATATAGCCCTGTCCTGAAACTGGGTTCTTGGAGAGAAATGCTCTTCTATATAAAATTATTCTAAAAATACTTCTACTGCTTGACATCAGAGGAATATAAGAACACTAATATGATACATGATAAAGCAGTACAGAACACACTGCACAGCTGATGGCAGAAAGGCTTCAAAACATGATATTGCAGACCTTTTACATAGCAATCAGGAAGGGTCACTGAAGACAGTTGTTGTATGTGACTGTTTAAAAATTGTGTGAAACTGTGCATTGCATAGAGGATTAACTCTTTAAACTCTTCCTCGATCTTCAGATCTAGGATCAACATGCATTTTCCTCACATGTCAGCCTAGCAATGATCTGTAGGTTGTTGTGATGTGTTTATTTAGTTGGTTTCCCTATTTATGAAAACTATCTTTCACAAAAGGACTTTGGAAGTTGACAGTCATTCTCTGCAAACATCCAGGCAGGCTTCCAGTGACATTAAAGGTCTTTCTTTTGTTAGAGGGTATGCGGATTTTCTGTGGTTTGTGTTATGTTTGGGTTTGTAATTGTCTTCATGTTCTTCCTTCTATATAATACTTATTCAAGTTATAAAATTGGCAGGCTGACACGAAGAGCCACTCCAGCCACATTTTCCTACTACAAATGTATTTTTGACACATTTTTAGAGTATTAGATAGACAACCTGTATCTCAGATTTAAACTAAATTCTAAGATTTAAACATTCCTCTTACAAAATTGTACCTCCAGCCAAATTTTATGGATACTTCTTGTTTTTCCAGCATGGATGACGGAGTAATTTCAGAACTTCCCTTAAACTTTGGGTGAGCTCTGCTCTTATAATTAAAGTTTCTGGATCAGATGCTTGCTTTGAACAGGAAGCATCTGGATTATGACAGAAATATGGAATAATTCAAGTTGAAAGGGACTGAAGGGAGTCTCCTGGTCCAACTTCCTGCTTAAATTTCATCTATGAGGTTAGGCCAGGTTGCACAGGGCTTTATCCTGTTTGGTCTCAAAAAAACTCTAAGGATAGATAGAGAATTCATAAACTATGTTCCAGTGCTGGAGCATCCTAATGACTGTGGTAGGTTACCTTAGCTAGCTGCCAGATGCCCACCCAGCTACTCCCTCACTCCTCTTCCTCAACAAGACAGGGCGACAAAATAAGACAAAAAAAGCTTATGGGTAAAGATGCGGCCAGGGAGTTTGCTTACCAATTACCTTCACAGGCAAAACAGAATCAACTTGTGAAAAAATTATTTATTGCCAATTAAAATAAATTTGGCTAGTAGGAAACAAAACAACAACAAAAAAATTAAAACAGTGCTTTCTCACACTGCCTCCTTTTTTCCAGGTTCAACTTCACTCCTTCATTCCCAAGTCCTCACCAAAATGAGTGGTGCAGGTGGATGGGGCACAGGGTATGTGGTCAGTCCACAACAGCTCCTCTCTGCTGCTCCTTCTTCCTCACACTTTTCCCTGCTCCAGGGTGGATCCTCCCAATGGGCTGTAGTCCTGCAGGATAACTCTGCTCCAGTGTGGCTTTTCTATGGGCGCAGTTCCTTCAGGGAATATACACCTGCCTCTTGATGGATTTTTTTTCCACAGACTGCAGTGAAATACCTGCTCCACTGTGGTCTCTTCTATGCGCTGCAGGGCAATCCCTACTCCACTGCCTGAAGCACATCATACACACCCTTTTTTCAGACCTTGGTGTTTACAGGGTTTTTTCTTGCACTTTTTCTCTCACTCCTCACTGCCGTGCAGCATTTTGCCCTTTTTTAAACATGCTTTTCCCAGAGTCTCCACCATCTTGGCTGTGGGGCTCATCTTTGCACTGGGGTGGATCTGTTGGAGCCGGCTGGAACGGGCTGCGTCTGACGTGGCAGCTCCGGCCTCTCCTCACAGAGGCCGCCCCGCAGCCTGCCACTACCAAAACCTGGAAACATAAGTACAATAGAAAGGATGATGTGCTCATGGATTCGGAAAAGAATAGAGCAAGTGACCACTGGCCACTTCCAGCCATGGAGCGGACAGAGTACATGTCCGAAAAATCAGCTACACAGGGGAACTGGAGTGAGGAAGGTGAGTGAGGGGCTCAGCACTGGGCAGCAGAAGCAGGACCACAGGACACCGCCCAGGTGTAGGGGCCTGTGCGGGCCCCTACAGTAGGGGATCCATGGGATGGGAAAGGGGGGCGGGACGTGGACAGGGGCGCTGGGCAGACAGAGGTGCTGTGCTGGTGCTCAGGGAATCCACAAATGTGTATCCACTTCTGAACCTGGAGAGTTTTGTGTGTGCACCTGTGCTAGTGACCTCCCGTCTCTGCCAGCCCAAGGGAGGAGGGGGGACTTGGCTGCCTGTGCTTGTGTTTATGCGAGTCCTCTATGTAGGTGCTGCTGAAGCCGGAGCCTTGTCTACAGCTGTCTGTGTGACTGGCCTTGTTATCAGCGTCCTGCATGTGCGTCTGTCTGTGTCTCTGCAATATGTCCTGAGCTTTGCAGGTTGTACCTGCAAACAGGAAAGCAGCAGCCACATCCCTCAGCCTGGGGAGAGACCCGGGGTCCCCAGGCTGGGCTCCAGAAGCTGAGCAGGAAGAAGGCCCAGAACTGCTGGAGGAGAAGGAGGCTGCTTTTAACCTCCCCATTTCAAATCACTAGTTAAATCAAGGCTAAATCTGAGTCTATAAGGAAATCATATGATTACTTTTTGTTTTTCTTGTGGAAATAATGAGCAAAGCATAGCATAGTTTTAACAGTACACTCAGGAGAAAAAATAGTAACAATACGTAACAAATGTAGGTCAACGCCTATATAGTTTTAAAATATCTTCTTGTCTTTTCAGCCCAATACACTTGTGTGTCCTTAACAGCGATAGCTTCCCCACTTATTAAGGGGTTTTGAATAATTAGGTTCAGCTGAATGTAATTAGCTTCCAGCTGGCAGCGCTTATCTTAGTTGCATTGAATAGTGATGGATTCTGTAGGAAAGAAAAAAACAAAACCACCTACTTTTCAAGTTGTTTATTGTCAGTGTTTTCTGCTCATTTCCTCTTGCCATGCCCACTTTGTACAATAAGAGGCCTTTTAATAGTGTTTAGGACCAGTTGAGTGTGTTGAGTCTTAATAGTAGCACACCGCTTGGCGTTGACACTAAAGCTTAGTGTCTGCATATTTACTGTTTTAGGTTTCTTTTGTGCATTTTTGTTTGGTTTCCTGGTTTTTTATTATTATTATTTATTTTTTATTTTTCTACTCTTGATGTATAACTCAGTAATACCCCTAAAATTTCTTATTACTGGTTGTTGCCTCACAGGTAAAGGTTTCAAGGTGAAATGTACCTAGTTTTCATTGGATAACAGTAGCGTATCAGTAGACACAGATCTGTCAGACAGTTCTGAGATTAAATAAATTGTTCATTATAGAGTGCTGTCTATGGAGTCCTACTACACCTTTCACAGGTTTGTGAAGTTCTTTTGACCGTGATTCAATTTCACTTATTTTAAGAATTGTAACATAGTGGTAACTAATTATTTCACTAAAGGAACATTGTATTAATTCTTGACATACCTGCAGGCACACTGTTGCATTTTTTATCTTTTTTTTTTCCTCAGTCATGTTTATCTCCTGTTTTATCCACCAAGTTATTAGTATATCTGTTCTGCTATTGACTTTCAGAAGCTCTGCTTTCTTTGCATTTTCTGCTTCCCATGTCTAATTCTATCTTTCAGGTTTAATCCTTATCTACTGAGGGGAAATTCTGAAGTATTAAGTAATTTTATTTCTCTCTATATTTATCCCTCTACAAAACCCTTCTTTTATCTCCCTTTCGAATGACTTGAATGTACTATTAGAACAATAATGCAAATAAAAGAAATTCTACCTATGGAATTGAATTCTAAATTCTGTCTGGACTTTCCTCATTCTCTCTGTAGCCCTATTTCTGCTCTCCCAGTAGTGAAAGCCCATTCATCTCTCCTGGCCTTTATGTTCTGTTGTTATCCCTCATGTCTCAGTTGCTGTTTGGAAATGGTTGTGGTATAGATTAGGAGAATATTTGCTAGATCATCTATTCTTCCTGGATAATCATAGCCACAAAACAAAACAAAACAAAACAAAAACAAACAAGCAAACAAACAAAAACAAACAGACAAAAAAAACCCAACCAACCAAACAAAACCAAAAACAAAACCACACGAAACCCAGAAGATGAGGCTTAGACTTTAAAATAAACAAAGCTGTATTATTCTTCATCAATTTTTCATGCTAAGTTCACTTATACATTCCAGAAACACAGTTGGGGGGGGGGGGCGGGAATAAAAAATCTTGTGAAGGGCAAACTGGAAATCCTTGATCCTTGTTAGCAAGAATTTTGCCTATTTAAGACTTACATATATATCCGGTGTTGTGTTCTTCAAATAACCTGATGCATACAGTATTGTTCTTCTGTCCTTTACTATCCTTTCTTTACTGCTTCTTTTCTAGCCTATGAAAAATAGTAGATCTACTTTATAGCATATGGGATTTTGCATCTGAGTGAATGGATGTGTTACGAAGTTGTACGCACTTATCTGAAAGCAACTGTTAGAAAAGTTACATCAAATACACAACGTAACTCTTTCCAATGGGACAGTGTTCAGCCTCACTTTCAGTTTCTGCAGAAATGAATTCTGCAGTGTCAGTTCACCTGCTATAAACGTTTCCTCTTCAAAATTTGCTCTGGTTTGTTCTAAGTTTTTTATCTGTAATTTTGTGTAACTACTGTGAGAGATCCTGTTTAACATCTTTAGAAGGAAAGAAATGACCTCTTAAGGTGCCTAGAACAGACCTCAATACAAGCAAGAAAGCTTAACTTCCAATGGGATTTTCTATTCAAGCGTTGAAGGAATAGATAGGATATCTGACACCAGCAATAATCTGTGTTGTTGTAACTAAATTTCATAGACATATTTTATATAACTATATTTTAGTATGAGTCCAGAATCAGTCCTTTACCTTATCGTTTACAGCTATGTGAAGCAAGAAGGAGCTACGCTGGTATTTTTTTTCCTTCCACTTTAAAATAAAAGATCTGTAATAGCTATCCTATTACAAATTCATAGAATCATAGAATTGTTAGGGTTGGAAAGGGCCTTAAAGATCATCTAGTTCCAACCCCTCTGCCGTGGGCAGGGACACCTCCCACTAGATCAGGTTGCTCAGAGCCCCATCCAGCCTGGCCTTAAAAACTTCCAGGGATGGGGCTTCCACCACCTCTCTGGGCAACCTGTTTCAGTGTCTCACCACCTTCATGGTGAAGAACTTCTTCCTAACATCCAGTCTGAATCGTCCCATCTCTAGTTTTAATCCATTAGCTCTAGTCCTACCATTACGCGACATCCTAAAAAGTCCCTCGCCAGCTTTCTTGTAGGCCCCCTTAAGATACTGGTAGGACACTATAAGGTCTCCTCGGAGCCTTCTTTTCTCCAGACTGAACAACCCCAACTCTCTCAGTCTGTCCTCACAAGAGAGGCGCTCCAGCCCTCTGATCATCCTGTGGCCCTTCTCTGGACACGTTCCAGCATGTCCATATCTTTCTTGTAGTAGGGGCTCCAGAACTGGATGCAGTACTCCAGGTGGGGTCTCCGGAGTCAGGAGAGTGGAGTAGAGGGGGAGAATCACCTCCCTCGACCTGCTGGCCACGATTCTCTTGATGCGGCCCAGGATACGACTGGCTTTCTGGACTGCAGGTGCACACTGACAGCTCATGTTGAGCCTCTCATCCACGAGTACCCCTAAGTCCTTTTCTTCAGGGCTGCTCAAATTATCAGATTATAGGTTCTGAGAAGCTTAAAGTGCTTATGTATACTTTGGGGGCTGTTTGTTTATTATAGAAGTTGTTGAGAAAGTATTTGCTCTCAAATACTTTATGTCCACATTCCTTTTTATGAAAGAAACAAAGCAAAGGTCAAAATGTTTACAATTTTCAGTTATTTAATTGAAAACAGTATCTGATGCTTCTTGAGCATTGCAAACAAAACACAGACTTGGTAACACATTGTAGAATACATTCAAATATATGTAAAATCCAATAGTCATCTCACTCCCTTCGCGCTACAACAGAACAGGCTGTGGCACTCTGTGATGAGTCCCTGCATTGAACAAGTGTAAAGGGAACTACAATGCAGACACTTAGTTGACTACTGGCATGTAACCAAAGCCCAATATGTTTAAAAATTATTTCTTCCCCTGATGAAGCTCATCCTCCTGTCCTATTTCTTTGTCAGTATGGACAAAAGCAGCAACCTATCTAATAGTACAGTCAATAACCAAGGCATCGTCTTCAACTTGGATCTTTCTTTACTGAAACTTTGTCTACATATAGCCTCTCTTTTTTTTTAACCTTGATAACACACAGTTTTGGCATGTAACCTTGCACAGACAAGCATCCGGGTTCTCAAGCTGCTTATATTTGGAATCATGAAATGTTTATTTCCCCTAACTCTGAAAAAAATATTGTGTCCTTAATGCAGCTATCCAGAATACTACATCAAATAACACTCTCCTAATGTATCACTTAAATATTCTCTTAAGCATCCCTATGATCATTGTCTGTCTTACTGACCAGCATCGACATTGTTAGTCTGGTACTTTCCTGACTGCCTGCATCCACCTGCTGACTTTTTCGTGAATTCTTTTGGGAAAGAATAATTTTATTACATCTTTAAATAGTATGTATTTGTCATGCCCCAAATCCATGCTTACAACTGTTTAGTGTTACAGCAAGAAAAATAATTAAAAGTATTCCTCAATAGCCACACCATAGTTACTCAGCTATAAACCAAGTGTGGACTACACAGATTATGAAGCTAAGGCAAATAAGAAAGTTCTTTGCTACCAGACACCATTAAAAATCAAAGCAACTGATGTCTCCAGCTGGCACACATTTTTAATTATACTTCATCAATATCTAATTGCGAATGAGCTTCTTTATTTTTTTACAGTCAAAATCTTTTTTTATGGGCAAAAAGAAAGCATACCATATGGATAGACAGAAATATGTATACACATGTAAAGTGAAGAATACATATAAATAATTTTATAGAAACATAGATGTGTAAACCAAAGAAATTATTGCTACTATAATTGAAATCTTAACAATATCATTATTATTAGTCCAGATCTAAATGTTTCAGAGAAAGGAAGAATAATGCATGTGAAAGTGTTATTTGCACACATCTTCATCTCTATTCCTTCTCCTTTGTGAAAAAGAAGAATTTTTGCATTCTTATTTCATAAATGACATTTAAACCATTTTTGTGTGTGGTCAAGTGTAATTTTTTTAACAGATTTTTATTTTGTTGAAATTAGTAATTCTCTTCATTGTAGAGTTGACAAGAAGTAAAATTGTCTCTTTAAAATTTTACTACAGTTTTCACCCTGTTTTTGCTTTCTCTTAAATGTTCTAATGTGTGCAACTTATATACATTCCTTTACAGCAAATGGACATTGAAAAAACTGCTCCTAAGTTTAAGGAGATTTTTAAAGATTAAACCTCAGAGCCCTGTCTGATGCATGAGTAATGTGGGGGCTATATTATTTTGTAGGAGCACATGGTTGGCACATTTTGACAACTGATATAAAAAAGGATTGCTGCTAATTTCCTGCATTGTATGCTGCTGGCAACTATTTATGGGTCAGCATAGTAACGGCTGAGTACAAGGTTTCTAGTTGAAGGAGATTTCTGAGACATGGAATTAAGGTAAAGAGGTAGAGATTTTTCTGACCTTTTATCACTTTTCTAAGGACACATCCCAATATATTGTCTTCATGAGCAAAAATTAAAAATCTAAGAAAAAATGTAAAATGCAGAAATGTAGAATTTTTATTTGTACTGTATGAAAATGGCATTCAAGCATAGCACCATTTAAAGGAAGGGGTTGGATATGGCCTTCCACTTCCCAGGCAGTTTGTACATTAAGTCAGTTCCTCATCACTGGCTCATAGAGATTAAATCTGTTGCAATCTTATTTGTACAAAGTAGGGTATTTCCTCCTGAAACAATTAATTTTATTGTCAGCCAAATAAAAAAATGTTTTTTACCTCATTTTCACAATGGCAGTTGAGCATAACCCACTGATATAGTACAAACTTAAAAAAAATTGCAAAATTTAAAAATTCTTTCATCTAGTGGTATTTATTTTCTATCAAGCTCAAACCAAAATATGTTTAAAATGGGATTATTCAAGCTTAACTTTTTCCTCTAAACCTTAAACAATTTATACTGGATGGTTTTTTTTTATATATAACTTCAAAGGATGCATTCTTATTTACTTTACCAGTAATAAGGATGATGATAAATTTTTGTTTGTAGTTGCTTTAATATTTTTTTCAGCTTATACTGGCACTGACAGGATGAGCTTTGCTAAAATGGTCTACTTTGGTTGTGCTTTCTGGTGCTATTCTTCAGAGGAATCCTGTATAATAAATTCTAGGCAATCTTTTAGACAAAGGAAATCATACTGAGTAAATAGAATGCATAATTGTGCTCAGTGGATAAGAATTCAAGTGTATTCTTTTCTTTCTTCTTAAATTACTAATATTCCCTAGGAACCATCTTGTTGTGAATGAGATCCTGTTTCTCTTTTTCTTATCATTTGTCTTCATTCATTACAGCTGTTGTAATTACACAGCAAAATGCTTTTGAGTTTGCATTTTTAGAATATTTTAGCTATTGTGCAGAAACATCAGGGGTTATAATAACCCAAAGCTGATTAGACTTTAAGGTGTGAAGATGTCAAATGACTATTGTCTACACTACATGTATGGAGACAGTTAATCATCTCTCTAGGAAGAAAAAAAAGCAAACAAAAAACCAAAAAAGATGATTGTAGGAGGCAGGAGAAAGGAAGTAATTTTGGAGAGATATTTGCTTATTGTTTTTGTCTTGCTTATATGAGTGTTCTGATTGCCAGATGGATTCATAAACAGACTGAGGTTTTCATGGCACTTGCTGCATGTAATGATCAGCAAGCCTAGGCAGTTTACAGTAGTATAAAGTTAAATGGATTTATAATATTGAAGAGCCATTTGAAGAATTAGTGTATGTTTAGTGATAATTGTTTCTTTTTTGGGTTTATAGAAAATTAGAATGACAGTTATTGCTGAAATAGGAAAACACAACCACTTAGGAAAAAAAAAAAAAAGCAATGGGGGAAAAAAAAAAAACCAGCAAATAATCAGAAAACCACATTTTGATTAATAAGGCAAAATTATTCTAATTATCCTGGGGATAAATAGCTTTTGATAATAATCTTCTTGTTATGTATATTGAAAGATATTCTTGTCAAAATATGATTGAATTAAACTACTAGTTAATACTATTAATTAAAATCATCTGATATCTAGAATTAGTTTCTGGATACTGTCAAAGCAAAGAAAATGATCACAGTTCTAATATATAGGAAGGATTAGAGTTACTGTTGTGGTAATGAAAGATTTCCAGTTGTGGTATTCCAGCACAAGTGCAGGCAATAGTTACCTTCTGTGGACAAAAGGTTTTTCAGTAACACAACAAAGATTATTTTTTGACAAAGATTTATAGGCCATACTCTACATTTTAACAGCTAATTCCCTCCAGCCAAAAAGGGTATTTAAGCCTTGTAGTTAGCTTGATATATTTAATCTTTAGCCTCACATTTTTTTCCATGGGTAGCCTCTACTGATCATTATTCGAGAAACAGGAATACTGTAATAGTTCTGGTGAGTACACATTTGTTGTATTGTGGTACAAGTTTTAGCTTCACATTATTGATCTTATATCATCATGTAACAACAAACATAAAGTCTTTCAGCTGTGTGTAACCCAGCTCCATTTTACATGCCCCTTTTTTTTTCATAACAATACTATTTTTCCTGTCTAGAATAGAGACTTCCGTTCAGGTTCTGTTTCACTGAATGCAGAAGAAAGGTTTTTATTCTACATGTGGCTTTGCTCCAAAGGAAAAATGAGAGTGGGACATTTTACATCTGAGTTTTCTGAATGTGCTATATGATAACATAATTCATAATAATGTCTTTTTCCTTCCTAATTCATACACAGAATCTGAAAAGAAGATGAGAGATATGCATTTTACTGTATAATGATATAAAAATTTCTGAGGTTATAATTGGCATAAATGCTTGATCACCACTTGGTTTTTTCTTTCAGTCTTTCAACATCACCAATATTTATTTTTGTACCTAATCTGTATTCCCTTAATCAAGCAATTAGCCAATGACAAGGAACTCATACAAAGTCCTTCAGTCATAGATAAAAGAATGTTTGTATCTCTTCCAATCCCCTTTTCTCATGAAAATTGAGAAAAAAATTGAAGAAACTGGAATCTGCAACAACATATGCTTACTTACCCATGAAAGGATGTCAAATTATGATCAAAATTATGATTCATGTGTGCTGGCCACTTTTCTGAGTATCACTGTTAAGTTTTGTGAAAGTTTTATGGCTCTCCTAGAAGCCTGTTCTTACGCTTCCTCATATATAGCACTCCACTTAAAATGTCTGCAGCCATGCAAAGGATAGCAAGTTATGTATACCTGTCCAGCTGATGGATAGACAGGATAAAACAGCAGTATTTGTCTAAGTCTTAGACTAAGTCTTATGCAGTGTATTGTGGGCATGACTGCTACACTGGGCATTAAGTTTAGTTGCAGACTTGTATATCTCCTTACTTACGGCAGTTTTTATAAGGTAGTCCTGGCTATGTAAAGAGATATCTTATTGTTAGTGTTTTATGACCCTTTAATCTGTAGATAGCAGAACCTCAGTTCAGGAAAAAAATACCCAGTAGTTTGCAATGACAGGTGAGACAAATTACTTTTCTTTTTTTTTTTTTAAAGGCAAATACTTTATGTGTTTTTATAAGACTTATGCTGAAACCAAAATCGCTATCTGCACTGAGGAAACTGCCCAGTTCTAGATATTTGTGTCTAAGACTCTCATACTGATTTTTGTGTAGTCAAGAAAGAGAAGTGAGCACGCCCTGCAGGCAATTAATCTTGCACTAATAGTTCAGATGGCCAAGTGCTGTATGTTCAAAGTCTGGATTCCCAAATACTATTCTTATGCTGAAATGCCATTTGAGGTGTGCAGAATGGGGAGGGAGCAAGCTTAGTGCTGAATAATCAAGGGAAGGGCCTTAAGGTCAGTTTGGTCTAGTAGGTGTTTTATAAGATTGCATTAACAAAAAATCTCAGAAAGTATCAGAGAAAATCCAAATTTCAATTGAAGGATAAAAGTATAAAGTATGTTTTTATTCAGGTCTCTTATGGTCCGTTTTCAGGACACAGGTAACAGGTACTGGCATTTCAATAGGAGTTACTCTAATGAGGTGACAGGAAATATAAAAAAAATTGTCTATGAAATGAGTAAAAGTAGTGGGAGGGTGGTCGTCATTTAATTTTAGCTTTGCATATTGCTACTATCTATAATGATGGATCTTAAATAACTTCAGACATACACAGTCCTAATTTTATGTTTCCTTACTATTATCTGCCTTTAAGCTGGAAGGGTCAAAATATTTTAATATTTTTATCTTATAACTTCTCTTGCAATACTTTGCAACTTTTCCTGTACCTTGGGCTCTAACGTTTTCTTTGACTGTTTAGTGGAAATATTTGAAATTTCAGACAATGGCAATCTCATTTCTATCCCTTATTTCACTTCCTTTAGATATGCCTAGATATTTAAACACTTCCTTTTGCTGCAGGGCACTGCACTTTGGAGGGGAAGTTTCTGAATAGTTAGGTAATGAAGTCCTTGAAGTTCTTTTCTGTCTCCTTAAAGAGTTTCATGTAGTATTCATATTAACTTTTTTCTGTGATGGCCCTCTTTAATGCTAGATATGGTATTTTATCACAGCAGCCTCTTTCCAACTTGCTATACCAAACCTATTCCTACAGCAATCCTTACCAGAGTCATGAAAGCATTCTATTCTCTACTGACACACTGCTGGTTTTTGAAAATATTCTTGCTGCTGTGTGCTTGAATGGGCAGATGTAGGCCAGTACATGTCAAGAGTTCTTCCACTCATGTGGCATTCCAGTTTCATGGTGATGTAAAAATTTTTAATGTCTTAATTTACAAATTCATCATGGCTATAATTCTGTAACTTTTTATTCATAGACAATAACTAATATTAGCTATTTAATCCGAGCCAATTGTGCTCACCACTGGACAAAACTGAAAAGAAAAAAAGAAAAAAAAAGCTTTTCAAGAAATAACAAATTAAATTGAGAGACGCAACATGTCATGAGCGTAGAAGAAGCAGTAATGGTAAAAAGTTACCATTTCCTGACTGAATTTGAGGCACTTATGGGCAATGAATCATAATCCAACTGATGTAAATTGCTATAGTCCTGTCAATCGCATTAGAAATGCACAGACCACCACTCACAAAAGATCTAGTCTGTCATATGAGCTCTTGCTGGATGTATTGCAGTAGCTCCCTGTTTTCTCTGGTCTGTCCCCAGACAGCCTGGTCTGTTCCAAGGCAGAAGGCTCTTCCCCTTCTCCTCTCACAGATGTCTGTGCTGGGTGGAATTAGAATTAGAGGAATTAGAACCAGGCTGTGAATTCAGTCTAGTTGGGCAGAATTATCTGATAAAATAATGGTCTTTTCCCGAGCTGGCTCCAGGAAACTGAACTCACATATGCTGTTTTCCAGAAGCCAGGTTGCACATCTTGACTCTACAGGTAACCCTTTCTCTTTTATCTACCTGTCTGCATGTAACATAGATTGCCCTGTAACATAGACTGCCCTGTCTATGTAGCATAGACTGCCTTGCACTTCACATTGTGCTGGTCATAGGCAATTGAGGAACTCCATAATTTTCCCGCTCTTAAACCAGTATCTGATTTACATGAATACTACACACGTCTATGTCTGCTGTTCTAGTTTATATTCAGAATTGAATTTTGGTTTCAATGGTGCTCACACAATGTGGTTGCACAGCCGTCCTGAATATTGTCATTCAATATTATTAGTACCACTGTGCAAAGTCAGAAACATGAAATAAGATACAGGAAAGTCAGGAAATTCAAATTTCTTGCCATTCAGACAGTTAAGCCACTGTTTGACATTGGGCTGCTGCAGATGGTCTCTATCTGTTGCCTACAGACCTTTTCCTCCACTTTTTGTAAAAGGAAAAGGCAAAGGCTCAAGTCTCTTACACTTCCACTTCAGTAATGGTGAAAAATGTTTGTTGGCTTTTCTGGCCTTTATGTAGGTTTAATGTTTGCCAGCCTCTGAGATTCTTACATTTCTCTTGAGTTATACGCACGCCAGTATCTCTCTTTATTCAACTAATCTAAATTGAGTCTTTTCTTTCACTGAAGATGTCATATGCCTGCCTGCCTGAGAAATTCCTGTTAAACACTAGGCAAGCTTAAAATAAAAACAGTTTAATGTGAATAAAGTTAAAGGTCAAGGTCTTGATTACAAATTCATAAATACAATTACAAAAGAAAAATTTAAAACTCAGTTCCAGGAAAGAACTTCTATGTTAAATGATCTTTAGCTGTTTCTGTCTTTCATCTCTCTCTGAAAGGTTTCATTCCATCCCCTTCTCCAAAGGCTTGGAGCCTTACTCCAAAGGTTTTCATAATACATCCTCTTTCTTTGTGTGAGACAGCTCCTCCTCCTCTTTCCTCTGCCTGTATTCTTACTTTCCTCCTTGGTTCTTTTTCTTAAATTCTGACTTAGAATCTGTATAAAGTATATTTGTGATAATTTCAGTGCTTTTTTATCTTTTCTGATCTTTGTAGTTGAGTATCCTCTTTCCTTTTACCCTCTACTTGGTCACACTCAGTGACTGAATTTGTTTCTGCTCCTCCTGGGTTTCTCTGAATTTATATATTTTTATATATATATATATTCTATATATATATATTCTATATATATTTCCTTTTCCTTCATTATTATGTTCTTTTGAAGTCAGTGGCAGTTGTGTAGTTTGAAGCATTTTCAAGATTGTTACCACAGTACTTAACAGCATGTTATAATATGTACTCAGTGAACAAAGATCTCACCAGATTTAGAACTACTACCTTCATATTAGTTGTATATTTTTGAATATTTGACAACACATTGAACATATTTAGAAACTTTTTCTCCCCATCACCTTTTTGGGTGTTTTTTTGTTGTGTTTTTTTTTGTTTGTTTGTGGTTTTTTTTATTATTTGCTTGTCAGCATGCAGTCATGTCTCTTAGGTTGGCCTCTTCCTTTATGTTGTGATGAGAATACATAATAAATACGACTGCTCCTTCAAGACAGGTTGTTCCAGTGTCCTAGCTTGGTGTCAAGAAGATGAATAGTGCTTGCTGACATCTCCTCTAAACACGATAAGCCAATCACTTATGAGGGAGTTTCTGAATGCTAGAGTTTCATGAAGGATGCTGAGGCAGGTTTAAGTGCACAAAGATTTATTGTTGGGCTCTCTAGCTTATAGTATATATAGACTTCATCAGTGTGAGTTTCTTTTTGGGAAAAAAATATGGGAAAAGGAGAGAGAGAAAGAGAAAAAGGAAAGGGAAAACTGGCCTATGGTTATCTGGACAGAACAGTGACAGGTCTCTCTCCATTCCAACAAGTCATGATGATTTGTCATCGTGCTTTCTGCTAGTACTGTGTGCTTTTCATCAGGACTGCCCCCACTCTCTCCCTTGCCCTTGGTTGTTTTGGTTTCTGATGTTATTGGTGCTAACCGAAGTATGCAAACAGGGGACAATGTTGCATATTGGTTGTTAAGCATCTCTGCACACAAACGTTTGAACAATATTTGTCAACTATTACGTGACTTATTCTGTTATCCCCTATCTTCGGTTTATCATAAACTAAAAACTACAAAGCAAGAGCTAAAGAGAGGTGGGGAAGACGTATAATTCTCCTACCACTGGTAGGTAGGCTCCTATGAGAACCCACCAAAACAGCACTATTGGGGGTTAGCAGCTACTAAGCCATGAGAATGACAACCCGATCACAACAGCAGGAGAATGGCAAGGGAAAATACTGCTAGAGAGTCTCTGGAACATGCTGCTTCAGCAGCTTCAGGGAAAGGTTACAGAGCTGCAAACAACAAGCCCTTAGGTGGTTGTTTTTTTCAGCATGAGATGTCAAGGGACTGAACTGCTTCAACATGAGAAAAAAGAAGGAAGAAATTTTTAAACAACAGGGACTTGGAATATGAAGCCTGTGGAAAAAGTCTACTTTGTCTGGTCTGCTTCAGTTGTCTTTATGTGTACATTATGGCACAGACAGTTCCATAAGGAGCTCATGTCAAGGGTCTGTTGATATTAAAATACTTTAATCAGTCTAAAGTATTTCAATTTTCTTATTTATGTGGCTAAGTACTGAATCAACAGAGTTTTGGAACCTTTTAAATAAAAACAGTTAAGAGGAATAATACATATATATGTTTGTAATGGAATTACTTTGGTAGCTCAAAGATTTCTTAAATAAGTTTTAATATTCGTGTAAATTATGTTTTGCTCTGTCAAAACTTAAAAGGTTATTTCTAGCAGCTTTATATTTTTGTTTTTTTTTTCCTGCAAAGCCTGTTTTTCCCCACAAGCCAAAAAAAAAAAAATTAAGTTGAAGACACACATGAGCAGAAACATAACATGAAGAGAGAGATACTTTTTTGCCAAGCAATTCATAGTAAAAATATTTTCAAATATTTGGTAGATGAGGATGGTATAAATACTCTGCATCGTAAGACTAAGTCAGGCATCATGAGGGATTTGATTAGCACTCTGATGAAAAAAGACATGCTGATAGGTGACAATATGCCTATGTGTATAAATGACAAATAGCAGTCTAAAGCAATTTTCTTGAAGAAAATATCTGAGCTGAATGGTATGTATACAGAATGAGAGACTGTAATTTCAAAGATCTTAGAAAAACGATGAACTCCCACTGATGTCTTAATGTAAATGCATCCAATAAAACCCTGACTTTTTATAAGGCTAAGCAGATTTCCAATGCATTTGAAATTTGAAACACACTTTGATTAATTCTTTGGAGATGAAATGTACCGAATGCTATTTTGAAAAAGGAAAAATAATAAACAAGCAAAACCAAGTACTAAGTTCCTCAATATCCAGGTTTATTTCTACCTCTTACAAAGGTGATCTTAGAGCCCTGAAGGCTTGGTTCCAGCACTGTAGGCAGAACTGTGTTCCCCATTAGCAAAATAAGATTTCTAAAGAAAGGAAACTAGTTACATAGCTGTGGAGGAAATATTCATGGTGTCAAACTTTTGCAGTTGTTATGAACTAAAAAGAAGTTGAGACTATCTGGCACCTATGAGGACTCACTGTTTTGTTTGTTTGAGTGGTTAGTATAGGACAGCAGCTTATTACCACTAACTTTAGGTGGCCAGGTTTCAAAAACTTGTCCACAATGAAAATTACATGCCCACTCTGTTACTTTTGCTGTCTCTTCTTAAACTGTAATGTTTTATTTATAAGAGGAAGAGCATATTTGTAACATTTTGCAGTCTCCTTCATTTGAACCTGTATATTATTTATAGTATTTGCGTAATTTGATGGTAATATATTATTCTCTTTTATATGAGATTTGGTGTCAAGCTGAGAAGTCTAAGAGTTTGAAACAAAACAAACAAACAAAAAGAAATAAAATTCCTTTTAGTAGCAATCAAGCAATAGTTAAATACATTTCACGAATTACAAATAACCTTTTTTAGTGGTAAATACTGCAAAGGTAAACAAATTAAATATAGCATATTCAACTAATCAGTGCCTTGAAAAAAAATAAATCTGTATATATTAAATCTCTACAAATCCTGGTATTTAAAAAAAAATATACTACATGCTTTTCATTGCCGATAGTATGCTGGTATCTCTCATATTCTTTTCTGGTAAATACTGATTTGCCATTATTTATTACAACTGTAATGGGCAGGATTGGATGGCCAGAAGATTGTGATTAGAAACAGATCTAGATGTGTGCTGACTTTGCAACAGTTCTGTACTATAGAATCACTTACACCACACTGCACCATCTTTGGGGTTTTTTTGCTTAACTTTTTGCTCATAAGGATGTAAAATTGTTCTACTGCGTTGAGCCATTGTTTGCCTCACACAGTGAAAAAGATATAACATTCAGGAGAGACAAAGAAGGCTGGCACTTTCTGCAGTCCATTCCTCCAGGATTTTTCCCACATCCTCAACAGTACACATGAGAATATCCCTGTCTAATCCCTTTAGAGTGTGTTTAAGGAACTGTTATCCATTAATTTGCCTAATCCTTTGTTTGAACCAGGGAATTCTATCTGCCTTCACAACCTCCAGTGGCAATAATTCATAGAAATTTGTGACCTTTTGTATAACAAGGTATTTTATCTTTTTCTTATCTCCTGTGCCCTGCAAGTTTTAGTGTTTTGGCATTTGGTTAGTAAGTTATTTATTTGTCTCATTCACCATCTTCATGATTTTATAAACCTGACCTGCTTCTCTCTTTGCCAACTGTCTGTCTGTAATGAAATCAGTGTACTCCTAAACTTATTATCACATCTTAGTGCATCTTGGAACAGCAGCTGAGATTTAGCTCCAGCAACTTCAGACATCCAGATTTTGGGTGGGAACTCCAAATATATTCACTGTCTCATTTAGGGTACTTTTTCCTTTATTCTTTTACAACTTATTTTTCCAACTTAATGTATTACAGTAAGTTTACTATTTTTGAAAGGAAAAAAATTAGTTTATAAAAATAATATGTCTTGACAAAAGTTCACATAAAGCCTTCAGGTGGCAGTTGTATAGGATCTTATATTATTCTCACTTCAAAAAGTAAAAAGAGCACACATGTTGAAGCTAATGGAATTCTATTATTATACGTGAGATCAGGTTAATTGCATATTTAAAATAAATTAAAAAAAAATACAGCAAGGTCTGGAATTTTTAAAAAGTCCAACAAGGTTTCTTTTCAAAACAAAATAAACATGCAAACAAAAGCATATCCCTTATGGCTAATATATTTTTAAAAAAATTAAGTACTCTGATAATATATTAACTATACATTTTAAAAAAAATAATTTCTTCTGAAAATAATTTTCTGTTAAATAGTTGTTTATTGTATTATGTAAAGTGCAGTAATACACACTGGAGTCTTCATTTATAAAGGATTTTTTACATTCTATTCTACCAGAACTTTATATGTTATTCATGTAACAATTTATGCAAAAAATGAAATGAAGAACAATGACTATCTCTAGCATCAAAATGTTAAAGAATGAATGTGCAAGTCAGATAATTTTATTATTTACAATACCTATAGTTTGATTTGCATTAATTTAATGTAAATCTAATTATTTTTTCCTCTTTTAAAGGTACTCAAATACAATACTATATTATAAATATCAGCAAATTGAATTAATGTAAGTGAAATTATGTACTTGGTAAGCAATTGGGAAAAGAATTCACCAAGAACAACAATAAAATAAGCAAAGAGTCTCTAATTGGTTAGTTTAACAAAATGCTGCAACCTGAAGTAATTAGGATCTATTTTGTAGTTTTTGGAGACTTTGGATTTCATTGTTAGTTTAACTGAACTAGTAAATATTTCTAATAAGTCTATTGGTCTTACACAAATGTGCACTAGAATTAGAATCTACTGTGCTCAGCCTTGTTTGGACATATAGAGGAGTAAGAGATACCTGCATATGATTTTTGTTACAGAGGAAGGGTATCCTATGAAAAGCAATAGAGGGAAATCAGAAACCATTCACACCCATAACCGTAGGCAGAGACACTTTTGGTCCTGTTGATGTGTCTCTGAATGATGTTAAAAGAAAAAATATGCTATTGTAGGGTGTTTTAGCTAGTAAAGGTAATAGTAAAAATAAAATTAAACATTATGTAACAAAATTAAATCTTTTCCTGCACTGCCATGTTATGGTGAAATATGGCATATATTTTTTCTAGTAACATTATTTTAAAGGTATTTTCAGGTAAACCCATTTGTCTGAAATAGATGAAAACAGTTGGAAAGAAAGCTGGGAGAATTTTGAATTGTTATTTTGTATGATTTGAAGAGTTTTGTTGTTCTTTGGATTTTCTGAGTGTTGAGTTAATTGTGTAACATGTCTCAGTACCCACAGCTAGAATGAGATAACTTTGAAAATCTAAATATAATATTTACTATAATGTAAAATTTTGTGGAATAATTGAAAAAGAGAATATTTAAATAATACAAACTATATAACAATGTTAATTTTCCCCTGTTGTGCATTTTCTTTGAGGATATCCGCACTAGAAAGAAAACATCTATAGGTATTGACAACTGTGAATTTCAGCATAGAGGCTGAGCAATTCCAAGTATTTAAGGCAATTCATTGCAATTAAAAAAATAAAAAATAAAAAGAAAGACCCAAACAATAAAACCCAACACCAAACCCCACAATTCAAGAGACGAAAGTCAGACTCCTCTGCGTGTGTGTGTGCACATGCACTTTCACTTTGTGCATGTAGTTGAAGATCTGATGACTTGTATTTTTATGCACATGTATTTCAACTTAAACAGATTAAGGTTTGATCTCCAAGAGGACTCAGAATGAGGAACACTTATCTTGTGTTACTTGTGAAGTCTTGCTGAGGTTTGTGGGGATTTTTCCCCCTCTGTGCTTTTAAAAAAAATGTTCTGAAAACAAAATAAACTCCTGACAGTTATGGAATTTACAAATGATATAAAAACAGACTGAAAAATAATGCTATACAAGCAGAGAATCATTTCATGAACTGGACAAAACAATGCATATTCAATACACACAAACTGAAAAGTATACATCAAGGGATGGGGCTGAAGTGGCATTAATTTCTGTAGCTAGGAATTTTACTGGGATCCTGGGAAATATTGTAAGGAAAGACATAATTGCAGTGTAGCTTCAAAAGCAAGCTTTATCTGTTATATTGTTTTCTAGGAGTCCACGCAGTCTTTTAATGAAAAAAATAGAATTATCAAAATGATGACTTACCCTTTTAACTGAGGTCAGTATGGAAATCCATGTTCAGTTCAGATCTACAATTTAGGAAACATGATAAAAAATCTGAGAGCTTTCAGAGAAAACCCATGAGAACAATGTAAATCAAAATTCTTGTCCTTGAGAAATATGTACAGAAAACAATGTAATGCTATATTTTAGATTGCTTTATCTTTGGGGTATTTTTAAATATAAAATTTTGCATATAAATGTTAAAAGAACTGTGGTCATTTTGGACTTATAAGTTTTTCTACTTAAAATGTAAAGTCACATTCCTCTCCACATATGTTCTATTTGTATGGTTTACCCGTATGTATGGACAGATTAGATTTTATTGTGGCTTTGTTCATAGAAATAATTGTGACTTTGTTCATAGAAATAATTGTGACTATATCATTTTGGAAGTATTACTTTTTAAGAAGTGCAAATCTTAACAAACAGAGCCACTTTTAAAAATTCTTCCAGATCTGAAGCACAAGGAAAAACAGATTCTTATTTGAATGTCTATTCACCTCTGTATTTGTGAGAGATACACAGTAAATCAAGAGCAGATGCTAAAACTGTGTGCACATGCACATAAGATGGTTTCGCTATAATACATTTCTTTCATGCAGTCAGCAAATGGGAAGTGTATAATGCTTGCTTTATTTTATTGTTAGCAAAACAGTTTGGTAGCTTTAACAAAATAAAATAACATTCCTATATATCACTGGAAAGTCTCTAAGGAATAATATACATGGAACAGCAGCTGTTAAGCTACCTATAATATGCCTTTCTTGTGAATTGCTCTTGTCTGATAGAAGAAATTAGTTTGGCAGAACAAAGTCTATTGCTTCATGAATATATAATGACAAATTAAATACCTTTACCTAGTTTCAAAAAAAGCTATGAAAAGACTTCCACTGAGCACCTTTGGAAGGTTTATCCACAAAGATTTCTGCCCATTTTAATTAATAAATGACACGCTGCATTGCGTTGAGGATCATGTACGATGAAAACACTCGTTTACACCTTTACGTATAATGAATTAATTGGTTTGAAGTGAAAATGAGCACAGATGATGATAACTTCCCTCATTATAGCTTCACTTTTACTTCTAAGCGCATTCCAAACCAGGGGGACTAGACAGCCTTAGAAAACTACAGAAGGAAAACAAGAAAGTACTTCTAGTCATGCCAAAGACAGATGAGATGTTAAATGGAAAACTGGGAGAATATTTTTTTTGTCATAACTATTTAACAACTCAGTTCTTATGATCTGTTTTTTGGAAGTGTCATGACCTCATGGAGACGTGTTTTGTTTTCCCTATACTTTATCAGGAATTGTATGTTTCCTGCTACACGTGCCTACTTATAACCATAAGCTTCTATTGTTCTGAGTGCAATACTGTAGCTCACAGGGAACTGTTTAAGGAGTTATAAATATGAATTACGCTCAGAAATGAAGCATTGCACTAGTTCTGCCATTCTGCAGCCTCTAAGCAATAACCTTCAAGTATTTTCTGAAGTTGCTAAATTTTGCATCCATGGAAGTGTTTCTTTGGTTTCTAATACTAAACAACAACATGAATAGAATTGCAGAACAAAGTAATTGATGTTGTGCTTAGATTACGTGAATGTACATCCGAATCTCACTTAGGACCAATGTTCACAATGGTGCTTTGGCTTAGAATATCTTTTCCTAAGGCTAAAAAAATATCTTTAGTGAGTTGAAATAATTTTACTTTAAAGATAGTAACATAGTGAAAGAAAACAACAAAAAAAAGCTAAGCTTCAAAACTGTCATGATAGCTCTTGGAACTTGAGTTAAACAACTTAGTGCAGTGAAGGAAATGCATAGTTTTAATTTGTTAATATAATAAACTCCACAGTAAATTAATTTGTGGTCTCCCCTCAGGTTTACACCAAGAAGTACAGAAACCTGTTTGTTTACTCTTTCAAATTGAAAACTATTGATTTCCTTTAGGAACTCATCCTTGTTGACTGTGATTTAGTCCATTAGTTCACATTCCTATCAACAAATATATTAATAAAATACACCATATTTTTCTTTTGGCAAAGAGCTATATTTAATTTTGAGTTACTTACATCAGCTTCAACTTAAATAAAGACAATGTAAAACAGCTTTACCCCATTTTGAAACATAAGAAGGTAGTGAAGGCTGGAACAGTCTAAACACCATGTAAACAAACTGAGAGCATGCTTGGTTAATTATTTTTCAGCATGAGTGCTTGCTGCTCTTGCTTCTTTACCATCCATTCCTAAATCTTTGATATGCCCTCAGTACTGCCACTGTCTCTGTATGTAATGGACTAGACTACGATTTGCTCTGGCTTAAAATTAAATCAGATAAAACACAAGCAAACACTGCCCTCCCCCAGTTTTTAATCCAGGCAAATTGTCCTCTCTGGGTCATCATATGGCCCCAGAAAAATGAACTCATACTCTTGATGGGGATGTTCAGGATTGAAAACGAACTGTCAGCAAAAGCTGTCTAAACCAGGGTCTCTGTTGAAACTGCCTAAAATGCCTCTGTGACTTGATTGATCAGGCATATTAAGGAATTAAGTTTCAGACATGCAATACACAGGCAATAGTTGTTTTTATTCAGATATGCAGAAGAGGGTCAAATGTTCAGTTATTGCATAGTTGCAAGGGGTTAGAAACATTTTATGTCCTTTTCAACCTGAAAGAAATCAAATGTATTTTTCTCCTTTCTGGGAGAATACTCTAACCATAAACCCACAACCTAATCTGAGTACACACTAACTATTTCTGTGAAGATACAGGTGTGAAATAAACAAAGCTGTAAAGGAAAACCAAGCAAGCACGTACTGCTACGCTCTAACACACTGATGCAGTTTTTGACCTGCAAGAAGGGAATCCTGGGTTCTGCTCCTAGCGCCAATTATGAATTTTGCATTAAGCAAAACACTGGATAAAATACAAAAACAGTTTTAGGTAAAGCTATAACTGTCACTTTTTAAAGCCACCTGTATTGTTGGGGAGAAAGAGAAAATAAACAACCTTTTGAGCACACAAACCTTGAAATGGAAGCAGCCACCTTCAGGCTAGGAGTGACTGAGTCTAACTTTACTATGTTAAAAAAGGAAAAAGTATTTTGCCTTTTGGTCCAGTTGAAGGAAAGATATAGGTTCCTTGAACCAATTCACGCAAAGAGGCTTAAATCCTCACTGCTCTAATTTAGACTGACTGATGTGTTGAAAATGGTCACATCACCTGATTCAGTACTTATCCCACTGTCATGGTGCCTGACCACTCTCATTCTGTACTGGTTCTTCTCATAATGCTTAACATAGTCAGCTTCTAGATTACTTGCATATTGTTTTATTTTATTCTGTTCTGGTTTGTTTCTCTGAGTGGAGCTGACTGGGGTTTTGAACCACTACCACAAGGCCAGGCTAAATTCTTGCAAATATCCCCTCAGTCCAAGACAACTTGAGACATTCTGCGAAAACAGCGTGAGTCTTTTTTCTGGCATCTCTTTGGGCCTGAGATATGTAGGCAGTATTTAAAGACTCCTTTGGATGAATATTTATCCTAGATGAGGCATCTTACAGAACAGACTTCTTGGAGTATTCTTGCACACATGTAGTGTTGCAACCATGGGGTCAAAGTTGAAACAGTGATGATGCTACACTGAGAGTGCATGATCATGGGGAGTGAAAATTAAAGCTATTTGGTACCTGTGCTACCCAAGGAGGATGTTAACAGACAGACTAATGATTTTGGAAGCCAATTCAAGAAATAAATTTCATTTCTGAGTCTCAGTGCCCACCACTAAGGTATACTACTTCCTAATACTACACTGTGTAAGTCTACTCCTAAACACACTCCCTGAGTTTTTAGGAAGTAGTATGGGAATCAAAAATATATAAACTTCTTTTTCTTCAGAGCGATACTGAAAATAATATTCTGAAGCTTAGATAAAAACAAGATTAGCTAGCTTTTAGTCATTTGCAAGATATAGTAAAGCTAATTTACAGAGCTTGCATGTGAATTAATGTTGCTGATTATTTTTAAACAGGCCTTTAAGATGTGCTGCTATATGTTCTCCACTGCTAAGTGTTGCTAAATAACTTGTATAAAGCTGTGAAGGCACTGGGGAACTGTAATCATGCTGAGCCACTGGACATAATTTCTATTGCTTTTTTGTGTAACATCATTAATTTTGCTGTAGTTTTAAGGGTCTCCTTGGATTGTTCCTGAAAATCACTTGTATATTTAAAGCAACTTCAGACTTGTGACACTGAACTATGATAATGATTCTTAACATCTAATTCAGTGACTCCTTTCTGTTTCTTCTAAGGTTGGCAGAATGTCATATATGATCTTTTTTAAAAAACAACCCTCTTCACGTTCAGAAGATCGAAAGGAGAAAGACACAAATTTCTGTTCATCTTGGTCTATATTGTAAAGAGTTAAACTAGACTATAGTAGTTCTTCTTCTTAGTATATTTATGTATATAAACAGACTGGATCTTCATTTGGAGTTTTTTGAGTCCCTGAAAATAAATAGATTGTTGTAACTGATGTTTAGTAGCTCCCTTTCCAATTTCCTTTTTTCTTCTAGTAGGTAATGACTAAATAAAAGACCTACTTTGATCTAGACTAGTCATTATCAGACTCTAAAGCTTTATGAAAGAGAAATCAAAGCATACCAATTGGGTATTTTAAAAAAGATAAAATTTGAGGAAGAAATTTTTAGAATCCATCCTTGGTAGCAAATTAAAGACCCTTACGCTTATTTTCTGCAGAACCATCTCTTGAACCTGAGACTGTGTATGAGAAAATCAACATAGCATACCTGATGAACCATTCTCCTAGTAAACCAGTTTACAAGAGCAAAAAAATTAATTGCCTTGTAGGTTATCTTCCTCATAAGCATATAGAATTAAAACAAAGAAGAGGAGACTGTAAGAAGTGGAAGACTGCACCAGTATTTGAAAAAGCAATGTAACTAATACTTCTTGATATTCTCACACTGATTTATATGTTTAGGTATAGTTGTAAAAAAGCTTTCTATTGGGTCTCTCTCGTATTGTGTGTCGATTTGCCACCTCAGCCTTTGTCCTGTCTGCCCATCGTGTTCCCATCCTCTTTTCTCTTTCACTCCCTGTTCCTGACCAATTTTTCTAGGACTATTTCTTTCAAAATGCTGCACTCTCATCATTTGGAAGTTCTTATGCTGCACATCAAGTGGACAGAATGCCGAGATCCTCTAAACAAGAGATTGTATGTGCTGCAAAACGTTTACCTGTAATACTTATTCTAGTTTAGCTGTGAAAGTATAGGTAAGCCTACAGGATCCCAAATGGCCCTTTTGTGCAATCCCTTTCTTCTCCTCAGTGTATCTCTAGAATTAAAAAGAAACCCCCAACTCTGGTTACTACAAGCAAAACTGTGAGCAATGGTGAGAGCGCTATTTTGCGCACTCTGTTCTCTGCATTTTTGTCTTTGCTCTGGCAGTTCATCTAGCACATTCCATTTGTACCATGGGTTCCTATCTCCTAGGCATAAAATATTATTTTTATTACTGCCAACGTTATGTAAGAGACAGATGTGAGAAGTGGTGGGATATTCTCCTCTGCTATTAGATAGATAAGGGGGTTGTAGAGTAGAGATCCACAGCAGATGGAACATCTCTCGCACAGGGAATTTTGCTCAGGCTTTCCTACCTGGAATGGCAGCAGGATACAGGTGGCATCTGCAGATCATTCCCCTGTCAAAATTTAGCAAGGCTTGAATAATCATGGGTTGTACAAAATCAGATTTTCTCTGGTTTTATCACTTAGCCAAATGTTCATGCTTTTGTTCCCCCACACCTTCCTAAAGAAAAATGTTTCAAGAGTCACCAAACCAATTAACAAAACAAACGTATAAAAAATATTTAATGGAGCTAAAAATATAATGTAGAATCTAATTTAATTCTGACAAATGGCAAAATACTTTTTCTGAAGATGACTTACAGTATGAAAATTTAGATTCAGCAATTAAAAATAATAAACATTGTGTTAAAAGACAGCCTAACCTGTAAGAAACTTTCAGTATGGGTGCTATTAAGATGAGTAATGCAGACTTGTCTCAAATTTGTCTTTTGAGTTTTTTTCTTACTGTCATATTGCACTCTATATATTATCCTATTTTACTTGCTTTACTTAATTTACTTGCAAAATACATCAATTAATTTTATCTCTGGTGACCAAAATCTAGACTCTTGCTGATTATGTCTACTTTGCAAGTGAACAAATTATTCACTGATGAGTCAACTAGCCAAAATTAATTCATTTTGAGGTGTGAATTTCCTTTCTCTACCACCCCACAAAGAAAAAATGAGTGACTTATTCATTACACAATGCAGATCCTCACAGAATATTTTTGTCTCTGTATGCTTTTCGGAATATTCTTACTGGTCTTTCTGTTGTGGTTATATTTTTGTAAATCTGGGATATCACAGTTTTTTGAGTAACATTATTTTCTTGAGAAAATATTCTATATCAGGGAGCTGGTGCACCAGTGTACTCAGGAGGGACTGCCACTAAAATGGCTATTTTGAGCTTTGTTTTTTATACTGTTTAATTTGAAAATATGGTAGCATCTGAGGTAGAGAAAACATGGGTCTATTTTCTATACATACATGAATTCCTCCTCCCCGCCCCCCGCCCTTTTTTCCCTTTAGTGAAAAAGTCAAATGGAAATTTTAGTAAAAGCCTGGGGAACAGGGAGATGTTTGTACTTTGCAGTAAAGTATGGTGCAGAGACACCTCACTGTGCTCTAAATTAAGCACTAAATATCATGTGAGGGAACAATCCTGATTCGTAACATCTTTTAAAATAGCAAAACCTGATTTGGTTGAGAGAACCTCATCTATTTCAAGAATTACCACAACAGTAAAACTGAAGGTTTGGAGTCCATGTTTTTCTGGCTTAGGTGACTGATTCTCTGTGCAGCTGAGAAAAAGGCAAAATTTTTTAAGGATTGAAAAGTCATCCCTGGTTTTCATCTCCTTTAATTATGACGTCTCTCTCACCTTCCAATTCATAATCAAACTACTCCTAAATGCCCTTTCTGACATCGGTTACTGTATAAATTCTCTTGGGCAAGAGTAGGTCCCCTATTTCTTACTGTGTAGACTACATCTATATACAAAATTATTAGGATTTATGGAAGTATTTATATCAATTAATGGAAAAAACAGTGAGATACCTCCTCAGGAACACATCTTATGCTGAGATCTAGGACAGAGATGGCATTCCTGACTGATTTTCCTTAGAAAAGTTGATTTTTTCATGACACTTTTCTGTACGCAGGAAAATATTTTCTCAAAGTTCTGAACTTTGAGGTCACAACTTAGGAGGTGCAGAATAAAAAAACACCTGAGAATGAAACAAAGGGAGAGCTGTAGATTTATCTCATGCAGTCACCTTTTGAGAGGAAAAAGCACACGCATTGTGCAATACTGTGAGCAAGCAGAAATGTTTTAGCATATTTAAGTTAAAAATGCCCATCACAGTCTCTCAGAATGTATTTACATTCTCCTAAATAGTTTTGTATTTTTAATCGTCAAATAATTTTTAAGACTTGTGCCTTGAAAAATCTGTTTTCAGAACCCAAACAAAGTAGCAACACAGAGGAACATAGGTGCTAAAATCCTTCATTAAGATTCAATCTGACTAGCACTGAGGTATGGGCTAGCTCTGTTCGAACATCACTGATGCTGTGTCTTTGGGCAAGACTGGAGAATGTTGCAAACAAAAGGAATCTTAAAAATCTAAGATTTCTATCTTACTATGCTGTAGAATATAAATTAAAAATAGTTTTAGAATAACAATTAGAAGGGTCAACTTTCTACATAGTTTTAGGGTTCGTATCACCTGTAAGAAAATGAGCTCGTCAAATTCATGTGCTCATTAATAATGTTATTCTATGTCATTCTTCCTCATCAGTACCTCCCAGTTCTACTAGATACCAGAATAAACCCCTTATATTTTATTCTGTGTGACACTGCCTAGTAAATTCTAACTGGAAATATTTCCAGGTTTCCATTCAACAATTTGTGTAGCAGTCAGCAATTTATGTGGGCATTTCAGGATTGTTTTCTATTACAATAAAAAGCACTTTCAGTGAATAGAAACTGAGAGACTCATCATGTAGTTCTCAGCAGATGCATTTTCTGATAACACACACAATGATGAGGTTTATAAAATTTTGTATTTTTAAAAGCAGCAACTACAATGTATTCATTTCTTATTGACATCCTGCAATGCCATAGCAGATAAAGATCTTTCACAGTTTTCATTACCATTAGGATATGCTTCTTCATATTACTATTTTTAAGATAAATATTTTCCAGTGTTTACTGTCCTTCTTTCTATGTCATTCTAGACACTAGAAGGTGAAACAAAAATAAAATTTGATCAGATTTCATGCCTCTATTTTCCATAACTGATAGTTTCTTCCTTGCGGAGAGCTCATCTTAAAGTCTCTGGTAGTTAAAAACACAATAAAATCCATTCCAAAAATAACAATATCCTCCAAACTCTTTCCATCTCTAAATTATTTGTATTTTTGAAGTGACTTTTCAGTAAAATTCTCAAAGAAATGAGAAGAAAACAGAAGAATTATTAATGACAATAATACTGAATTCCATGTTTGGAGACTTTTTCCTCATTTTGAAGTAGAACTCTCCGTCTTGAGTTCCAATTATTTTGAGGTCTAAAGTACTATAAATGTGGTAAAACATAACAGAATCAACTTTAAATTACTTATATTAAGAGTTTAATGTCAGAGTCTACATCTATTTTAATGTATCCTGGAATACTTCTGAGCACTTTGTGTGATTGATCCAGTTGCTCCCTGAGTTTTTACGGGTTTGATTTACATTCAAAACTGTGTTATGGGTGAAAGAAAACAGCACATCTATGGAGCCAAGAATTTATTGTTAGTATTGAAATGTACAAACAGTCCAATTACAATGACAGTAGCAATCATAGTACAAATTAGGACAGCAAAATATAGATAATATTAGTACCATTACAATTCTTATACAAAAAACCTTTCTAATATCTACCCCTTTTTGCTGGTGCTGTGCTCACCCTCCCACTGTTCCTACAGCTCATAAGGCCAATGGAGGCATCTGTCCTCCAGCCAACTGGTGCTGGGCTGTCACAGTGCGTCATCAACATACTGAGTCCCTTCCTGGAAAAAATGTGGTGCTGCTGGTCGGGGTCCCCTCATTCTTAGTATTGGGGTATACTTGGGTTTCTTTTTATCTTTCCTCACCCTGGGCTGCTGCCTTCTGGCTGCTCCCAGCTGAGTGTGAGCGTGACCCTACAGCCTCCGCACGCTCAGCCCCACCAGGGTCTCTTGTTTGTTGAGCAACATCTCCCTGAGTTGGCCAGACCCTTCCCATGGAGGCACTGTCATCGAGCTCAGGCAGGGGAGGCAACAGGCACTTGGCCACAAGACAGGCACTGAAACCAACTCAGCCCAGCTCTGGCCAAGGTGAGCCCAGGCCAGCAGTGAAACCTGTGGTCTGCAGAGCCCTGCGCTAGAAATGGCAAAAGTCATTATTACTGGGCTGCAGATGGGCTTTAGAAAATGTGAACAAATAAATCTACCTATTTCCAGTCATTTCTTATGTATACTGCCTATGAACCCAGCACAACAAAGCTGTAAATAAATTCTCTTAAACTTTTCTTTTATATAAGCAGTTACCGCAGTAAAGTGATTTTCTGTTGAAGTTTCTTTTTATGAAAGAAAAAAATAGCCTTTTCAATCAAGTGAAAATTGTCATAAAACCTGTCTTCTTTCCTTAAAAATGACTGATATGTCAGAAAGAAAACAGAACTTAAAGTCGAAAACTAGTGGGATACAAGTTGACTTTTGAAAAGTTATTTTAAGATGAAAAAGAAGGAGAACAAAGACAACAAAAAATGCGGGTTTTGTATAAAGAAAAAGATAGTTTACTAGGATTTTGCACAAAACTCACCAGCATACTCCAACAGTTAATTTTGTCACTAAATCCATTACATTGAAACTATTAAAAAAACCCATCAGTTTTATCATTAAGTTTTGTGCACTGTCTTGCTAGTAGAATCATGTCTGCTTTTTGCAAGATTGATTTGGAAAAGCATTATTTCCACGCAGTTATTTAATTCTCAGTTTTATTTTCTGTTTCCATTTAAAAATCCATCTCCTGCACTAGTTCTCCAACACTGGTTCTTCAGTAAATGCTTACAAAAAAAATCCTTAAGGATTAAGATTTAATTGTTAAGAAGTCTTTAGCAGATGGTGTCTTCAGTCTATATTTTTTAGTAGCGAATCTTCAATATAAAGCTAAGTTTTCTAATTCTTGAAACCATTAGAATTGAAACGTTATATCTTAGTCTCTAAAAGTACAAACAGGGACTGATCTAGGATACTCTATACACAACCGATTTTCATATTCTTTGTCTAAGTATCTGCCACTTCCCACAGTAAACACAGAAAGCTTTATTAGATGAATATTTGTCCTTATTTCATATAACATTTCATAAAAGTTACATTTAATTTCCCAAAGAATTATGTCCCAAGTAGCAAAAGATTTAACATATATGCAATAAGATTAGTAACAACAGAAGTAGCCTGTGCTCGTTACATATGTGCTCATGTCATTGAGTCTATTTTTTCAGGCAGAATGTTGAAAGTATGAAACCCTTAACCTAGCCTTTTAAAAAAGAGCAAAAAATAAACAGAAAAGTAGACTCATTCATGTAAAGCTATATTCATTAATAAATCCAGGAGAAGAAGCCTTAAGAAAAATACTTCGATTAAAATTGCTGGTTTGAGTAAAAAAAAAAACATGCTAATATAATATCATTAGAGAAAGCAACTGCCAGTTTTGTAAGCTAGAGGTGATTTTAAACTGCTTTGATTTGTCTGCTTCTTCCTTGTCTATAGGAATTAGAATTCTGAGAAAATAAGAGAAGAATTTCAGAGAAATTTGAGGTAAAATGAAAGGAAAAAAAGTGAGGACTTTAAAAAGTTATTTCTGGCTTAGCATTTTTCAAATTGATCCTCATTGAGCTCTGCAACAAAAATAATTCTGAAAAAATGATCAATAGTATGGAGTAGCCAAGAAAGTAAGAAGATTGAAAACTAGTTCACCCAAGATACTTGCAGAAGGCAAAGTGATTGGAGAGCCTAACTTGAAATTCAAGAAGCATAGATAATTTAGGAAGCTGTGCAATTCTTATCTTTTAAGTTCATATTAAATCAAAACAACACAAACCCCAAAACCTTAAAAACAATTTAAAAAAAAAATTAAAAATAATTTAAAAACAATTTCTAATAGCTAGTACATCTTAAAGATTAAAGAAGAGTCATGCTTAGAATTCCTTGCTTTCTGAGGCATTTCCCAGCTACTATAAAAAAAAAAAAAAAAAAAAAAAAAAACTTAACCACGGAGGCTCTGAAGTCTGAAGCTAGTTGGTGGCAACTCTGGAACCATAAAGGAAACAGGAAACACAAGGTGGCTGATGCACTGAAAAGACAGACAAGAACACAACTGGAAAAGTTCTCTAAAAAGTAAAATTATCCCTATTCTGGCTATGGGAAGAATGGTATTTTCAGTAGAATTGCTGACTAGGCAAGAGAGAAGTATTTGGCTGGGAGCTATATTTAAAGTAAAAGAGATTATATGGACATCATTGTGATTGACTCTTATAGCATGCTGGATCAGCTAAAGGCTTATACTTCTGACATTTCTGATTTGTATACAAGGAAAATGGATTTCTCTCCCCCTATATTAGCTTAAGCATCAATACAAAATATTGCACATTAACAGGAAGTACAGTTCTACCCAGCAAGCAGCGTTAAAAATTATTCTATAAGAAATGTTAAACCACTTTTCTTGACATAGTCTTTGATGTACTGTAATGTCCAACTACTATTTCTGCAGGTGTGAACAACATAAATCAATGTGAGATCTGGTAATACTGCATTTTCGTAGCAGATCAGCACAAAGTAGTTTTGCAGCAGATGCTGGTACAGTTATGACAGAGTGGGGACAGTTGTAATGTTTAATGGTCTCTAAATTCCAACGCAGAATGTGTTTGCATATTGGCTGGCCTCAGCAATACATAATAAGACAGGTTGCTGATTCAGACCTTTTTTTTTTTGAAAAAAAATTCTTATTTGTGTGTCCGTACTTAATCCACTCTAGTAAACTCCCCTATCTTCATTTAAAACAGTACTATGACCATTTTCTATATCTCCCAAACAGATAAAAAAATCCAAATTTAATAAGAGTGAGTAGGTTAAAATATCACATTTTTCTAGGAAATTTGCTAACTGGAGAGTTAATTATCGCTGTATAGTTCAAGACAGTATAAGTGATCTATCTATCTTGATCTGACTATTTTAAGATGATATTTATTTGCTCTGCAGAAAATGTTTTTATTCCTGTAGTATTGCATATTTATATTAATTTTACTTATATATCTTTGAGATTGGAATAACTATATTTCAGATGGTAAGGATGATGCTGAAACAACCACTATGAATTCGGTATAGGTTCATGTAACATATATTTCTTTTTGTAAGAATGTCTGTATATATTTTTCTCATTAAGTTTTCCTACTTTCTAAATACTGAAGATACACTCACTTATAATACAGTTGATTTCATATATGCTGAGTATTTTGATATATTAAAATCAAAATATAATTGTGATGGAGTGCAAAAGATTGCCTATTTCATGAATGAATTATGGGTATATACTGTTCAAATAAGTAAATATATTCAGTAATTCATCTCTTTGTATAGTATTTAATCTCTAAACAATTGTCCTTTGTTATTGATTTTTTCTCAAGTGCCACTTGACTGCCATAAAAGGAATAAAAGTTATCAAAGAAACCTATCAATCTCTTGTCAATTCAGAATTATTTTTGAAAGCAGTGTGTAAGAAGGACAGAGATATTATTCTGACAATTTCCACATCTCCGAAAGTTGTCTGTAAGAGCTGTATTAAACAACCTGCCATCAGCTGTACATCAAAGTCAAGGAAATAAATTTTTCACTATTTGGATAAAACCACTAATTTTATCCATATATTTTCTTCTTCAACAAGAAATACGTCTGATAAAAGAATTTCTTCTTTTCACATCTACCTTCTGGTCCTGTCAATGTTCTGATATCAATACCTACATAAAAAGACTAAACTAATAAAACGTGTACATCAGGCATTTCAAAAATCCCACATTCCTTATCATTTCAAGAAGTCAACACAACCTTTTGCTAAAACATTCATATTTCATAGCCAACGTGGTGTCTATCTCAGAGTACAATACCTGGGAGGGTAAATTAGAGATAAAGCTTCTGGAGACACAGATTGATAGGAAAAAGTTAAGCATTTCAGATCATGTATGCCTACTAAAATTCCTAATCTATGTTTAAGCACACAGAATTACAATAAAAGTTTATGAATCATAGTTTCAGCAAGAGTTAAAATGACCAATGATTTTGAAGAAGAATATGTGTATCTGAATTAATTTATTTCTGTTTTATTCCAGTTGTATCAATAAAAAAAAAAAAAGCCTAAAAAAGATCTTTGATATGTGGAAATGGTCTATTCCTAGTTCACCACCTTCTTACAGATGCTAAATTCCAATGGCTTTTTATTTTGCAGTATCTTTTTTGAAGTTAAATTTCAGGATCAAAATAGTATGATTAATTGTGGAGACCGTACAGATGCAAAATCCACTTTTATTCATTTAACCATATTGTCACCATTTTTATTTGAGGTTTGAAATATTTGTTCCAGTTCAAGCTTTTGGATAATGAGCAATAGTATTTTCTTAGTTTGTGCTGTAGTATTGCTTTTTCCTGACAAGATTTAGATATGCTCAACTGAATCAAAGTTATGGATCAGCATTTGTTTTACACTTTTGAATAAGTACATGAAGAAGCCAGCTAACCAACTTTCACAAGTATTATTTTCCTTTTCTCAGTTTTTATTCTGGAATAAGGATTATGAAAAGAACTTTACAAAGGAAATGTTTGCCAGAAAGTCAATAAAATCCTTCTCTATTAGAATCATAGAACAATTAGTCTGGAAAAGGGGTCATTTTGTCTAACCTCCTACTCAAAAGAGAGCTAGTTTTAAAGTAAGACCAGGTTGCTTGGGGTCTTGGCCAAGGTTGGAGATTTCAAAACCTCTCTGGGTAGTTAGGCACTCCAACTATGAAGATTCTGATTTTATGAAATCCAGTTTGTAATTTCCCCTGCTGCAACTTTCACGGATCATCTCTTTTCCTTTTGCTGTGCACCTCTGAGAAGAGTCTAGCCCTTAGTCTATCCATTAGCTTTTTCTCAAAGATTAGAGAGAGTGGCATCAAAATTATGTTAACCAGACTGCATTCAGATATATCCTGTCCAGTCTGATGGATGCATGCATATCCACTATCAGCGAGTAGACCTTAACTTGGTCGTCCTTTATTGTGGTCTGTACTTTTCCACCCAAACTGTGTTACTAAGCATGGAGGTCTGGAATGCCTGTGTCAGGACTGGAGTGTAAAAGTATGCTTTCTTGTCCTGAACAATCTCACCTGGGACCCCAGCCATGCATCCTTGGCCATTTAGGCTCAGTCCTGAAATCCCAGTGTTTGCCTGGGCTATACTGCAGGTGCATTCAGCCCCATTGCCTATTGGTCATGACTTGCAAACTGGTCTGCAATTTTAGGTTGAACTTGAAGCTGACTCTTGCCTTACTCTCTCTGACGATTATCAGACTGTCACCAGAACTTGTCAGTCACCAGTTCAGCCCTGCTTGGGTATGCAGAACTGCACCCCATCAGTGAAGGCACTGTCTTGCTTATGTCCTTGGCTACCAGCTGGTCTTTCCTCATGGAGCAGCTCTTGCCACTGCCTGACAGCCTGAGCAGAGCTTGCAATTAAAAACTATGGTGAAAAGGGCGCTGAATATCTCTGCATTTTCTATATCCTTTGCCACTAGATCTTCACCTCTTTTAGCAGCAGGATAAGATTTTTTTCTTGGACTTCTTTTTTACAGCTGATGTACCTCTAGATATCCTTCTTTTTGACCTTCACACTCTTTGTTAGTTTCATCTTCTGTCAAGACTTTCCTTATTTTTGTGTTATTCTTTGTCAGGCTGCAAAAGAGGAGGCTTTTGGAGCCTTCTTCCCCTGTTCAAGTGGACCTTTGACTACCATTGTCCATTGCTTTCTGTTTGTGGCACTGCTTCAGGCATGGATTAGGCACAATTGGCGCAGGCAGATACAATCCCCAGCAGACTTTCTTTCACATTTTCTGTTGCCATGTCTGTAGCTTGTCCACAAATTAACATCTGCAGGTGATGAAATCTGTTGCCGGAAGTCACAAGCCTCCGGTGTCTACTACAAGCCTCCACCATCTGTTACAGTAACAGTTCATAGAATAGAATCATAGAATCATAGAATCTGTTGGTTTGGAAGGGACCTTTAAAGGTCATCTAGTCCAACCGCCCTGCAGTAAACAGGGACTTCTTCAACTAGATCAGGTTTCTCAGAGCCTCATCAAACCTGGCCTTGAATGCCTCCAGGGATGGGGCCTCCACCACCTCTCTGGGAAACCTGTTCAGTGCCTCACCACCCTCATTGTAAAGAACTTCTTCCTAATGTCTAATCTAAACCTAATCTAATCTAGTTTAAAGCTATTACCCCTTGCCCTATTGCTACATGCCCTTGCAAACAGCCCCTCCCCAGCTTTCTCAGGTACTGGAAGTTTAAACAGTTCAAACAGTTCATCCTCCTGTTGGGCCTCCCCACTCCAGTGAAATGTAAGGCTTGGGGTTTTGCCTCTACACAGGCTCTTTGAAGACAGAAACATTTCCTTCCCCTTACATATATAGATCATGAAGCAAGTCACGTCCTGAAATCTTTCATTACTTCATCTGCCTGAAACAAGGACTGCTCTCTCTGAGAGCTGCATATACATTAAACTCATCTTTGTATAGGACTAAAAGGCTTCTAGTAAATTTCTGAGTAATAATAAAAAAAAAAAGAATCACAGGTTGGATATTTTATTGCTTTTTTTTTATTTGTCTTATTATAAAAATATTTTACAAAATTTCTTTTCAAGATATAATAAAATACGTAAATGCAGGAAAATAAAGTTATAAGGAAATATGTGAATTATAAAGATTAGCAAAACTGTAAAATGGAATATCAAGCCTGTGCCTTATGAAGGCATTTGGGTTTTGGAAGAACAAATTAGAATTACTAATCTAAGATGTGGCCTAATATTTTTCCTTCTAAAGTAATAAGGGACTGTTTTTCTGTTCCACTCCAAATGCATCCTGATCTTTCGTGAATTTGTCACCTCACTGAGGGAGGAAAGGAAGAATTAGCATTGTCTGGTAATAATTGTGACCTTTCTAGTTTTTTGAGCATGAAATATTTTGAAAATAATTAGTGACAGTATGAGATTTCACTGTTGTTAACTTCAAACTCTGTTTCCATCTAAAACCCGAATGCTGGGTTCTAGTCTAAATTTCAGTTGTCTGTTCACTACAAATCTCTCATTTAGCGTACAATAATTTTTCCATCTATTACATGAGCAAATACTACCTGCTACGGTCAGTGACATTCCTCACATTTGACCTTATTAATCATATAACACTGTTTATAACTCTTTAAAACGTAGATGCAGGGAATCATCAATATTTAGTTCAGACATTCAATGTTGAGTATATTTAAGTTTATCTAGAATTAGGTAATTTTTTTCAAGGACAGTGAAAACAAAACTGAAAAATAATCATTGTGACATGACAAATGCAGTGTTACAGTAATTAAGTATTAATGATAATCATGATGATTATAGAACCATGTTATATATAATGCAGCAACATTGGAAGTTTAGAAGTTTAGAGTGCCTTTTTTTTTTTTTGTGCAACACTGAACTGTACTGACAGTATCTGGATATATTGCAGAAATGTAATTTCTTGGTTATTCTAGTTTGATGGTAGAAGATGCAGAGATATTGGTTCAGCAATATCCTCCAAGCTTTCTCACTCTCCTCAAAGAGCCATGACCTGGAATCATCCTGGAGGTGACATTTACTGTCTTGAAAGAGAAAACACACTTTTCACTACACTCAAGTTACTTTACTACCTACAAAGACTCATACTGTTAAAGTGACCTTTTTTCCCCTCTGGTTCTTGTAGATAGTGAAAAGAGTTAAAGCCATTTTGGACTGCTTTGTGTGTCTCTCTGTGTGTATGCTGGGGCAGGGGCAATAAAAAGACAAGACAGAAATATCTGAGTAGATGAGTAGTCCCTTCAGGCCAAGCAGGGGTTCTGATCCTTATTCCAAATATTATTTTTCTTTTCGTCCAGTCAAGATAACATATGAAATGCCTACAGATTTAGCTGGAGCTGAACTGAAGTCCTAGTGCCAGCCAAATGAGAGGTTTGCTCCCTAGAAAAATAAAAAAATAAAAAATAACCTTTTTGTCTGTTGCCATTTCAAACTAAGATTCTTGCTTCAGTGACTACAGCGCAGTTCAGAGGAGGATGCTCTGACCAAAAATAGCTGGGTTACCCTTTGGTTTTGGTTTGGGTTTTTTTTTAGGTATTTGTCTGATATGTGGAAAAGGTGCATTCAGAAACTAAGAAAATATTAGGACATTTCTAACAGTAACCCCACTGTTAGACTATTAAGCAAGAGATAGATAATGACTCCATAGAGTTTGTTCAGGGGAGAGTCAAGCAAATCACATCCTATGGGAAGAACAGTATTTATTACTTCCTATTGATTCTCTACATCCCTACAGAACAGGCACACAGATATCTTAAGCAAACTCTTCCTCTATTCAGAAGTTCATTTTTCTCTCTATTGACTTTCTAGGGAAGGCAGACATTTAAGGTAGACTTCCTTTCACTCCTCTCGCTCACTTCACGTTATTAAAATTTGAGTTTGTGATAAAGTTAAGATCTAAAATGAGCATATTGTAGTATTCAGTGTATTTTATTAACTACAAAGCAAGGTGAGAGACTAGAAAGATATAGAGATAAATGCACAATGCCTAGAAAGACAGAAATTATTGAGCTGAAAATGTTTTTGCAGGTAAGTTAACATGAAGTGGAATGGCCCTGCAATGTGACTGCTAGCAGAACAAACTATGACCTGTGTGGTAAAAGGCTGTTTTTCTTTTTCAGATCTGCATTTTATTCCTTCTGTTACACCAGTATAAACATGTAGCACTCAGCAGAGTGCTATCCCACTAACTAAAGGCAACATTTATTTTTCTAAAATTGTCTCTGATAACTACTGCATATTATGCTTATTTTCAGTATTTTATATATTACTAGCTGGTTTGCAATTGTCAGGTATCAGATAGTACCTGACTCTATTAAATTAGCATACAATAGCAGTAAAATGAGACATTTTAGAACCATAGTGGATCTTTGTCTGGCTTGTTTCTATGTAGTTGTTTATTACAGCACTGAGTTCTCAAAATTCACTTAGCTAAGACAAATAGAAGCTAGCTTTAGACCAGAAATAATCTATATAGGAAATAGAAAGGTAGCATGGATGTCTTTAAAAGATGGTGACTTTTCTCATGGCAATGTGTGTTTAAGTTTAAAAGTTATATGTACAGGTCATAATTATTAATTAAAATATTTATTTTAAAAACCCATTTCTAATAAGTCATATGGGTTTTGGCTAATACCAAAACCCAAGAACTTTACTAATCATCCCAGCATGACTTGACTGATGTATTTTCCTGAAAAAGTATTTCAGAAAATGAAAAGTTAGGTCTGAGTTTCAAATAACAAGTAATTTCATTGTAATACTGCAAACCAGACTAAAGAAAAAGGTAACGGAAAATTATATATTACTTCTCTTGTTTGTAAAGGTAGCTGGACAATAAATTGCTAGTATAGTCAATACTTTTGTGGAAATAAAAATTCCCATGTGGCTACCAACTACACATAATGCTCCCAAATCCGGTGCATCTACAGTAACTCCTACAAATATATCATAAAGCATTTGAGGTTGAGGCTTGGTGCAATCATGGTAAAATGGGATTGTTAAAACATCTGCAACTATGTGGGAACTGATAAGTGGAATTTATACTTGAGAATGTAATGAAAGTTGACACCTATTTGTGACATGACTGTATCATAGATTGCCTGCAGCATGATAGCATCACCATTTCTAGCGGGCAAAGATGTATTTGCTGAAGGTGAAAATGTCATTTAAACAGTTGATACCTTTCAAAAAATCTAAGCTAGATGCCTTGTACAGTTCTTGCCTTTTCAGAATAAATATACACAACTTGAAATTCTGGATAAAGAAATAATGCTTCTGTGATTATTAAGTCAAGCCAGACTACACATTTGCAACAACACACGTAGCTATCTATAGAGGAATTTGATTTGGAGTGGCAAAGATTCATAACCAAATATTGCTGCAAGTCTGTGTATAGTAATTCAACACCCTAAATATCTGTTTAGTTTATATATATCTTACAAATAAAAGTCATGGAACTGTTTTAAAAACATCTTTTCATTTAGTCAGGATCTAACACAATCATATCCTCTTACACAATACAAAAAAAAAAAAAAGAGAAATTACTAACTTGCTCCCATGTGAGAAGTAAAGAAGTATACGTGTCCAGCTGATACCAAAAAGGAAGTTTGAGTATAAATTAAAAGTAATACACACAGATGTAAACTCAAATGTTATTTTCATTTTTATGAGAAATTGTATTTGAGTGCATGAATCTGACTCTTCCATTCAGCCACCTTTTTTGGAAGACTAAAATGAAGTGTTCACTAGCTTCCATATCTCCAGCTTCCAAACTTGCTGCTCTATCCTCAAATCAGCAGTTTGTTAACAGAACAGTTTCTTACATTCATAGGCATCTGCTAATTCAACTTGTCAGAACTTCTATTATCTCCTTTTGTTCGTCTTTTTCTGAAACTTATTTTTTTACTCTCTCCTTCTTTCCTTATTCTCTCTCCATACGAACATCTCATTCTTCATCACTCTACACTTTCTTGTTCTTCCCTTTTTACATCTTTACCTTTCCATTGTGTTCATGTCATTCCAACATCTGTCAGAGACCCACCAAGATAGGTGTTGCTCCCAAAGGGACAAGGAGCCAAGAGCCAAGCGTGGTAGCATGGCTGGCAGGTCTGGGACCTTGCTGGCCAGGACGTGTCCCTCTGTCTGTCCATTGCAACACTCCAGCAATGCCAGCTATTCCAATGTGTCTCTGTAAATCCAGTAAGATCATAGGTCTGCTACTGTGCACAGATTTCTAATTCCTATTTGTTCCTCATGCTGCATAGCTTGCATATTGGTGTTTGAGCTAGACGCCCGCTCACACTGCTTTCAGAAGGGAAATATGAGAGCTGTGTCCATCACACTGTTCTTCCACACACTTTCCCACTGCCTTCCCTGCATCAACTTCAGCCTCTGGTCACCATCCCCCACAGAACCTAGTCTGATGCCATTCTCACTTAGTCCATTTTAAGTGCATCAGCACAGATTTTCTTTCCTCAGTTAATTGAGTGTATCCTGTCTCTTCCCACTACTCCCAAATCCTCATAAAGTGCCTTGTAGTCATAAAAAGCAAAGTGCTTTCTACAATGTCAGACATCTATGGACCCTGAAGAGGCACGTGCTCTTACATGGGTCATTCCCCTGTTCCAACAGACTAGAGGAAAATATATTTGGGCTCTGATGCCATTTGCCCAGTCCCCAGGGCTCTGTAGTCACTCTTGCACTCAGAGCAGTATCTCTGGTGCTCATGTGATTGACGAGCAAAGGCTCATAGTCGAAGTTCAAGATGGGCTTCATCAGTCCCTCCTCACCTTCTGGGATCTGAGACCTTTTAAGCAACAAACCTCGTGATATAACAAGTCATACAAGAAGACAGGTGTCCCTACATCTCTGCAGAAGGGAGTCCCAGCACCTACTACCCACTGCTTCCTCTCAGTGCCAGTGTTTCTATCTGTTTCTCTGGTGCAAATCAGCTGACAAAGGAGCCTCCCTTGTATTGACAGAAGATTCCCATGTCTTGTGAGTGTCCAGCCACTAACCATTCGTCATAGACATTGGACCAAATCCTTTCTTCTGCTGAAAGAGTCTTTTCATCACAGAGTAGAGAGTATCTGATTGTTCAGCACTGTATGGAGCACTATGGTTTGAAGGCTGAAGGGACTGAATGTTTTCACTGCTGAGGTCTTGCATAACAACCCCCTATTTAGCTGATTTTTGTTAGAAACAACGTCTTATCTTGTGGAAGAAAGGACTTCAGGAATGCTGCATGTCTTCAGGAAAATGTTCAAGGCATCAAATCCTGAATGGCTTGAGATTTTAAGAAATATTGTTTTCTTAACTTTTTTTATTTCATCCCCGTTCTTTGTGGACTTTTGCATACCTGTCCCTCACTCCCCTGTCTTTTGTTTGGGTGTTTGATTTAGTTTAATTCAGCTGTGGAAAATAGGAGCTCAAGAGTTCAACAAATGTGGTGCAGATAGTTATGGCACAAGGCCTTTCTTATCTGAAACTTTGACTATTTCTATCTCACCAGACAATGGGTGAGCCTTTTCTCCTCCTCAAACCTGTCTCACTTTTACATTCTCCTCTGGTCTCATTCAGTCTTCTCCTGCCTTCCAAGTGCATTTCCTTCTTTCTTTTGCACTTCTCTCTCACTCACACAGTGGTTAAAATACCTAACTTAGAAATATTTTGAAAGTTTGTTTTTTTCTTGCAAAGATTAACTCTTCCTGTCCATGTGATAAATGCTTGCACCTTCATGCACCCAACAGAGCTATCCTTGAAATTCAAAGTACTTACATGTTATTTAGGTACTGCATTGAATTCCGATATAGTCAATCCATTTTTCATTTACAAGTTTGAGAAGTATAACTTGTAATGATTTCAGTTCTATTCTTAGCACTCTTTTCCCTACTGTTGGCATTGATACTTTTCCTGTCAGCAGGAAAACCTATTGCTAATGGCTAAAACCCTTCTGAAGAGCTTTTATTATTATTATTATTACCCTTTTTCTGTTTGCCCTGAATGTCAGACAGTCATTCACACCAGTAAAAGTAAAGGCAATCAGATACAAATTAGAGAATACACAAAAGGAATAATAGATAAATGAGCAAGCTGATTTTTGGATCAAGCCTTTTCAGTGTAGGATTATCTCTGTGTATATTTTCTAAATTAGCTCCATTAAAATATCACTTGGAGGTATTTAAGTATTTATAATTTTTTCTACATGTAAGAAATAAGACAAATGCTACATTAATAATAAAAATACTAAATAGTAAAAAAAGAAAGAAAAGTTGCAGTAAATCTTAGATGTAAGCAATGAATAGGTAAACTGCAGAAGTGATAATATTAGCATGTACCTGGGTTAAAAAAAAAGATGTGCAGTGCATGAATATGGTAGAAATTACTGCAATGATGGGGAAAGGGTTACCTCATGGAACAAGATGGAAATGATAGTTTCAGAACGCTATACGAACGTCATTATCTCTTCTTTAATGTTCATTTTTATTTAATTAGCTAATCAAAAGTCCACAGTGATCATATTTATTATTACAAAGCATGGCAACAGTCTGGATGTAAAAATAACTCAACACCGCTATCACAATATCACATTCAAGGATCCTACAGGGCCAACAGGGAATTTTTCCCTCTGTTGCTGTAGTCACCTGAGCTTTATACAGTTCACAGGAAAAGCTCTAGAGTTTCTTCTGCCTTAACTAGTTCTCACAGAACAATATATGATTTATAGAAGGAGGGAGAGTAGAAGACATTATAGCCACAAAGACTTCCTGAAGAGAGGGATGTTTTCCCACATGCTACCAAAGTGTGATTAGCATTTCGTTGCTGTGTAGCCCCCGCTTCCCAGACTGAGGCTGCCTATGCCCTGTTTCAGATTCCAGTATGGAGTTGTGAGCAAGTAACAGATAATAATAATAGCTAATACGGACTATGTCAGACAGATTGTTATACTGAGTTCCACGTGAAGAAAAAATAATAAGCAGTTATAAAATATTATTCACTAGGGAATGATTTCTAGATGGAAAATGAAGTAGCAGCTTTCATTTATGTTCTTATTCTTGTAGGTGACCCATGTGGTTATGCCTACAGTTACGTTTGTCTGACAATTTCCCATTAGAAAATCCTGTTTTCAGTTGCTTATAGTTTTACCAAGCTTCAAGCATATGAGCTGCCTCGGGCTATTTTTTTTTTTATTTATTTATTATTTTGTAAGCTTCAACAAAATCAGGAATCTTCCTGTACCTGACACATAGCCGCTTGGAAGCTTATACAAGAATGTGTGGCAATGGAAGCTGTTCTCACACTAGTTGAGACTTCCATGTGATTTGCAGAGCTTCTATGAACTCACAGTAGGAAGTAACAGTGATGAGAAGTCTGCTGTGAGTGTATGAAGTGCTATAAAATATAAGTACTTTGAGAATCCTGGTCTCCAGAAAAGTATTGCAAAAAATCATACACAGGTGTTTGCTAAGAAATAAGAATTGGAAAAGCCATTAAGGAAACAAATGGATATAGCATCTGAGTGATAAAATGCTGAATAATGATAAGAAAAAAATCTTTCCTAAGTAGCTGTTCTCTGTATCATCCAAAGTACTGATGCGTCATCCATCTGAACGGACGAGAGTTTTGGGAAGTATGGGAATGAAAGCCTGAAGGTGTGATCTCAGGTCTTCCACTGAGAAGAGAAGGAATGGTACTTTGCAGTCACACAGATAAGTTCCATCGAGTGACAGGGAACATGCAGTGTTCATGTGTTCATGATTTTAGTAGAGAGCTGCAGTTTACCTAAATCTCTCTTGTCACTGCATGAAAACAAAATACAATCCAATGGTTTTGGGTAGGATTTGGGGATTTTGTTTTCTGTGTTTTGTTTTTTTTTTTTTTTTCAAAGGAGTGGATTTTACGTTTTCCATTTCCTAAGTTTTTTGAACATTTGATTTTGTCAACTTGAATGCCATGCTTTTTAAATGTGTTTGTGTTTTTGTTGGTTGCTGGGGTTTTTTTAACTTTTTTTTTTTTTATTTAGGTACCATTGGAAATCAATTAGCTACTTTATAAGAGAAATACCCATCACTGCTGAGGAATGTAAAACCTGAAACATTTGATAAATTATAGCTAAAAAAAAATAATCAACAGCATGACCAGTGCGGTGGTAAGCTTGCTTCTTACTAATTACATGACCATGTGTTTATTTTAAAAAACATGAATACTACCTTGAAAGATTGTCTTACTGTAAAATACTGCTTTTTGATAGTAGTTATGTTCAAAGCAGAGATTATTCGTGCTCTGCAGCAGAGCTGTAATAGAAAAGTCTAAAGGAAAGGTCTTTGACTTTGGGATTTCTCTTCAATTTGAACTGAAAAGCCTTCATTTTACAGGAAAAGCCTCTTGCTTTCGCTTTGAGAAATTTCAGTTTAGAGATGTACAACTTAAGTTCCTGAACTGCAAGAATTTTAAGTTATTGCATTTTATAGACACATTGCTCAGAACTGAACTTTTTTCCCCATGTTATGTAGAAAAGTGTTAAGTAAAAATGCATATAATTTACTAGGAGTTCCTAATTCCTAATTCTTGTTATAGACATTGTAAATCAGAAGTTGTTGCCAAAAACAAATAGTAAAACCTAACAAAGTTTTAAACTCCTGGTTTGTATTTTCCTACAGACAACATGTGTGATATTTTCTAGAATCAGGGACAAATACTGTTGACTAAGATTTTCAAAACAGACAATGAATGTTACAGGCCTAGATCCCATCATTTTAGCTGAAATGGAGCTTTTTGCCAGTTGAGGATTTTTCTTTTCCCATCCAAGGTTATAAGTCTCTGAGAGGAAACCTGTCTGATACTAAAGATATTCTCCAGATGTTGCTGCCTTTGGGTCAGAAAAAAAATAAATTGTCTGCCAAGCCCTCCATTCCCACCCATTATTTCTACTAATTGAGAAATTTTCCTTCCTTTCCTCTTGCTTGAGGGAAAAAAAGAAACAAACACACACCAAATAAACAAAAAAATTCCCAACACAAAAAAACACAAAACAGAAATTTTTTTAATAGTTTATTCTTTGTGTATTTTTATCCCCCTTCACTTTGTCTCTAAAACATGTTTCATCAGACATTCTGCAGGCTCATCTCAGATTCATTTTTTCATTAATGGCTTCCCATAAACCCACATTCTAATTTAAGGAAATCCTTGGACTACACAAGTTTTCAGGGGACTGTTTTACTACTTTGTTCAAGATTGAAAATACTTTTTATTTTTCAAATTTTATTGAGACTTTTCTTCATTTACCAAAGTAAAACATGAAAACAAACAAGTCATCTCCTCCCTTTGAAAAGCTAACTGTTGAACACTTCTCAAACTATTTGTCACATGTTAGTTAGCAATGTATTATTGCCAGTTTCTCTGTAATACACTAGGCCATGTAAGAAAGCTTGTTCTACCAAAAAAAAAAAAAAATTACACAGAATTGTTTGTCTCTCTATTCAGATTATTATGCTTTAAATAATATGTTTATATCATTTATAGCAGATGTGCTTTTAGTCACATCACTACATTTTTATTTACTTCATATGCAGTCATTTTAAAGGGGTAGCCACAAATTTAAATCAGACCAAACTTTTTTCTTTTTCTCATTTTGCCACACTTGTGGAGCTGGAATGGATGAAGCTATCTCTAGGGCAGGAATGGATCATGTGTTCTAAGCTGTTATATTCAGGTTTTATTGCCTCATTTCCAACTCATCTCTTACTTTCAGCATAAAATCCTGCCCAAAGCTTATCTTGGTACAAAATTTTGAGGTGGAGGGGTGGCAATAAAGAAAGAGAGAGGGAATATAATAAAGAAAAATCAGTCTGACTTTTTTCCAGTTTAATAAAGAAATGTAGCCTACTAGTGAAGCAGGTCATTTCTTATTATCTGTAGGTAATTAATTCTGGCAACTATTTTACTACTTGTACAGTCTTCCTGCTGTGAAAATACATCTTCATCAAACGTAGTGGGCAGCAGTGTACAATTTCAAATAAAACCTGGTTTGAAGATAGATAACTATTGCAGCTCCATATCTAAATGTGTCATTTTCTTTTGGAGCTTGCATGCATTTTTATTCTCCTGCCCAGCTTAGAAAATGGAATGTTGATGGGACTGTATCATCCACACTACCTTTCTGCATCTGTCTATTGCAAAAGGCATGAATGGAACGCTCCGCTCTATCATTGATTTGTTGCCAGCGTAATCTGCTTTATTCAAGTCACAGTCCAACTGTTTCTCCACCACCACATTATTTCACAATTTCTCTTCCCCAAAGCTGACCATGCATTATGAACAAGTCAGATGTGTTCATTCGGCTTTGATTTTTATACCTCTTTTAAATCAATACCTCAGTGATTGATCTTCTAAAATTTAAGAGTCAGTGGACTGTATAACTGAAATGGCAAAGAGGGTAGGTGGAGGATTTTCAGTCTTGATTGAAATGAACACCAGGTGCTATATTGTGATTTTAATGATTCACAGAAACAAATTAAACATGCTGCAATATCATTTGTTACTGTACCTGCTCTCTTTATTTAAATAATACATTGGGCCTTTCTCACTTCTCAGTCAGATTAGGGACTAGCAGGCAACAGAGCATATAAATACTTATTTAAACTGTTTTTTTACAGCAAGTTCATTTCAGTTAGAAATGCAGCAATCCTTTTCTTAAGCTGCTTTCTTGAATTGATTACTTGTGTATTTTAGCCAGTGGTACCCAAACATATAGGTGGCTACAGCAGAACAAAACAATGCTCTAGCGGTCCGATATTCTGTCTAGCAACAGTTAGCACCAGATACTCCAGAGGAAGATGAAATTCTTCTACTTGAGCAGTAGTACAATATGAGGGAAGGGGGAAATTCTTAACTTTGAAAATTATTAGTTAACACCTTGAGAATTAGTAATCTGTGTAAATTTCCTGAGTAGCCATATAAATTCAATCATATTTCATTCCTATAGGATGTGTTACATAGCTCATTTGAAGTTGGTGGCAAAATTTTTGTCACTGTATCTGATTCAGAATAAATTAGGTATATGTCTAATTTTTTTTTTTTGTTATTGCAATTGCCAGGAGAGAGCTAGAAGAACCTAGCTTGAATTTTACATCTCTTCTTTATATTATCTATACCCACTATAGCTTTTCTTACTCCTTTTGTAAAGGGAAATATTTCTTCTAGACTATTTAAAATAATCCTGTATAAATTTCCTGTCAAGAAGGAAAATTCTGCATGCCTAATGTCCTAATCACAATAACAGTGTACTTGAAAGGATATAGATATATTCTGTTTCTAACATGCTACTTTGAGCTGAATTTATAAAGTTGAATTCAATAACTGAAGTAAGATATATGAGTGCTCCTTATGATGACATTATTTGACAATATCTGCTTACTGTTCTTTCTTAGTATATTGCTAATTTTATTATTTCTTTTTTAGCTCAACCTCTATTCCAAAACTTTACAGAGGGATACAATTTATGTAGTGTTAGACCTCATAAGTTTAGATATTTTTCCTTACCTTTTCTTCTATATTCCTTTAATAATCAGTTGAGAGAATTGGCATATAGAGGTTGATTTCTTTTGTTCAAAGATAAAATGAACTAATTGTCTATAAAGGGTCTTTAGTCTTAAACTAAAGCACTTCATAGATACGATGAAATTTAAGTATGTGAATTATTCAACTGATTTTAGTTACAGCACAATTAGTTGAAAGAAAGAGAAATAGAAACCTAATGGCTGCTGATATATTAAGGGACTGGATGATTACTTTATGGAGAAAAAAACAGTTATTTTCTGTTACACAACAAAACAGTTATTTCAATTGAAAAGCAAATGAAGAAAACCTCAGATTAACAGTGAGGCATGGAATAACACACCTTTGTACTATGTGTAGTAGAGTATTCCTTTTACGGTAGTCTCCATCCAGAATGAAAAGCAAAAATCAACAGCCACAGAACAATGTAAATTCAGATTACCTTAGTTGTTCCATTTGTGGGACAAACTTATCCTCTTTCAGATTCAAGATTCCAGTATATTCATATCCCACAGTCTGCACAAAAGGCCTTAGCCACAAAAGATTTGACAAGATATGTAATATTCATCCCCCTGAGAAAGCTGTGGCTAAGAAAGAATGAAGGATAGAGGGACATAAATAGAACAGAATTCAGAAGTGTTTATTAAATATGGTTCAATATAAAAACAAACTAGTTGATTCTCTTCTTCGAGTAAATAAATTTAAAGTAAGTGGGAAGCTGCATTAGTAAAAGAATATGCATGCTCCATTTCCCCTAGCCAGCTGGAATGACACTAAAAGGAAAGCACAACCACACCTTTATCTTCTTGGAATTGCCTAGCTGGTTTTTTTTTGGTGGTGGTGGTACTCATTTTCAGTTGGTCTCTCAGACCATGAGATGACATCTTTTCAGACAACGCTTCTCTGGGACTGCAAGCATATCATGAGCTTTAGGTCCATGTTTAGTTGCCAGTTCCATAAATTTCCCTGAATAGTGAATGACTAGAGTGACACAGTGATTTAGAAGTTTACAGTAGTCCAGACACTCTGAATTTTCTGAAATAATTCAGTTTTTTCACAGATTATAAAGAAAACCTGGCTGTAATATATCCCTAATTTAGGCCTCCTAATATTTAGATTCCTAATATTCCTTGGTACAAAGGGGCATGTTGACTTTCACAGATCTTGACTATAACTGTGAAAAAAAGGTATCCCACAACTGAAAAACATCATTAAAATAAATGTCATCTTTGGTTGTTTGGAGAATAGCAGAATAAGCATTCTACAAATTGTCAACAAGTTGGATTTACAGCGTCTAATTGGATTAACTAATGCCTAATAAAAAACAGAGGAAAAAGACAAAACAAATTTTGAATTTAGGTCACAATGACTGTTTCTATCATTTCTGTTATTTTTGTTTCCATAGCGGAAATATGAAGGAAATGTGGCTACAATAAACACTGATAGCTTTTCATTGATGCTGGTACTGCAAATCAGTTGGGAGTTGTGTATCCCTGTTGGGAAATGTTACAGGGAGAAAAACTGTGATAAAATATGCATTCAGGAACTAAAATGAAGGCTAAAGTCCTACTAGAGGCTACAATCAAATATCACACTGAGGAGATTATGACTTTCCTTTTGTACAGGGGTATAAAAGTTTCAATCATGTAAGTTCTAAATTGTGAATGATTGTAACTGTTGTAGTTGGAGTCCTTAAATATTTTTTAAAGGTGTAAAACTATTTGGCCTGGGTCAATGGGTGTGAATTAACAGAATTCCGATGTATTTTCCTGAAAATATAACCACATTCTGCACACTGCTGAGAGTTCTTCCTTTGCCTCCTACTATATTTCTTTTATGTTTGCTCTGTTCAGAGGATATACTAGACTTGGAGACATTAGGGAGAAACTTGCACCGAGTCACTTGCCTTCTAACACCTACATACAGGATGCTTCAAATTGTATCTACCCTGATGGGAGGTCACCCTACTCTGATGGTCTCTTCTCGAAATGAGCTCTGGGTAGACTCATATGATGGCAATCACATTGCTGTCTGTACTGTGCCTACAAACTGAGGTGCAACTTACTACTCAACAGCAGCAATTATTTTTCTGTAATGGAAAATTGGTATCTTGATAAAGTTCCGAGAGCTGAAATACACATCCAATTCTGAGACACTGAGAAAATCCACAACATCCAGTAGTTTTGTCAACAATATTCTTCTATATACTGTGTGACTAAATAAACTCATCCATCTGATCTGAAATATGGTGCTATTTTTAATTGTAGAGTTTTTACCTTAGTTGTGTTTAGTAACTAGAGAGCTTTCACAATATTTTAAATAACATTCTATAAAAAAAGGTCTAAATAATATTCAGTTAAGTTTTGAAACAAATTGACAATGGTGGTAGATTGAAGTATGAATTTAAACTATTTTATATGACACGTGAGAGACGAAAACTGTAAAAAATATTTTCATATCAGTACCAAACCTTCTTTACTGTTTTGCATTTGATAGAAATACTCTCATGAACTATTGTGTTCACATAGATTACAGTAAAAAAATCGATAAGGAAAATTTAAAGGCAAAAGGAACATTTTCACAAGGAACATAGATAGAAGCCAGTGAGAACTGAATACACATCTCCTATTTGTGTGTTCAGAAATATTCACCTGAAACTTTCTTGTAATAATTGCATTTTTCCCCTAAATTTTATTTTCTCTTCGGTAAATTATTCTATTAAATAATGCTTTTCAAGCATTTTCTTTCAAAATTAAAATTCTGGTGGTTTTGTGTGCTGTGATTTATAAACCTTGGAAGAAAAGAAAACCAGACGTTCTCCTCAGCTGAAGACCTTGTTAACAGGTATCCCACAGTTTCTATTTAGTCCGTTTAATGGCTCTACTGCAAGAATAATTTGTTGATTACCAGGTGTTGGCAAAACTTGCTATAACTGATAACGTGACGAATATTGCATTCTAGATGCTTGATTCATCATTGTGTTTTTCGAGTGCCATCTGGATGTCTTGCCTCTGCAAAACCTGCTGATAAAAAGCCACGTTTTAAAAGTTCTCAAACTTACTATATTTATCCAGTCATGTCCCAGTGAAATGCTCTGCGAAGCAGAGCTTCTTTATAATTCAAAAGAGCCTTCTATGCACCTGCTTTCACATCTCTATAACTTCAATTAGTCATTTTACATTAAAATTTGGCAATGCAGTCTTTTCTTTTTTTTATATATAATTTTTGAATGTTTTAAAGTGCTGGATTGATCTACGCATAAGGATGGGAAGTTGCACACAAACTCCCCTGCCCAATTCTTTCACAGCACAGCTTTCTAATATATAGGACTCCTAGCAGCCTGTTCATTATGTTTTATGCAACAGAAATTTCTATATATGACTAACTAGAGAATAGTTGGAATATATGAATAAATAGCTTTTAGAAAACAATGTGATCACCATTTCATTCATAGCATAAGTAGATTCTGAATCTTTGTTTTCACTGCTGAAAAGAAATGCATTAGATCACTGCATCAGCTGGCAGGCACAATGAAGATCCCTGTGCCGCAAAGAAATAAAATCTCCCCTTTGCTTAAGCTGGGAATATAGTAGTGTTCACATAAATTACCTGAGGCAGCCGCCCAGCATGTGGATTGCTTCCTAAGGTGGATAAATACTTTACAGGCAGAACAATTTCAATAACAGATACTGTTTGCCAAATATAATTTAGAAGTACTGAGATTGCCTATAGCAGCATCTCCTGACATTTTAGAGGCACTAGATTTCTTGTTTCCTCTAGGTAAGTCATGACTGTGGACCCGGTGATTTACAAGGATGAATGCAACAGCACATATGGTTTTGTGGAGGTTAGATGTCAGACAGAGGGTAGAAGCTGACCTTGTAATTCCCATTCAAGAAAATAATCCTTTAATAGGTTCAAGCATGTAAGTGAGTGGTGTAGGGTCAGGAGCAAAGCAAAGATTTTTGAAAGGACCACAGTGTTTTGAAAGCCTTTCGGAAATGTAGAACTGTCTTATTAGCATAAGGCTTGTTGAAAACCAGGCACATCTGAGCTCTTATGAGGGTGCTACCGCTACTCCTAACAGGGTTTAGATATATACCACTCATAAATTTCATAAGACATTGCATTTTATCTGGTAAGGTTTCTGAAGGCCCTACCTTCAGAAGTACTTCTATCTTTATGGAAAGTTTAAGTAAGGACGATGAAATGCTCAGCTCTGCCTGCACAAGGGTGTGCTGGTTTTGTCTGGAATAGAGTTAATTTTCTTCATAGCAGCTCATATGATGCTAAATTTTGGATCTGTCATCACAGTACAGTCTATCACTGGATTTAGCCTGTTTGCCATTTAAGAAGCTGGTGATTGTCAGCATTATACTGTGATGCTAAGCTCTCCCAATGCACTGAATAGGAGAACTTAGATGTCTTTTGTACTGCTGCATGTACCGCTTTCTTGCTAAGCATCTGTAGGTCTACCTATAGCCTTTTGTCTGTTTAACTCCCAGTTTCCCCCCAAAAAAAAAGCTTTAGATGGTTTTGAAATTTTTATTTTCAAGTTTTGTTTTTCCTTGAATAAAAGACATAAAAAGATTAGCACTAACTCCTTGTTTTAACGACTTTACTTCTCTGCATAAAATAATTAATGAGTTCTGCTCTGTTAGTAATGGCTAAAAGAAGGGCAAAATGGGGGAACGAAGGAACCAAACACCCCCATAAACCTGGTCAGAATTCTATAATCATAGAATCATATATATATATATATATATTTAAAAGAATATTAAATGTTGAACCAGGATAAAACTATTCTACGTTTCAGTGCTAGTCGGTACTGCTGTAGTCAAAAGTAGTTACACATCCTCAGCAGCTGTGAAAGACCACTAGTAATAAATAAGTCTCCACTGAGATTTTATGACAGATTTTCAGGAGTATATACAGGTGCCTAAAGAAGCAGATGAATGAATAATACTTTAGCAAAAATTCCTCAGCAAGTTAGGTCACTTATTTCCATTTAAATAAATTGAAATAAAATTAGGAGTGTTACTATGCCTTTCATCTTTATCTGTACCAATGATTCATATTGAATGCTGTTTGCCTTTTCGCTAACTTTTCCTAAAAAATTATTATTTTTTCCTCATATAATTATTTTAAAATGGTCTATGTAAAATTATTTTCTTAGGAAAGATTTCCAGGCAATGACTTTTCTACAAGCATTTCTACAGTCTGGGTATCACAAGTTAGGTTTGTCATGACAAGAGGCATCATCAGATGGATGTCCGTAAAGGGAAGTGACATCAAAATGTTAGATTAAGATGTCCATTTCAGACTGAAGGAAAAAAATGGGTTTGGTGGCATGACAGTACATAAGATATATGTGAGCCTGAACTTGCTATCTATGAAATAATAAAAATACATTGCCTTTTCTTATTTGTGTCTAAACCCGAGTGAGGTAAGAATATTTTTCACTATTTCTGTCACCTGTCTGGCATCTTAATCAAAATCATAATGTCCTGTGCTACTAACATAGTTGGTTTTCTTCTTGGAGTTTAATTTTGCAGTGAAGGAACTGAAAAGGGAATAGAATAAGGCAATAAATTCTGCATATCAATAAGGTGCAGAAGGAAGTGCACGATATATTACTTCCCTGTCTATAAATGAAGCTTCTATATTTCTCTGAAATCCCCATAACTACATGCTGTTTGAAGCCAGGTTTCTTGTGATACAATTCAAGGCACCACTGCACCTAGTTCATTAAACTGGCTCAGGAGAAGTGTGTTCAAGAAAGCACTCAAAAACACTCAAGGTTATTTCAAATTAAAAAAAAAAATGCTCTTAAGACAAGAAACATGTCTGTAATATATTTATTTCCTTCCATTCTTCTAAACTTCTTGTATTTGTCTGACTGACCTGTTGGCCTGGAATCAGCAAGTGCAGGTCAGTTGAGACAGATCTTCTTTCTCTGATTTCCCCTTTTGTAATTATTTCAAGCAACTAGTGTTGCAGCTACAAATATAACACCACTAAAAGAAATGCATTATCTTGCGTTAACCCTTCCTCTACAGTCCTACTAAACGGTTTCCTGCCAAATATAAATCTCTTGCATCTAAAATCACCCTGGGCAACTCCATAACCAAAGAGATGTTTACTTTGCCTTCCATCCAGCCTGAGATTTATGGTTTGTTTTTTTGGTTTTTTTTCCCTTTTTTTTTAAAGCTTAATATTATTGAAATAATGTTTTTTCTGTCTAAATGGATTACTGCAACTGCTTCTCTCTTGGCCATGTAGGAGCTGATGTTTAGAAAATCTCAAGAGCAGGTGGTCTGAATTGCCTACAGTTCTCTTGAACATAAATGCTATTACTGACAAATTAAATAGTCTGAGTAAGATGCTTAACCATTATTATTCTGTACCTTGTTAGTGATTTATACCATTCATACTACTTAAGTTAATCCTATTTATCTTTCCTGATCAGTGCTTTAGTGCAAGTAATTTCATAATGTACAGTGGGGCCCCTGGTTGACTCTTGAGTTCCCTTGAAAACAAAGGTCAACATTACTATTTCTGATTTTGATATCCAATTTCTATCATAATCCTCTTCTAGCACAGGAATCCACATTACTTTGCTACTTACAAACAGCAGATGAACCGGATTTGTGTACAGTCTGTCCTGCTCATCTCGAGCAGCTCCCTTTTATGCCAGGCTTGTGAAGGTGAGCGAGTAGGAGCTCATAATAAATCCCCTCTTCTACCACAATAATATTTTAACAAAGGTAGCATCACCTTTAGTATGAACTTATGAAGTGAAAGTCCAGGTGAGAGAAACAACAAGAATTTCCCTGGGAATAAGATTTAAAACAAAGTTTGAGTTGTGAATAGAACATCAATGAATGTATTTGGACCAAGAGCAGATACATTACAAAGGTTCCCAGGACCAGCCTGCAGATAGCTACCTCAATAAGATTACAGGTAACAATAAAAATTAGACTCTGGTCAAGTTATCTGCAGAGCGATGTATGCTTAGTTTCAAGGAAGTAGTGTTGCATTTAAAAAGTAGCTTTTGCATTTAAAATCTTCAGGGAAAAGACTGGAATATATCATATTAACTGTTTCTGGTTTTGAAATTGGAGAAATTATTCTTAAACGTGGCTATACTAACAAAAGTAAAGAACTGTAAGTTTTTCACATTTTGTCGGTATGTGTGTGAAATCCCTTGAGGATCTGTCATCCAATTGCCATTTAGCTGAGGTGAAACGGCAAAGTATCTTTCAGAAAAGTGCTGCATCATTTGCTTGTGTTTGTGACATCTTTGGCACCCACAGCTTCCAGAATAAACTCCCTGTCACAGAAGTACTAAATTCTAATCTAGTAGATGCCTAACTCCTTTGTGTTTTGTATCTAGGTTTCCTTGGATGTCAGTCACTGCTGTGTACTTTATTGGCAGAGCTGAATGCCATATCTCAGGCTTTGTAATGCTCAGCATCACAAGCTTGAAGTATCTTTTTTGGATTCCTGCCACTAAAGCTTATCATGAGCACAGGAAACCTGCTGAGTCCCACACCACGGGTGGAATACACAATTGGCCTCAACTCATGTTCTTTCACAGCTATCTCATATAATGTTAATGTGGCTTTTACCTTGCTCTGTGAATTGAAACTTCGATTATTATCTTTCACTGCAGATGGAGTCATGGAGTAAGAGAGAGACTACAGTGCTGTGTGTGTGCCAGCTGGCAGGGCTTGGTCTTCAAAGAGCACACGACATAGCTGAAAGCCACCTCCATAACCACCGCTCTTCCCAAAACATGACCTACCAAGGTCTCTTTCCAGGCTCTCATCATGTTCAGACTGAATTACAAACCACTGTGTCTCATGGCTTTGTGCCAGAGTTGGTATTTCATTACTGAATTGTAGGAAGGGAGGAGCAAATGACTCATGGTCCGAACTTCTTCAGAAATACTACATATTTTTAGCCTTTGCCTTTTCTCGGGCTTTGGAGGCCCATGAGTGAATTATTTCTTCTATGTTAGAGTAAAAATAAAAAATGCAGGAGTACTTCTCTTGACAAATATAATCTTGCATGTCTTTTTTCCTTAAAATCATGACAATGAAAGTTTAAATTGAAAGAAAAATTTTAGTCAAATAATAATAGTAAAAACACCCACAATTTTACTTTTGTGTACAGGTGTGATGACGCAACCTTTAATTACATCACTGACCATTTTTGTGGTTTGTTTTTTTTAACATTAGTCTCTTTCCTTAATCAATACACAGGATAGATGCTGCTTTCTTATGGGTCATAACTAACCAAAGTCCATTTTTATTCTCTTAATTCAATTCTTGCCTTATTTACATCACAACCTCTAAGCCCTGCACTGAATAAAAATTATACATTTCCTTATGCACCTTACTAGGAGAGTCATTATCATATCGCAGACATAATAGATTATTTTCTTCTTCATGTGCCTCATGAAGGCATGCGGATTTGGTATCACCATTTGCAGATGGAAAATTAAAGAATGGAGATTAAGTCCCAAACTGTCAAAAGTCTGCACTGAGCTTCCATTTCCAGATGTTCCCATCATTTATCCCTAGATCTGTCTGATTCTTCATGGTATTCATAGTTTTACAACTCATATTATCACTCCAGTTACAGGAATGAGGTTTTAGCAGTCACCATGTATCACAGAATGTATACAAAGAAGGGTGAGGGCACTGTCATTACTGGTAAACTGAGACATTTGGTGTAAGTTTCATATATTTATATTTATATAATTTATATATATATATTTTATATATGTATATATCTTTTTTATATATATATTTTTATATATATATATAAAGTTTGATTTGTTTTTCTAGCATTACTAACAAACAGAAATAGAATTACATTTTCTTCCAAGTGTTTGGTTGGTCAAACTCATAGACCATTTCTTTATGTGATTCCCTCTCTCATTTACTATTGAATTTGTGAATATATCTTTCCAGTTTGTTCATGAAGAAGATTTTTAAAAAATCATAAAAAACATCAACAGAAGACTTACTGTTTCTTTCAGGAACAAAATCTAAAGGTTTTGTGGTAACATGGAGATTTAAAAATGAAAAGTCAAAGCATATTGTTTTGATGTTTCCATTTTCTTAAAAATATTTTTTTTTTTTCTAAGAAAAGCTTTCATGTGACTTTCATCTATTAATGTTTGAGGTTTTAAAATAAATAATTAATTTCGGGGAAAATTGTGGTGGAAATAATAATAACCCCTCCTCAAAGCAGGGTCATTTAGAATGGGTTGCCCAAGGCTATGTCCAATTGGGCCTCAAATATCTCCAAGGATGGAAACTCAACAGCCTCTCTGGGTAACCTATTCCAGTGTTTGACCACCTCCACAGCAAAGAAGTTTTTTCTTATTTTCAGATGGCAATGTTTCTTAGTTTGTGACCACTGACTCTTGTCCTGCCATCTCGTCCTCTCATTGTAGAAAGCTGTCAGGTTGTTTAAGGGTTTTCCCTTTGTAAATCCATGCTGACTACTCCTAATTACCTCCTTGATTTTCATGTGCCTGGAAATGGTTTCCAGGTTTAGTTGCTCTGTCACCTTCCCAGGAATTGATTTGAGCCCTGTAGAAACCTAGATCTTCCTTTTTGTTCTTATTGAAGGTAGGGGTGACATTTGCTGTTCTTAACTTCTACGTCAATTTTACCACCCTACTTCTGCAATCAAGAGGACTGAACATGGGAAGGTTCAAATCCAAAATATGCATCTACACCACTTGACCCAAAAGATAATAGGCAGGAGTCCATTACCCAGCACAGACCAATCTTAAAAGAACGGGAAAATATTCATCTTACTCCCCTCAGTTAGGAGGTTTTTTTCCACCCTGCAGAGAAATTAGGAGATTCAGAAATCCTGAGCACATCCCATTCCTTTAGACGAACATTTGTAGTGGAATATAAGGCCGGAAGCCATGTTCTTTCCAATCACATATTTTTCTGCTGAAGTGATTTTATGACACAATCCCTGTTATAAATCTAGGAAGTTCCCTCTTGAATTCAAGTATCATGTACCCATGACTTAAAGGCTGTTCCAGAGCCTCTGTTAAGGAACTGTCTTAAAAATACTAGTCAAAATTTACTCAAGGAAAAGGACCTGCTTTGGATAGATTTATGGAGAACTGTCTCCCATGGGTGGGACTCCATGCTGAAGCAGGGGAATAGTGTGAGAAGGAAGGAGCAGAAAGACAATGCGTGAAGAACTGACCTCAACCCCCATTCTCCATCCCACTGCGCCACTGCGGGGAAGGAGGTAGAGAAATTGGGAGTCAAGTTGAGCCTGGAAAGAAGGTGTTTTAAGATTTGGTTTTATTTCTCATTATCCTACTCTGAGTTTTGATTGGCAATAAATTAAATTAATTTCCCCAAGTCAAGTCCATCTTGCCTGTTACAGTAACTGGTGAGTGATCTCCCTGTCCTTATCTCGACCCATAAGCCTTTCATCATATTTATCAGTTGAGGTGGGGGAGCAGATTGGTGGGCACCCGGCGTCCAGCCAAGGCCAACCCACCACATTTTTTCTCTTCCATAAACATCAGTCTTATGATGTCTAATGAATACTTAGACAAAATGTTCTTTTAGTCTTAGGACATTGCTTACATCACCATAAAACCTTGTTTCTTTTTTGATCATCCCTTGGTGTACCTGTCACATAGCTCTCTGATTTCTCTCCAGCTCTCTTCTAAAATTGTATCGACCCTTGTGCTACTCCACTCTATATCCACTTCCCTCACTTGTTTTACACCATTTTAATATTTCTTCTCTTATTGCTTAGTTCTCTGCCTCTGACACCTAGCTGTATTATGCAGCTAGATAAATGCAGCAAACGCTGGAAGTCCATGCAGATTGAGATATCTAATTTCATCCTGAATTTGTATTGTCCCTTAAAATATGAATCTCTGTATATTTTTCCCATTTTTCAAAATATACTGTAGTGATGCTTTTCCATCAATTTAATTTCTCTGAAGTCATAGAAAAAATTGTACACTTCTTGCTCAACAATTGCATGAGTCATTGGCATTAAAAATACATAATGCTGGGAAAATATACATTTTCTGTGGCTTGCTTACAGTAAATGTAGATGCAAGTGCTTGATGTTGCATTAGGCACAGAATATAGTTTTATAAGGATGTTTTTTTTAAAAGATGAACTTGGACCGTTGGTATCTATATCAGGTATTACAAACTGACTTAATACATAGGTAATGGATTATCAAATTCAAAGCAGAATGTGACCTTAATTTAACCTATCCTAAAAGGGGAGTTTATTACAGAAGTGTGAAAAAATGTTCTTTTCAGTACATGAGGTCATGAACCAGAACGTATTTTAAGTTAGTGGGATATTTAATATTTATGTTAGCATTGCTCAAATCTCTATGATTGAATTGTGTTAAAGCAGAGCTTCACCTTTATTTCTCTATCACGTCACTAGCGACATGATAGAGAAAAAGCATAATCCACTTATCCAAACCACACACAATGTGGTGTGTCACTGTTATACTCTAAGGAGGTTGAATGAGAGAAACATGATCATGAATGTAGAATCCAGTTGTGGATGTTGTAGCAATGACATAGACACATAAAGAGTATGGCTTTTTGCCCAACAGCAGTGGCTGATTTTTTATACAATTTTATGGTAATCTCACAGACCAAAGATTCTTGTTACCCTTTAATAAATTTAGCTCCTTACAGGGAATTTTCAGGCAGGACTTGGACCAAGTCTGTCCTATAAACCATCTTTACTACTGTATAACCACATTAAGCTTTCTTATCTGCATGTCAGTCGAGAGAAAAGTGGAATGAAAACTAATGTATGCATATGTAATTTGGGCCCTCAGGAAGATCTATAGCACTGACTTTTTCCAAATTTGTTTCAAATATTTTAAAACATAATGTTAATATATCAGGATGTCATAGAGTATTTGGAGTTTCTTGCAGGCCAGTGTATTGTGATAACTCCTCCCCGATTCACTGTAATATAGCTATGTTTATATTTACCCTTCAGTGGAAGAGAAAAACTGATCTAACAATTGCATAGCTGCATGACTTACTACGTACAGTGATTATGTACTTACTATGTACTTTCCATTTTGCCTAGTAAAGTGGTTCTCTTGCAAGAAGATAATTTGTTAATTGCCTGCATTAAAACAACTCACGTCTCGCTATCATGTGCCAAAAATATAGGCTCAAAATATAAATTATTGTGAGCACACAATAATGCTTAATAGCAAGGATCTTCTGTCATGTCTATCAGATTTAATAGAAGTCTGTATGTTCCTCTCTTTTTAACTCAGTATCCATCTGCTTATATGAAGTTATTGAGGTTTTCTTTTTTTATTTATTTATGTCTTTGTCTCATATTGTGAAAGGTTTGAAACTCTGAAAATACCATCGTCTATTACATCAGAGGATAGTGACACTTCCTGACACTTAATGTCATCTATATTAAAGGTATAATTATTAGTTATTTGATTAAATACAAAAGTTACTGTGCTTGAGCAGGATTAAAGTTATTAAAAGTATTAAAATTATTTTATTAAAATTAAAGTATTAAAATTAATTTTATTAAAAATTAAAAGTATTAAAATTATTTTAAAAGGAATGAAAGTTATAACTATAAATGACCATCTAGAAAGCATGTCTGTAGATCTGTAGAACCAGATCTGCAAAACACTGCATGCAGTAACTTCATGTTACATGTGAGACTACTTAGTTTCACAGGTGGATGGAACTGTTCACAATACATATGTAAAAGTTGGCAGCATTAGAACTTAAGTGTGTAACTTTAATTTTCAACTCTGTCATCACACTGAGGGGACTTTTATTGCTTGTAAAATTCTTTTAAAGTTACTAAGTCATGGCACGTCAGAAACTTTTATGTCTTTTAAACAGACAAAGTGCCACCTAGATGATCCTAACTTTGGAGGATCCAGCAGTTCACCACTTGTATCATGGAGGATACTAACATAGGCTCATAGCTTTGACTCTTCGCATGAGATGACTAAATGAGAGTGCAAACATATACTCACTCATCTCAAACAGCCTTTTGTAATTAAGAAGATTAATCTACCATTTACAGTTGAATTTGTATTACAATTTTGCAAAAAAAATTAAATAATAATGGTGTATTCATAAATCTCACTGAAAGTATTTCTGTTTCCAGAATAGTAATGTTTATAACCTGTATAAAAATTAAGAATTACAAGTAGAACACATGTGAAGGGGGGTTTTCGTTTGTTTTTAAGAAAAGGAATGAAGAAAACTAATGGCCATTATCGCTAAGGAAGAAAGTAAACACAAGTGTTGCATATGAAAGGAACTTGAAACAAGACCAAAAACAACGTCTTTAGGAACACAAGCAAAGATTTTCAAGGGTTTTTTTTTTTCATTTTGTGTTTTGTAGTTTTGTTTTGGTGGTGATGGTTTTTGTTGGTTTTTCTTTTTTTTACCTGGTAGCACCCTTTTAGTTACTCTTTTGGCTTGCTTTGTTGGAAACACTTGCAAACATATTAAGACCAGTTAGAAAAATTCCAGGTGTGTATTTCCACTTGATTTTCAGGCAAATACACTGTCAGAAAAAAAAACATGTGAATTTCTGCTTGATCTCCCCAACATATACCCCAAACCTTCAAAAGATGCAGAGGTTCAATGGTGAACAGATGTTGAAGGTGTGAAAAAAATCAGTCTCTTGTCCTATAAGCTAACATAGTTTAGAAAAAGTATAGGAAGCTTTGTATATTTATGGACTGGCAGCTAGTATGGGATGTTGTCTCCATAGTGGACCTTTTAGTATTAATCCAAAACCTGCAAAGATTCTGAGGAAGGCTAAGTAACAGATCCCAATGAAGCAAAGAAAATCTCGGGTCCATACGAGGATTTTATTAAAGAAGATGTTTCACTCAAACAGACATAATTTATTTCATTAAGGAATATTGAATAAAACTGAACTCAGAAAGGATGGATTTTAAGCATAAGCAAATATCAGGGGAAAAGAAATGGATTTTTTTGCTTTTTTACGTCTCTTATTTCAAAAGAGTGTCTTGCTTAATAAAAATTTAACATGCATTTGAAACTACTTTTAGAAAATAGCACTTTCTGAAGTAATGGTGACATCTTTACATCAAAGGCAAAAGAATCTGTGTATTAATTTGGTTTCTGGGGAGATGGTACATTTCTTCTTACAGGCATATCATGTGCAGAGGAAGCTGACAGGTGGAGAGAGTGAAGCAGATCATTCTAACTATATCGGCAGCTGTCAGGTAATTTCATGGGCGTGAATCATCTCCAGAACACGTATATAGAGAGGTGACATGCTGTGCATCAAGCTCCCTCTGCAGCATCCTTTTCCTTTGTGGCCCACATTGAGAGCTCAACTGATTTCTCAGCTCACCCGAGAACCCAGATTCCAAAGAAGTGACCTGTGCTCCACATCGCCCTGGGCTCCATGCAGCATGGTTCAGAGAAGCTGACCCCTCTCCGAAAGAAGCAGCTGTTCCTATTTTAGTGAGTAGCAAAAAGGAGCAGCAGCAATGAAAGAAGTTGGGCAACATTAGGTTTTGGGTTTTTTTTCAAATATCAATTGCTCAAGGCACTAATGAGAACAATGTCTGCTGTTAATCAAAATGGTCTAGGGAAGAATATCTTCAGTGTGTTTCCATTCATTTATCTCACAACAAGAGAATAATCTAGCCCTAGAAGTCATCTCTGACCGTTCAGAAGCCAGGGCAGTGTTTAGAAGCTGATTAGATAATAATGATAATTACAGGAAAATACCCATATGGCCATTATTATATCAGTTCTACTGCTAGTAATTATGGTAACTCTTGCAACAAACCTACCTTATGTAGTCATACAAACTAATTAAAATGTAATTTCCACATCTGCAATTGTTTTTGCCAATGGCTAAATTCAAATGGAGTTTCTGAGTATACTACAAGGAGTCCTAAAGCTCAAAGAACTCACTGTTTTAATACCCGGGTTGTGCATCCGGCCGTTCCACCAGCTCTTGCGTGCCTTTCAGCAAGTAACCATCACTGTGCCTGCATACCCATCTGGAAGAAAAGCATGCAATGTTCCATGTTTGTAAGAGGAGAAGGAAAATGATCGAAGCTTAACTGATCTTGTTCAATAACAGACAATATTTTCAAACATCAGTGCTTAAAATTTAGGGCCTTAAAATATTAAGGGGCCTGGTTTTCAGTAACTCACAGATGATGTCTATTTATTCCAAGTGCCAGGAGACTCAGTTTCAAGGGGTATTTATTCACAGGCTATGGATTAACCGGAGCTTGGAATTGATCCTGGAAGACCTGTACTGCAGAAAACCAAACCAAGCACTGAGTAGTAGGCCAACATAAACACGGACACTGTGATCATGGCCAAAAACTGGACAGAGGGATCAGGACTTTGAGATTTCTACTGCCAGTCAATAATTTGCAGGGTTCAAAGTGCACATAATACAAACTGAGCAGCAGCAGGAATGGAAGACTGATATCATTCAGGCCAAAATTAGAGTTAATATAGTCAAGTCAATGAAGCCAGGACCCTGGCTGAAGAGCCAAGATCCACAGTAAATATGTATGCTAGATTAAGTTAATACTCCTGTTTTCACTGTTATTTTTACATAGACTAACAAGATTAAAGGCCTGGTATATCATCCTGCAGCAGGATGAATAAGAAAATAAACAGACAGGGAGGAAAACTTTATTTTTTGATTCCTAAAACTGACAAACAGAAAAATCCAGCTACAGAAACAGCTAATGAATATATTTTCAAATTCTCGGAGGTCTTCCAATTAGAGGTGCTACCTGAGTGCAAAATAAAAAACAATGATCTGATCTTTACCTGACACTTTTGAAAGATACTCAACAAGAGAACCAGAAGTCTGGTTTATGCATAAACACCACATAGAAGTGAAATGTTTTCTTGGGGAAAAATGGGATAAGAAAAAAAAAGAGTGGTTTTATTCTTCATTCATAATATTCCTGCACTGCAAGAGTCTGGGAAAAAAGCATACACATTGAACGATGAATAATTTCCTCCTAAGTGAAGCCAACAGCTGGACCAAATCCCGAAATCTAGCCAATTTTACTGCCATTGAAATGGGTGACAACTGCCAAGTAAGCAAACAATGGAAATCAGGATTTTTTCCCAAACAAATTTGAGGAAATCCACCATACTGATAAAATACCGTATGGGTTTAATCTGATCTAGAGACATAAACCCATCATTTTTGTAACTTGGTTACACTCTTGTCTTTCAATTTCCCTGTTCTGCCTGAACATTTTTTCCTAATTTTCCTTCTGACACTGAGTGAATGAACATTCATGAAGAGTGTTTACGTATATTTCATCTTATATTTGAGTTTTCCTGATAATGTCAGTATTCTCATGTGAAATATACTTCAGGTACTTTCTCTTCCTGAACAGAAGAATGAGAAAGGTTTTGGCTTACTAAACTAAAGCTGAATTTTGATTGTCACAATTCCTTCTTCAAAAGACAAGGCTGAAAGAAAAGCAGACCATATGATGTGAATAGTAACATGATTCCAAAGTGAAAATCAACATTATTAGTACAATAAAATTATCAATAGCAAAACAAATGTGTGACTGTCAACATATTAAAAAGTATGAATAAACTAAAATCATAACCAGGAAGCACAGTAAATTGGTGCTGTAAATCCCTTAGAACATTATAATCCCACAGCCATTAGCCTGAAAGGGAAATGAACCACATATAAACCTGTTAAATATGCTATGTAATGAGTATGAGGCCCTGTCTTAGACAAAATGGGTTGATTCAAGCAAGACAAGAAAAGTATAATGTTTTTCTGAAATGTATTTTTCATCAAATTACAGTGGAAAAAAATTAAAGCTGTTAAAGGTCATATCTGATTACTGTAAGTGAACTGCTGTATCTTATTGACCTTCGGGAAACCACAGTCTTGGGCATGTACTCTCTGAGCATTAATAATGTTGCTCATCTTAGAAAAATGTGGAAAACAATTGCTTTATTGCAAACTCCATGTTCGTATCTCTTCACTTTTAATTTCTCTAACACGAGAAGCCAAATGTTGAACTTAATAGGTTGTACAGCTATTTCATGACACCAGGATGAAACATCATATTGGTTCCATCATATCCTGGAATATATCTTCTTTTCTAGCTAATTATTTTATGTTTAAACATGTCTTTGATAATTTTTGTCTTGTATTGTTTAATTTTGTCTGGTAATTATGTAAAAAAGAAATGGAGTAAGAGGGAAAGAAATAAAGTGAAAAGGTTTCAGATTTCCATTCAGATCTCCTGATATTAAAAATCCCATCAAAACAGATAAATAACTGAGTAATTTCTATGTAAAACAATGTACTTACAAAAGGGAAGTGCACACTAAAATAGTTTGCCTCTAGAGTTCTTTAAACATTAGTGTTTGTTATGTTTAAGTTAAACAAGTCTTTTGACTAGAACAAAGTCAGCATTTGTTACTTACACTAGTTGTATGAATGCAATTGTGCATACATACTAATTTCTCTCTCCTACACATGCTCCTTGTGCTATCACTTATATGATGTTCTACTAAGATCCAGTTTAGTTATAAGTACCTCAATCAGAGTTCTTTTCAAGCACGTCTCAGAATGGTAGTGCAACCTCTGGATCATGTTATTACTGGCTAATTAATAAAAACATTTATAAGTAATTTTTCCTACAGCTTTCCACTATATCTATGTGGTTTGGTTTTACTTTTTATTTTGACAGACTGAATATTTGGGTTGACATTCACACATTTTGTTTTTTGTCAACAGCATGACTTATCTTTGCAAGTCTGAGCAAAAATAATATTGATATTTCTATATGCACAAAGTAGATCTGTGACCTTTTTCAGTTACCCTTCGCCCATTAATTTTGTCATTCCAGAAACAATTTCTAACATTGCAAACCTCTGAGCAACTTCAAAGTATCTTATGAAAAAATCAGCTTGCTAAAAAATCTATCTTCTTTACAATATAGCGTTCCTTACAAGTAGAAAAGCAAAATTGTAAATAACTTTTTGTACTACAGTTAGATATTTAGCCATATCATACGTGATCTAAAAGATAGTTACTGATAATGGATGGACATTTCCTGATGTTACCTACAGAGTAACTTACATATGTGTGTATATACATCTATACAAAAAAATAGGCTTCAGGTCCCACATAAATAATTAATAAGGAATTTACAGTGAGAGAATGTCCCCATAACAGTGACCTGACAAAAAAGAATGACAAAAGGAAACAGAAGATATGTATTGTCCCTGCCTTTTAAGGCAGAGAAAATCTCAAGAAAATCTACAACAGAGATAGGAGATGAATCCAGATCTCCTTAAACCAATCCTATCATCTCAATTTTATATTAAAACATCCCCATAGCCTTTTTTCAAGTGAGAAAAATAAGCTCCTACTTATATATAAGCTGGCCACAAGTTTTCTGTTTGCCTTGGGTGAACAAATACTAGGATGACTTCATGCTAGATGGGGATATTCAGGGCAAACTGAACATTTTGTTTGAAGCCCAAACAGAGAGTTGTCACCCCTTGCTGCCACAAAGGATTGTGCTGAATATCCTACAGTGAGAATGGTCATGGGAGTGACACTTAGGTACTTTCCGGTTCTCTTGCTCCCAAGTCACATCTACCTCAGAAAGCCTAAACAGATAAAATTTATGGCATTCCCACCTTAAGAACATCCTTCACCTCTCACACTGTAAATTTGCTTCTCAATGTTCCTTGCTTTGCTTTGGTTTTCCTTCAAGTTCCTAATATAACATATGGAATGCTGACATTTTGGAGTGTTGGCAAACCCATTCACAAGCAATGTCTCGTTGACTTTGTGGGTGATGATTATATAGGATGAAGGCTTGGGAAGCTTAGCCATTAAATGTCTAAAGTTCTGATCAAAACTTCTTTGATAACTTGTGTGAAACTGAGTCCCTACTCAGAATAAATGACAAAAGCCTCTCTAGTTTCAATGACATAAAGATCTCACTCATGCTTTCTCTCAGAGGACCACTCAGTAGCCAATATTCCACTTAATTAGAGTTAAAACAAAACAAGGACAGAAAGTTATGACCTAACAATTATTGTAATGTTTCCCTTGAAAACAAGTAAATAAAAAATATTTTCTCGAACTTAAACTGTGCTTCCAAAATAAACCATATTTTTTGCTGATTTTTGCTTGAGTACAGTAGGTAATTCTGTACCAAAGATGTGCCGTCCAAGCCCAAGAAATACCTATAAGTGCAATAGTTCAAAGTATTTAATTCTGAGTATCTCTACAACAAATCTTTTTCTTTCTCTTTGCCTTTTGTTGATAGAAATATCGTTAGAGTGGACAGGAATGGATAAACTGAAGATAAGAAATAGAACATCTTTTTCACTATCATCTGCACCTATTAACCTTGAAAAACACTTTGAAAAATGTTTTTCTAAACTGTGAATTTGTTACTGCATTTAAAGCTGGGTGTTTTTTTTGGTTTTTTTTTTTTTTTCATCCCAGCACTAAGAAAGGGTACACAAAGCAGAGAAGATATTAATGGGATAGTTGGCAAAGATCACAACTGAAATATATTTCTATGTGAACATTACTTGTAGTCTTCATATATACATAATTGAGAAATCTGCAAACTATTGGAAAGAAAGAAATCTTTATTTCAAAGGAAAACTATTTTTCTGTTGTTCTTACTTATGTTCTAAAGCAGTACATGCATTACAGAAATCTGCAAGTGCTCTTTTAGTAAGCCAGTGGTAAGGAGAAACATATGAGTGGGTGAGAGAAAAAAATCTGGTTGTTTGTGAAAACATGTTAAATGAAATAACATTTTAAAAGTTAAAGGAAGAAAATAAAATCTACTTCAATGATATTGAGTCCTAAAATCTTGATTTTTCCTTCTTCTTTGACTTTGCTATTTACAACAGTACAAAGGAAATGAAAAAAACCCAACACCTCTCTGACTGGCCTGCTAGAATTTTATACCTGCTCTGCATATAGTTCTGCATTTCCCAAAGTGACTACAAGATCCAGGAAAATGAAAAATTTAGTTGGGAATCTCATCTGTTAAAAGAAAACAGAAAGGGGAATTTATGTATGGAAAGACAGCAGTGTGCTTCTCGTCCACTGTACACATTCCATTCCTGAATGGCTTTCAGACATGGTTTTGTCATTTTAAAATGAATAGTGTTAACTTATTTTCTCATTAACCTCACAGTAAATCAGGAACAATTTCCTGGTTATATCCTGTTCTACGGATGTAGGGGAGATCACAGTCAGATCTCAAAGCTTTGCATCCCTGAAAGCTGTGTTGTCCGTGACTATTAATGGTAACTCATCTGCATCTCTTTCCAGGAGTGCTTTTGTAACAGTATTGTGAGCCCATTTTTAAAGGCTTTCCAGCCTGAAGATGAAGTGACATCCATCTTTTGCAACCCCAGCTTCCTGCTGGAGCACTATCCTAGAAAGTTTTTCAGAAAGACTTATTACTTTCACAGCTTTGGCTTTAACTGTAGGTGTTCATTTTAGGAAGACTGTATCTCTTCCCTAGGGAAGGTATCTAAAATACACTTAGGTGCAGGGTAAGGGCCTCTGCCATTACCAACAATACATTTTTTAACTCATGGAAGATGCTTGATCAGTGAAGCTCTTCCCTGCTACTTGTTTTGGCTCTCTAATAAGAGTTAGAGGGATTATATCTTCCAATAATTGTGTGCATGAGATTTATTTTTGTCCTAACTCAGTCAGGATCTAACACAGGCGACCCTAATCCTAGCAGCTCTCATAGGCTGTATGGCCCAGGTAAGAAACACTGAAAACTAAATGTTACACCTAAGAATGCTAGTTTTGTGTATTTAAAACAGTAAGTCATAATCCTTAACAATAATTATTGTTTAGAAAATATAACAAATATTAAGCTTTACAATTTACAGAAGGACTTTCCCAGGAGTGTTTAATACTCAATGATGTATTTCATTTCCTACAGCATTTGTCTACTCATCACCAAAATGTACTGTTGGTTTAGTACAGTATTTCTGCTCTCCTTTGCTAGTAATTAGAATTAAAATCCCCAAGAGATATAAATTAGAGTTCAGGGTCTTCTTGTCCAATTCATTTCTTAATGGGCAGCTGTCCAAATTAACAGTAATTTATTATAAGCTCACTTAATGCATCTTAATTTTGTCATTAAGTATTAGTTTGTGACAACAAAGCAAGGCATGAATAATACAGCACGTTCATTTAGGGCCTATATGCACTATTAAAATAATACAAAACTTTGGAAAAGGAATCACAACACTGGTTCAAACTTATCTACAGATAAATATAGAAGTTATTTTAGAATGCTAGCAAATCTGTTTAGTTTTACAGATTGTGTATGACTAATAATTAAATTTATTTCCCAGTTATATCAAACAGAAACAAAACAAGCAAACAAACAAGCAGACTGTAGCTGGTCTCTTAGAGCAGTGCATGCTGCAATCATGTTAAAAAAAACAACTAAGCAAACAAAAAAAAAGAAACACAGACAGTGCGAAATGACAAAAAATATGAGTGCAAATGAAAGAAATAAGCAGCAACAGAAAAACATCCACAGTTTTCTGTAGTTAATGTGAGGACCTGCAGGAAACTGCCTGGGTAGCCAGGCTGTGTTCATAAATGGGACGAGTAGGGTTTCTGGATCAATCCCGTTCATCACTGAGTGATCACACCTGACAATTTTGGACCGTTCCGAGAAAATACTGGAAGTACTTGGAAACCTTTCAAAGCCAACAAGCTTTTGGGTTTTTGTGGGTTTTTTGTTTGGTTTTAGTATTATTATTTTTTTTGGCAGGGGTAGGGGGAATAAGTGATTTATTTTTTTTTAAATAAATTTAGATGCTTTTGATGATGGCAATTTGGTCAGGGCATTGGGCCTGTTATATTTAAGGTGCCAAGGTCTTTTAGTCCTTTCCTTTTTAATATTGGAACAAGCAATGCTGTACACTGATCAGCAGTAAAGAACTTATTTGCATGTTATAAAATGGTTACTCCCTGTAAACAGAGAGAAAATCTATAATATTTTAGATACTACTCAATAATAACGCTAAACAATAAGTGATTTATGACTACAAAGATTTGCACATGCGTACCTCATACAGATTTCAATAACCATTCACAGCTTCAGCTGTGACTTGAAAAATAACTTTACAATGACAACTGAATTAAATTGGGACCGTGATAATTAGGAAAGTGCTTATTAATAGTAACTGTGAAGGTAGTGTACATTTCTTCCTCTGCATTATACATTGCATATGAAAATTACTTAAAGAAAATGCTTCCTGTGATAAACTGTGTCTTTATTTATCGTTTAAAAGCAATAGCCAACACCTAATAAGGAATGGAAATATGTCTCAGTCTGGAATTAGCCTTTGTTAACCTTTTCACAGTCAACAGCTGCTGGTGGTGCTAACTTCCAGTCTCCTATGCTCCTTTGGAACCCATCCTTATCTGATATCAATAAGTGAAACTGCCTGAATTTCTAGTAGTATGTTGATTTACATCAGCCGCAGACCTGATAGCAGCTCTAGCATGGACTATGTGCATTTGGAGGAGACAATTCTACTGCCCTCTTATCTCTGTTCACCCACAGTGGCAAGCCCAGTCTGATCTTGTACACTTTTAAACCATTAAATTATGCAGTACCTATCTTCTGTAGCATCCACAATGAACTGTAAGTGGCCTGATTTCCTTTCTTATTAGAATTCAAAAGCAAGAAAGAGCAGGAACTTCCATACAATCACATAGAGTCTCACAGCAGACTGACACACAACTCCAGCAAGTGATGAGGAGATGGTTTCATCAGAAGAGTAAGGCCTGATAAGGTCATCAGCTATCATTGTTGGTGAATTTTACAAAAGAACTTCCAGCAGAACTGAGCATTAATCTTTCTAGACCCTGTCAGATTTTTTGTATGATTTTATACAATCCATGGCTGTATTTTAGGCTTTTGTTTTCACAGTAATCTTTGCAAATGTTTTCCCTTGATCTAACCGTTGTGAGAAAGGGGCAAAGCAGTTTTGGCAGAAAATAAATCCCCTTGTGTTCTAACACTCCTTACCAAGGTGGGAGGCTAGGTGCAGCTAGGTTTAAATTCTGAATGATGCCCAATTCACCACTATCAGTCCAGTCGCGTTTAATATGTATTAAACTGTTATGATTTGGGTATACTAACAGTGGGCTGCACCTTCAGTCTATTCATGCTCATGAACTAGCACGGCCACTCTTGAGTCTTTGGTCGCGTTCAGTGAGAAACTGAAACAACTAGCTGCTTAAACAGTGCAGTTTATTTAAACAACAGATATATAGGTTCTTCAGATTGCCAGTGATAGATACACTGCCTGCAAAGCACGTGCAAATAAAAGTATTGTTAAATATACAAAACGTGCAACAAACTTATAAACAATACAGCCTGGCTATAAATGTAGGAGAGACATTCTCTATAGAGATTTCTGTTTCCCGAGGAAGCACTCTGTATAATCTAAGTCTTACCCAAAGGCGTCCCTATGGGCCCGTCGACTGATCCTGGAAGTCAGTGATGGAGTTCTCCTTGACTTGTTCGCAAAGGTGTCTTCCCTGATATCCCCCCTCTCTCGGGCTATTTTTATACTATTTGTTATCTTCAGGGTGGAGTTTGAGTGACTTTAGTCATATATACTTTTATTATGATTGGTGTAAAATTCTCTCACTTCACAGTTAAAGGTATAGTTTACGAGAAATTCAGGGCGCAGACTCAAGGAGGAGTGGTCGCACCTTGGAGGCGGGTAGCCTTTGGGATGGAGGTGTGTTTTGGTATTATAATGACATTATAATGAGCAAAGTTCGCACAAAGGACAGCATTTCATCAAAATTTGATGAAATGTTGTCTCAGGGTAGCAAGTAGGCAGCTTATCTGTTTCATAGTACCATCTTGTTCCTGTATCTGCTAAACATCATGAGGCAAGGCCATGGAGGTTACATTCCGTCCCGTCCCGTCCCTTGTGTAGCTTCACAAGCAATATTGTACAGGGAACCGCAGATGTTGCATTCTTCGCTTGCCAGCCGCGGCTGTATTCTACCTCAGAAGCCTTTTGATTTTATAATTTTCCTTAATGTGTGAACGATGATGTATTTTTGGCCATTTTAGTAATTATTCCACACTAACAAATAAAAGAAATTACAACATTACAACTGGGTACTGACAAGGTTGAAAAAGATCATGAGGATCCAAAAGAGAATACATCTTGGCTGTCGTGTAAAACAAAGTTCTGACTTGAGTTATCATTAAAATGAAATGTGTGTGCAAACTTGATCCAAAGTCTCACATTGGAAATCTGTGACTTATGATGAAATCTTCACTTTTCATTGAGGTTTTGTACCTTCTCTCCCCTGTCCAGCTGAGGTGAATGATAGAGCAGCTTTGGTGGGCACCTGGCATTCAGCCAGGGTGAACCCACCAAAAGAGAAAAAAAAAAAAAGGAAAATCAATGAGGTTTTAAGACAGATTTTCTTCTATTCTCCTTTGTCTAAAACCTATTTAAACCCATTAATATCACATAATGACAGAATTATTTAGGTTGGAATAGATCTGTCAAGATCATCTAGACCAAACCCCTTGCTCAATGGTCGGCTAGAACAAGTTGTGCAGAACTGTGTCCAGTTGGGTTTTGCATATCTAGACATATAGACAAGCAATTATTCATATATAACCATGTATATATAATTATAGTATATATTTTATATATAAAATGATAAAAAGTGATAAAAATCCCTATATAATTAAGAATGTAGAAAATATTCTCCCTTCTATTCTTACTTTTGTGGCGAGAATTTGAGATTCCCCCGAGTTAACACAATTCATTTAGAATGCAGAAATGTGTAACTAGTGAACTTTAAATAATGTCTAAACTTCTGAGACATACCTGTTTTTGAGAAGTCATATAATTTGACTGCCAAAAGTCTTCCAGTCTACCAAATTTGGTCTCTTAATACTGACATGCATTTATACTAGAAATAAAGAATTATGAAGCTGCATTTATAGAGCTGTATAAGAATCAGTTTTCAACTTGTCTGTAGATAATTCATTGAAGTCCAGCACTTAGGCCTTCTCTACAAATTGCAGTCCAGTCTGTAGTGTTACAGAGAGTTGGGGCATCACAGCCGTTTGTTGCTACTTTGCGACTGCATTTGTATGATATCGTGGGGCAGAGCACAGAGATTCCTGACCTGGCCACAGCAAGGCTGGCACACGGGTGCAGTGCAGGGCTAAGAAGTGCTGTCTCAGCTTCCTGAAGAGACAGAGCTCTGTTAACAAGCCACAGCCTGAAGTGACACACATCGCCTGTCACATGGCTCACACCAAGCACCGTTACCTCAGGAATCTTTGCACCGTGCTGTATCATACGCTGAAGAAAAACATCCTCCTATACCAACCTGGTGCGTGAGCTCTGTGATACACTCTGGGTTACCATCCCTTACAGAGTTCCCACTCCCTCATCGTCCCTTTTGAAGCCATCTCATTTCTGCAACTGTGAAAACCCCTGAGGAGGTGGCACAAGAAAACATCCTCCCACATGCATTCAGTTGATGGTGCTGATGGTTTCTGTAGGACCGATTGCATGCTTAACATTACACCAGACTTTCTTCCATTTTGTCTTACACCGCTTGTCTTCCATTAAGTTTAACAGTGCAGAAAGACTCAATCTAAATTACCATAATCAGTTTGAGAGTCATATTGCTCTAACACTGAACAGAGGGGTTTATTAGAATAAAATAAATTTCCGGTTCTTTCTGTTCACTGCAGACAATCAGTGGGATTCACCTGACAAAACATATGCATCTGTAATACAGATTTATGCTTCTGAAACAACAGTCTAGCTTTCCTTTATAGCTGATGGGGAGAAACAGGCCCTTCTGAGGAGCAGTCTATCTCATCCTAAAATAGACATCTAAAATAAGTCAGATGAATTGCATCCTAAGAGTACCTCTTTCTCTCCACTGACTAAAAGCTCCAAAGCAGACATCCACACTGCAGATGCCTAGTCAGAAGAGACTAATCACATCCTTTCTGTCTGCAACTTTCCTGTGCCTTTTTTGCCAGTCTTCCTTCCTCAAAGGAGCACAGCACTTTCCCTTACTGTGGCAGCATGACCCAGTAAAGCAACAGGCACATCAAGAGCAAAAAAAACCAGTTTATAGCAAATCTCTGTAGTTAAAATGTAGGAAAATGTTCTAAGCAGATATTTGCAATTCCTCCTTTAATACCGTAGTCTTCACAGTGGATTTGGTGCTCATTATACTCCCCAAGCACTACACAGTTGTCAGCAAAGAAACTGAGATCAGCATCAGACCTGCAAATTCCACTTTCATTTCTGACTGCTGAAGTAATTACAGATGGGTTACAAAGTTAGATTCCTGAAAAAGAAGCCTCTCTATTGATGTCCTTAGCTTACAGACAGCACAGCTTATGCTTTTATTAGGCAGAGAAGGCAGAGAAGCCTGCTTCTCTATTTTAATAAACAAAAGTGGGTGTTGACATTTTTTGCTTTCATTCTAAAAGAAATAATGAACTTCACTACATGAACAGATTTTCAAGAGCTCTTAAGAAAATAGTGCACATAAATATCCCTCATTATATGGATTGAGTTTGGAAAAAAGCAATAATAAACAAATAATGAACTTTTGGTAGAGGCATGGAATCATAATATTCTCTTTTTTTTTATAATGATTGTATTCAAATTTTGTAACAGATGTTTCAATTTATTCAATATTTATCAACCTTTATTTCCTAAACACTTGACCTAAATCTATATATTTCTTGCAATATAAGTACCTGAATTTCAATACACAGTGTATATTTGAAGTGGAAGGACTTTTACTCTACAGGCAATGTTGTCGTTTCTTTAAAGTAGTGTCTGTAAAACCTAAGTAGCTATCTGATGCTCTAAATGACTAAAAAAAATAGACCCGTTAGAACCAACAATCTCTTTAAGGAATTAATGTATTTATAATTTATGAGTTTTATAAGGACAAAAGGAACAGAACAACATACATGGGAGATTAATTCCAGAAACATAACAGCTGTGTTTGTGTATGTGTAAGATACACTCAAAAACATCAGCATTGAGAAATGATTATAGGTAGAACTTTCAAAGAGACAGAAAGAAAGCAAGATATAGATCCTTCTGACATTTTCAAAGCATGGTCGCCTCATGTTTGGAATGATAAACATTTAGATGTATGATTTCCGTTGTAATGTTTTCAAAGCAAAGCTTTGGAACCTGGGTGCCAAAGATACTGCATTGACCTGTGTCATGTCTAATACTGATTAAAGGTTGTACAAATACTCTCTGAATCTAACAGCAAGATATCTATTGACATTTCCTAATACGGACGGCAGTCCTGCCAGCTCTGGCTGTTATGTCTCACAAACTGAAGAAAGGTCAGTGCCAGTGGGTGTTTCACCTTCATAAGCAGCGGTATGAGCGATTCAGCAGCTGACACTTCGGTATGACTCAGCCCTGAACCAGACCCCAGCACACGCCTAAATTGAACCCATCTATGTGAAACACCATTTACAGACGTAAAGCTGGACTCATTATAGTCAGCTTAAAGCCACGTGGCACTTTCTGCAAGTGTTTTAGGGGAGCAGTGTGAATAGAGAAACCATAAAGCAGCATGTGCGTGCTCTGTTCTAGAGCGATATCCAGGACAGAGAAATGTATTCCTTTAGAGTTGCCACAGCACCTCTTTTACCTGTATGCTAGTCCTGAAGGAGTTGATATGCTTATGGTTGGTCACATAAGTTCTCTTTAGGTTAGGTGCCATTTTGACAAGAGTAGGAGAACACAGCATGTAAAAAATCCCTGACCATGAACATGAGAAGACAGACTTTGTGATTATTTTGTAGAGGACTCTTCTTACCACCTTTACTCATATGCGATGAGGCATACGAAATACTAATTTAGAGATACATCATAAATCCCTCGTTGGCATTACTGGTAATAGTTCACACATGTTCACTTCTGACAATAATGGTTTGCTTGGACTAACCATGCTGTTACTAAAGTAAAATACAAACTTAAAAAGGGCAGTGTTTTTCATACCTTCTAACTTTGTAAATTCTTTATTTGTAGGGTTAAAACTGATTGGATTGGGTCTCCGTCTCAACATGGCCCTGTATTTCTGGATGCAAGAAAAAATAATTTACATATTTTGAACTTAGGAGACAGTGAAAAAATGTTTATCATTTTCTAACATGATAGATTCACCTAGCTGTGCTTATACCAAAAAAGAACTTTACATGCAAAAGAGAATATTTTATTTGTTTATGAATAAAGGCTGCAGAACCTGTTCTGTTACTCAAGTTCATTGTTGACTGCTGTTGAAGTTTTTTCAAGGCCTACCTTTATTGGAACTTTCCAGTAACTTCTACTTTGTAAACTGTAAATATTGATACTTAATTTGTGCTATCCTCTGTAATCTCTTTGAATATGTATATTTGTAATTAGCCTCATGGGAACCAGGCCTTAATGTTTTAATGTAACACAGCAATATCTTCAGCATAAACAGAGGTCTAAACCAAGCACTGAAATTATAATACAATCATAAATTTCTGGGAACTGGCAAAATCTCTTTATTTTTCACTTCTCCCTTATTACATTCTATTTCTTGCACTTCTGCTGAAAACATCTTCCCCACCCAGCAGAGCACGTCTCCTTCTCTCTGTATCCTCAAACACCTATGGGAGTTAAAGGATGCCATACGAAGTTACAATGCTGTACAGGTCCATGGATCACATGCAATTCCCTGTTTGCACTCCTATATCCCTAGTCTACTCCAAAAATTGTCAATAAAATGACGCCACAAGTATAAAGAACAAAAATAAACGGTGGCATAATAATTTCTTTTATGCATTTAGTCTTTGTGTGTACACTTCTAAACCTTCTTTTTTGCTTTTGTGGGAAGAGTAAATCTGTATTTGACCTCAGACCTTTCTGAAAATTGAGCTGACCTGGAATCATAGGGAGGTAAAGCACAGTAATAATAGAAGCTGAAAATCAATACACTACTTTACAGGGTCATGCTGAAGTCATTTTGGTTTCAATGATGAAATGATATTTGGATTTTGTAAGATTTCTTTCCATTGCCAATTAACTTCATAGCATCCTTGTGTCAGAGCTGAAAATGTGTTCTTGACAGTGACTTTGTTTCATGCAAGTTTTTAAAACTTGTGGCAACCTAACAGTTACCAAATAACTTTCTAATATCAAAATATACTCTGTAACAAAATAATTGTTTAGTATTTATACCATATGAAATCTGTTCCAGTTATTCCACACTATGTAATGTAAAAAACAGAATTAGAAGAACATCTTATGTAATGTAATACATAATGTAATACATGTAATACATGTTTACTATTTAAGCCTTTTGTTGATTTCTGCACATAAACTGACTATCTTGGAATAGCTTGGTGAAAAGAAAATTTGAAAAATAAAACATATTCTCAGACAAAAACACAGTAAGTTTAAAATGCCTCCTGAAACAGGGAGTGCTATCCTCACTGTGTGCCATGCCTGAGTAAACAAGGCAAGGTGAGGAGGGTGGTAATGTAGTCTCACTCTTAAATATCTACCAAGCTGAACCCTATCAAACACCATCATAGACACACTGCAATTTTCTAGCATGATACAAACTCAGGATTTGCCACAGTCGGTCAATCTGCATAGCTGCTAGACTTTACAACCACCTCCAACCTCCTCATTTTCACTGTTACAGACAGAAATCCTGAAATGCCTTGTTGCTAGTAAAGACATTTTCTTTTCTTGCTACAATGTCCCAGAAGATTTGAAATATTTCTTGCTGTTGCATATAATACAGTTCTCCCCTTGGTTTTGTCCCCTTTTGAATCTGTGAAGTTCATAGCGAGTTAAATTTTCCCAATTATTCAGTATAGGACAACATTTATATCTACTAGAGTTATGAGTACAAGTCTAAATTAAGTACATGTTTCAGTGTTCTGTCAATAGTGAATGTTTTTCGTAAATTCTGCCCTGGATTGTTTAGTTTTCAACAATAAGGTTATTTCAGTGATTAAGTATATTTATTCTATATTCCCAGCAAATGATAATAGAGCTTTTTATACTGTCTTATTGTTTGTTTGGTGTTTTAAGCAAATACACAACATAAAACTAGTCTGGAAACAAGATTCTATAACTCCACATTGTAGAATCTGTGTTTATTCTGTGAGAGATTTTCTCTCATGCTTCTTTTTTTATTCATATCCAACATTATTTTTGTGGGGTTTTTCTCCCTGAGGAAGGAAGTTAAGAGTTACATCAAAGCCACATTTTTTCACGCCATTGGTAAAATCACTACTATGAATAAAATGGCTTCTACTGAATCAGGTATAAAATCTGGTAAAAAATTGCCCATAAAAACAATTAATAAAAATGTCTGGCTTTGACAGTCTTGGATCCATATGGCCATAAACTATAAGCTTGCATCCAAGTGGCCATGGGCAAGTAAGTCAGCAAAAAATATCCACAAAACCAAATTAAAGCATGCTTTTTCACTATTTTATTTTGCAAAATAGACAAGACTTTTCCCTGGTTTCAGCATCCAGATAAGCATTGCTTACAGGCGTTTTATACAAAATTTTAACCTTCTTTAACCATTCTGCTTCATTAAGCAGAAATAGATAATTCTTAACCAGCAAATTTTGTTCTTTTTTCTACCACCTTTAATTAACTGTGGTTAAAACTGATGGTATATTTTTTATCTGATGATGAAAGGTAATATTTCACATTTTCTCTGTTACAAAAACTAATTTTCCATATTAGCAGCACTTGAAAATAGGCCCTTTTTTTAATTTGCAAGAAAATGTGCTATCTTTGAATTTATTTTATCTAAAATAATAACTTTCGACCTGTGCTTGATTAAACCAGAAAAAATAAACCCAGCTCCCACATTCTACTGTCATTTTTATTCTCATCACATGCTTCATCTCAGTAGGCAGTGAGGATTTAAATAAATCATAAAACACCTTAGCAATGGAAAGAAATGAATGAGAAGCAAGTAGAAAGTATTTGAAAGAACTCTGTAGCACAGTAGTGCAATGGCTTTGGTAAGAGGTTTAAGGTTCTTTTTATTCTTTTTGTTTGTTTGTTTTTGTTAGTAGTGAACAGTCAAAACTGCTTCAGCTTCTCCTTGGGATTCTGTGTAATTTTGAGACTTTACCATAGGCTGAATAAACTGTAATTCTTAGTACTCACTGTGCCTAGTTTGGGAAGGGCCTAGTCCTTTTATGTGTTAGGATCAATAGTTCTTCAGTGTCTCCAAACACTGAACTTCAATCAAATTGATCTGCTTGGCTCCACCATTGCACCGCCCTCAACATTTTTCTACCAATATTATGGGTGTTATTCTAATGCCTGAGAGGGAAATCAGTTTAACAAAAGCCATCGAAAAGCCACTGTGGGTTTTGAATTCCTTTTCAGCCTTTCTTAGTCTTTTCTTTCATGATTTCTAATGGCCATATTTCCTTTTCTTTCTTTTTTTTTTTTTTTTTTAACGAGGAAATCATTGAAAATTGTTCCCTGAGTTGTGATCTGGCAAGCTTGGGATATGGCTTCGCAAATTGCCTGCATGCAGTACATGTTTAGTGATACCTACGTTCACAAATAAGAAAACTGTGAGTAAATCAGATTCAGTCTTGCATTATGAAAACTTTTTTGTATGTTACCTCTGTTATAAACTGAATTTTCAGTCTAGTGCTACATAGATTTCTATTACATACAACAGAAATAAGTAAATCCATTATTTTGACATTTAAATTGTCAAACAAAAATTGAGTCTATTGTCTATGTTTGAAAATATAGCTTAATATGTCCTGTGCTTATTTGCTTCCACAGAATTGGTTTATTGAACCAAAATCTCATAAGCCATTTGATACGTATCACACTGTATAATGATTTCTACTGTTCTGTAACTTATTGTCAATATGAAATTCAAATGTCAAATCTATGAGCTTGGAGAGGCAGTCAGTTGCAAAAACCGTTTTTCCCCATCTTCTAATCTGAATGGTAAAAACAAGTGCAGATTACTTCCTCATCTTGATTTCCAAGGAAACTATGAATTTGGTCTATACATGCACTGTCTCCACTTGTCTACAATCCTGGAATATTTTGTAATATAAAATGATTTTTGTCCTTAAATTTAGTTTTATGAAACCAGCACCTCACCATTTATAACTTGCATTCAGCCTCATAACTGCTTGCGTTAATAGTAAAAGAGCATCTGACATTTTTTAAATTAGGTGAATTAATTTTGTCACTCTTATTCAGACTCTATAAAATATGAACTACCTTTTTTTTTAGTAGTGTTTATCTCAAGGCATCACAGGACATTAATATATCTGTCATCACTTCAGAAGAAGAAGGTGAGAGCAAGCGATCCTATTTTATTTAGCACAGGTAAAAAGGTGCTTCATAAGTGTCACTAAAGGCGAAATATGAAAGCTATGAAGTTGCACAGGTGACACCACAGGCATAATTTGAGCTGTTTTGTCAATGGTATATGAACAGGAAGCATCTTGTTTTCATTTTCAAACCACACCCATATGGATGGAATAGGCAATTAGTGGAGTTAAGTATCATTTTAGTTTTAAGGAGATTATTTTTGATGTGGATGATACCAAGGTACAGTAATGTGGAAGTTAACTCTGATATTTGCACAAAATAATTCCTCAAAACAAACCTGTAGTCTGACAGCTGATCTTGAGATCATTTACCTGATTTCTCTCTACCTCTTGTGAAGAATTTCCGTAAATATGGTTATGGAAAGAAAAGAAAACTCTTTTAGATTCTGGACTTATAACTTCCCCTTACAAAGAGTAAGTACAACTGTTTTAACACTTAAAAAAAAAAAAAGGTCAAAATATTTATCCAGAGTGCTTCTTTCAAATGCACACATTCAAAATGACATTGATTCATCTGCAAGTAATAAGAATACTTTTTCGCCTCTTACACTAATTGCAAGTGAATTCAGGGGATTTTCAACAGCAAAGACCCTGGGAGATATGTAGCTCTTCAAAATACACGAATAAAATACTACAGTGAATCAGCTTCAATATTAAATGTAACATTGGTATAGACTCCATGTCTGTAAGTTCCAAAGGATTAGATGTATTACTCTAACTACATAGTAGTGTCTCATATTGCCCTTGCCACATGAAGAAATCAATAATCTGAGGCAAATGTAGCCATCCATGCAAATAAGAGATTTCTGTGTGAAAGTTTAACCCATCTTATAAAATCCATTTAAGAGAAATCGGGACAAGATGACATCTATAATGAATTATTATTTATATTTTCTAGCAGACAAAAAGGCCATAGAAATCTGTTTCGTCTGAGGCAAAATGATGATTCATTTTCACAGTGAATGGCAGCCCACGTTTACATTACTATAAAATACTGAAATAATCAAACAACTCAGTTTCCCTTTATGTACTACCATAAAATCACATCAATTTTCACCTAACATGAACAAGAAATTGCTATGTGTATAGCAAAATGACAGTTTGAGTGGCAAGCATAGACGTATAGGAAAAGGCCATAAGGTTTTGAGAGAGTTTTTATATTCTTCATTTGGACAGCAATTTTGCTTTTCCTTCATGGATGGCAGAAGAGGGAAGCACCGTTTCTATTTAATTTTCAATTTAGAAATAACTAGAATTTCTTTAGATTTTGGAAAACCCAAAAATTTCATGCAGCCTAAAAGCATAGAAATCATAGAAGTCATAGAATCTTCATGGTTGGAAAGGACCTTTGAGATCATCGAGTCCAACCATACACACACAATAAAAACCCCTACAATCTCTGCCATTAGAGCATGCCCTGAAGTGCCACATCTAGACGTTTCTTGAATACCTCTAGGGATGGTGACTCAACCACCTCCCTGGGCAGGCTGTTCCAGTGCCTGACCACTCTTTCAGTAAAGTAATTCTTCCTAATATCTAATCTAAACCTCCCCTGCTGCAGCTTCAGACCATTTCCTCTGGTCCTGTCATTATTCACCTGGGAGAAGAGGCCAACACCCACCTCTCTCCAACCTCCTTTCAGGTAGGTGTAGAGGGCAATGAGGTCTCCCCTCAGCCTCCACCAAAAGATCCGCGTTTCATAATACAACTCTCACACTTATGAGGAGAGGAAAATATTACACCTTAAATTAACTGAAATCACCAAAAAGTGATTGTTCTGAAAGAAAAATCATAATATTTTGCTTTCTTGTTTCCAATAAAAATTAACTTTCTGATTATATACACCATTAAAATAAAACATCATAGTTTTTCCCAATTCTTACTCCTTTTTCAATATTACACCTTGAATTAACTTTAATCACCAAAAAGTGATTGTTCTGAAATACAAATTATAGTATTTTGCATGTTTGTTTCTGATAAAAATTAACTTTCTCTTTATATACCACTAAAATAAAATATCTTATTCTTATGCAATTCTTACAACTTTTTAATCTGGTTGAAACTATCAGTAAATTTTACTCATTTGTTTTCCCTGAGTTTGCTGTTGGTGAAAAACATTTAATTCTCTTATACTTTTCACACTGAGTGCTGTTAAGACAAACTTACTAAGCAAAATAAGTAAATCACAGAAAACACGAAGAGTATTTTTGTGAATCTGGCTGAAGGGTGCTCAGCATTCAGGCTGTCAACTTGAACAATGGTAAGTGAGAGCTTGTGCAGTGTGGCAGCTCCAAATAAAGCTATGGAGATAATACAATCTAGCTAGAAAATGAAGATTATGACCCTTATGATTTTCTTCTTTTTTCTTTTCTTTTTTTTTTTCTTCAACAAGGACTGGCTGTAAATAGTGAAAGTAAAAAGAAACTGGTCAGTGCTGAGGAAAAGTGTTCTACAAGAGTCACGCTCTTTATGCAAAAGTTGTGGACATTCATTCTGGCTCTTTACCCATTTGCTTAAAGTCTGAAACCCAGACTGAAGTTATATCATAGCCGCTGTATCAAGTCCACACCTTATGTGTAATGTTTTAATTATATTTGAGAACTACCTGCAGAACTGTTGTCACGACAGTTAAGCTGAATAGGTAAACATCATGGAATGCTGACTTTTTTATCATCTAATGTAATAGATTTAAAGATAGTGAAGAACTTAAATTCACATATAAACTAGGAACACGGTCAAGGGGATATTGTTTTCACATCTTCTGTTTATTTAAAAGGAAATACAAAAACACCGGAAAGATTTCAGTACCTCCATATACTTCATGGCATATCAAAGAAAACGAAAAACAGCTCTCTGCTGTTGATGTGGAATTTACAACTTGACGAGTCAGTTGGGAAATTTCTTTACAACTTTATTAAAGCCTCATCCAAATCCTAAAAGCAAATTATAAACTGAAGAAGTTATAGACAACCAGGAATTACATGAATGCAACTGAGTTACAATGACCAGAACACAGACATAACCCACTCCAAAACTAGTGTGCAACATCAAAGGGGGAAAATATGCTTACTAAGAAATTTTACTAAATCTGTTTTTTTGAGTATCATATTCATGTGTATGAATTCATATATAAATTAAATTACATCTCATATCTGTTTCTTTTGGGCTAATTGCACATGTATTGTAATAAAACTGCATGTGTCATTTAAGCAACACTTAGTATGCATTGTGGTGAAATAACGGATATGTAATTTTCTTTCAATAGCTGCTTTCAGAGCTCAGTGAATCTTAGGTGAAAGATATAAAGTTGCTAGTTTCTTCTTTGAAGTAATAGTTGAAGTGAGGGCAGTCGTTCCCTGAGTGTAATTGTGTGTTATCTCCTGTTTTATTAAAGAAGAAATGTTAAAAGAAGGTCCAGAAGAAAAAACAACTAATTACACTGTGCTTCAGAGAGAAACAGAGAAACATTATGCCATTGGTGAAAGGACAGAGAAATGAAAGTACTATCAGTAATTATTCAGCTCTAAAAGTATATGTCCCATCCTTTCTCTCTCACTTAAGATGACGTGAAAAAACAACCAAGATCAAAGAAATACAGTAGTGTTTCCAGTGACACTCTTGGCTCACACACTTCACTCTTGGGCATCCCAGTATTTGGCTTGCAGGTAGAGCAGCAAAAAGGCCACCAGCTGTGTTCTGGGATGCCTCAGGGAACGCACAGCCTGCAGGTGAGCACCTGTGATACCTTAAAGGCACATCATGATCAAGCCACCTGAAGAAGGACTCTATACCACAGTTCCACACCTAGAACAGAAATCTCCCTAAACTACATACTTGGAAATGATGAGTCAAGGATGAGACCTATTCCTTAATCTTCTAGTGGACTTAAGTTTCCAGTGTGGTCCAGAAAAATCCACACCCTCCAGTCAGAATTCACAGTCATGATTCTTCCTTGACGTTTACCCTAATCCAAGACAATTATTTCACAGGGCAGATAAAAACTCCAGAGCTGAGAGACAAAATTACTCCCCTGCCTAAATGAAAGCTGGGTTTGATCACAGATCACCTGCTGCTTTGTAAAAAGCTCTAATCTCTAGTTTGTATGGTATTGAAGAATGGTCCTCTCTTAATCTGTTCTCTCAAAGATGTTAATTTTGTGACCACGTAGTAATTCTGGGAAGCCATATAAACACTGAGGTTATTGGGGGACCCAAATCTCAACACAACTTTGCAACATGTTTTTACCAAAGTTTCTTCAAAAAAAACTTAAAAATTATTTTATCCCATTAAATAGCTACACAGAATCTGTAAAAAGAGTAAATTATGCCATAATGTTAAATACAGCAGAAATCTATGTATAGCGGCATTAGGTTTTTATATCATACAACATTAATTAGTTGACATATTTTTCATATTCACTCCAATAGGAAGATGTTGCTTTCAGACTTCAAAGAAAGTTACTGCTTTTGAACCTGCTAAATTTTCTTTTAAAACTTTAAGTTTTATAAACTATGCTGGTGACCCAAAGGTTGTTGACATCCTAGAGCCATTTGCACCTTCCTCACTGGGAACAAAATTAGCTCTCTAACCCTAGGAAAAATTACCCTTGTGTATACCAAAATTTGGATGCTGGAACTGGCTTTTATCAGAATAATAATTGAGACTCCCTTCAATTATCCTTTGATATAGGCTGTAGTGTTACTCTGTCAGCTCCAAAGTAATTTTTTTATTATAGAAATGACCTTAAAATCCCAACAAAATTCTTTTAAGAAACCATTGTTGCTCCATTTTTTATCTAGACTGATTTTTTCTTCATATGCCTTCAGTCGCTTTACTACAGAAATGATTTTAGGAGTATAAAATAGGTCGTCCTCTGTAGTTTCTTCTTTCTTTGCCTTTCCCAGATAACGATTCATTAATTCTTGTAATATGTTGTTTGAAGCTTGGAATACATACTGTTTATGAAACTGTCATATGCAGTTTAACGTAACTTTGTTGCATTTAAATAATTACTGAAATCAGAACCCAAACAACATTAAAATGTATATTTGATCAAAACACTTACTTTCATAAGATCAAACATTCTTGGGCTCAGCTTAAACTACTCAAAGATATTTGAACTTGATGAAATAAGGACACATTTTTTCAAAGCTAAAAGAAAAAGAAAAGCACAGGTACTTCAATATCTTTAATAATTAGTAGAAGGAAACAGCCCTGTTAATGCAGTGCTGTGAAATAGATTGAGGTACAAATAAAAATGCTAAGTACAGAGACGCAATTTCATTTGGAATAAAGAAAAACAATGTCTAGTTCTCTGACGCTTTGAAAAAAAGCTATTTTTAAAATCTGGTTTAACTGTAAAGAAAATCCAGAAAGCAAGACAAAGTGATTTTTCCAAACTGATGATCTTGCTTACATTAATCTAGGCATCTGAATACACAAATACAGGCTCGATCTCAACATTTAAACCCTAGGATAAACAATTTACTTCATATTTTATTTTCTTGTAGTGGAAATAACACATTAGATTTCAGTCACAAGAATTGTACTGTCCCACATTTAGCAATTTTGTTTACATATACTTGATTCTAAACACATAAATAGTCCAGAATAGTCCCAAATAGTCCCACTAAAAGTCCAGAATTCGTGTTCTTAGAGTCAAACTTCTGAGTTATGTAGTTATTTTGTTTCAGTAGGAAATCACAAAAGGAATTCTAGAAAAGTAATTTCTGTAAGTAGTTTCATTTCTATAATGAAGAACTACATGAAGTATATTTCTTGTTCCATGAAAATTTATCTTGGACAAGAATCATGAAGAAAGACTACTTAAATGAAATGAAATAACGGTATATTTCTTTAAAAGATACCAAGTAGCAGAATAGCATGAATAAAACACGATATAACATTTGTGGGACCAGATCACTAAAGTACTTCAGCACAAGTTTAAGTCTCATTGATCTAAATGCTTAACTAACTGCTTAATTTGATTTAATATCTGGTTGATCTAAAGGCTACAGAACACAATTAAGTTAAATACATACTTGTGTATTCTATAATGATATAAATAAATACCTGCTTATGTACTTCATGACGTGAGAATTGTTTTGATTTAAATTTGAATAACTTTTACACAAGCCTCCCTCCCCCCAAGAAATGCTCTGTTATATATATCACTTGAATAGAGTGTGTTTCCACCTTGATATACATGAAGACAATCTTCCCGATCCCTCAGATATATAAATTTAACACCTGACCATGTGGTAAACTCCCTTGAGTCAAGAAATTTGTTGAATTCAAGTGGTTTCTTCGTACATACTGGGATCTGTTTCTGCAGGTAATCTCATCAGGTCTGTGTCCTAAAGATGATAATAATCAGAGGGGACCGAAGGGGGATGAGGAACAAAACCTGGCAGCAACAGCATAGCTAATCTTTGCAAATGTAGTGCAATTCAAGATCATCCCATAGTACGGGTGGGCCAGGGACTGGGATAGCAAGGAAAAGCCATCTGCACTCTGGTCCACTGAATTTCTTATGTGAAGACTGAAACTCTTCACAGCTTTCTATTGAAGAACAATTTACTAACTTGTTTGGAAGAAAATTGCATTTAATGTCACCTCACTGAGGACCTTCCTTTGGACAATATGCACAAAACCCATTATGATATTATGAGACTCAGCTGCAGTCAATAGACCTAAGTACTTATGAGCCTTATCAATTTATGTTTAACATTAATGAATTTGAGTCATCTCCTTGAAGATGTTACTAAGGGAGACTGTGAGAGAGCTGAAAGGAACCTTATTCTAGAAAACAGATTTAATAAAAAAACTTGAGGAACTGGGGGAGGTATATCAGACTGACAAAGGGAATCTGTTCCAGACATAAAACAGCATGCGGAGAAGTTTAAGTGGCATGAAGAAAATAAGGGGTAAGGATGAGCTTATTTGTAGTGATGTGGGAAGCATGGAAAGAAACTGGATGACATGGAGGTGGGGCAGGTGGGTAGGGGAGTGGCTGGTATTTGCAGGACTGAGGACTACATGAAAAATAACTGTAATACTGTCAGTAATAATCACAGTAAAAATAACTGTATTACTGTCAGTAGTAACTGTCCTAAGCATAAATTCAAGCGTAGTTGCTGCTTCCTTGCAATGTATTGCACTTTTCCATTTTTTCTTTTACCTAAAAGAAACAAATGTGATACAAACATTACAAAAACCAAACAAACGAACAAACAAACAATCCCTGAAGGCTGTTACTTTTTGTCATTTTGAGGCTTTTTTCCTCTAAGATAAAGATATCAGAAAAGTTGGAGTAAATGCTGTGTACTACATTTTACTGTTATTGGGAAATGAGAACAAATACTTATTCAGAACAGACCTTGCTCTGGATATCAGAGGTGTAAGTTGAATGGAGTTTTGTTCATGTAATAAACGTTGTTGATCTTGTAAAAATATTCATTATCAAAACACATTGTATAAAAGTATTACGACTTCTTATAAACTGCTTCATATGAAGAGCTACCTAAACAGAAGTTGTTCTTGATTGTGTACCTCTCCTCTCTTTTTAAGAATTGCTGGTTATATTGCTATCAATGACAGCCACCACCCATTGCTGTGAACCAAGCCACACTGACACAGCTAAAACACAGTCAATTAAAGATGAGCTGGAATTAAATGATTTGGACGTACAACACACTAACCAACATGATGTACAACAGACTAACCAATTTTAGCAGCACAGATCTTTATTTGGAGCTTCTCAATATTCACTAATTGTGAAAGTTCTTTTACTTGTCTTCACAAAGTGAAATAATGTAGAAAGACACAACTAAACATTTTCATGACAAAGCCCTCTGACAGAGGTTTCAGGCTGTTGTGTTGTCACACAGATTGTATCTAGCACAATTTTTTGCCCCGTAATGTAGTTCACTCTGGCAAGATTTGCCCATTAATATTGGAGTATTTAATTTTCTGCTTTGTCTGGAGAGGAGTAGGTGGAGTTAGGATTTCTGCTCCTGCTAAGGCATCAGGAGGTACACAACTGCATGTGGAGACCAGAGAATTTCTGGATCTAGCCATCCAAAAAACTCTAAAGAATTAGACGTAAGGGGTTAGCTGGAAGTTCTGTCACATACTCTGGACTCTAGTTGTCAATATCTCAATTTAGGACTCTAAATTCCCCCTGTATTCAATGAAGAGAAGGGGATATACCCAAAGCCGGCTGCAACAATCTGCATCTGCTTTAACACCTGAAGTAGGTATCTGACTGAACAATGAAGCATTGTTTCTCAGGTCACTGATTGAAAATTGACATTATTGCCAGATCTGCTTCCCTAATTATTTCCCTGATGCTATCTTTGATGCATTCTTACAAAGCTAGTGTATATGTATACATATATATATATATACAAACACCTATATATATTCCTGATGATGAATTAATTTAAAAATTCAAATTTTAAGAAGTCCTGTGAGGTAACGTTAAAGTCTATCAACTCAACAAATGTCTTCCAGGTTCTTCCATGGTCTTCAGGTCAAACATCAAAACTTATCTTGCCCATTTCATAATGTTCAGATTTTATACACGATGGCAAGATACTAATCAAGATTATTTTTTAAAAAATTCCCTTAACTCATTTGTATTCTGCAAAGTGGAGGAACAATCAATTTAATCATCCCTATCATTCTTAGAAAGTTAAGAGAATAAAGGCAACTAAATTTTCTGGTTTGGTTCAAATTTGTTCATAAAGATTTCAGGGATTCTGGAGCATGACTGGATTTTTCCCAAAGAGCAACAAACGGTATTTTTTTCCTAGCATGTTCTTGTTATGAGACATAGCTCTATCTGTTAAAATTTGTCAAGATTTACTGCTATAGTAATTTATGGTATAACATAACTCAGAACATGACATGGTGATAGATGTGGAAGCTATGGTGAAACAAGGCATGCGTTCAGCTCATTTATCAGAGAATTTATAGGTGGTTTCTTTTGTTTGCAAAGCAAGTAACAAAATAATAAATGGTGAACAGAAAAAGTTATTCCACCTTCCTTGAACCTTGCTCAATAAAAAGGCATTGTGCATTCCAGAGACAGTTTCCCACTCCATTTCAAAATAGCACTGTATCAGGCAACATGAGATTATTTAATCTACCATGGCTGTACATTTAACATACATAGGAAAGTATATGGCCCTTGCATGACAGAGAAATTGCCTGTTGTGTCACTTTACCCCATAATTTTGCTAGCACAGTGAAAAACTTATGTCAATGTACACTCATAGATTGTCACTGTTAGACAGTAGACTACTGTGGATTTTAAAAGATGTTTTATTTATCACCTATGTTCTTACCTTACTGGGGCAGCAACACCTGATTGTCATCTGACTTATTTTGGCAGCTCACTGAAATGCCTTTTACTTACCAGGGTACAAATCTTAACATTTCTGACCTCTTTTACCAAAAAAAAAAAAAAATTATCTGACAGCCATGTTTCTCTATAATTAGTGTTTACATTTCTAATAGGCTTCACTAACAGCAACTATTGTGTTGATTTTTGTTCTTAAAATAATAACCAAGCCTTGCAGCATTTGTCTCTCAAAGGAATAACAGTTGTGAGATCAGATAACACAATTTTTACTCCATTTTTAGAAACCTGTCAAATTGTAGACCAAAAACTGCATTATAAAGAGTCTTTTTAGCTCAAATCTACGTGTGTTGTTATTTCTTCAAGCCTTTCATTATTAAAAAATAGTGTGAAAAAGCTGAAAGTGGTAAGGAGTATAGTCAATAAAATCTCTGTAAGATTGAGAGACAAGGAGATTTTCACTGATGGTGTATAAAATGTTTCCACAAAGAATACAATAGCTAGCTTTCATCTCTCTCAATCAACGTTTAGCCAATAATAAGGTCTGACTGCAAAGGGTTAAATGGAAGACATAAACTGCCTAGGAAAACTATACAGAAAAAAAAAAAAAACCGTTAAATTAGACATTGAATCATAATGGCAAAAGAGGAGTTAGAATAGTTATTACCTAATGGACTTGAGTAAGGATACAATGAACTACCCATACGAATTCCATTTAGACTAAATCTTATAAGAATAAAAAAGTGAATTCCATTAAAAATGTTACACCTTAACACTGTAGGAGCCAGTTTGAATTTTCAGTCAGTAACAGATATAAAATGGATTTCAATTTTAAGATCATATACACAAGAAAGTCCCTGTATAATCAACAGGATTTGCTATGACTATACTTCGATCTTATTATATCGCTTAGGTCAAATTAATTTATTAACTCCACCATGAAGATGAGACATAAAATTGCTAAATGAGTCAGTCATTGCCTGTTCCCTAACCCCCCACAACTGGTAAGGATTTTTAAAGATAGTTTGCACATAACATAATAAAATTCAGCTTTGTTAAGGCAGGATAAAGCAAGCCTAGGCAGTGATTAATTAGGAGCAATTCTATTAGACTCCTTGGTATCTTTTGTGAGCATTTATAGTTGGATTTTTAGTGGTTCTAGGAACTACCAACTCGCACACAGTTGCTAATGCCTAGCACTTCCAAAAATAATACCATTAATGTTTCTAATTGCAGAGTTGCCAGTTCATATTTCTCATCATTTTTTTCAATGCCAATAGTACCCATGCTTTTTTTGGAAGCTCTCTCGTGCTTTTGCTAGTTTTCACTATTTCTTATAACATACAGAACTGAACAGAAAATAAACCAGTAAAGTGATCAGAATATGTTTTCCACTTTTTCCATATGGTGCATGGTTAATTTATAGACATACATTGCTCACCACGTCATATACACCTAAATATAAGTTCAAAAAACAAAGTCATGTTGGAAAAAAGACATCAAGTATTGTTAAATATAAAAAATAGAAACAAACTCTCATTCAAGTAGTCCCTAAGTCACAACTGGTCAGAAAATGATTATACTAGTTTGCATGTCCTATTGCTATTTATTTTTTTGCATAACTATTTTTATCTGACTACTGCATATTTAAAAAAAATCCAGTTGTATTACACACCTGATTCATATGTTTTTGCTCAGCCCCTGGTCTTAGAACTGATGTATACTGATAAATTTAGTGCCATAATATACCTTAGAAATTTACATAGGGAACAGGATGGAATAAAACAGGTTTTTTTCCAGAAAAGTATGGGTTGGGCATCTCCATTTTCTCTGCCAGATTTCAGATAGCAATTAGTCCTAAGGAAGGAATCAACTTTACGAGTCTTTTCCTCCTCCAAAATTCAAAGGTTCTTCTTTTCTTTCCAGCTCTGCCTTCTGTAGGTCTGGAGAAGGATGATCAACTGGGGCAGAGCTTTAAAAGGCCCAGGCAGTGACACCATCTATGACACAGTCTGATGAAGCTCGCTTCACCATGGACATCAGAACATGCCTAATGTCTGCCACACTGTAATGGTTTCAGTTGGGATACAGTTATCCTTATTACTAGCAGCTGGCATTGTGCTATGTTTTGGATTTGGGGTGAAAACAGTGCTGGTAGCACACTGCTGTTTTCGCTTGTTGCGAAGTAATTAAGGCCTTTTTTGCTCTTCATACAGCCCCGCCAACAAGTAGGCTGGGAGGGCACAAAAAAAATTGGGAGGAGACACAGCCGGGACAGCTGACCCCAACTGACCAAAGGGATATTCTGTACCATGTGATGTCATGCTTATTATGTAAAGCCGGGAGAAGAAGAAGGAGAGGGGAGGATGTTCAAAGTGATGGAGTTTTTTCTTCCCAAGTAACCACTATGTGTGATGGACCCCTGCTTTCCTGGAGATGGATGAACACCTTCCTGCCAATGGGAAGCAGTGAATTAATTCCTTGTTTTGCTTTGCTTGCATGCATGGCTCTTACTCTACCTATTAAACTGTCTTTATCTCAACCCACGAGTTTTTCCGCGCTTTTAATCTTCTGAGTCTGTCCCCATCCCAACTGAGAGGAACGAGCAAGAGGCTCTGTGGTCCTGGTTGCTGGCTGGGGTTAAACCATGACACACACCCTGATATAAACATTGAGTGTCATAATACAAAATTGATTAGCTACCCTAATACATTCTTTTGTCTCGTATTGTTTGTGAGTAGGACTGAGAAAAAAAAATATCCTGAGTTTGGTTTTTACACTCTTCTTTAGAAGACATTGAGTTATGCAGTCTGCAAAGAAATGTTGACAGGATTTAGGCAACAAATCAAAACCAATAAATAGAGAATAATGAACAGTCAAAACTGTCTTCAAAGCAAAACGTTTAGAAATCATAATTAGTAGGGAAAGTTAAAAAAAAAAAAAATTCTGGCTAAGCAACTTGCAATAGATTATTCATCATTATATCAGTCCCTAACTATAGTGGGAACCTATGGTCACTGGAAAATTATAGTGGGAAAATTATTTCAAATGAAGATATTCCTTTCATTCCTATAAGCATTCTTCTTCTTTGCTTTACTGAAATAGATGCAGAGCAATTTACTGTCATTTAAATTCCCAAAAGGCTACCTTGCAGATAGTAAACCTGCTCAAAATCATCACAAAACTGTATTGAGCCAGGATGATTTTGATTGTGTCAGACAAGCTGTAGTGATTAGCACTCCTGTGTTATCCTGATGGACAGGGACTTGGTATTAGTTACTAATTTTTTCATCACATTCTGTCTAAATTACAGCAATCCAATAGAATTAATCAAGAAGCTGGCAACCTCTCTAAAACTTCATCTACAACCTGCCTTCTCAACAGAGAATACAACAAGCCCGACAATCCCATTGTCTATTTTTCACATTCAAAAAGGATGTTGAGTCCTGTAAAAACCTGTATTCTTACCTTCAACGGTATATGCTCATTTGAAAAAAAAATTATCTAACTCCTCAGGATTCAGCTTTTGGCTGAAAAACTTGCAGTTTCATTACAAAGGAACTTTCTGTTGGAAATATACAATTCATTCTTTGGGAGACAGATGACTTCACCATGAAATGCAAATAGAGATGAGTTGCCTACACCCTTATTAATTCGAAATAGAATAACCTATTCCTATAGGCAATCTTCAAAGTTAAACGACTTTGGGGAATGGAGAACTGGTGACAGAACAGATGATCTGTAAGCCTCTACTAAGGTTGTATACTTCAGCTCGCAGCAATTTAATTTCATTCACGTGTTGCTGAACCCAAACTGGGGTATCATCTGACGTAATCATGCAAAAAGTATGTGGACCACTTCTGAATTTGAGCAGTAAGATGATACTGTAGTTAATCAATGTGTTTTCTCCCACATGGGTCCCAATGTTGCACTTATTGGGAAATATAAACGTTGTCTTATAGCCTTCCTTTCTTTAACCAGCTCTCTTTAATGTACACTGCAGTGTATGAACTTTAAAAAGGCCTAAATAAAACTTTGGATTAAAACGATACCTCACAGAAAGTTCTGGAGATGCTCTGGACACTTTGAAACAGAAAGTGAGGAAGTAACAAGTATTAGCTGCATCACTCAATGAACTGCCAGATTGTTCTCATACTCTTGATAGCAAAATTAGCATTAAAAAAACAGGATTGTATAACAAAACATGAGAATTTAACTGCCTGGCAAACCTCCTGAGTTGTCCAATCTTATGCTTGATAACCATTCATATTCTTATAAAGTCTTCTCACTGCTGGGATTTTCGTCAAGATGAGCTCATTGAGCAATGAGCTTTAAAAACACCCAAAATGAATGGATTACACTCAACACTTACATATTAAAAAAAACAACAACAACAAAAAAGCTTATTCTGAAGCATGAAGGATCATTGCTTTCAGTAATTAAGGGAAGATTCCTCCAGGATAGAATTGTATGCTGTTGGTTTTACTAATTAGAATTTTGTTAAGAGAGTACTAGGCTCTAATTTACTGCAGATACTATTCTGCTTGAGCATAAACAAACATTTTTAACTTGGATTTTAATTATACTTTTCCTCATGAAAATCCTGTTTCTTTTGAGTGACATTTCTCTACTATTGAGAGTTATCTGTGCCAGATCTATTGTTTCTACTGGGATTAACACCTCTTAAATAAAATTGTTTCATTCACACACTGCAGAATACAAACACCTATCTTGCCTGTTTCCCCGAGTCCAGGACCAATGGTCACTCTTAGCAGCTTGCTTACTTTTCTCTTAAGCTAGCTGAACAGAAATATTTGTTGTCTATTTGCATTAGGTTATAATGTGGTCTTTTAGTGAAATCATTAGAGAATTTGTGAGCTACAGCTCCAAGATTTATTAATTTCACTTTGTCAATTCTCTACTGGTTTTCAACCACTAGTAATGCACAGACTCTTATAAGGATGAGGGGGTGTTAAGTTTTTACCTGTAGGACTGGGACATACCTCAGAAAGTCTCCTAGTTCCTCTCCTGTCTCAAGGCAGGAGTCACTGTCCCTAGACCATTACTCAGAGAAGGTTTTCTTATACTGTCTTGCAGAATAATAGAGACCCACAGCTGTGCAGGCAATCTATTCCAACACTTCATTATCTTTAATAGCATTAGAAGTCTTACCTACTGTCTAACATAAATCTGTCGTATTTCAGTTTAAGGTCAGTGCTACTTGCCATGCCTTTTCACACAGATGGAAAATAGAGTATGTCTTTCTTCTCTGTGGTAGCGTTTATGTGTTTGAAAATTGTCATCATGTTCAATTCTCCTTTCTCTCCCTGTCTCCTCAGACTAAATATCCTTATTCTTTCTTGTTTGCTGGACTTTTAATCATTCATGTTATTTTTCTTGCAGACTATCATCTGTTATTCTACATCTTTAATTAAGTAGAACACATAGAGCAGGAAAGTGTTTGAACTGAAACTTTGCCAGTAACTAATGAAGAAGAAATATTTGGCTTGCAGGTGCTTCTACTTTTTCTTTTTTTTTTTAATCAAAACAAAAATACTGTCATGTTCAGCTTGTAATGAAATATGGCTCTGGAATAATTTTATACACCACTTTTCCTTCTGGTTTTCAAAGGTATGGGTGAATCCAAAGAGGCAGAAAGACCAGTGGGGTATTTAAAAGCTCTAAACCTGAGTAGGACGTCTACTAAATGCTACTGAATACATCAAATCACTTCTGAAATCCCGGTGAGGGTCACATATTTGCAGGTATTTCAATGCCTAAAGATACAGTAGATGACTGGTCATATCTTCTGAATTCACTAAGAAGGAAATTCTAATGCAGATCCTTGAATTTCTTTGAGGATCTAAACACAGCTGGCTAATTTTCACTGGTATCTGCATGAAATAAATATCTAAGACTAGAAGCTATCTGCATCTTTTGGTGTCAAAATATCAACAAAAAGACATCTTAGTCCATAATCTGTAAAAGCTCCAATTCCGTCAGCTCTTGATTCTGAAAACATCCATACCACTACTTACATTTGCTACAGTAAGTAATCCTAGTGAAGAAAATAGAGACAAAACGTTAAATACAGGTTTTGGAGGGAGATGGTTTCAGGCCAAACTCCAGCATGTGACTCCTCCACTAGCTGCAATAAAGGAAAGGGAATGTCATTACCTTACTCTGTCTTTTAAAATATGTGCAAACAGGAAATAAAATTGACACAAATAGAGAGGTCAGAATAAAATGCATTCCATTTTTTTCAGCCCCTCAGAATCAAGAGAGACATCATTTTAATCACAAACACTGAAATAAAATAGTTCAGCTATCAGAAGAGGAAATGAGTTAATGACTTCACTGACAAATCATCAATCACTATCAATCCATGTTCAGTATACATTACATATGCCTGAGAATCACAGAATCCATAAAAAGCTTTGATTTTTACCTGTAGTATTTGTAATCAAAGTCTTGCATTTATCATCTAACTTAAGCATGATAATGTAAATCAGAACTCTGACCAAGTCAGAGAGCTTTTCTAGGTCCTTAGCCTTTTCTAGGGAAGCTATAAAAACTTCAAAACTGTCCACAGAGGAACAGAGTAGGTGGTTTTTAGAAATGTGTTTAGAATTTATTTCTAAATTTATTTAAAATGTCTGTAAAATGAAGAAAAAAAATGCACACAAGTGTTGGAAAGATTAAATAGCTGTTTGTAAAGTAATTCATAATCTCGGATTGAAAGTCTTATATGTGTCCTAATTATTATGGTAAAACATTAAAATATGTTTCACTTAAACTGCAAAGTAGCCATGGTTGGATGGGAAGGGAACCCTAAACAATAAAAACTGAAATCATCAATAGTTTATTAAGGGTAGTTACCACAATTTAAAATGTTCGTATTTAATATCTTTAAATTGTTTGCTGCTCTGTTACAGGTTGGAGAAAATTTATTTTCATTTCAAAATATGGCATTCATTAAATTCAACCACACTACCTACTTTAATTAAAAATGCATGAAATAACTTTTCTATCTTAGCATTACTCACAGCATAAAATTGTCGTAGCTTTCTAAAGACCTAAAAGGAAGTTGGTGTATGTAGTGATGAATGGGAGGGAATTCTAAACTGCGTTATTGGTTGCCAGAAACTACATGTATGCTATTAAAAAGGAGATAAAGGTTTAAAAGCCTCTTCAACTGGTTAAGGTCACTAGAAATTGAGGAAAAGGAGGAGACATGCTAAGTAAAACAAGAAAATGGGCCAGAAGCTACCTGCCTCCAAGATAATCTTTCTGAGATCCCAATATAATCAGGACCATCCCTGAAGACTTAGCATTTCTTTTGACTGAAGAAAATACAATTTTAGAAAATGGATCAAGCTATTCAACCCAAAGATTTCTACAAGTTTTACCACTGTGATAATTTAATGACTCCTCTGAGACTGCTTTTTTAACTTGCTGTTCTTGCTCTACTTTGTAATCTTTGGTAGTTATAGAGAATTTGAGAAACACAAAGCCCTCCTTTGAAACAAAAGAATAAAATACTCCCTTCTCTCCCTTTTCTCTGTTATTCCCCTTCCTGCTTTCCGCAAACTATATCATTCAAAAAGTCTCTCATAGACAAATCAGTTTATCTGACACAGTGATCCTCTCTAGTGCATTTCTTCAGATCATCCAAATAATGGAAAAGATGTCTCATCCCTATCACTATCTCACCAAAACTCTCGACTAGAAGAATATAGATGGTGTGAGATTAAACTAGGCTGTAGAGAGATGACTTCTTCTACCCCTATCCAGTTCATAAAATCCTATGACAAATTGATCACTGATGGCCTCCTCATTAACTCTTTGAACTCTCACCATTCTAGGAAGGTTGAAAACATATATCCACATCCTTAACAATAGAATGCAATATAGAACATATACCAAGTTTCACATAAATCTTTCACAAGGTTACACCTTTCCGTCAAAGTAATATCCTGCCTTCTGCATCACAGTCCCTGAGCTACCATATACAAGCCTTTAGTGAAACGTGTAAAAAGCTGAGATTGAAATTCCTATTTTCTCTTGAGAGTGCCTGCTGAGCTTAAGCTGCTTCTGTACTGATAACTTGTACTTTCCGTCAAAAGAAGAAATTATGTTTTTGCTTCTTTCTGCTGTTGATTTTTTTTTCCAAAGAGGATTGAATCAGGGAAATCTATTAAAGTTACGGAAAGAAGAACTTGCAAATAAGCCCACGATGACAAAAATTATCCCATGGGAAGAGAATAGAGGCAAGTGTTGTTTCTACCTTTATTGTTCCTGTTCAGTTTAAAGAGAAATGAGTAGCTTAATCACTGCCATAATATTTAAATCTATTAAAAAAATAATTCATATTAATGCAATTAATTATTTGAAGATGTTGTCTAAACATTTACCAACTTATAGATGCCAATTTTGATTGACAAACTTGTAAGTTTAGCTGATGGAGTTAGCTTATAGCCGCAAAGGAGTAAACGAAATACTCAGGCTTTCCTGACTCATTGACTATTGTGGAAATTGCAAACACATTATGTTTTTGAACATGTTGTAGTTTATGTGCATTTATTTGAAATGTTCTTGTTGGGCTTCTTGTAGGAGTTTTGTCACTTTGGGCTTCTTTCTTCCCATTACCTATTTTATTTCTCTAGTTTATTATGAAATTATCTTTTTACTCATTTCCATCTGTTCATTTGAAATGTCTCATTCTGTCTCACCCATTAGATCAAATTTCTGACACTTAATTTTGGAGCTGTGATTCTTTGAAGGAAGTAACAGACTACAACCAAATGTTTCTTCAAAGAAGAAATCTAAAATTTAGCAGGTCACAGCACTACTTTAGGATTTACTTTAAAAGCTTCTATTAAAGTTCAAAGAGTAAGAACTCAAAGGTTCAAACACCTTGAGTATTGTGTCCATTTCTGGGCACCTCAATATGAGAGAGATATCGAGGTGCTGGAGCGAGTGCAGAGGAGGGCAACGAAGCTGGTGAAGGGCCTGGAGAATAAATCTTATGAGGAGCGATTGAAGGAGCTGGGACTGTTTAGTTTGAGGAAGAGGAGGCTGAGGGGAGACCTCATCACTCTCTACAACTACATGAAAGGACATTGTAGAGAGGTTGGTGCTGGTCTCTTCTCACAGGTAATTAGCGATAGAACAAGAGGGAATGGGTTCAAGCTGCAGCAGGGTAGGTTTAGGCTGGACATTAGGAAAAAGTTCTTCACAGAAAGAGTGGTTAGACACTGGAATAGGCTGCCCAGGGAGGTGGTGGAGTCACCATCCCTGAATGTGTTTAAGACTCGTTTAGATGTGGTGTCAAGGGATATGGTGTAAGGGAGAACTTTGTAGAGTGGAGATGATGGTTGGACTCGATGATCCCAAGGGTCTTTTCCAACCTAAATGATTCTATGATAGTAAAAGCACTTTGAAAGGCATACAGAGCTCTATTCTTTGTGAACTACTGGGATAGAACCATGGATGTACAAAGTCAGAATTCTCCAGACCCCTTCTTATGCAATCAAAGATATTACCTCAGCTGCTGCAAAGAGAAAACACTAGCCTTATCAAACCAAAATCCAGCTTTTTGTCTCAGGTGATAGCCTGCTTACTGCAGAAAAGAGTCTTGATCATGGAAAGAGTGAAGTGAGAAAGGACAAATACACAGAGTGATGCAACACCAGAGATATTAGAACACATCTAAAGAGAGGTAATTTTTTTAATTAAAAGGAAGACACAAATTTTGAACGAGTCTCATTGAAAGGTATGAATTAATTAAATTAACACCCATTATTCATTTTACGTCTTCCTTCTTTCTTTGTACAGGCAAACTTGGATATTATGTTTGAGTTTGTGTAAGAGGTTTAAGCTTTGTGGACCAAATCACTTCCCATTTTTGATCTAGTTAAATCTGAGCATTAAGGGAGAGGCAGAATGGCTCTATTGAGCTATCCAGAAAAAAAGCTGTATCCCTGCTGTATATCTGCCAGTTTTTGCCAACTCCCAGATGTTATAGCAGCAATGATCTTTCAATCCAGTTGAATACGTAGGAAATAAAAGTGGTTCTTCAGCCAAGAACTCTGGAACAAGTGTATTTCTGAAGGGAAGCTTAGGGACAGCCCACCAGGAGACAGAGATATTGATTTGATTCAAAATTCCCATAAGTCAAGCCCTCCTAAAAATTTAAGGTTGTAAGACCCTTGTCTTCTCTCTCTCAGTCATTTGCATATGCATTAAATTAATGTAAGCTACCAGTGTGAGGAAAACCTGCTGAATCAGTGTAATTTTTCATGCACTTCACATATGGAACAGGACTTGTGTGTCCCAGAAGAGTGAATAATCAGATGAAAGGGCATAGCTTTTGCTCAGAGGTCTTAAAAATCCCATGACAGTCCTTGGCCTGATCTGTTTCATGGTGTGTGGTAATATGACATTAAGCATTATCCCTAGATATCCTCAGTCTTAGAAACCCAAAAAACTCTTGTCGAAGAGCAGCACACATTACACATGACGGTGGAAAGTAAGGAACAAAATATACAAGAAGAATCCTAGTCTGTATGTTGACCTTCTAGTAACCCTAACACAAAATTTATACATGGTGGCAACTGACAGACCCTTGGAGATGGTCCTGATGCCTGTGTAGATGAACTACAGGCACAGCTCAGCAGCAGTTCTAGCTACTTGGGCAAAATTGCAGCAATCCTCTCTCCTCATCAAGTACACCCACCACTCTCACAGCATCACTCGTGTTTGTTCCCAATATATGTGAATTCAGAGGAAAACAGACATTTTAGTATTCTCCATTGTTTTATTTTGTAAATCTTCTGAAATTCCCAGACCTTGTAGATCACCTATAAGCAACATTGATTTCTCACTGAAGATATGTGTCACCATACTTTTTCTGAGACCCTTCTTCTGCTTCTGACTGCTGGTTCAATTGTAACACACATATCCTACATTTAACTGTCTTGAAACTCATTTAAACATGATGGCTTCTGCATCATTGAGGTGTGCTCTGAAGTCTTGACTATGTTGAACTTTGCTTTAGTAAAAAGAACATGACGTAAATTAGCTTTGATTCTGCCTACTATATTTTCACTTTGCAACGGGGAGGTCCAATATAAAATCCACAACAGCATGAGGTGACACGGAAACAGCTGAAACCACAGATCTCTGATGAAGTAAAATCCATTTTATGTATATTTCTCAGAAGTAAAAGAAGATTTAATGGCATTGAAAGATTACTGGATCATTAATATAAGTCAGGAAACAGAATCACTGATGAAATCAGTGGAACTTGGAGAGCTTTCATCACCTGATAATCTGATGTATTTTTTGCACTACAGTGCAGCCACCATCACTGTGTAAGGATGACATGAATATAGGGTTTGCAGTATGCTGATAATCCATCTTGTTTGAGTCCATCAGTTATTAAAATAATAAATAAAAAAAAGATGAACAAGAGATTGACAATTTACAGGGTTTTGATAATGAAAAGGAATAATGACAGCTAAAAAACACCTGCAAGGAAAAAACCAACCAACCAAACAAACAAACAACACAGGAAATTATTCCCTTTTAAAGTGCACAGCTTATTTTTGAGACTGCCACAAGACTGTAATAAAGGATTATAAACTGAAGTTACAGCCCATTGGATTTAGCTGTCATCAGGTATGATTCTTGTAGCCAAGCATACTATCACGTCCTCATCACTCAGTTGTCTCTGGATTACACATTATATTTTTCATGCCTTTAACCATCCTACCTGAGCTGCTGTAAAATGAATCTGCAGGGATCATACAGAATGCTGTAGTGACTGGTACATTAGGTTGCTCTGTGGGTATTAACTGTGACGGACAGATAGAATTTGTTCTAATGTACTCTTGTGAAGGGACTATTCAGTATGTAACAGTGATCTGGAAGGTTTTGCTGATTTCTTTACTCATAGGAGACAAAATCCACAGTATAATTCAGGGGCAAGATTCTACAGATTAGTAGAGTTTGTCCAAGAGATGCCAAAGTTTCAGCATAACACCAGTGCAGTATTCCTCCCTCCCCCTAACATTTCAGGAACAAACATATTTAAAGGATAACATGTAAATACCAACCAAAGGATAACACTAAATATCATCAGTTATACCCAGAATAACTGATGTAATTTTCAGGCAAACAAAAATATGATAGCCTACATGTCTTTGAAATATCAAGAACGTTTTCCTTTTGATGTTTGTATAGATGCCATTGCCAGACTGCTTCAAATTCTGAATAACTCTTTACTCATAAAGTAACTGTCATGCCAATGAAAAAGGATCTAAATGTATCCTTGAAACCCTAAAACAAAATTATTTTTCTTTGTTGAAGACTAACAAAACTAGAAAGTACAATAGAATTTAATAAAACAACCGTGTCAGGAAGAAGTTTGCTGTGACTGGTGCTGAGCTACTGAAGTGACGGATGCGTGAGAAGCACATGGGTAATTGATAACCAGTGTTGCGGGATGCTGCTTTTCAAACTGAGCAGAAAGCTCCAATTAACATCTATTTGATCACAAAAAGTCATAGAGCCTCTGAGGTGTCAAAAATATGCTAGTTTGCACATCCTAGTGTGCACTTCCATCGTGGTCCTGCAAGCTGAGAGGTTCCCATACTGTTACCTGCTTCCTACTACCAAAACTGCAGCTCAGGGCTACCAGGAGCATTTCAATGAATGAAAGAAGGACTAGCACCTCCCCTTTTGTGGAATCGGGTATTCTCATTCCTTCAGCAGTGTCAGATTTGTTTCATTTCGATTGTCTCTTTTCATGTTGTTGTGGAATATGTGGATTTAGGCAATTAATTGTGTGCATAGTGATGGTAAGAGGAGGCTTACAGATAGCAGTTCCATTTTGTGAACTCTAGTGGGTCCAAAATGGTGAACATAAGTACCTAGGCACTTAAGCTAAGTGTCATACTCTCCACCTCTCCCACCCCTGGGAATCTAGCCATAATTCTAACATATGAACTAAGACGTTTTTCTTAGAATTTTCAGTAGGAAGATTTATTATTCTCCACTATCTTGAAACCAATACCATAATTTACATTTCTACAAAAAATATAAAATGTAACCTTTTGGTTGTTCAAGAACATACCACAATAAAATACATGCAATAAAAAAAGTAGTAAAATATCCTCATTTTCGTTTGAAGCTTAAGTGTCATTAAACTAACGTAAACCAGCGCTTACCCAAATACCCAGTGTATTTGGGTAAATATTTTTTGAATCAAAGCCCAATATCTTATCTAGAGAACATTTTAAACACTGGAGATTCTTCTCACTTGTTTTAGTGGGCTTTGGATAACATCCAAAATAACTAAACATGCTGGAAGTTCTATAATGCAGATGCTTAGTTAAGTAAGTTATAAACCCATTGAACATGCTTTTTGTCTTCTCGTTTCTCTTTTTGAGTTCTCCTGCTTCAGTTTTCTTAAGGTCTGACCTTACAAAAGAAATGGAAAAAAGTTTTTGTGGAAACACTATGCTGTCTGATCAATTGCATTCTTTGTATCTTAAAAGCTATAATATTAAAATATACAGTGTTGTAGTTACAACTTGTATTGCAAAAAATGTCATCTGTTTATGTTTTAAGTGATATGGCTACAGTGATTTTAAAGACATTAATTTTGGTTACCACACGGTAAATCTTTGTGTTTTGACACGTGAAAAAGTGAAACACCAGTGCCTTTCAATATGTTTTTGAAATGTCAATAGGACTTCTATTTTACTTCATGATGTGATTAGCTGTCTGCATTCTGAACAACCTGATTATTTTGAAGAAAAAGAAAAAGAAAAAAAAAATCACTTCTAGAAAGCTTTGCAACATGCTCTGAGACAGTCTGTTGAATTAAATATAATAAAGTAACAGTAAATATGTCTTAAGTGAATAATTTACAATTTCAGCAGACCTGAAGGAAAGGCAATATTCTTTAAGAAGTTGTAATGAAGACATTTTTTAGGATTTTTTTGAATTATTATGATTCTTAATTCTGCAATCATTCTGATATCTTAACAAATAAGAAGGTCTTGTTTATATCTTATGGCTAATAATCTAATGTACATCATAAATCTTTTCAGTGGATAAATACTGTTGTTCCTATATGCTACTATATAAAATTCTAAGTCGTAGACATCAGCTTATAGGATAGAACACAGTAGAACAAACAATTTTATGGAGACTTTCAAGTGCTTAGGAGGATATTATGGGAACTTCTAGACAAATTAAATAATACATTAATCTTCACTAGATAATATTGAATTTAAGATTATAAAAAATACGTGATTTAGAAAACAATCAATTCTTGTCAAAGTTAATTGCATGAAGGAATAGCTTTGCTTATGCAATGTGGATGATAAAAAGGAATAACATTGAAAACATTTGAAATCAGAAATCTTTCCCCTGTTAAAAATCTAGCAGTTTTGTACCTTATTTTCAAAAATACAACTTTAGGTGTCTTTTTCCTTCATTTGTTGTATTACCAGTATCTTTTTTCTTCTTGTTTTTCCTACATATCTCAGTGAAGAACAGTATTTCCTTTCTAGCTTAATCTGATTTTTAAAATGATTAGAGAAATTGAATGCCTTTCTTACAAACATATTAAAAACAAACAAAAAAACTTTCTCGTCTTTCTGTTCACACATTTATTATACTCTATGGAGCAATATAGGTTCCTAGTATAACTAATTAAGCAAATGTTTTCTCTTCTTCCCTTCCTGCAAACTGCTCATTGTTCCTTACATTGCTTTGATGCTTTAAAGGCGTCATCATTTAATATTTGCAACCTGAAAGCTCTACAATCTTTTTTAATTTCAGTACAACAGGAAAATTTCAGATTCTCATCTGAAATCTCTGATGTTGCAACATTAATCTGAATATAGAATGACTTTCCAGATCCACTCTGTGCTTAGATGTTTCTTTAGTGCTTGAACAGTAATAGCCTACACACCTGATTTTGAAGGAACTTTTTCATATATATGTATTTCCAAAATATGATGACATCCATAACCTTGCAGTCCTGTAACTTGGTACTTATTTACAGACCAAAGGCATTGCCAATTAACCTCTCAAATCACAAAGCCTCAGGAGAAAATTGGTTGTGCTTTCTTTATATATTTTCATGGAGGTACACCACAAGACAGCATACCTTTTGAGTCAGGTCCCACCAAAAACTGCTTTCAAAGCAACTTGTACTGAAAACCTTATGCCTTGAGCTGATTATTAAATCTAATGTTCATACATCTGGTCTCAAGTGTAGTGATTTTTTGGTGACTCTCATGATGTCTGTTTTTTTCTGAAAGCCAAAGATCAGTATAAATGTGTATCAGCTTTCCTCAGAAAGGTAAAGCCTGAGCATCCATCTCTTCAGAAGAAAGATAGAAGGCCTGGTTGTAGTCCAGTGTTTTAAACATTTGAAGGCCAACTGAACTAATGTTACAGTATGTTCTTGTTGAAGCCAGTGGGTTTTGAGCATTAACCATAGGACCACAAAACAGAAAAACTTTGAGTACTGCAGTTTATCAAATCATCGTTCTCCTGTTGAACTATAAACTGACTGAGTGCAACCCCTTGGTCCTCTCCTAACTGTAAATTAAAACATGTTGATTTTAAGCCATCCTCACGGTTAACTTGTATGATAATAAGGCTTTTGGATTATTTATACTATGTTAATTTGCTTCATAATTAGGAAAAGGGAGTGGGAAGCTAAGAGCAATTTACTTGTGGTAATTCATTGGCCTACTGCAAATGAACCACTTTGGACTTCGTATTCTTGGTCCTTTTCGCTAGTAAATTAATGGGTTTTTTCATTGTATGAGCTATTTAAAAAATACCTTTAACTGTTACAAAGTTTCTACGCTCTTTTCTGTAAAGTAAACATTTCAGTACAGCACTCTCCTGTCAGAAAAACCTGTAGACAATTCCTCACATTTAATAGTTCTAACATGCAATTTAAATTAATTGATTTTACTGTCATAACAAATGCATAATGGAGGCTCTTTGGAAAGGTTTAACTGTCTTTAGATATATATTTTATATATATATTAGTTGTAGGTTATATATATTTGTGGGACTGTAAATACACCAAATATTTCAAAAATACATGTAATCTTGCTTTTAATCACACACTGTTCTTTAACTACATGAAAAATATATTGGAAGAGAAAGAATGGTCATGCCTATCTCATTTTGTTTACTGTAAATTCTTTACAAATTCTATTTTGTCTTTCTAATGCCTTCTTTCATTTTCTGTAGTTTCATTTTTTTTTAGTTGTGCAATAAAATACAAACCAGTCTGATTTCCACTTGTTTTTCATCATGATTACTGCTTCCATTTATCTTATGGAAGCTTATTTCCTACTATATAGACTTCACTCCTTTCTCTATTTAAAAGTCATTTAATATTCAGATATCAGATTGTGAGGAAAGTCTACACTATGTAAGTTCCTGTGTTCATTCTTATCATTGCACCCTCAAGAAGATTAAGCAATACATCCATGTACCTGTCATACATAATCCATGCTCTCATTTTCTTCCCAAGGAGAAGAATTGTGTATATATCAGAGGTTTTTTTTTTTTTTCTGATTCAGAACTCACTGATGGAAGTTTGTGTTAAATAATTTTTTGGCAGAGCACTACTTGCTCATTCCTCTAGGCCAAACATCAGGTGCATTCCCTCAAGAATAATGACCACTAAGAATGCCCCTATCTTCTCAGGCTGTTCTCCTTGTCTTTTGTTGCTTTCATGCTCTATTACAGCAGTGTACCAAAGAGAAATATAAGATTAATGTACAAATGGAAGACACTGATTAATTTATTTTCAGTAAACCAAAATTAATATTTGCTTCCTAGCAAGTGCATTAGAATGTTTCATTCTGATCAAAAATTGGCAAAACAAGGTAAGACTTTGCTTACATATGTAAATGCTTATATAAGCTCATTTCACAGGACATTTCCAAATTCACCTATGTGTACCACTCCAAAAAAAACCTCAAACAAAATCTATTTATATAAAAAAGTATTTTGACAATATTCTGTTATAAGAATAAAAAATAATCAGAATAAAAAAATAAGTAGAAATCCAACTCTTTTGTACCTCTGCCTGGACCTGCAACAATTCTCTGTAATTGCAGAGCTGAGAAAGTAAGTCAGCTTATCTTGATTTCTTTTCAGTGTAATCTGCATTTTATTGTATTTCATACGTATTCTATGAAAAAGAGTTAGAATTATAGCACAAAACAGATGTAAAAATTTGCACAGGATTTTCTGATCTCTGCTTTGATTTTTTCTAATCTTCTGTGGACTTTATCTGAAATTCTTGAGAGGATCCCAAAAACCCTCTGAGGAACCTGAAGGTACCACTGCTCCTAGGTAAGGACAGCCACAGGAGCCTTGACTTCTGTCAACCTCCACAGCAAGCCCCAGTAGTACCTAACAAACTGCGAGCTGTCCTTGATCACAGAGGGCTAGAAGGTTTTGTCTCAGCTGACTCTTGATTAGAGAGGGTCAGGCACCTTTAACATAGCTAACAGAGGTAGTCAGCAGTACATCAATTAGGGAAAAAAATAAAAAAAGAAAAAAAAAAAGACAGGGACCTTGGCAGGACTGCTCAGATGATTGGTATATGCATCCTCAACTACGGCAGCAATGTACCACAGGGCACAGTCCATAGTAGTTGTTAAAACATCTGTCCCTGCAATTTTGAGGCCTTTGACCCATACAGTGGTTCAGAAAGAAGGAGCAGCTCTGCAAAACTGAAGTTCTAAGGGAACGCTGTCAAATGAAGCATCTATACTGGTTGAATCTGAACCACACAAGAGCGTAAGAAGAGACAGCCAATTATGGCAGTGGGAGACTTCCTACTGCAGAGGGTGGAAGCCCCTATCTGCTGACTTGACCTGTCATCTTGGAGGTTTTTCGTTTTTCAGAGAGAATCAGAGGGGAAAGGAGAAAATTATTAACAATCAAGTAAGGTAGCAGTGGACAAGGGTTATGTGAACAGAAATGTTCTCAAAATTGACAAAACAGGGCTCAAGTGGGGTTATGCCAAGAATACACATGTAAATTTTGTTTCAAGACCAAGAACATTCTTGTTGATCAGTAATTCTTGTAGTGGTCTTAACAACTGAACATAATTATTTCAAACACTTGCTGCGTGTACCTTTGTCACTTGAAGAACCTGTACATAACTTAGCCTGTTTTCTCATGACAAGGTGTCACTATTTTCTACATTTTTCTTAAGCTTACCTTACACTTCTGGTCATGTGAGTAGTTTATTTAAATTTTTGTGAGATGATTAAAACTTTGCAAAAAATCACCCTTACTTCCATTGATAACTTTAAAAAGTTATCTAGAAAAACTCTCTCTTTTTCAGACAGAAATCTGCAATCATTTGTACTGTCAGGACCTCAGAAATTACCTAGCAGAGCAGTTTGGCCTGCTGACTTTCTTGGTATACCCAAAAATACACCTATTTTCCCAGGTATTTGGAAAAAACTAGGATTAAATGCTGTGATGTTAAGTGTTCATCTTTTAATATTATTGTTTATTTATTTCTGATGAAGATTCGCATTTGATTAGAATTAGACTAGTTGGGCAGCACAATGATATTTGTTGGAATGCAGTTTTGACTGGATTCCTAGAGATTGCAGTAGATGTCTATAATAACAATAGCAACAGTAGTAGTAGTAGTAGTAATAAATCAATGTTAAATGTTCCATATTGCAGCTTTGTGAAAACCTAGGAAATACATCCATAGAGGAAGCACAGCCATAGTAGAAAGAAAAATATAATGCAAGATCTTTAGACACCTAATAAAAACACATCAGACTTGAATCTTTTGCTCATATGTATATTTAGTGGCTGCACTTGCTATTGGGAAACAGAAAACATCATTTCATGTCAAGCCAGGGAAATAAAATTTCACTTTAGAAAAGCTACATTTATTCAATACATGCAGGACAACAGCTATTCAGCTTTTATTTAGCCAAGTTTCAGAATAAACTCTTATTCCAGAAAACTGTTTAAAAGCGTTTCGTTGGAGAAACTAGGAGAAAGTTCAAAAGCATGGCTAGCCATCCTCAGTCAGTATCTTCAAATTATTTCTCCGTTAATTTAAAAGCTAATTGCTATGGGGTTACTGCTGATTACCGCTGATTAAAATATTTCACATAAAAACCTATTTCAGGCTTTCACTTACTGGGAAAAAGCTTCGGAATTGTTCAGGATTTCTGTCTGGAGCTAAACTGCCAAAGGAGTCTAGTTGCCATTTAGGAAACTAAATTAAGTTCTGAAGCATAATTCATTTTCTTCATAATTATACTCCATAGTGAAAGATTCATGCTAGAAATTTGACTGTTTTCTTTTACAAGTATACATTACACCAAAGTGAGGGATCTGTCATGGCGTGAATCCAAAGACAACAGGGCCAGCATTGCCTCCAAGTGGAGGGAAGAAGGAGACATCAGGTAAAGGAGTATGTTCTAATTTAGCAAATCCAGTGACCGAAATGTCTGAACCCTGGATAAAGTTAGACTGAAAATCCATCTCTCTCTTCTTTGGTATATCCTTAATAATTATCCATGCTCTATTTGAGCATCATCCTCTGTTTCATCCCTTTGTTTCACAGTAAGCAGACAGTGAAATCCATCAGTCAAGCCCTCTACATTAATAGTAATTTTTTACTAAGACACATTTTCAGTGTAGAAATCACCCTGAAGAAATCTGTTTTTTATCTAAAAGCAAAGCTTTAAAAATTCTTCTGTGATGGTATACAGGGGGAAAATATGGATGTGGCTTCAGCTGATTTGAGGTTTTGCTTATTAAAAGATTATCTAATATTGAATCTTTATTTTTCTACTTGTGTCACAAGTAAGAAAATATTCAAGGATGAAACTTTTTGGAAAAGTCCATTAGTAACATGAACAGTAAATGTTCACCACACGTCAGCATGAGAATGTGTTTTACTGCAAATTCAGTGAATGCTGTCTTTAAGGATGTATTTTCAGATACTGTGACAAAGCTAATTCCATCTAACAGTTCCCTTTGCTGTGAACTGCCTTAACGGAGGTCATAGTTTCATACACAGTTAGACTCCAGTAAACTACTGGGAGAATTCAGACCTGAGTGTTGATATATTGTGCCATTTGTATATTATGAGCTGCTGAAGACATTATAGGAGGAAGGAACATTTCAGGGCACGTCATGGAATTAAAAAAGAAATTGTCTCTTTGAGTTTAGAACAGGGCCTTAATAAGAATCTAAAAGACATCTGGTAGGTATCTGAAGACCTGCCAGAGAAATAAATGGACCATAGACTGTCCGGGGTCTTTTAATGAGACCCCAGCTAAAGAATTTGGCCAGGCTAGGAAATTACTCTGGAAGTGTAAATCCTTATGCATCCCAAGAGACTACTGAGGACAGAATCTGTGCTAACTGGTGAAGGCTATCTCACCTTTCCATCCACTACTTCTGAGGTGTGCTCAGTCTGTAAAATCAGTTTATACCCATGTGTGGATTTAAAATCCAATATCTTCAATAAATTTTACATGCAAACATTTTAAATTTGCATAAAAATATTTAAAATACAGACTATAATTAAAATTTAACTCTAAAATAAGAAACAAGCTAGCTGGCATGTGCAACAACACATGATATCCATTGGTCCAATATATAAGGTCCAAGGCAAAGATTATTATTTAAGGAGAAATGCAAATATTGCTTAAGTAGTTTAGTTCTTTATGACTGGGATAGTTTCTAAAGCACTCATGTTCTATCTACAATTCAAGATACGTGCACTCTAAAGTGGAGGTTTTGCAATATTTGTAATAAGTAAATAAATTACTAAATGGCTTAGGAAAAGCTAACATTTTCCATTAAGTTTACTGAAGTTTACGCAGAAGGAATTTCTCGCTCATGGTGGACAGGTAGGTACAAAGCTACAAACAATGAACAATTCATAAAAATAATTCCATTATGACATCAAAATATTTTTTTTTTCCTAAGAAAAACAAAAACACAGAAAATGACAAGGCAGGTGCTGCAGAAACAACTACGGTTTTATGCATAGTCTTTATGAAGCTGTTTTAATTATGACAAAATAATAATGTTCTTTTCCAAGATTTACCTAAAGCTAAAGCAATACATGTCAGTAATAAGAAATATTTATACATTTCCTGTTTCAACTAAGAAAACAAAGGCTTTGTTTAAGGTGACTTTTTTTTTTTTCATTTGAACACGATTATCTAAAATCATTGAAATATCACATTATTTAAATAATTGTTTGCTACTACACACTTACTACTGAGGAACACCTCTCCTATCAATAATAGCTGAGAGAGTTAGGGCTGTTTAATCTAGAGAAGAGAAGGCTTGGGGGAGACCTTATTGAATCCTTTCTATACTTAAAGGGGGCTTATGGAAAGAGGAAGACTTTTTACCAAGGCCTGTAGTGACAGGTCAAGGCGTAATGGTTTTAAACAAAAAAAGGGCAGATTTAGACTAGATTTTAGGAAGAAATTCTTTATTATGAGGGTGGTGAGGCACTGGAACATGTTGCCCAGCAAAGTTGTGAACGGATATTTCCCATCCCTGGAAATATTCAAGGCCAGGTTGGATGAGGCTTTGAGCAATCTGATCTAGTGAAAGATGTCCCTGTGCGTGGCAGGGGTTTGGAATAGATGATCTTTAAAGGTCCCTTCCAAACCCAAAGCATTCAAAGATTTTATGATTGCCTGTTAGATTATTTCCACAGAAATCAATGTCAACTGCATTCAGAATGTATGAAAAAAGGATTTAAAAAAATATTTCTGAATTTGATGGTGTATGAACTTTTGGCACTATTTTTTCTTTACTAAAATAATGCAGCAACTGCAAGACAAATTGCAAAAACCTTGATGATAAACCATCGAATGAATATTACTTTTCACAAAGTCCTACGTGATAGTTTTTATGTACCTGCGTTTATGTTTTACCTTCAAGAAAAAAAGCTGAAGCAGTCAAGTGTTAACTTCAATAATTATTGAAGGGTTTACCTCAGGCAAGAATCTTAAAATGGATTGTTTGTAGAGTGTCTGTTACTGTTTCAGGAGTCTTGCATAAATAAGAAATTTATTAATCATTTAAACATAAATTAAAGATTAATTAAAGGCATTACAATTGAATCATAATCTATAATAAATTAGTCTTTCATTTTTTCCTTGAAGAAAAGGAAAAATATATACTTGAAAGAAAATGATATGATATGCTTAGAGAAGTGATGTGATTTTTCTTTCCATCCAGAAAATGTTCTCAGAACCCCTATAAAAACATCCATGAAATTAGTGTAGGAGGACGAAGCTACAAAAATCCAGATCAATTTAAGACTATGTCGTTTGGCCATCAGCTTTTTCTGTTTTACCTTTATCTGGATGGAAATGTTATATTCTCTTCATTCAGTCAGTCATAACGCAAATTTTCACATAAAAGTATTACTATTTTGTGTAGTGGGAGGAAGTGACAATTAAGGGAAATGTCTATATCTATACTTAACAGTGAGCTTATGCTAAACTGTGTGCTTGTCATTTCATTTTTACATGAACCATGATATAAAAATCATAGAATTATAGAATCATAGAGTAGTCTGTGTTGTAAGGGACCTTTAAAGGTCATCTAGTCCAACCTCTCTGCAATAAACGGGGACATCTTCAGCTAGATCATGTTGCTCACAGCCCCGTCCAACCTGACCTTGAATGTTTCCAGGGGTGATGCATCTACCACCTCTCTGGGCAACCTGTTTCAGTGTTTCACCACCCTCATTGTAAAAAATTTCATCCTTAGATCTAGTCTAAATCTTTCCTCTTTTAGTTTAAAGCTATTACCACTTGTCTTTGTAACAGGCCCTGCTAAAAAGTTTGTCCCCATCTTTCCTGTAGGCTCCCTTTTAGCACTGAAAGGCCACAATAAAGCGTCCCCCAGAGCCTTCTCTTCTCCAGGCTGAACAACCCCAACTCTCTCAGCCTGTCCTCATAGTAGAAGCGCTCCACCCTTCTGATCATTTCTGTGGACTGGATCCAACTGATCCATGCAGTTAGTAGAAATCCAAGGCTTATCACTGAATTTATTGGGTTTTACCCCATCTAATTCAGACACATATAAGTGTGAACCAATCTCAGTTGAATTAATGTAATTTAGGATGACAAAGTTGATTATAATCATAGATAGGAAAAAACACCAGATAACATTTTGTGGCTTGTTAGGGGTGGGGGGAGTGGGGTAGGCAGTTTATGGATGTCGAGAAAAGGGACACTGGTCATAGTTTCTGCTGTAGTTAAACAGAAAATAAGTATTATAACTTTATAATATCTCTTGTCATTGTGTTTCTACTCTCCCTTACTCAAACTAATTAGGCTAAGCTAATTAAAAAGCTACTAATGTTTTTGACAACCCCAGTTTTGGAAGGTCCCATTCAAGACTGGGTTTAATTGATCCTTTGCAGAGTACTGTGGTTTTTGCAAATCAGGCCACTCAGGTGCTTCCAGATGGGCCCCAGCACGTAGCACAATCAAAATCACTAGTCACATTTTCAAAATCTTGGTTAGAGGTGCCTAGCCCTCATTAGGACTATGTTTGTTATTCAGGAGCTGACACCTCATTGCAATAGGCAATGTGAGTCCAACAGGTTTTTCCAGTAGTGCAGATTATCCTGAGAACAGCAGCAGCAGCAGCAAAGCACTCTGCCCTTGGTGGCTGCATCTTACAAAGTCATGGCAGATGAAAACTAGCAAAATGAATTCGTGTCTGATGGGTTGTTTTTGCCACGACAGCTGTGCTTTGGAGGTAGGCAAGCCAAGGAAGTTAAGTTTGGCTCATGCAGAGTGTTTGGCTCTGAATCAGCTCTGTGCCCATACATGCAAATGAGCCAAGCCGGTAGGAATATTTTGGCATTACCTTCTGGCTGTCACAGTGACCTTATATATCACTTCATGCATTCTCCCTTTTGTATGCGTATAATAAGTTCCAATGGATCGACTAATGTTTTGGCATGGGTTTGCTTTGGCTCTGGCTTAAAATTTTCTGGCCTATTTATACAAGTTGCATCCAGCATGCCTGTGAAATTCATTAACAAATATTTAAGAATAACTAATATACATTTTTATGTTCTAGAAAATGGGAAAAGTGATAAATCTGAGGCGAGGATATTTAAAATAAAATAAGCAATGAAACTGACATTGTAATAACATCAACTATTTTCTGAACATCAAAGAAAGTCAACAAAATACTTAAAATTGCTCTACTTGCTCAGCTTACTTGTTATGCATATAAAATGTATACAGCTGTGTACTTATTCATATACATACATATATTTATAATTAGGGGGTATATATGACTGTTTATCAAATAATTACATAAGAATGAGGAAAAAAATTCATTGTCAATAAGTTCTCACCAAGGAAACAGTGGACTATAATAGCTTTTGTTGCCAACAAAGGAGAAGGATGTTTCAATGTCGTTTCATTGGATATAATGTTCTTTACTCACAAATTGTAAGCTATAGTTTTAAACCATGTTCAGTTACATAAATGGTGTATTTTCAGAGAGTAGTGTCATCAATAACATCTTCTATGGTTAAATTAGTCTGGTGAACAATTGCTGTGAAGTTAGACATATATACAACATTGGTTAGACATAGAGTAGTAAAAGGAAGATCTTAGCGAGTTCCGAGACTTATCACTGTTCTATTATAGTTACTGGTTTGAGTGTTATTTTTCACGTGTCTCATAAATTGGTAAATGCTCCTAATTATTTTTAAATCTCTGTGGAACAGCTGTTATCAGAGATTGCTTTATTATTAACTTCTTTGTACACAAGATTTGAATTGGCACAACAAAGCAAGGACACAAATCGTTACAAAGTACAGTTGCCATAGTCATATGATGGCAGTATAACTATGGCATGAAAATTACTTCACCTCTTTTCTTCTTCACATTGTAGTAGCACTTATTAACCGCAGTGAAGAAATGCACTTCATGATGTTAAACATAATAAATAAATATTAAAAAAAAGTCTTTATTCCAAATAATGCCATCTAAATAATGAAAAGTAATCCATTATCCCTCAGAAAGTTGTGTATTCGTTGTATTTGATATTTCACCCAAAGGTCTTATTCAGGGAAGAATATGAAAAAATGAAGACTAAATACGGAAACTCATGAAGAACCATTACTCTAAAAAATTTCTTCCTCTACTAAAATATATAAAATATGTTTCATGTTGATGACAGGAAAATAATACTTTCCACACAAGGAAGATAATCAGAAAGAAGTTTCTTTATGTTACTGTGCAACATGCCTTACTGAGGCTTGGAGGAAACATCTCTTGAGTTCAAATTCTGTGTCCATTTAGTCTCTCTTCACTGTGCTGAATTGTGATGAGGATACACACAGCAGGGGTTAAATTGAGGTCACCAATTGATTCATTTAGGATAATTCACTGTCAAATATTGGTAACCTTTACTGTGACCTTGAGGTGGACTGAAACCAGTAAGCCGATGGCTAAGGAGAAAAATAAAATGAAGAACGTTTTACACTTTCTTGAGTGTAAAAGAATGAAAATAATTTAAACAAAAGTAAAAAAATCTCCCTTTTTGAATAACCTAGAATTCTGAGAATGGGTTTTCATTGTTTCAACTACTGTAGCTTATTGGCAATTTTGACTCGGGTTCATCTTGCCAGGAGTACAGTTCAAGCAGAGAGAAAGCCATCTCTGTAGTGGAATTCAGACCTTAGATACCTAAGCTGGTTGTTGAAACTTAGATAAGATGACTCAAAGTTCAAATTATTTTTGTATGTATTACTAAAAAAGGGCTCAAAGAAACTATTTACAGTACTGTACTCTTTGAGACTTGTGACCTTCATTTGAGCTAATGAATATCTCGTAAATTGAGAGAAATGAATAATCTATTCATTCTGCTCACTGAACACTATTCCATTTTCTGCACTGAATATAGTTTGTTGTGCAAGTGCATAAGTATTTTTTATATATAAAGGAAAAAATAGGAAAACAACTTTTTGGTGTTAAAACCTTCATGCACTGTTCTTAAAATTTGTCACACAAAAAATATTTCATTTAGGAATAATGGAAGAAAATTTTGTCCCTAAATGTTAACGACTGTTGGACTTTGGCATGCAGGCAGGGGTCTCTGTCCTGGATGGTCACAGGTCCAGCCTGGTAGATGTAGTTGCTGTGGTTCCCTGTGTATATGAAAGGACAGGAAGTGGGGTGGTGCTTAATGAGGATATGTTGGATAGCAGAGGACCTGAGCATGATGAAAATGATATGACGTAAGGGGTGGAGATTGTACTAGATCTGGCTGGGATGAAGTCAATTTTCTTCATAGCAGCCGGTATGGTGCTGTGTTTTTAAGTTGTGACTAACATAGAATTGATAACACACCAGTGTGTATGGTGTGGGATGTCTTTCCCACTCTGCCCCCTCTGCAAGTAGGCTGGAGGTCGGCAAGAAGTTGGGAGGGGACACAGCTGGGGTAGCTGACCTGAACTGACCGAAGGAATACACTCTGTCCTATGATGTTGTGCTCAACAATAAAACCTCAGGGAAAGGAGGGGGAAGGGGGGACATTTTGGTTTATGGTCTTCATCTTCCCAAGTAACCATTACACATGCTGAAGCCCGGCTTTCCAGAAAGTGGCTAAACATCTGCCTGCTGACAAGAGGCAGTGAATAAAGGCCTTATTTTACTTTGCTTGCACACACAGCTTTGTTTCACCTAGTACATTGCCTTTATCTTGACCCATGAGTTTTTCTCACTTTTGCTCTCCCCCATCCCGCTGGTGGGGGAATGAGTGGGTGGCTGTGTGGGTCTTAGCTAGTGGCCATTTTTCTCCAGCACCTTTCTGCCTTGACTATGATGTTCTTGTAGGCCCATGATTTAGTCTCAGCAAACTTTAATAAGGCGAAGATTTGTCATCTCTTTCAACTAACCGCCTAGGCCTTTCTCTGTAGTTAATGAAGAGAGAGAAGCACTTTGAAAGACTGATTTGTCCTCCCATTAAAGAAGTACATAACACAGGTAGAAAGAAATGTACTCTGCAGGTGTCTCTTTTTCATTGACCATGGAGACAGTGTGGAGACCTAAATTAGAGTATGCTTCTAACATGTAAGCTGAAGGACATGAACCCAAGAATGAGTGCACAGTAAAGCTCAGTTCCTCTAAAAGATCTAGACCTTAATTATAACAATATCAGTGAAGTTAGGCAAGTATTTTTGAGGATTCAGGTTGAAGCCATTTTTTTCTCTTTCCAAGGTAAATAAACAGTTCTTTCACCCAAGATTCATGTCTGCTGTTAACACACAGACCTACTGTAAGAGTACATTCATGTGGCTTCATAAGAGCAAACAAAGTTTTAAACTTTCTTCACTTCTGTGTAATACCTGAGATTTTAACCTTATGAAACTACAGATATGTTACATGAAACAGATCTTTCTACATTTTTATAAAGTTTGTCTTTCAAATAACCTTCCCTGTCCACCCCCAAAAAACCCAAACAAGGATTTGTGTAATTTTAGTGTAATATGCTTAGCCTTTCGTACACAATATCCAAAGATGCTCAATCAATTATACTGTGGCAAACTCTGAGAAGCAACATACCTAATGCAAAAAAATGTAATAGATTAAGCAATAGAAGATTAAGATATACAGAATAACTACTCAAGCTGGAACAAAGTGCTGTAGGAAATTCAGTGAGAATGAATGAGTACCCAAATTGGTTGGTAAAGAGAGCATTAAGAAATACTTTCATCCTAAAAAAGTAAGGATGGAGAGAGAATACCAAATCTTAGTCTCTCTGAACTCACCAGGAAAGCTCTTCCTTACATAAATGAGACTGAATTTTATCATAGCACCAAAATCAGATGTGACTTATTTAGTGCTGTAAATTTTAAACCTGTAAATTGATGTCACTGCATGCAATTCGGTAATGATTAGAAACTAATGGGTGAAAAAGAAAATGAGAAAGAGCAAAGGATGTGTAAAAGGGTACAGCAAGCTTTCTAGATGTTTTTGAGATATTTTAAATAAACTAAATTTGTCCCAGTATACACAAAGAACTGCCCAAGATGTTCCAAAGTGGATGTATGAAATTTCAAAACACTAGGTGAGGACAAATGCTTAACTTTTTTTGAGTTAAAAGAATAAGTAAAAAAATATTGACCAGTCAGTTCAATTTAATTTTGCACACTAATCAAACTGTTTCTAAGGTTAGGACCTTATGAAAACATGTAGAGAAATTATGGTCAGCATCAATTTTCTGGGAATAACTATGTCATATCAATCTGATTTCTCTTTAGGATAAGCAACAGTGAGGAAGAATAAAGATGCAGAAGAAATCATACATCTAACTTGTTCTAGGAAGACGTCCTTTGCTCTGATGATGAACTTTTCATGATACTTTCTTAATGTAAATATGGATATGCTCAAAAACATACTGTGACAAAAAGAAAGAATATACTGAATTCCTTGTACCCAACCACTAAGCTTAAAATGGAGCAGACAAGATCTAACGAATACTAAAGAAAACTTTCTGATAGTAAAAGGAATTGAATACTGAAGCAGGTTTTTGACAGCTGTGGAACCTCCACTGCTGTTTTTAGCATTCCTGTTACAAAGTATATAGGTGTACTTGTCCCCTTATCTTGGAAAATGGATCCTACTGGGAAATAATTCTACTGGGTACAACTGTATTAGTAAACTAAACAAGGCCATAGATGGATAAGATTACAAACTTATGATCTTGTGAGATGCACTTTTTTGTCAGATACAGAGCAACAGAACATCCTACTTTTACTTATCTGTATAAACAGATCTATCATGTAAGATATTATGGCTCTGTGAAAATACCAGCTAAAAGATTTTCACACGAGCACCTGTATTAACTTTATCAGGAATGTCCGTCCATCCATCTAATCCTATGAATCAGAAATTAATAAATCATGTAAAGGAAAGTTAAGATGATGGGAAAACTGCAGAATTTTTAAGGACAGAAAGCTCATAATCAAACTTTCTGCTGGACAAGTAAATAGAACTAGTATACGCTTCAGGCCAATGTATCTTAAGTACTGCAGTCTCAGTTTTTACATTCCTTCATGGTTTTCCTTTATAAGTGTTTTCTATATTGAAATGGCTTTCCATCTTCCTGATTAAATATGATGTATGAGTGACCACATTTTTCAAAGTGAAAAGGTAACAAAAAATAATTTCAGTGATGGCATAAAGTGGTTCTTCAGTGATTCGTCAGTCAAACCTCAGATCAATAAGTTATTCTATAAGCCTGCTGCAGATCTGACCATTTTTTTTTATAGTATAATAATAAATTAATAAATATGTCAGAAAATTTAAGGCTGGGCAAAAGAGCATTATCTTAAAAAATCTATAAATGATCCATCACTACTTGTTTTTCCTTCTTCCATTACCAAAAGTAGACTTGTAGAATTTAGAAAAACAGACAAAAAATACATCAGAGGAGAAAGGCAATAGTAATAAGAAAGTAATTCAGAGGCATTGAAGAAGAATCATTGAAAGTAACGATTTTTCTGTATCAACACAAAACTGTTTCCATAGTGGACCAAAATATGTATTAATGCAGCGCTATGGTTTTTTTTACCCAATGCACAAATGTATTTGATATTTATAGCATATTTTTAAAATAAGGTGATTCACACTGGGCTCTTGAATGCAGTTTAGCACAGCTGATTGATGGAACTTTATCTAACTTTCCTTTATGTCAATGAAAAAACTGCCTTTGAGATGAGTGAAGATAATAGCTTTACTGAAAGGCGGTTAGGTTTATAATTGACTTCCATGATATTTTAGTTTCAAGAATTGGTACGAGTACCAGATTTTACATTCATTCTTTATCTCATATTACACTGAAATCATATGAAGTGTGTATAAGGTTAGTTTCAAATTAAAAGGTTTTCATTTTAGAAGACTGACCTTAAAGTGTCCACCATCATGCTTTATAATCAGAATGTTCAAGTTCTTCCTTGCCATAACTCCACTACAATAAATTAAGTTAAATCTAGAGATAAATTTAGTCAATGTATTAAAAATTTTGTATTTGCTTGATTCCTACTGTGCATATTTTTCCTGTAAGCTTTATTATTTTTATGCAAAAAAAAAGTGATTTATGTACATTGCATGCACATTAAGCCCTGACAAATGAAATTTTGCCTATAAGTAGTCTTTGACTTGATAGATGAGTTTTCTCATTTCCATCTGGATTTGTTTTTACCTCTATTGTATAAATAAAAGTTATATCTGCACGTTGTCTGTATATCAGCTAAGGAATTCAGCTCCTATTATGAAACATGGTGTGTGTTTTCTGGAGTCTTAAACGTGAATTACCTGTCTTGCAAATTTCCTAATTAGTTCAACCAATTTTCTTTCTGTCTCCAGGTAATATGAGCCAATGATCTGAATCTGATGTTGTTAACAAAATAGAATGCTGAACAAATGTTTTAGGTCACACTCTGTTTAGAGTACTACAAAGAATGCCTTATTTGTTCCCTAATTTATATATTTGGATTTCTTATTAATTTACCAGAAAGAAAAATGAAAAAAGAAAAAGTCATCGTAGACCTTCATAATGATTCACATCTGTTTCAGAGTATCCATTGATTCAGCTGTCAACTTTCAAGGGAATGCTAATTTTAAATGTAAGATTTCAGCATCAGAAGACAAAGGTGTTTCTACAGGACGGCCCAGAATTCTGTCTGATTATCTACCTGTCTGCATTAAAACCACAACTTTCAAAACTGCAGTTTCATTTCACTTGTGATGGTTTATATTTATTTTGGTTCGAAATGGTTTAATTTTTAAAAAATGGCAGTTGAATAGAACTTGAATTTATGAATCCATTCAGTCACGTTTTGGAATACAGTGCATGGGTTTGCCTCTGTGGTGCAGCTCGTGTTCAGCAGTGGAATATTCCTGTAATAGAATCAGTGACTGTAATGCAGAAGCTGAGCAAACTGTGGAAGTTCATATTATGAGTATTTTTGTGGAATTAAGGAACTAACACAAAGTACTTGTCAGGATGAAATTCATTGCAGCCTTTAACTTTAGCAGTGAAAAACATAATCACTGAACTTCTATAATCAAGGTATTTAAATAAACTTTTCAAAATTTACACCCATTTTAAAATCCAGGCTGCATTTTCAGTGATGTTTCAATTAGTGAAATTTTAGAGAATTTCCCCCAATTGGCTCCATTCATTGGAATCATCCTTCCAGGGAGGGCAGAAGTTTGGGAGGGGAGACAGTGTAGGCAAGAGGTGACCATAATTGGTGTATACTAAATCTCTGTATCTTCATTTCCTTAGGAAGAGGGAGTAGTAACAGTGCTGTCAAGCAGATGGATGCTGCTGACAGAAACAGTATTAGGAATCACAGAAAAATCCAGAAATAATGTCTTTTTCATCCATTGCCTGTAAGGAATTTCTAAAACAATGCTGTGCTGTGCATTCTGAAAATGCAACATGTAATTTGTTTTCACCTTGGCTTCTCATGAAAAGTAGGTCTGCACATTCATTGGCCAATTTCAGTGAAATTGTATAGAAAAGCCTCAACTCCAGTGCAATGCATTAATAGATCAGACAAGCCCTGTAAGTGTGTTAACTTTGGATAAAAAATACAGAATAAGGCAATGACATTAAATGCTAGAGAGACTCATTGGGTAGAAAATGATGTTTCCTTCCTTCTTGGCAAAGCATTGTTAGACATAGAGTAACAGAAAAGGAAAGATAACATTAAACAGGAAGATATTGCCACCATCATTTATCTCCACATTCAGAAAGCACCACTGAAAGGGGTTGTTTCCAAAGGTCTTCACTGCAAGAGTCCTCGACTCAACAGTATCAGGTCCCAAGTGTTCATCTAGGTTAGGAAATATTGTTTAGAGTTCAGGTGGATCAGGTAGCTTGCTGCCTTGGTCTGGTCTGTAATGTTTTTCCTCCTCTTGACTGACTCACAAGATTTTAAAAAATGTCTTTTAAAAATTCAATGGCTCCATTCAGCCTTGTTCTGAGAGCTGTACTGAAGACAACAATATTTTTTTGTTTGTTATCAGTCTCATTTTCCATACATTTAGCGGTTTGTAATCATAGTCCATTTTGTTCTCCTCTGAAAGCCTCTGAATGCTGGCAATTTCAAGAGAATTTGACAAAAATACTTTTCTTTTAAATAAACACTATATCATGTAAAAAATAAAGCTGTAGTGTAGGCCTGTTTTGTCATTTGGACAGTAAGTTATATTAGCCTGACCTGTACCATCATTTCAGAAAACAAAACCATATAAGGAGACTTCATCCAGGCTATTTATTGCCTATCTGACAATCATTAAGGTCCTCAAATGTCCTGAAACAGACTTACTACTTAAAACAAATTGAACTGAGTACCAACATCATGGATTTCTACTTTATTTATTTGGAAAAGCAAAAATAAGGAGATGCATATCAGAAAAGGCTAAGCTATTATTGATAATATTGAACTAAACAAAGACTAAAACAATGAATCTGAGAAATCTCGGTCAAATGTAGAATAAAATAAAACATACATTAACATCAAAACAATCACACCTTACACACTGGAAATAAGATGTTAAAAAATAAGAAACAAGATTACGAAAGATGTTGGCCTGGTTAGAAACACTGCAGAACTGTGCAAGCATCACTCAAACTATGGCTCAGGATGAGAAATTGTTATGGATGCAGTCCCTGGGCTAATTAAAATTTTCCTTCTTAAAATACTCTTGGTTGCAATAATTGCTAATAGTTGTTGATCCTTCTTCCCTTTAATAGAACATTTTCATAAGTAGAAGTTCATCACACAAAGTTTAGTAGACATTACTGAAAGCAGCCGTAAATCACCCAAGATTTCCAAACAGGTAGCAATCTTTTGGGATTTTCTCTGTGTTTCCCTGAAGACTTTATGAAGCTCTTATTCATGTGTGCACGCATCAAAGCAGACACTGAGAGTCTGAAGAGAAGGATAAAAAAGAAGGGATATAAAATAGGAAAAAGCAAGGTATTCAAGAAAACACAGGGAATGGAGGATGAGTGGAACAAATCCTTCCAAGGTCTTGTGGACAATCTGAGGCAAAAATCAGACTTGAATTATAAGAATCAGCTTCCTAGTATAGCACTTTTTTCTAGCTGTCTTCAGAGACCAGGCAAAGCCTTCTATTACCATCTGGTATAGGTTTTGCCTTCTTTTCAACAAGAACTTTCTGATTATGGAGAACTTGACTTTCCTGAGATGGCTTCCTCTTGATTCCTACAGATACTTTGTTTCCTGTTCAGTTCTAAGTTTTATGAGCAACTCAGGTTCAAACCCAATCTTTGTACCATGCAGTACGATTCAGTTAGGTCTAGTCAATGAACATCTCCATTTTCCTTTAAATAGCTTACAAGGTCTTTTTTAGACACTGCAAAGGCTGGCACTCTCCCTCTCTCAGCAATAAAAATGAAAACTCTGGATATTCAAGGGCATTTCTGAGATCCTTATTGTTTTAATCCCAGGAAGGATAGGACCTTCAAGTAGCAATATTGAAAAGATCTATGCTGAAATCCTACGAAATTATCTGATTGCTGGATTTTCTGTCAGGAATTGGTCATTTAATAGTCATCTATCAGCAATATTAAAAGGAAATGTGAACAGGTAAAGATCAGTATCATCATTCTTGTTGTATCCAATGATAATTTATAGCAATATTTCTTCTCTGAAGCATGAATACGGTCAAGCATTTACTTTATGAATCTTTATTTTGGTAGAGAAATTATACTGGAAGACCTACCAAGATCACATGTGCTTATGAAATACATTACTCAGCATATGTTGCTACATGCATGGATTCTTTCACAGAGAACACTAGAATTCATAAAGGCATGTTTGGGTATGGTTTTTTTGGTGAGGGGGCATCATACAATAAGTTATTAGCCTGCTGCAGTCACAAATTACACACCACAAATTACACATAGCAAGTATTAAACTGATAGCACCTAAAATGTACTTTAGAGCAACAGTAGCTGTGTAAGTCTTGAAAGGATAGAGCCTATCATTAAGATTAAATCAAAGGGAAGACGGTATTAGTCTCATAGATAAATCTATATAAAGTCTCAGAACTTCTACTCTTTTCTAGTTACATTTAAAGAGAATTTTGAAAGAGATAATTTTATTCAGCATCGAATTTCTGGATGTTCTTTTAGTACAGGAAATTTGATATATGTATTAAATAGAATGTAGAAGAACCACAAAAGTCGTCTTTAATCTTTGCAATCTATGAAACTGTCATAATTTTTCTTTTAATGTTTGTTTAAAGAATAAAAACAAGGGTAGATAAATTGAATAAAGAAGTGATTTCTGGAGCAGACTGAAAGACTAAGATGTACTTTCAAGTCAACGTGAACAGAAGTATAAACTGATGCTAGAATTTCCATGATACAAATAAACAAAAATGAGTGCCTTGTGATGAATGTAAAATTAATGCAATTTAGTAATTTTACTTACTCTTGCAGTGCAATATACCCTCTTAAATTGTTGTTAAGCACAAATGAAAATTACGAACTCTTTCTGAGATCTTCATCCGTGAAAAAAAGGTCTCATCTGCTATCAGATTGAGTTAAGAAGCTTATATGCAGCTCGAATTCCCCATGTTTTGTGAACTCTTCTGAAGATCTTATGATGATTCCAGGAAAACTTCTAACATGTTTATTCTTTCAAGTAAAAAAAGGGTTTTGGTGTACTGTTCTGGTTACAGGCAAGATCAGCAGTAACTCAGAAATGTCAGACAACAATGTTTCCTGTGCTTACTATGATAGCACTATCCTAAAAGTGCTAAAAAAATAACGGAACATCAGTGTCATAAAAGCTGAGACTATAAATAACAAATAAATTAGATAAACGATGTGCTCTGAGTAGAGATACAGAATGTCAGAATCCATAGATTTATTCTAATATTTTTGATGAAAGGGAGTAGGAGAAGAGATGATTTAGAAAAATGATAATGACTTTCGTCTGTAAATTTGTGGTTAAAAAACAGAAGAGTTTTCATGGCTACCTTCTGATCTATCTAGCGTATTGTCTTATAACATCAAGGTTGAATTTGAAGTTTATGTTCTCGCTTGTTGTTGCAACAATTCCTCTGAAGTGGAGCAAAACAGCATAAGTTCGTAAAGTTATGCTTTGTGAGTAACCAAATGCACTACTGAAAGTCGATTCCAGCAGGACTTCGAGCAGAGCTGCCTCTGTTGTTTACAGCTTGTTTGGGAAGCTAGAGAAACATGCTGGCCCATAGGATTGAATAACTTTGAAGTTGTTAGGGATGTCTAGGGCTTTTTTTGCATCAACTGTCTATAAAGTGAATATGATTGTAAGAAAACTCAGATGACATTCAACAGATAGGGGCCTGCCTCCATTTGTCCAGATGGGCATTTGTTTTTCTGCCTTTTAATGTTTTACTGTCTTGCATCTTTGTCTCAT